>NC_135883.1:106795366-107487866 GCF_964194155.1 Cetorhinus maximus
CCACAGGGCTTGTGACAGATAGATGATGGATAACAGATGATAGAAAGATGATGAACTTGCCTGTGAATTGGATCATAGTGAGGGAGAGTTGCGCATCACCAGCCTTGTTCTCTCGACTTGACCTTTCTTGGTCCAGTGGCAAAATGAGTCTAGGTGGCTGGAGATAGATCTGGGTGCAGAGAGTAACCAGGACATCTTCTGTGTCTGATCCGCCTTTAAGAGCATTGGACCTTAGATTGTTCTCATCCGTCCAGCCTGCCAGAATTGGTCTTCGCATACCAGGGTAGACAGATCCCTAAATCACCAAGGGCTGGAGACCCAATAGCTGCCCTCATCTGGTTTGGCCCGTCTGTTAAAATGGCTTACTGGTATGACTGCGATCACATGTTAACAATTATTTGGATCCGAGAGCTGGGTAAAGGTGACGGCCAATACAGGATGAACCACTTCAAAGAGTGTGACGAGGCAGCCTGTGAGAGGTGCTACCCTTCCCTTACGTCCTTTATACCCTGAAACTGTATATATTTGCAAAACCAAAATGTAAATCAAAACTACAGTAGTTTGGTAAGTAACCTTAAATGCACCTCTTACCTTGTGCCGCTTTCGTTTTTCCTCCATGCCTTGCCTCCTTTAACAGGGCAAGGCCACATGCTCTCCCCCCAAAAAAACCACCCCCAGCCTATTGGCCAACTCCAACTTACCTGAAAGCACTTCTGTTGGCCTTGAAGCACTTCCCTTGAGACTCTTCATTGAATCTGAATTCAAGGGCACACATCCTACTGCCTGCATCAAAAATAGTGTAGATCTATCAAAGACAGAAGGAAGGAAAGAGTGCATCTCAATTGAGCATTTTATCTTTCTTAGCGCACTGTCCATTTAGCCCTTCTGTCACCCTGGCTAAGTACAACCGAATGCAATGTTTCTATATGTAGCATCAGCAAGTCTCTGTTTTCCCTAATCTAGTTTTACTATTTCGATTATGGCTTAATCTCTGGGACTCATGATGGATGTTCCATGTGATAGGATTTCTGTGCAGCTGATAGCCTTGCCTTTTTGAGATAATGTTGAAAGGAATGGTCATTTCAGAGAGAAACATAGGAATAACATTTCTGATATTTTGTCCATGAAAGAAAGAACTAACTGTGTACTTTAGTACGTTGAAAATTGCTGGCCATTAATGCACAATAAGATATATATTAACGGTATGAAATGGTGCCTAATCTTGGCCAGGAAACGCATGCTTATGAGCCGCAGGTGCACCACAGTCACTCACTAACCACAGATGTGAGGAACCACGCATGTGCTGGCGGATGTCATGAGCATGCGCGCCTGATCCTAGCACCTGACTGATCAGTGTCATGGGGTAACAGTGAAAATAAATATGTTCATTGATGCCAGTCACTGATTTAACCAGTCTGCTTGCGTGCTTTCCATGGTGCAGCTGCGGGCTGGGTTCGAAGCTCCCGTGGGCCGGATGTGGCTCGCTGACTGTAGTTTGCCATTGGATGAATGCGAACAAGGCAAATAAAACAGATGTAAATGATAGAATATGATCTTTGAAGAAATAGGAACTTATCTTTGTTTTTCTTTTGCTTCCCCGTAGCTTTCCTCAAGGCAGTGATACATGCCAAGGTACAGCCCTGTAGATGCTGCTGGCCTTGCAGCATGCCCCACCTATGTAAGATTTGTTCAGGTGTAAACTTGTACACTGAACGCTGGCAAGTTTTCTATCCATTTGGATCATCATGACTGAATAACCTTCACACATTGACACCAGAAAATTGCATGCAGGATACTCCCCTCATGTTAAGATGTAAATGAGGCTGCCATCCTCAGAAATGCACAAAGTGTGTGCAGTAGATCATTGTCCTGTTTTCTGATTGAACATGTACATGTTACGTTTGTAAATTGGATGAACCCAGCTGGAAGGATTCTCTCACAAATTCAGAAAGTACAGATGGAAGAGCTATAGGCAGCTATATGAAGGGGAATAATGACCATTGTTCTTATAGATAGAGTATATGAGCAAACTCCCAGAAGAAAGAAAGTGAATTGGAAGTTATTGAATACCTAAGAGATGGTCTCGGATAGGGGAACACTTAAAGGCATATATCTTGAGGTCATTGGGAAGGTTATCAGCAGAAGCACATGCTTTATTGAATATAGGCCCTTACAGATAGCTGGAGATAAAATTGATTGGCATAATTGGAAACCAGCATGGATCAATCCTAAGAGGTTCTTTGCCATGATCATCAACTTAGCAACTGGAGGATGAAATTGGACCAGGTCAGTCATGATCTCATTGAATGGTGGAACAGGTTCAAGGGGCTAAATGTCCTTCTCCGCACCTATGTTCTTGCCTTTCTAAAAGTTGGACAAAGAGATCAGCTTTATTTCCCTGAGAGTTGTCAACAATATCATCAGAAGGAACAGTGAGTGAAGAGAAGTAACCACACAAATTATGAGATGCAGCAAGGAACTAGAATTAGTAGCTTCTGGAGGGCAGGAACAGGGCAGTTGATGCAGTTTTCAGAAATGGTCAGGATGCTTAAACTGATCAAGATACCTGGGGCATAATTTGCCCTTCTCGGGCAGGCTTGGCGGGGGCAGGTGGGCATGGTCGGGAAGCCAACCATTGCCCACAATCAGGGCCATGCTGTGATTTCACGCTGGTGGGCCAATTTAGGCTTGCCCAGAGTGAAACGCAAGCGGCAGTGCTTAGCGCTGCCTGCGTGGGCAGGGGAGGAGGGCAAGCGCAAACTTCATCAGTGCGCACTTGATAATCTCCCTGAGGCACAGAGCTGCCTCAGGGAGTTGAACAGTTTCAAAAAAAAAATAAAGATTTTAAAAATCACATGAACAGGGGCATGTTATCAATGAAATGTAAAATGTTTTATTTTTATTTGCTGTTGGAAACCTCATCCTGCCCGTGGATGAGGTTTCCTAAAAAGTGCAAAGGCTGCTTGGCCTTTTCGCCTGCCCCACCAACCATAATGTTGGATGGGCAGCGAAAAATTTAAGTTAATTATCTTTTTAATGACCTTAATAGGCCTTTAAATTGTTGGTGGCCACGCTGCCCGACATCAACGCAAGTCATTTTACACTCGAGCAGGTCGGACGCGTGCCTGCAGAGGTAAAAATTCTGCCCCTGATGTACTTGAGAATAGAACCAGTAGCACCTGACAAAATAGCTTCAGAGATATGGAAACCAGAACTTATGGGCACTTTCCTGAAAAGATCGATGTTCAAAGAACATGGTCTCCACATGCAGGCTCTGAGGTCAGTCTCTGAGGAAATGCGGCAACTAAAAGGTGTGACTTTTGAACCTACAGCTCTTCCATGAGGTAACATTAAGGACCTTTCTTTTCCTTGCAGATAGCAAGGTATGAAGCTGTAGCTGGATGCCAGTTCAGAAGCAGCTGGGGATCAGCCGGAGCCTCTACCCTGACAGAAGTATAGATTGCAGTTCTAGTGACAAAAGGGGGGAGAATATAGAACAGCCTACAGAGGATTTTCCAGACCATGGTAGTCATGATGTCTGCTTCTGTGTCTCAGGGCTTTCAGAACCGTATAACAGCTGTTTGGATGATCAGGGAGCAATGGAACATCTGGGGCAGGATTTTCGGGTAATTGGGCGTGGTGGCTGGGCCCAGGAGAGGCTGGGAAATGGTCCGCCGCCTGCGGTTGGCCCCCGACCACGATTTCATGGTGGCTGGCCAATTAACGGCTATCCAGCGTGAAAGGTGCACTGAAAGGCTCAGCTCTGCTGGGGCGGCGGGAGGAGTGCAAATGCAAAAGGGCGAGCGCGCACTGACAGCTCCCTGAAGAAAGGAAGCTGCCTCAAGGAGCTGAACAATTTTAAAATCAAACATAAGTGTTTTATAAAATCTGAAAAAAATGTCACGGCACAGGGCTAACTCACAATAACATGAACAGAATAAAAATTCTGCCCAAGAATTTAAATTTATTTTTTATTTAATTGTGGAAACCTCATCCTGCCCATGGATGAGGTTTGCTAAAAAATCAAAAGGCCGCCTGGCTGATTCGCCCGCCGCCAATCGTAAGGTTGGACGGGCAGCAAAAAATATGTTTAAAAATTCATTGATTAAGGGCTTTAATAGGCCTTATAGTTGTCAGTGGGCACACTGCTAACTCTTACGCATGCCCGCTGACCAAAATATCGCGCAAGTGCGCGATGGTGTTGGGACGCTCGCACTATTTTACACCCAATCGGTTCAGGTGCATGCCCGCCCGCAGGATGAAAAATCCTGCCCTTGGAGTCAAACTGCCTGTTAATATTGGCAGTGTAATAGCACATGCCCAGGCCTCTCCCCTGCCTTTCAGTGCAACACGCCAGCGGAATATAGAAGGCAACTCCAAACTGTTGTGATGCTGCTGAGGATGGTTCCCTGTATGGAACAAGCTACCATGAGAGGAGGGCCACTTCAGTCCCATTACCCTTTTCTAATGCCAGCCGGCTCCTACTACCCTAACATTGCATCTATAATAAGCTCTGGAATCAATGATAGAAGGCAAATGTAGGCACCCAGAGGAAACAGTGTTTTGATGAAAGGTCACAAAACTGAAGGGTTAGGCTGGATTTTTCTGAAAAAGTCAGTGGGGAATGCGTCCCCACAGTCACTTAAGGTTCTATGGAGTGTTAATTGACTGGAGTTGGCATGTCTGCCCCCCAGCTCAGAGAGTGGCCAGCAAATGTGATTGCCTGGCAGCTCAGGAGCCTCAGCAATGGCACCAGGAATGCTGGACACAGCTGAAGAAGGAAGGGACCCTACAGCTTACAGAACGTAGGCTGATAATTGAAAAAAAATTTAGAAGAGTAAGAGGCGACTTGATTGAAACATATAAGATCCTCAGGGGTCTTGACAGGGTGGATGTGGAGAGTTTCCTCTTGTGGGAGAATCTAGAACTGGGGGTCACTGTTTAAAAATAAGGGGTCGCCCATTTAAAACGCAAATGAGGCAAAATGTTTTCTCTCAGAGGGTTGTGAGTCTTTGGAACTCTTCCTGAAAAGTTGGTGGAAGTAGTGTCTTTAAATATTTTTAAGGCAGAGCTAGATAGATTCTTGATAAGCAAGGGGGTGACAGGTTATTGGGTGTAGGCAGGATATAGATTTGAGGTTATCAGATCGGCCATGATCTTATTAAATGGCGGAGCACACATGAGGGGCCAAATGGCCTACATCTGCTCCTTGTCCATGTGTTTGTATCAGTGATTCCAAGGAGTAAAGACAAGCAACAAAGGAGTCAAAGGAAGCATTAATGTGCATCAAGTCTCCTCTTGGATGGAAGTTGCAGTAAAAAGTGTTAGAGAGAATTTAGAGAAGAGACAAAAAGAATGAGAGTAAAGTCTCATGAGAAAACAGAAGAAAAGGACAGAATGACCATTGAGGTAGAAATTGCTGAGATTTAAGGAAATACCATGAATGTTGCAAGACTGCAGATTAAAGTGAGAAGTGGAAGGATTGGCTACATCAGTCTTGCTTATCTGAGAGAACATAGTACATTGTGATTATTTAGGCTGTATTTAAATATTATACATGATTTGGATGGAGAAAAGAAGCTTCCAAGGTAAGGGCTGTAGTGTGAGAGGAAGCTGGCAGGTCTCACGTAGCATGCTGCTTGGCTTAACTTTGGCTTTACTGGTACCTCCTAGACATCGCACCTGAAACTATCATCCTCAGCAGTTCTGAACTGGCAGTGCCACTGTGCTAGGATTTTCACCTGCTGATGGGAGCAGTTTTGCAAAATACTATCAATGGGTTCAGATTGCAAAACAATCTGTTAGCCATGCTGCATTGCCAGATATGATTACAGTAACCTTCCTAATGTCTTAAGCAGTGATGGAGCAGATGCGAAAAAGAAATTGGTTAGCGGGCAAGGTGGTGGAATTGGACAAAGAGCTGAAAAGCCAAACAGCCTGAGAGAGGCAAGAAGAAGTAAAGTTTAATCATATGCCAATGAGAGTGATGCATAAAGAAGAGGCAAAGACGTGAAAAAAAGTTGATGGTAGCCACACTGAACTTTGCGGTATCCTTGTGGGCCTTTACCCTATCACACCTTGGCTAATCCAAGAGCAGCTACTCCCCCATTAATGTGCGAGATTTACGGAACATAAAGCTGTGCAGAGCAAGCATGTTGACATCAGATTTGTAACGATTTGTGGCTGGGATGACCGATAAAAATTAGACAGATCTCTGTTCAAGTCATGCAGTATTGTACTTCAGAGTTTCGGTTACCTTCACGTCACCTCTTACTTTGCATTAGATTCACTTCTTCAGATCATTATATAATGCCTCTGAAACCACGAAGCAGACATCGGTATGAGGCTGGAAAGGCGCAGTAATCCATCTAGTGCAGGCAGATGTTCAGAATTTACGAAGAATGCTCACTGGGGACTACTCTATCACGTCACTGCCAGATGTTTCATAAAAGTCTTAAATATTTCATACAATGTTATTATGATGTTATGACACACTGTTACAACAGTGATTTTTTAAGCCTGAATATTATCCTGGGCATGTCCAATTACCTCAGGATCTCTAAGAGATTTGCAGGCCAGTTGGATAAAATACTCAGAGGAAGTTGTTCCTAAAATAGAAAGATACCTACAAGAGAGGATAATTGTTCTTATATTTTGGTGCAAGAACATATACAAAATTAAATTTTGTGCAACAGATACAACAGGCACAGATAGCCATGTGGAAATATGATGTTGTGGCTATAATGGAGACCTAGCTCAAAAAAGGGGTGGGTTGGTATTGAATATTCCTGGATACAGGGTGTTCCGGAAAGATAGGAAAAGGGAGGGGTCACAGTTTTGATTCACAATTAAGGGTGGAATCATCCCAGATTTGCACAAAGTGCAGTAGTGGGCAGGGAAAAGGTTTTATCATCCGCTGGATGCAAAGGCGGGTTTTCGTGCTGCATTGTCCCAATCCCGCCTCATTAATCATGCATTCCCAGGAAACATGGCGTTTCACTGGCAGGCAGCCTCTGATTTGCCTGCCATGCCATCACCCTGCTGCTTCCTCACATCAGGCGCCATAGTTAAAGTACATCTGTGCGCAAATCACTCAGTGCTTCTAGCCCAGGACTGCTGCACAGAGGACATGGACCCGAAAGGCAAGAACACTGCAGCCCTCCGATTCAATGATGCCTTCTGGACACCGTTGGAGCCTACCATGATGTCCTCTACCCCTGCTCTGGCTGTAGGAGGCCCATCAGTCTCATCACTCTGGCTTGGGAGGCGGTGGCAGTGGTGGTCAGTGCCAACGCTGCACGGAAGAGGTCGACCATCCAGTGCAGAAAGAGGATGGATGATCTCATCCGTGCCACCAGGGTAAGGCAACCATCTCATCACTCTAAACTCACACACTCACAAGCCCATCACACATTTACTGGCACCTCACTCACTGCCAGTTCAAGGGACATCACCACTCACTGCCTCTCACACACACCCTCACAAGAACAAGAGAGTGGGCCTGTTTAGAGAGCTCTTTCAAAGAGCCATCATGAGCCATGAGGGGCTAAATGGCTCAATTCTGTGCTGTTTCTTCCTATCTCTGTAATCACACCCAGCCCCACAACCCACTGAGTTATCTGCTTTCATCTAATTCTGACCTTTTGAGCATTACCAATTTTAGCTGCTCCACCATTAATGGCCCTGCCTTCAGCTACCAACACCCTAAGCTCTGGAATTTCCTCCCGAATCTCTCCTCTTCTCGACCCTGCTCAAATCGGAGGTGGCACAAACACAGGAACATAGGAGCAGGAGTAGACCATTCAGCCCATCGAATAGCTCTGCTATTCAATTAGATCATGGCTGATCATCTACCTCAAAGCCATTTTCCTACGTTATCCCACACTATCTCTATATCCTTTGGCGTCATTAGTCTCCAGAAATCTATTGATTTCTGTCTTGAACATGCTCAATGATGGAGCTTCCACTGCCCTCTGGGGTAGAGAATTCCAAAGATTCACCACCCTCTCAGTGAAGAAATTCCTCCTCACCTCGATCTTAAATGGTCTATCCTTTATCCTGAGATGATGTCCCCTGGTTGAAGACTCACCAGCCAGGGGAAACATCTTATCTACAGTCCCTCTGTCATACCCTGTAAGAATTTTTAAAGTTTCAGTGAGGTCACTCTTCATTCTTCAAAACTCTGGGGTATACAGAACCAGTCTCCTTAATCTCTCCTCATAAAACAATCCCACCATCTCAGGGATTAATGGCATTACCATCGCTGAATCCCCCACTATCAACGTCCTGGGGAGTTACCATTGACCAGAAATTTAACTAGACTAACCATATAAATACTGTGGCTACAAGAGCAGGTGAGAGACTAGGAATCCTGCGATGAGTAACTCACCCCCTGACTCCCCAAAGCCTGTCCACCATCTACCAGGCACAAGTTAGGAGTTTGATGGAATACTCTTTATGGCTGGATGAGTGCAGTTCCAACAAGACTCAAAAAGCTTGACAGTATCCAGACAAAGCAGCCCGCTTGATTAGCACCACATTCACAAACATTCACTCCCTCCACCACCAACGCACAGTGGCGGCATTGTGTACCATTTACAAGATTCACTGTAGGAACTCACCCAGTCTCCTCAGCCAGCACCTTCCAAACCCACGACCACTACCATCTAGAAGGACAAGGGCAGCAGATACATGGGAACACCAGCACCTGGAAGTCCCCCTCCAAGCAACTCACCATCCTGACTTGGAAATATATCACTGTTCCTTCGCTGTCGCTGGGTCAAAATCCTGGAACTCCCTCCCCAACAGCACTGTGGGTGTACCTCCACCACATGGACTGCAGAAGCTCAAGAAGGCAGCTCACCACCACCTTCTCAAGGGCAATTAGGGATGGGAAATAAATGCTGGCCTAGCCAGCGATGCCAACATTCCATGAATGAATCACCAAATAATCAAGTGAACATCTGTTGTACTCCCTCTATGGGATATATCCCTCCTTAGATATGGGGACCCAAACTGTACACAGTATTCCAGGTGAGGTCTTACCAAGCTCTATACAACTGCGGTAAGACATCTTTACTTTGGGGCAAAGTTTTACGTCCTGTGGGCGGGCGCGCGCCCGACCCGATCGGGCATAAAATAGCGTGTGATGACATCAGTTGAGCGCCCCAATGTCATTGCCCGATATTTAGTTTGGCGGGTGCGAGCGGGTGCCTGAGCTGTGCCCGCCATTAATTAGGAGGCCACCTAAGGCCATTAACAGTCCAATTGACAGCAATTTTTCATTGCCCACGTGATTTTGCGCTTGTCACACGGGCAAAACAGGCAGGCGGCCAGCCAGCATTTTCAAAAACCTCATCAAAGGGCAGGAAAAAAGGGTCAGCAGCATTGCCAGTGTGAGTAGTGAGGAGTTTTGGAGACTGTTTACTGCTGGTTGCTTATTGGCACATGGCAGCTTCACCTCTGTTTGGGGCTTCATTCTTAACATTTCCAGGCTTCATTTTGGGACTCATTGGTATGCGCAAGGCCCCCGGAGGATTCAGGACCCTTCCAGGTATCAGACAGCCTTCTTTTACCTTGGTAACGGGGATTCTGTTCTCTGCTGGTGGGACCTCCTCTGAGGAGGAAGAGAGAGGCAAATGCCTGACCGTTCAGGGGAAGCACTACAATGCTCCCCAGAGCTGGTGTCACTGATCATGGTTGCATGCTGTGCTCGCCACAATCTGGCTCTGGCAAGGGGGGACCCACTGGAGGAAGAGGATCATGACACAGCTCTTGGCACAGGCCACAGATGATGAGTCCAATAGTGAATCCAAGGAGGAGCACGGTGAGGAGAGCACTGAGGACGTGGAGGCAGACCTCGGAAACCTCCAGGGAGGTAAGGACACTAGGGATGCCTTGATCCAATGCTCCTTCAGCTAGGCTACAAAAGATCACGCATGCCAGGGCTGCCTCCTCCATCCCGGATATCTGAAAGGATCCTTTCATTTGAACCCAAAGAACACTCAGTGCCTGCGCAATAAATTTCAGAGCCACTTACATCTAGCATTACATACTGGTGAACCCTGCACCAATAAAACAAAAAGGTGAAGCATACGCATGCCATGATGACAAAAACAAAATTTATCTCAATTCAAAGCTATTTACATAAACTGCTCTGGTCTTCATTCCCAGAGCAGTATAGATAAAGTAAACATAAATGAACATCAAATCATCTGTGACCTGTCCCTCTTGTGCTCATGGTGCCTTTAACTTAGGTTTGTGAGTGCTCCTCCCTTGCTGGCATTGACATTGGAGGCAGCCTGCTGACCCTGCTGTCTTGATGACCTTGATGACCTTGGCAGTCATCCTCTGGCCAGTGGAGCCTGTGCTGGCCCTACCTGGGAGGGAGCAGCAGTGCCGCAGCTGGCATCTCCTCAGTCATCGCAGCCTCATCAGATACGATGGTCACTGGCAGAGGGGTGGAGGAACCGCTGCTGCCATCCAGAGCGCCTTGACAGGAGCCCGCACAGACAACAAGCAGTTCATGCGCCAATGTGAGGTCGCTGTGGACCTCTGTGCTCACCATTGATGGACAGGCACCTAGCTGGGATACTGGGTGCCCAATCCATCTCCCACACTGACACTGACTACCTGAGGCCAGTGCCTGTGTGAGGGATTGCAGGTCTGAGCGCAACCCCAGGAACCCCTGATTCTGTCCCTGGAGCTGCCTCTCCATGAGAGTTTGCCACTCTTTCAATGGAGGAGGCATTCGGCTTGGCCATGAGTGTCAACAAAGTGTTCATGTTCCACATGGACTCCTCCATAATTGAGACATGGCATGCACACCTTCATGGATCTCTGCCAGATCCTGCCGCACATCTCAGTGGACATCTAGCATCTGCCACCTAATGGACGACTCAGAGGCTCATCATCTGCCTTTGACTGAGAATTGTCTTGGTCCCCAGCAATCCTCTGCCGGCGCCCTGGGAACTTTCTGCCTCCGCCTGCAACTTGAGTGTGAAGTGCCCTCACCAATGTGCACCAAGATACTAGCCGCCAATCTAATGCCCAGCGAGGTGCTGGTATCTGCGCTGGTTCCTGGTTCAGAGAGCAGGTGTGAAGCAGGTACAATAGAAGCTCGGTGGTCCTCCAGCGTCAGGGGTGGCTCTCCTGGGTCCGCACAGTGAACGATTGCTGGTGAACCTAAAAGGGAGAACAAGGACATGTCATTAGTTAAAGTCATCACACTTTTACTGTGCATGCCAGGCACTATGGTGAGACAACGGAGATCTGCATCACAATGCCATCGTCTTCCAATGATCAATGGGGACTCCATGTTTGAGGCTCACATCACTGAAGAGACTACACTAGAATGGTTGCACAATCCAAAAGTCTCACCTTTGTGCACTGCACTCTTCTGTTCATCTGGCACCCCTGCTTCTCCACGCCCGGATGCATGGAGAGTGTGTTGGCTCTCGAGCTCCAGGGCATCTTGCTTGAACCCACTGAGCAGCAGGAGGTTGGGCTGCCCTCTGCCTGTACGTGCCCTCTCTCCCTGGTTATGGCTTGGCTTCTCCTGAAGGGACAGAGGAGCATTGATTTGTCCATTCTCTACCTGCAGCCCCATTGCAGCCTGGCCAACCCCACCTGAGGAACACCTCACAGGGCACATCTGAGTCATGGCCCTTGAGCCACAAGGCACTCAGTCCAAGCAGCCAGCGCTCACCCCCTTGGCCAGCTCTGGCATCATTGACAGTTGGCACTCAGACTCTAGCACCCCTGAAGTCCAAGGGGGAATGGCCAGACCTTAACATTTCTGCACACTGACCCATGCCAACACGGCGCTCACCCTTTCTGAGCGCAGCAGATCATTGAAGTGATTCCGGCACTGCACCCATGTGCGCTGCACCACATCATGGCTGCTCACCATTGCTGCCACCTTCTCCCATGCCCTCTTGGTGAGGTGCCTGGGGACAAGGGTGTCTCTCCTGGCAGCCACCTCCTCCAGGAGGACAGCGAGGCACTCATTTGAAAAGCGGGGGACCGAGTGCCCACCCGACCTGCCTCCCGCCTGCCATGCCCAGCTGTACTCGACTCCATTCGGAACGCTGAACTCACGTCCTTCCGTAGCAGCCTTCCAGGGGCTGCCTGGGCTGCTTCTAAACCGGCCGCCGGGTCGCCATTGGATCCGGCGGCCCCCAACACCCGATTGGCCCTTCCCTGCCAGTGCGGAGCCGCGTTTCACGCTGGGCGGGCCTTAATTGGCCCACCAGCGTGAAATCGCGATCGGGGCTCGATTGCAGGCGGCTGGCTGTTTTCCAGCTGCTCCCGGGCCCGCCCACCTCAAAATCCTGCCCCTGTACTCAAAACACCATGCAATGAAGGCCAACGCACCATTCAGCTCCCCAATTCCCTGCTGCACCACCATGCTAACTTTTAGTGACTCATGAACAAGGACACCCAGATCACCTTGGACACCCACCCTTCCCACTCTCTCACCATTGAAGAAATATTCTGTCTTTCTGTTCTTTCTACCAAAGTGAACAACTTCACACTTATTCACACTATATTCCATCGGCCATGTTCTTGCCCATTCACTTAGCCTGTCCAAGTCCATTTGAAACCTCCTCGTATCCTCCTCACAATTTATATTCCCAACCAGTTTGGTGTCATCAGCAAATTTGGAAATATTACAATTGGTCCCCACATACAAATTTTTTATGTAGATGGTGAACAGCTGTGGACATAGCACTGATCTTTGCAGCACCCCACTAGTAACAGCCTGCCATCCTGAGAATGATCTGTTTATCCGTACTCTCTCCTTTCTGTCTGTTAAGCAGAAGGTTAACCATATGAGAGACAGCCAATTAAAAGGCCGCCTCTGCATTTGTCGTCCAATTAAGGACGGCAGGCAGGTTCCCACAGTAGGTAGCCCGAAGTTGCAGATGGCCAGCAGCCCCACCGAGAGAGGTGGACACTGCTGATACTGGTAAGGGAGCGTGGGGGAGATGGTGGCAAAGCGGAAACATGACTGGGCTAGTAAGCCAGAGGTCCAGGCTAATACTCTGGGGTATGGGCCCAAATCCCACCATGGCAGCTGGTGGAATATAACTTCAATTAATAAAAATCTGGAATATAAATCTAGTCTCAGTAATAGTGACCATGACAACTACAATGGATTGTCATAAAAACCCATTTGATTCACTAATGCCCTTTTCAGAAGGAAATCTGCCATCTTTACCTGGTCTGGCCTACATGTGACTCCAGACCCACAGCAATGTGGTTGGCTTTTAACTGTCCACTGAAATGGCCTAGCAAGCCACCCAGTTCAAGGGCAATTAGGGATGGGGAACAAATGTTTGCCTTGCCAGTGAAGCCCACATCCCATCAAAGAATAAAGAAAAAAAAGTTACATAAAATGGATGTGCTTTCTGAACAGTTCAGCAAAGCTAAAAATAATGACCGCAGCTGTCAGACAATCATTGTGGGGGGCACTGCCCACAGGACTGCTTGTGACTGCAGCTGTGGTACTGTGATCCTCGGTTCTGTGATAACAGGATTAGATGAGGCATTGATGTCCCACTCACCGCACCCACCCCACCCCCCAACAACCCCCCAAACCTGGGTCTGCCGCTGGGGAAACAGTATTTTTGATTTTTGTCCATTTTTAATCTTTCCTAGGGAAATATGCATAGTAATAAGATGAGACTAAGGGAAAGTCGACATCTTGCTATAAACCCACAATTTCTCAAGGCACCTGTTTAATTTTGTAGCAAACTTCCATGTGCTGACTGCCTACATAGACTTTTCTGCTCTTTGTGTGTATGGAGATATGCAGTTCCCATTTTACCAGAAGTCCTGTGTCAGGCAGTAACATGGCCCCGGCCTTAGAAATTTTCACATGATCAGGTAGCAGATTAGTTTGGGAATGGATAGTCTGGGAAAGCATTTTAAGGAATTTTTTTGCCATTAAGCTCAACACTGATCACTTTGAAACACATGATGCTAAGCACGTGCGCTGGATGCAAGTCTTTTTATTGTCATCTATTACTCTTAACTTAAAGTTCCTTAAATCAAATAATCTGATGATCCAGTTTTGTTGCTAAATTTCTACTTGTCGGTGTTATTCATGCTGCTGAATTCAACTGATAAAATAATTCAGATTATTTTTAGCATGAAAATTTTGGATTATCAAGAGTAAACTGGATAGAAGATTTTACTTTAAAAATAATGAGTGAAAATAATAAATTAGTTGTAACTGTGTCCCCCAATTCTAACTACATGCCTTCTTCTGTTTAGAAACAAGTTAACGTGTCCTGCGTGACAACCACTAAATTATGCAGCAGGCATTATAATGGCCTCAGAGAGTAGCCTAGGGCTGGATTTTCACTGTGAGAACAGAGGCAGACAACCAAAAGAATAACTCCGACAGCCTGGTTGTCAGACCGCTTTCCCCTTTCCTAGCCCAGATGATTTTCATAAGGGCAGAAGAGGGCGTGCAAGCGAACCCGCTAGCAGCAATGATCAGGCAAATTAAGACATTTAAGGAGCTCGGTTGGAGCTGGCCTTTGAACCCTCACAAATTTTCAAGGCGGGTGGGGGGGGGGGCGGGGGGGTGGGGTGGGTCGGCCTTCAGGGGATTCCCAATGCAGACCAGCTGAAGGGTGGCTGCATTTTGCATGGAGAACATCAACTTATAAGTGGTAGTCAAGAACCTTAGTGGAGCAGAGAGGGCATACCGCATCACAGGAAATAAAAATTCCAACAGATTCCTCCAGTTCCTACCCTATCCAGATCCAGGTCTCCATTTGTCCTCCGAAATGTGAAAAATCCACGTTTTCAAACGTAAGAGTTACTGGCCAAACGCCAGCCGCAGCAATGGCTGCCAAACCAAGTCAGGATGTAGCCCACAATTTCTCGTGACTTGCCTCTGTCCCTGCCCGCTGGCCTCTAATTGGCCAGCAATACAGTCCCCGACTCAAAATGCCGGTATGTTTTCTTTCAAATGCCACCAACAATCCTGACATGAAATGAAGCATTTCAAGAAGGAAGGCATTTGTACATGCAAATCAGCATAATTGATCATTATGTTACCTCAAATACCAACATAATCATAGGTTGCAATTTTTTATAAATTCAGAACCTGTGGTTTGTAAAATGTAAACAAACACTAATTTTCTAATTAGATTAATTATCATATGTAAATTAGGTCTAATTAGTAGAACTAATATCTTGTTTTGTCTGTAGTCAAAGTAATTATATTTTTTGTATCTCAAAAATAGGAATTACAACTTTTGAGTTGCAGTGGGAAGATTTGTTTTCTAATCATCTTAATTTACATATGTAAATTTAATTTAATTATTGTGATTCATAAGCATGTTATCCCTAACAGCAGAAGTGTTATATCCTTCATGCTTGTTAACATAGGACATGTGCATTTAGCATTCTTAATAAGAATGTAATCCTCAGATGCTGTTTTCTTTCTCATCGTCTCATAGAGGAGTGCAGATACAAGTGGGGGAATATTGAACAAAAATAAGATTTGTAATAAGTTGGTATATGCTTTTCTATTTGCTAATTTTCAAAAGGGGGTTAGCATGAGCTTTGAGCAGGGCCCCCACATTATCCTGATGTTGCCTTTTGAACGTTTTGAACATTTGAACGTCCCTTGTATGACACAAAGCAAAACACCTGGCAATAAATGCATACGTTGTTTATATTTTATTGATTAATTGGTGCCCAACAAATAGGGCAGAACCTTCCGGTAGCGTCAAGGCTGTCGGCGGCGGGACAGGAAGTGAGCTTCTGACCCTTCATGACCATGCAGCAGTCAGTCAATTAGCTATGCATGGTTAAGAATCGTGGCAAATCATGCGGCAGGGATGGGCTAGAATTCAGCGCCAAGCCCCACCCCCCACCCCTCCCCAAATAAACAGACATTCATTTCCTGCAAACCAGCAGCATTATACTGTCTGTCTGACTGGACATCGCAACTGCACCTGAACCTTTGGATCTCTAACCCCCTGGGATATGTCTCAGAGAAGGCATAGAATGGCCCCTTGGTTCAGTGGTGCCTCGCTGCAGGTTCTCCTCCAGACCTTCCGAGAAAGGCGGGAGTTGCCCACATAGCAGCAATGGCTAGGAGGCCTCCCGTCTGACCAAGGCAGCGTGGACAGAGGTCACAGCGTGGGTTAGTGCCAGTGGGGCCCCCTCCAGAACTTGGGTGCACTGCAGGAAGAGGATGAATGACCTGCTGCACTCCACTAGGGTAAGTGGCACCGTTTAGTCCCTGCAAAGTGACACTCACAGAGGCATCAAGTCGTGTAAGTGTGCAAGTGCAGAGGGATGTCAGACAGTAGTTTGGGTTGCAGGTCTCAGCAGATAGATCATGTGGACCGAATGTCTAGGAGCCACTCCATGTTGTGAATATTGTACCAGTTGCAGGACAGTGTGGGTGTCAAAGACTTACTGGAGAGGGTTTAGGAGCTGTCATGGGCATGCATGCTCATAAAGTGGTCATGCACCCATTGGAATGATACTCAATCAGTCTGTGTGTCTGTCTGCAGGAGCAAAATGCTCATAGTCACCAGAAGTGCAATATGACATTCCCAGACATAAGAATGCTCACCCTCTTTGAGGAAGAGGCTGCGGAACTCGCCGGGGAGGATATACAAATGGAGAGACTAGAGTGTCGCAGTCATCGAGTGAGGATGCCTCCAGTCTGGTGTTCACAATTGGACATACAGGAGTAACACCATAAGACCATAAGATGTAGGAGCAGAGGTAGGCCATTCGGCCCATCGAGTCTGCTCCGCCATTCAATGAGATTATGGCTGATCTGATAATCCTCAACTCCACCTCCCTGTATTTTCCCCATAGCCCTTGATTCCCTTACTGATTAAAAATCTTTCTATCTCAGCCTTGAATTTGGAGACCCAGCCTCTACAGTCCTGTGCGGTGAAGGATTCCACAGATTAACTACCCTCTGAAAGAAGAAATTGCTCCTCATCTCTGTTTTAAATGGGCGCCCCCTTACTCTGAGATTATGCCCTCTGGCCCTAGGCTCTATAGCCTCTCAGCATCTATCCTGTCAAGCCCCCTGTGAAAGCCCCCCTAAAACATTGTTGAGAAAGCGGATTGTGCATAACCATTAGTGAATTCTTCTTATTCCCACTGCAGGTACTCACAGCCAGTTAAAGAACAAAAAGAGGAGACAACTTTCCTCCAGTTCCAGCTCGAGCTCCACCTCAAGCACCACCCCTGAGGGCTGCTTCTCACAATGTTCACGACATTACCCTGCATCCTTCGCCAGAGCAGAAACATTCACGTCGGTGGGTTCACATTCTAGGTTAGGCTCGGGGTCACAATCTGGCGAACACATCAGTGACACGTGCCTGCAGCTGACAGAGGATGTGACAGCCGTGGTCTCTGACACTCGGAGAACTGCTGGAGACCAGACCCATGCTAAGCCCCTTGCAGATGACAAGTCTCTGGATTTGGTCATAAGAGACATGATGGAGATGTAGAGTCATGCCCGGGAACATCAGGCAAAGATGCCAGAGGCTGTGCGCCAACTTGAGCAAAGGCTGGCAGAGACGGTCCATGTTATGAGTACTGTCATGGCTCCGGCATATGAGTGCTTGGCCTCCTCCATGCAGAGGGTGGCAACTGCCATGGATGGCCTGGTCCGGCAGAGTTCTCAGTGGGTGTTGGACCTGTACTCCATCGTATAATGCATATTCAGCATGCAGCATGCGTAGTGCAACAATGGCTATGCGAGAGGGGGACAAGGCACCTCAACAACCCTCGAGGTGCCCCTTTTAAGGAGTCAGAGAAATGCTATCATGCAAAAAGAACATTGAAGATTCTCAGGAATGTTAGCTTAGCACTTACATTACTGTATGAACATTCCAGAGACCTGGCCTAATGATCCAAAGATATGAGGTCAAATCCTGTTATGACAGCTGGAGAATTAAATTTGATAAAATAAATCTGGAACAAAACGTAAATATCAGTAATAGTGATCATGCAATTACCAGTGTTACGGACAGGAGAGATTAATTTAAACTGCCTAATTTCTCCTCTCATCACCCATCTGTAAACAGAAAGATATTTTAATTTGCCTCCCCTTTTATAAGTGGTGACATATTTCCCAACATTTCGGTTTTGTTGTGATCCAATTTCTATTAATGACCGTACAGCAAACTCGAGATAGGATGAACTCAGAGGGTTAGTTTATTTGTACAGACTCAAAACATGGCAGGAGGGTCACAATGTTGCCTCCTTTGCATTCATACTGTAAAATAGGGATAGAGAAAAGAAAGATTTCAGCTCAGAGAACACATACAATAAAAGGGTTCCAGAGTCCAGAATCAAAGTCCAATGAGGTGTTCCTTCACAGTGCTCAGTAAACTGAAAACCAATGCTGGTAAATTCACTTTTCCAGTGGTGTTGGCTTCACATGATGAGATAGGAATGTAGAGATGCATCTGACTTGTAGACAATGGTACAGAATTTCCCGTTGAAGCAGTGTAGATGGGGGCCAGGTGTCCACCCTGGGACCAAGCTCCTTACCTGTGATACTGCTGGTTAGATGGTTAAATTGCAGACTGAGCTTGCAGTGCAGCAAGGCAATATAATTGGTTCCACCAGCTTGAGGTCTATGTCACCTGACTCCCACCTCTTCACATTTCTTTGACAAGGGATGTGTCTCCCACATATGGATCCCCAAGATGGTTAAATGTCTCAACTCTTAAGACTTGAAAGGAAGGTTGTTGGGTCCTTTTTCCCAGCAGACAAGTAGATTCTGGTTAGCCAACCTGATTTATGAAATGCAGATGGCCTTTGTATAGTTCTCTTAGAATTTGGCCTGTGCAGCCCCCAGGGGAGTTGTTAGTGTCTCTTCAAGTATAACGAATTGGAAGTTTCCCTGATACTGCCAGGTAGCTCCTGTTGTTCAAGGGACACAGACAGACATAGATTCAACCATTTTGAAAGGTCTTTGTCCAGTTTTAAAAATTTTAAAAATAGCTATGAGGATATCTATATATGTATTTATTTTCCTTACAACCATATTGTTGTAAAACCCATTTGGTACATTTCTGTCCTTTAGTGAATGAAACTGCTGTCCTTACCCAGTCTGGCCTATATGTGATTCCAGACTCACAGCAATGTGGTGGATTCTATAGGATATATGGCACAGAAACAGGCCATTTAGCCCAACCAATCCATTTTGGTGTTTATGCTCTAATCAAACCTCCTCCCATCTTTCCTCATTTAATTCTACCATCATAACCATCTATTCCCTTCTCCCTCAAACATTTGTCTAGCTACCCCTTACATCCAGCTATAGTATTTGCTTCAGCCAGTCCCTGTGGTAGCAAGTTCCACATTGTCACCACTCTTTGGGTAAAGCGGTTTCTTCAGAATTCCCTATTGGATTTCTTGGGGACTCTCTTATATTGATGGCCTCTAGTGATGCTCTTTCCCACAAGGGGAAACATTCTCTCTGTATCCACTCGGTCAAAACCTTTCATAATTTTAAAGACCTCTATCAAGTCACCCTTCAGTATCCTTTTTCAAGAGAGAGTCTGATGCTCTGAAATGGCCGAGCAAGCATTCAGCTGAAGGCAGCTGACCGTCACCTTTTCAAGAATAATTAGAGATGGACAATCAATGCTGGCCTTGCCAGTGTTACCCAAATCCTGTGAATAAACAATAACAAAAAATGCCCCACCAATATCTAATTGCTAATGACAGAGAAATCTACCCCCATTAGTTGACTTAGTTAGAGCGTTGAGCCATTTGTAGCAATGAGACCAACAGCCAGCCACAAACATAGGAGACCACTCAAGGCCAACTCTGCCTTTAAATCTAATGCCTCCACCTCCTTCCAAGTTACCCTCAGGAATATTGGAAAAAGTTTTCATTAAATATTTTTGCCTCCCAGTGTTTTTTTTAAATGGCTGACTGCTGTGGGCCAATTAAACATATTTAGCAACCATCCTGAACTGCAGTAGTTATAAAGCCAAGTTTACAGTCCAGGCTTAAATAGGATTGTGCTCATCTATGATAATAAAGAAACTGAGGATGGAAAACATTGGAGTAAAAATGAATCTACAATTGTTGACCCTGAGCAAAGTACAGTGAGCAGAACCATATCATAAAATCACAACATGAAAATTCATGTCTCGGCAGTTATCAGATCTTAAGCTGCAGGTTAGCAAGGTTAATAACTGGTTTACATTTAATTGACATAAAATAGAATGAACAACTTTCAAACCATGGAAAACCGTGAAGGGAAATTTTTTTTAAAACCATGCAGTATATGAAAAAACCTGGATTAAAATGCAATGGGCGGAATCGTCCCAGATTTGCATTAAGTGCGTGGAAAAATAACATTTTATCTGCTGGCCGCAATGGTGGATTTTTGCACCGGCTTGTCCCCTTGCCGCCTTATAAATTATGCGGTCATGGGAAACACACCGGATTGCTGGTGGGCGGCCTCCTTGACCTTACCACTTCCTCATGCAGGGCGCCATATTTAAACTGCAGCCGCACGCACAGTTCTCAATGCTTGTAGCCCAGGACTGCTCCAGTGAAGATGACGTGGCCCCAAAAGCCAAGAAGAGTGCAGCCCCTCCGATTCAGTGATGCCCTTTGGACGCAATGGAGGCCCGCCGCGATGCCCTCTACCCCCACTCTGGCTGCAGGAGACCCATCTGTCTCACCTCTCCATCTTGGGAGGCAGTGGCAGAGGTGGTCAGTGCCAACGTTGCACAAAAGAGGTCGGCCATCCAGTGCAGAAAAAGGATGAATGATCTCATCTGTGCTGCCAGGGTAAGGCAACCATCTCACCACACTCAACTCACACACTCACAAGCCCATCACACATTTACTAGCATCTCACTCACTGCCAGCTCAAGGGGCATCACCACTCACTCTCTCACACACACCCTCACACCTCCATCTGGCCTCATCTCCTCTGGAGATAGCCCATCCATGGCTCCACTCAGCACACACGCATGCCTGGCCTGGAATGTGCCTTGCTCTCACTCTCTCCATCTGTCTTTATGCAGGACAAGATCAAGCATAATCAACGGGAGAGGTCCCAGGCCGGAGTTGGGGGGAGGTGGGTGGTGGAGTGCCGGGCATCAAGGTCCTCACTCCATTCGAGAGTAGTGCGTTGGAGCTGGCCGGAGAGGATGCGGACTGTTCCTGTCAAGGATCCTGGCAAGCATCCACATGAGGATCCTGCATCCCATCATCCCTCTGTCAACATTACTCTGAGTCCATTGTTCTGTGTGTAACACAACTTTTTCTCCGAGGCACATCTGACACGTTGCCCTCAGGCAACCTTGGCCCCGACACCAGTGCCGAGAGTACCTCGGATGAGAACCCTGAGGGCAGCACCGTTGAAGACCCATCACGACACTCACCAACACCCTCTACCTGTGCAGCGACCCACACCTTGGTGGGACCTAGATGTACAGCGGCCTCTGAATCACAATCTGGTAAGCACAGCACATAATCTGTTCCACAGTAGGCAGAGGCAGGGTCATCCGAGTTTGCTGGCACTCAGAGGACAGCTGGAGGCAAGGAATCTGCTGAGTCTGAGTCAGATGATGAGCCTCTGGACTCAGTCCTCGATCAGTTGTTGGAGCTGCAGTGGATCATGGGAACATCAGGAAGGGACGTCTGGTGTACTCCTCAGATGGCATGGGATGGTGGAGGAGTCCGTCTGCCTTCAGTCTGAGGTGATAGCGCCAGCATGCAAATGCACCAAGGCCAACACTGGCTGGATGGTGGCTGATGTGGAGACCTTGATCCAGGACATTAGTCCTGCAAGGCAGCGCCAGCTGAACTCCATCGCTGACGCCATAGTTGGCCTCCAACAATGTCAATGCAGAGGGGTGCAGGGCAGCTCGACCTCACTCCAGCTTCCCCTTCCCCTCAAGGAGTCAGCCCGGGGCCTTTGGGCACCCATAGGGAGGAGGACCAACGGCTCAACACTTTGGGGCTATCCACCCAGGTGACTGGGAATGTCCAGCCGATCCAAATCCCCTCTTCCTATGACCCCATCATCTCCAGCTCCACAGGCTGAGGAGGCTGCACCTGGCCCACAGCAGGATATCCAAAACAGGCCAAGGCCTTGCAGGTCTCAGCCCTCCAGAGGACACCCGTTAAGGTCATCACAAACAGGACATAGTAGTCAGCAGGCTGTCTCCACCTCCTCTGTGGATGTCAGAGGAGCACCAAGGCATAGCGGCAGGGTTAGAAAGGTTAAGAAGATGTAGTTGCACAGCCTGGGCAGGGGTGTTGATGATGTTCACTGTTGTAAATAAACTCCCAAGAATGTCTCCCTGTCTATAGTCCCCTGTTATGATGAACAGTGTGTCATTCCAGTGTGAAACCTTGGTTCCTGCACAGGGTAAAGTCAGGTGTCTTTGCAGTGTGGGGCCGCTTCCATGTGCAATGTGTAACATTCAGAGCAAAATGATGGTCCGGCCTCACACTCACTGGACACATTAGTGATGTCTGCACCTTGATGGTGCTTGTCATTTCTGCCAGAATGTAGTGGGCAGGCATCATAGAACATCGTCATTCTCCCTGTGTGCTCTTAGCACCTTTAAGGTGGGGCTGGGCCCCATCTCTGCAGCATCTGTGACCAGTGACTCCCTGTGCTCCTGAAGGGGTCAGGTGCTGAAGGCTGACAAAGGATCAGGTGCATTTAAAGTTTCATGGCTGTGTCTCCATGATATGACCCTGATCACAGAGCGCAAGCGAGCTGCCTTCGGCCAGACAGGAGTCAGACATTCACAAAGGCTACGTGAAGATCTGTAGAGTATCCTCACTGCATGTCGTCATCAGCCTTCTGGAATCTAGCGATTATTAGGGCCTCTGCTGCATCTCCATGACATGAGCTGGAGCACTGAAGGTATGGGTGCTGCCATCAGTCACACAGGAGTCAAATATTCACAATGCAAGGGGAGGATGTCAAGACTGTCCTCACTGCATTTGGTCATCATCCTCCACAAATCTTGCAGCTTTTATAGGGCTTCCCGAGTGTGCCTGACACTGCCTGGCCAGTGCAATGGCCTCATCGTCGGCATCCTCGCCTTTGAGGACCTCATCACACTCATCCCCTTTGACATCCTTCTCATCAGAGGAGATGTGCAGCTCTTCCATCTCCTCCTCAGCAGGGTCTTCCCCCCCGTTGCAGTGCCAGGCTATGTAGTGCATCGCAAGCTATGATGAAGTGCGACACCCTCTGGGGATAGTATTGCAGTGCTCCACCGGACCTGTAGAGGCACCGGAACCTCATTTTCAATATGCCTATCATTTACTTCATCAAAGTCGGTGTTGCGGCATGAGCCTTCTTGTGCCATCTGTCTGGGGCAGTCTGAGGCCACCGCACAGGCGTCATCAGCCATGTCCTCTGTGGGTAGCCCTTGTCCCTGTGGAGTCAACCCTGCAGCCTCTCTGGACCCTGGAAGATGTCAGGGACCTGAGACCTGCTGAGAATGTAGGAATCATGGACACTCGCTGGGAACTGTGCGCAGACCTGCAGGATGTGTTTGTGGTGGTTGTACACCAGCTGATGATTCAGTGAGTGGAAGCCCTTGCGGTTGATGTAGTTGACCGCTTGTTGCCACAGAGATCTAAGCACCATGTGAGTGCAGTCGATGGTACCCTGCACCTGTGGAAAACCAGAGAGTGCCACAAATCCCAGCACTCTTGCTTCCTGGCTTGCCAGATCCCAGTCGAAATCCACAAAGTTCTGTGCCTTCATGAAGATGGCGTCCATGACCTCCTGGATACACTTGTGCGTGGAGGCTTATGAGATTCCGCACAGGTCACCTGTGGAGCCCTGGAAGGAACCACTGGCTAAAAATTGAATACCGCTGTCACTTTCATGGCCACTGCCAGTGGATGCCCCGTGGCACCAAATCCTGCAGCAGGTGGCATATGTGACCGACTAGTCCCCCAGACATGCGCCGTCTTCGGCAACACTGGTTCTCAGTCATCTGCAGGAATGACAAGCGCTATCTATACCTGGGTCTGGTGAGGTGCCGAGGAGCCACGACTCACTGTGGATCTTCAATTGTGTGCGCAGGAAGCCTAGCTGCAGCTTTACCTTGAAGGTGATGCTCCTCCCATTGTTGAGCCAGGCACCTCCGCCGCACTCTTCTCCTTCTTTGCTCCCATGAGGCATACCGCTGGATCACCAGGCTCCATGAACCTGAGGTTCTCCTCCTGCAGAATCAAAGAGAGAGACGCATGGCTTAGCATATGTGTCCTAAGAACCTTTCTTGTTTAAGTCTCAAGGCCACTTCATGTATGCCGGAAAGTGCTGGCCGCCACTTGGATGGCCAGTGTGTACTGCACGCATCGGTTGTCCGAAACCCCACCCATTTCCACCCCACTTCACTTGACCGATTGGCGGCAGCTTCGGCCACCGGACTGCATGCTGTGCTCTCAGCTCAGGAGCAGGCATTCTCCTAACCCGCACTGCAAAGCTGCGCTGTTAGCTTGAACCATAGGGGAGACTGGCCCAAACTTTAATAAAGACAGTGCAAGGGGCTGTGAGCACCTCCACCAGTGACTGCACCACGGCCACCTTTCGCAAGGGGATTCTACGACTTGCCCAGTCGCCCAATTGCTCTGCTGTCCTCTAATTTTCAGTCTGTGCCCGAGGGGTGAAAGCGCTGTAGCATTTGGTGGCACTTTCATGTTTTTGCATTTCTTGAGTGGGCAGAAAAGATTCAAAGAGCCGACTGCAAGCATGTCAATGGAGCTGCTGCTGAACGGTCTCAGCTGTGGAAGAATGCTCACTTTTCCCAAGTGCGTGGCCGCCCCCCTCACCCTCCACCCCTCTCCCAGCAACCTCCCACCCCTCCACCCCCTGGCATGTGCTTGGGCATTTCTGGCATTCTGTGCTGCCTTGTCCCTCCCAGGCCCCATCCGCACTAGAGCCCTTGCCCTGGCCCTGCACTGAAAGCCAGCTGGGAAACATTTACTTGCCAGTGCCCCTGCTGAATGATGTCCTTTGGGTGATCCCCGTGAGCGCTGCACAAGGTGGTGTGAACTCACCTCCAAGTTCCCTCGAAGTTCAGCCCGCCAGGTGCACGCCTTTTAAAGGCAGTTGTAAATCACGCAATCCTGAAGTCATGCCGACGTAGGAGGTAAATTTGACGTGGGGGGGGATGATTCCGGCATGTGGACATAATGAAGAGATGCAAATGCATTAAAATTAAGTTCCCGACGTTGGATGATGGGAAGCCTGCCTGCCATTGACGGGTGGAGCAGACGATCTCAGACTGGTTTCACCTTCTCTATGGCCTTCTTGCCATATTGTCCGCTCATTCCCGCCATGACGTCTACTGCCAACGGGAGGGGAAAATTCCAGCCAATGAGTATTTTTCAGCATTGCTTCATTCTCCAGCTTCTTAGTGCTTTTGATTGTCCTCATTGTCTTAGTTTACTTTATGCAGCAAACATTTTTACTGAGAACAGTAAAGTGTATCAACGAAAGCAGCTAGAAATTTTCAGGAAATGTCTCTCAATTTCATAAGGACAAAGATTAACAAAACATTACCTTTTTATGTGACAACATAAAAACACAAATATTTCATTATGAATAATGGGTAGAAATAATAATGAATGGAACACTGAATAGCAGATGCATGGGAACACCATCACCTGTAAGTTTCCCTCCAAGTCACGCAACATCCTGACTTGGAACTTTATCGCCATTCCTTCACTGTGCCCAGGTCAAAATCTTGGAACTCCCTTCCTAACAGCATTGTGGGGGTGTTCTTACAACACGTGGACTGTAGTGGTTCAAAAATGTGGCCCACCACCACCTTCTCAATGGGTGAACATTAAATAATAGCCATGCCAATGATGCTCATATCCCAAGAATGAATAAGGAAAAAATGAATAAAACTGAATATCTTATTTGCTGCATACATTTTGTGTGATTCTACTTGAATGAAAGTGTCATCTTTGTTAATAGAAATCAGATAATCAGAACTTCAAAGAGTACTAACCATGGGTCAGGTTTCACAGGAAATGTAATTTTCTGATCTCCTGTATTTTTTCTAATCCAAGCAAGCAGCTGCTTTGAAAATTAAGGCACTGGCAAGAAACATGTCTGGATGCAAAGACATGTTGATAGCCTACAGCCTTAATGGATAAAATTGACTTTAGGCCACAGATTAGGTTAGATGGGGTGGAAATTATTCATCATACTTGTTTTCCCTAAGGCCATGAATTCATCATTTATTTTAAATCCCCAAATGACAATTTCTTTTTAATGTTTTGGGGCTTCAGTTTAGCAGGCATTTTCTTTGAAGGTAATGTTACATTATTTTTGATTCCCTTTCCTTTGTTACACCCACTCCAACCCAAATGTTTTTCTTAAAGGGCCACTATTAGGGTTATCTGCTTTGCCTGACAGGAATTAGGATATGCATTCGGTGAGATGCTAGAATTGCATGAACTCCGGTCCCAGCCTTGCATTGACGTTCCAAGGATACCCTTCTGTGGTACAGACACTGCCTGGCAATTCAAAAAGAAAGAAAAAAGAAAGACTTGCATTTTTACAGCGCTTTTACGAGCACCAGATATCTCAAAGTGCTCCACCTCTCTTCAATTCTGAAGAAGAGTCATATGGACTTGAAATATTAACTCTGTTTGTCTCTCCACAGATGCTGCCACACCTGCTGAGTTTTTCCAGTACTTTCTGTTTTATCTCAATATGCTTTACGCCCAATGAAGTACTTTTGAAGTGTGGTCACTGTTGCAATGCAGGAAATGCAGCCGCCAATTTGTGCACAACAAGCTCCCACAAATAGCAGGGTGATAATGATCAGACAATCTGTTTTTGTGACATTGATTTGAGGGAGAAATATTGACCATGACACCGGGGACAACTCCCCTGCTCTTCTTTAAAATCTTGTCATGGGATCTTTTCTATCAACTCGAGTGGACAGACAGGGCCTCTGTTTAACATCTCCTCCCAAAGATGGCATCTCTAACAGCGCTCCCTCAATGTCCCACTGGAGTGTCAGCCTTGATTTATTTGCTCAAGTCCTAGAGTAGGACGTGAACCCAGAATTTTGTGATTTGGAGGGAAGAGTGCTAACAGCTGAACCATAGATGACACCTTCAAGGACTTTATTGTAAGGGAATGGGCCATGACCAGGACTAAGGCCCAGATTTTTGCTCCTGGGTAGGGTGTGCAGAGAGAAGAAAATTCATGGCTACGCGAACTCGACTTTTAAAAACGGCCACCTGCAGGTTGGATTTTCGTTTCTGGGGTTGGATTGGAAGTCAGGCCTGCCATCCCCAGAACGAGTGCGAAGGCTGCTGGTATGGAGGTGAGCTGGGTGGAAGGCATGTTTCTGTGCTCTGGCAATGTATTGAAATATAAAATAATAAAACAAAAGCATCCCTCCTGCCCTCACCCCTCACCCTGTACACTCTCACTATGCCTCATCCATGCCAACATATGACACCTAATACCCCCACCCGCACCCAATGCCCCTCATATCCCCTATGACAACCCCATGGCCCCTCAAACCCCTGCCCAACTGCCATAGCCCCTCAACCCCTTATGACCCCCACACGCTCATGGCTCTTTATAGCCCCATGCCAACTTAGTGCTAACTCATGCCACCCAGGCACCACCTTTTGTCCTTACTTCCTCTGTGCCAACTCACCTGGTGTCCTTTGACAGCTCCTTGGTGGCTGCTTCAGCTTAGACAGCTGGACACCTCTTTGACAGATGGACAGTTCTTTGACAACAGGACAGTTCTTTGACAGCTGGTCAGTTCTTTGACAGTTCCTTCACAGCTTGGCAGTTCCAATGAGGCTGTGCGTAAAAAGTGCATAATCATGTTCACTTTTAACAATCCCAAATTTCTCCCAAAGGGTGCCTTACCTCCCGCACAGGTGTTCCAGGACCATATCCAAAGGGGTACCCTGGGTATTTGAACAAATCCACCAAGTTCAGACCTCCTCTTACCTGTTCTGATCTGCACACTTGGGGTTTCACGCTCCTGTCCGACAAAAACCCTTCTTTAGAGTTGGCAGCTGGTGATTTAAATGGCCAGCTGCATCCATAAACTGCATGTGTGCAAACCCCAGCCCGACTTCACTCCTGTTTTGTTCAGGGTAGGACTTAGAATTTTCATCCATTTCTGGGATTATCATGGTTTCCACTCCTAAACTTTCAGACAGGACACAAACCTACCTGTCCAATTCTATTGGAAGAAAATCCCACCAAATTATTGCAAAATTAGGTGCTGGCTGTGGCTCAACTTTCCCCTCTGAATTTGAAGGTTGTGGATTCAAACTCCACTCCAGAGACTTGAGCAGATAATCCAGGATGATACTCCAATGCAGTATTGGACTCAAAGCTGCTGTCTTCAGGTGATGTAAACTGACTCTCCTCAGGTGATGTAAAACATATTATGTGCTATTCGAAAAGACTAGGCTGGTTCTTCCGCTGATCTGGGTTCAAAAAACACCAATTTTTTTTCTTTTACTCATTCATGGGATGTGGGCTTTGCTGACTAGGCCAGCATTTATTGCCTATACCTAATTGCCCTTGAGCGGGTGGCGGTGAGCTGGGTTCTTGAACCACTGCAGCATGTGGTGTAGGTACACCCACAGTGCTGTTAGGAAGAGAGTTCCAGGATTTTGATCCAGCGACAGTGAAGGAATGGCGATATATTTCCAAGCCAGGATGGTCTGTGGTTTGGAGGGGAACTTCCAGGTGGTGATGTTTCCGTGCATCTACTGCCCTTGTCCTTCTAGATGGTAGCAGTCGTGGATTTGGAAAGTGCTGTTTGAGGAGACTTGCTGAGTTCCTGCAGTGCATCTTGTAGATGGTACAGACTGCTGCTACTGTGTGTTGGTGGTGGAGGGAATGAATGTTTGTGCAAGGGGTGCCAATCAAGCAGGCTGCTTTGTGCTGGATGGCGTCAAGTTTCTTGAGTTTTATTGGAGCTGCGCTCATCCAGGTAAGTGGGGAGTGTTCCATCACATTCCTGGCTTGTGCCTTGTGGATGGTGGATAGGCTTTGGGGAGTCAGGAGGTGATTTAACCACTGCAGGGTTCCTAGCCTCTGACCTGCTCTTATAACTGCAGTATTTATATGGCTAGTCCAGTTCAGTTTCTGGTCAGTGGTAATCCCCAGGATGTTGATAGTTGGGGATTCAGTGATGGTAATGTCATTGAACGTCAAGGGGCGATGGTTAGATATTGTCTTGTTGGAGATTGTCATTGCCTGGCACTTGTGTGGCATGAATGTTACTTTCCCCTTGTCAGCCTAAGCCTGGATATTGTCCAGGTTTTGTTGCAATTTGACATGGACTGCTTCAGTATCTGAGGAGTCATGAATGGTGCTGAACATTATGCAATCATCAGCGAACATCCCCAATACTGACATTATAATGGAAGGATGCTCATTGATGAAGCAGCTGAAGATGATTGGGCCAAGGACACAACCCTGAGGAACTCTTGCAGTGATGTCCTGGAGCTGAAATGACTGACCTCCAACAACCACTTCCTTTGTGCTAAGTATGACTCCAACCAGCGGAGAGCTTTCTCCCTGATTCCAGTTTTGCTAAGACTCCTTGATGCCACACTCGGTTAAATGCTGCCTTGATATCAAGGGCAGTCACTTTCACATCACCTCTGGAGTTCAGTCCTTTTTTCTATGTTTAAACCAAGGCTCTAATGAGGTCAGGAGCTGAATGATCTTGGTGGAAACCAAACTGAGTGTCAGTGAACAGGTTATCGTTAAACAAGTGCCGCTTAATGGCACTGTTGATGACCCCTCCCTTCATTTTGCTGATGATGGAGAGTAGACTGATGGGGTGGTAATTGACCGGGTGGGATTTACATAGAAACGTAGAAAATAGGAACAGGAGTAGGTCATTCGGCCCTTTGAGCCTGCTCCACCATTCAATATGATCATGGCTGATCCTCTATCTCAACGCCATACTCCTGCCCTCTCCCCATACCCCTAGAAATCTAGAAATCTATCTATTTCCTTTTTAAATATATTCAGTGACTTGGCCTCCACACCCTTTTGTGGTAGAGAATTCCACAGGTTCACCATCCTTTGAGTGGAGAAATTTCACCTCATCTTATTCCTGAATGGCCCACCCCATATCCTGAGACTGTGACCCCTTGTTCTAGACCCCCCAGCCCGGTGAAACATCCTCCCTGCATCCAGTCTGTCCAGTCCTGTCAGAATTTTATACGTTTCAACGAGTTCCCCTCTCATTCTTCTAAACTCCAGTGAATACATGCCTAGTTGACCCAATCTCTCCTCATATGACAATCCTGCCATCCCTGGATGCAGTATGGTGAACCTTCTCTGCACTCCCTCTATGGCAAGCACATCCTTTCTGAGGTGAGGAGACCAAAACTTCATACAATACTCCAGGTGTGGTCTCAGCAAGGCCCTATACAGCTGCAGTAAGACATCCTTGCTCTGAACCCAAATCCTCTTGCAATGAAGGCCAACATACCATTTGCCTTCTTAACTGCTTGCTTAAAGGCCAAAAAATTGTTATTTTTAATGACTCAAACTGTTATTTCTTTAAAGTTATTTTCCTGTTCTTGCAGTGTCACCAGACCTCTGACTACTGGGCAAATAGCAAATATGCCTCCAGGCCTCTTTCAGTGATTGGTGACAAGGACATGCAGGTCCCTTTGTACATCAATATTTCCCAATTTACCACCATTTAAATAAAACTCTGCCATTCTGCTTTTCCTACTGAAGTGGATAAATTCACACTTATCCATGTTATACTGCATCTGTCATATATTTGCCCACTCACTCAACTTGTCTAAATCACCTTGAAGCCTCTTTACATCCTCCTCACCACTCATAACTTTGTGTTGTCAGCAAACTTGGAAATATTACATTTAGTTCCCTCTTCTAAATAATTGATAAATATTGTGAATAGCTGGGGTCCAAGCACTGACCCCTGCAGTACCCCACTAGGCACCGCCTGCCACTCCGAAAAAGTCATATTTATTCCTAATCTCTGTTTTCTGTCTGTCAACCAATTCTCAATCCATGCCAATATATTACCCCAATTCCATATGCTTTAATTTTGCACATTAATCTCTTATGTGGGACTTCATCAAAAGCTTTTTGAAAATCCAAATACATCACATCCATTGGTTCTCCTTATCTGTTCTACTAGTTACATCCTCAAAAAACTCCAGCAGGTTTGTCAAACATGATTTCCCTTCCAAAAATCCATGTTGACTTTGCCTAGTCTTGTTGATAGTTTCTAAGTGTCCCAGGACATACCTGGGCAATGTTCCTCATTACCAGGTAGATTCCAGTGTTGTACCTGTACTGGAACAGCTTGGCTAGTCTTCGGTACTGTTGCAGGAATATTGTCAGGGCCCATAGTTTTTGCAGTATCCAGTGCCTTCTGCCATTTCTTGATATCACGTGGAGTGAATTGAATTGGCTGAAGACTGGCATCTGTGATGCTGGGGACCTCTGGAGGAGGCTGAGATGGATCACCACTTGGCACTTCTGGCTGAATATTATTGCAAATGCTCCAGCCTTATCTTTTGTACTGATGTTCTGGGCTCCTCCATCAATGAGGATGGGGTTACTTGTGGAGCCTCCTCCTCCAGTGAGTTGTTTAATTGTCCACCACCATTCATGACTGGATGTGGCAGGACTGCAGAGCTTAGAACTGATCTGTTGGTTTTGGGATCGCTTAGCTGTCTAGCACTTGCTGCTTATGCTGTTGGCACGCAAGTAGCCCTGTGTTGTAGCGTCACCAGGTTGATACCTCATCTTTAGGCATGGCCAGTGCTGTTCTTGGTATGCCCTCCTGCACTCTTCATTGAACCAGGGTTGATCTCCTGGCTTGGTAATGGTACAGTGGCGGATATGCCAGGCCATGAGATTACAGATTGTGGTGGAGTACAATTCTGCTGCTGCTGATGGTCCATAGAGCTTCATGAATGTTCAGTCTTGAGTTGCTAGATCTGTATAAAATCTTTCCTATTTAGCACGGTGATCGTGCCACATAACACAATGGAGGGTATCCTCAATGTGAAGGCGGGACTTTGTCTCCACAACAACTGTGCGGTGGTCACTCCTACTGATACTGTCATGGACAGATGCATCTGCGGCAGGCAGATTGGCGAGGATAAGGTCAAGCATGTTTTTCCTTCTTTTTGGTTCCTTGAGCACCTGCCGCAGATGGACATTGAAGTCCCCCACCCAGAGTACATTCTGCACCCTTGCCAGCCTCAGTGCTTCCTCTAAGTGGTGTTCAACATGGAGGAGTACTGATTCATCAGCTGAGGAGGGGCAGTAGGTGGTAACCAACGGGATGTTTCCATGCCCATGTTTGACCTGATGCCATGAGACTTCAAGGGGTCCGAAGGGCAACTTCCTCCTAACTGTACCGCCACCTCCACTACCGGTGGAGCATTATCTGTAAGATATGATTCCGTGAGGATGACTATGTCAGGCTGTTGCTTGACTAGTCTGTGAGACAGCTCTCCCAATTTTGGGGCAAGGCCCCTGACAGTAGTAAGGAGGACTTTGCAGGGTCAACAGGGCTGAGTTTGTCGTTGTCAGTGCTTAAGTTGATTCTGAGTCGTCCGTCTGGTTTCATTCCTTATGGATCCAACCTGAGTGACTTGCTAGGTGCCTTTCAAAGGGTATTTAAGAGTCAACCACATGTGGCACGTAGGCCAGGTAAGGATGGTAGATTTCCTTCCCCTAAGGGCATTTGTGAACCAGACAGGTTTTTACAACAATAATTTCATGATCATCATTTGACTTTTAATTATTAAATTCAAATTTCACCATCTGCCATGGTGCGATTCGAGTGAGGGTACCCAGAGCATTATCCTGGGTCTCTGATTTATTCAGCCAGTGACAATAGCACTATTGGTACCTCCCTTACAATTAAATCATATCATGTGGTAATTTAGTTCATTATTGTTTGTGGGAGCATGCTGTACACAAATTGAGTGCGGTGACTGCATTTCAAAAGGACTCAATTGGCTGTAAAGCACTCTCATGAACTGTATAAATGTGAAGTTAAGTCTAGGGAAGGCCTGAAATGGCTGCCTGACTCCAGTGAGTGGAGATCCCAGGCTTTCCTAATTGATTTCCAGCAATTATTAATAGGAATGGTTTTAACACAGGTTTTGGACCCCAATGTCAGGATGAAATGAGGGTCCCGACACTGCACTTTTTGATGGCTGGTCCAGCTCAGCAATTTTAGGAGGTGGCCTCTTAACTGGCCTTCTCTAGGTTTGTTGTCCAATTAAAGATGGCAGGTTGGTTGCCAATGCCACTGGCCCAAACATAGGGTTCGCAGCTTACTTGTCAGAAGTAGGTGCTGCTGAGGCTGGTCAGGGACTGCGAGGGTGCCTCAACATGGATGTGCCCTCAGATTAAAAATCAGAGGGGCCAGCCAAGCAGGCCCCTCCATTTGGCCCATTTGGAGGAAAAGGAACTACCCCACCCCTCTCACCGATGTCAGGAATGCGATAATTGTAACTATCTTCAAAAAGGGACATAAATCATGGTATGGAAACTATCGAGGTATTTCCCTCTTGTCCATAGCAGGGAAAATCCTGACACACATTCTCTTGAATTGCCTACTTCCTGTGGCTGAGGAAGTCCTCCAAGAGACACAGTGTGGCTTCAGAACTTCCAGAGGAACCTCTGATATGGCCTTTGTTGCCAAGCAAATCCAAGAAAAATGTTGAGAGGAACACCAGAAACTCATCATTTCATTCATCGACTTGATCAAAGAATTTGACTCAGTAAATTGTGAAGCTCTGTGGGTTGTGCTCTGAAGATTTGGATGTCCAAGAAACTTCATCACAATCCTGCAATTGCTTCATGATGATATGACTGCAACTGACTTGAGTGGGAGACCTGAAACAGTCCCCTTCAAAACCCAGACTGGGGGCAAGCAAGGCTGTGAGATAGCCAAAATACTACTAACAATCTGCCCGACAGTGTCCATTTACCTTATCAAAGATCAACTGCCCTCTGGTGTCAGTATTAAATACTGCCTAAACAAAAACAGAATTACCTGGAAAAACTCAGCAAGTCTGGCAGCATCGGCGGAGAAGAAATCAGTTAACGTTTCGAGCCTTCATGGCCCTTCGGCAGAACTGCAGCATAGTTTCAACAAGGGAGAAATATAAATTGGTTTAAGGTGGGTTGGGGGCGGGGGGGGGAAGAGACACATTGAGGGTGTGGTGTGAGCAGATAATCAAAAGATGTCACAGACAAAAGGGTCAAAGAGGTGTTGAAGGTGGTGGTCTTTGTCTGAGAAAAGTGCTAATTAAGAATGGAAAACAGGATATTCAAAGTACAGCTCTAGTGGGGGTGGGGTGGAAAGACTAAAGGTTTTAGTTTTAGATTTAAAAATAATGGAAATAGGTGGGGAAAGAAGAATCTATATAAATTATTGAAAGAAAAAAAAAAGAGGGTGGGGGGGGGGAAAAGAAACGGGGTGGGGATGGGGGGAGGGGGAGTTTAAGATCTAAAGTTGTTGAATTCAATATTCAGCCCAGAGGGCTGTAAAGTGCCTAGTCGGAAGATGAGGTGCTGTTCCTCCAGTTTGCGTTGGGCTTCACTGGAACAATGCAGCAAGCCAAGGACAGACATGTTGGCAAGAGAACAGGGTGGAGTGTTAAAATGGCAAGCGACAGGGAGGTTTGTGTCTTTCTTGCGGACAGACCGCAGGTGTTCCGCAAAACGGTCGCCCAGTTTGCGTTTGGTCTCTCCAATGTAGAGGAGACCGCATTGGGAGCAACGAATGCAGTAGACTAAGTTAGGGGAAATGCAAGTGAAATGCTGCTTCACTTGAAAGGAGTGTTTGGGCCCTTGGACGGTGAGGAGAGAGGAAGTGAAGGGGCAGGTGTTGCATCTTCTGCGTGGGCATGGGGAGGTGCCATAAGTGGGGGTTGAGGAGTAGGGGGTGATGGAGGAGTGGACCAGGGTGTCCCGGAGGGAACGATCCCTACGGAATGCCATCAAGGGGAGTGAAGGGAAGATGTGTTTGGTGGTGGCATCATGCTGGAGTTGGCGGAAATGGCGGAGGATGATCCTTTGAATGCGGAGGCTGGTGGGGTGATAAGTGAGGACAAGGGGGACCCTATCATGTTTCTGGGAAGGAGGAGAAGGCGTGAGGGATGTCCAATCCCTCTACACCTCCATCCCCCACCAGGATGGTCTGAGGGCCCTTAGCTTCTTCCTTGAACAGAGGCCCCAACAATCCCCATCCACCACTGCAGAGAGGAACACAGTTAACGTGTCCCACCCCCGCCTTAAACCAGCTTATATTTCACCTCTCTTCTATTTTTACTTAGTTCTGTTGAAGAATCATACGGACTCGAAATGTTAACTGTGTTCCTCTCCGCAGATGCTGCCAGACCTGCTGAGTTTTTCCAGGTATTTTTATTTTTATTTTTGTTTTGTACATGAACGACTGTTTGCAGATGACTCCAGTGTTGCCCACTGTGCACCAGATTTTCAAGCCACTCTCAATTTCTTCAAACTTGCATTCAAGAGACTCGGCCTGTCTTTGAATATTGCCAAAACAAAACTCATATGTCAACCCAGACTTGGGCAACTAAATATTTCACCTCCCATATATGTTGAAACACATATGTTGAGCACTTTCCATACCCTAGCAGCCACCTCTCTCAAAGGGCTACCATTGATGAAGAGACCCAACACTGGATCAGCTGTGCCCGCTCAGCCTTCTGCAAACTATGGCAGCGAGTGTTTGACAACAAAGACCTCCGCAAGTCAACAAAAGTCAGTGTACAGAGCTGTTCTCATCACCACACTCCTGTACTGCAGTGGGAGCTGGAGTGTGTATCAGCGACACATAAGAGAATGAAGGTAATCCCATCAGCAATGCCTCCACTGCATCCTTCGGGTTCAATGGGAGGACCATCGAGCAAACGCAAGTGTTCTTCTTGAAGTCAGCTCCACAAGCATTCAGGCAAAACTGCTGCAAAATCGACAATTGATGGACGTGTCTGGATGGCTGAAAACCACCTCCCCCACCAGCTCCTGTTTTCTGAATGCTCAAATGGTCAGCATTCTAGGAGAGGACAAAGAAAATGCTACAAAAACACTCTGAAGCTCTCCTTGAAGCATTGACGTTAATGACTGGGAGGCACTTGCTCCAATCATTCAGAATAACGACGACTTGTCCACCAAGCTGCGTCATGCTTTCAGTCCAAATGTCAGAAAAGTGATTGAGGCAGAGATGATCAGCAGCAGAGAAGGAAAGAAAGGGAAGCAAATCCTGCTTCTGGATCCCACGACCTCATGGGACATCCTGCCCCATGTTCCCGAAGATCTGCGGGTTGAGAATTGGCCTGTTCAACCACATAAAGACCCATGGCAGAAACTTGCGATCCTGAGTAAATGTCATCCTCAAATCAAAGGACAGCTGATGACAACAGTATTTGCAATTACAATCGTCAGCTTGGGACAGCTCCTTTAAATTCACAAATTTATTTATTTTTAAATGTGTTACGAAAACAAAATTTATTAAATAATCTAGGCGGTGGGGGAGGGGGTGTTGCGGGAGTGGTGAGGTGGTTGAGGGGGGGTGTGGGCAACTGTGTGAAAACCTTCTAAGCATTTAATTATGCACCATGCACCATTCCTGACGGACTGACTGAGGGGCCAGGTAGCCACTGTTCCCTGGTTACTGCTAAGGTCACTCTGGAGTAGCTGTTGTGACAATAGAACATTATGGGCAGAATTTTCAGGTTGGTGGGCGGGTGTGATCAGCGGGCCCAGGATCGACTGGAGAACGGACCGCTGACCCTGATCGGCCCCAGACCACGATTTCACACTAGCTAGCCAGCCGCTGCCGGGGTGGAGGCTGGAGGAGGGTGGGCGCTGATGTCAACGCGGGCGTGGGCCAGCGCTGAGAGAAAGCTCCCTGAAGGCAGAGAGCTGCCTCAGAGAGCTAAAGCCCTGAAAAATCATAATTAAAGGTTTCAGAAGCCGAAAGAAAGTTTCCATGCATCATAATAAATCACCTGAAAATTTAGCTACTAAAACTGCTGTTCACGGATATTTACTCATATTTTATTTCATCACAGAAACCTCACCTGCCCGTAGATGAAGTTTGATGAAAAATGTAAAGGCCACCTGCCGATTCGCCCGTCCGCCAACTGTAAGGTTGGGCAGGCAACGAAAAATTGCAGACAATTGCGCCATTAATGGGCTTAATTGCCCTCTTAATTGTCGGTGGGCACACTGCCAACTTTTGTTCTTGCCCATCGACCGAAATATTGCGCAAGTGCAGGTTGACATCGGGACACTCGCCCAACGTCATCTCGTGCAATTTCACGCCGGAGCGGGTCAGGTGTGTGCCTGCCTGATCAGCGTACCATTATGCCCTATGGGTTGACTCCTGCTGTAGCTTTCATTCCCTCATGAGGAAGCACTTCTGAAAAGGTGACTCCCCAGAAGGCTCCAGCAAAATCATGATCCTGCCACAGGGGCAATGAATGCAACCTACTGTTCCGTTGCACTACTGTCAGCACCATTGGGGTCAACTGAACATTTGTCATGGAATTTTAATACCCATAAAGGAAAGGAATAGAACTGCATTTTTCAGATTTATATAACCTTTTTCACTGCTCTGGACAATTGCTGTTAGAATTGTACTGCTGTGTATAAATCATTGTTTAAAGTCAATCCTGTACTTATATAGACACTGAATGACAGCTTCTGTAAACATCAGTGAAATCACCTCATTTAATACATATAGTGTCTTTTTTAGAACCTACCAGGGTAATTCTATTCCATTAGCTTGAAGAGTGAATATAAAGTGAATAGAACTGAAATTCAGATGCAAAGCAAAATATTATAGATGTTGGAAATCTGAAATACAAACAGAAAATGCTGGAAATATCCAGCAGTCCAGGCAGCATCCATGGAGAGAAAAACTTTCATCAGAGCTTCAAAAAAATTCAACTGAGTTTCTAATGAAATCATAAAATCATAGAATGATGACTGCACAGAATCTCACTGGCTGGGGAATCCAGAATAATGGGGCACAGTCTCAGGATAAAGGGAGGATCATTTAGAACTGAGATGAGGAGGAATTTTTTCACTCAGAGGGTTGTGAAGCTTTGGAATTCTCCACCCCAGGAGGTTGCGGATGCTTCATCTTTGAAAATATTTTTGGTCTCTCAGGGAATCAAGGGATATGAGAACAGACGGGAAGTTGAGTTGAAGCCCAAGATCAGCCATGATCATATTGAATGGTGAAGCGGGCTCGACAAGCCATATTGTCTTCTCCTGCTCCCAGTTCTTATGTGCTTATGTAAGGAGGCTATTTAGACCATCTTGTCCATGCTGGTTCTCTGCAAGAGGAACTCATCTAGTCTCATTTCCCCTACCTTTTCATTGTAGCCCTGCAGATTTTTTTCTGTTCAGATAATGATCTAATTCTCTTTTGAAAGCCATGATTGAATCTGCCTGCAACACGGTCCCATGCAGTGCATTCTAGAATCTAACCACTCGCTGTGTAAAACAGATTTTCCTCATGTCGCCATTGCTTCTTTTGTCAATCATCTTAAATCAATGCCCTCTTGTTCTTGATCCTTTCACCAACAGGATTAGTTTCTCCCTATCTGTCCAGGCCCTCGTAATTTTGAATACCTCCATCAAATCTCTTCTTCGCCTTCTCCTCCAAGGAGAACAGCCCCAGTTTCTCCAATCTATCTACGTAGCTTCAGTTCCTTATTCTGGGATCATTCTCGTGAATCTTTACTGCACCCTTTCTAATGCCTTTACATTCTTCCTGAAGTGAAATCCACAGAACTGGACATAATACTCGAGTTGAGGCCGAACTAACGTTTTATATAGGTTTATCAGCCACCATGTCAAACTAGAGGGTGGCTGCTGGTCAACAAGGGCTTTCTGCTCTACAAATGAGTAATGATCACCCTGTGCAACCCAGCTACATGATGCCAACATTCATATAAATAGAACCATGCTGCAACAAGATCCTGAAAACCCCTTTGAGCACAGGACCACAGTCACGATAACAACAGTCTGAGCCTGCATGCAACCAAGTTGCCTTTTATGTACATATGAACATACAAACTAGGAGCAGGAGTAGGCCACTTGGTCCTTAAAGCCAGCTCTGCCAGTCAATAAGATCGTGGCTGATCTGATTGCAACCTCTTGCCTACCCCCAATAACCTTCCACCCCCTTGTTAATCAAGGATCTATCTAGCTCTGCCTTAAAAATATTCAAAGACCCTGTTTCCACTGTCTGTTGAGGAAGCGCGTTCCAAAGACTGAACAAAGGGAATGAGCCCTGGTGCAGAACAACCCAGTTCGAACTAGTTTCCTTAATTAACTATTTCAGCTGCTGCCAATGGATAGCCTCTATCTCGCTGTTTACGCACTTGGATGAGACTTAGAATTTAAACAGCACTTGCAGTTAAATGTTAAATTTATCCAAAATTAGATTTTTAGAAGGAGATTTAAGATTCCCTCAACTCACCAATACTCTCACACTCTGTTGAGGCAGTGCTGGTCACACTGACAATGTCTGAATTGGCAGCAAGCTGAAATTTCATGACCAGAGATTGAACTTCCACTGCAGCCCTCAGATGCTGCAATGGAAGCTGAGACGCTGCAATCAAACAATGCATCATGCTTGGGTCAGCAAGTGCTCTCTTGGAGTTGGCCATCATGTCCACGCTTCCAAGTTCTGCACAAACCCCTGTGGAAGAATGGAGCCATATTCCCCCATTCCCCTCGACAACAACGGGAAACTGTCTGATAGGCCTTCCAATGAACCAAACATTTCTGTGTGCATGCCTACCAGCCTTTTTCCATACGCCATCCCATCAATCTCCTCATTTGATGTCTTCTGCAGTAGAACTTGTGTGCAACCTCGTCTTTCAGTGCACTGGTATCTGCGCTATCCTCTGCCCCTGGCTGGGCTCACCACGTGCAGTCTGCACTTCTGTGTTACCCAGTAAATTTCACAGTTTTTTATCATTCTTTCACCGTGAGCCACCTTCTTGAACCACTGCAGTTCATGAGATACACCCACTGGAAGGGAGTTCTCGGACTTTGGCCCAGGGACAGTGAAGGAGCTGTGATATTATTCCAAGTCAGGATGGTGTGTGTCTTAGAGGGGAACTTGCAGGTGCTGGTGTTCCCATGCATATGCTACCCTTAACCATCAAGCTGGTATAGGTCACATGTTTGGAAGATGCTGTTGAAGGAGCCTTGCTGGTTTTCTGTAGTGCATCTTGTAGATGGTACACACTGCTGTCACTGTGTGTCGGTGGTGGAGGGAGTAAATGTTTAAGGTGGTGGATGGGGTGTCAGTCAAGTGGGCTGCTTTGTTCTGGATGGTGTCAAGTTTCTTAAATGTTGTTGGAGCTGCACTCATTGAAGCAAGTGGAGAGCATTCCATCACACTCCTGACTTGTGCCTTGTAGATGGTGGGCATGCTTTGGGAAGTTAGGAAGTGAATTATTTGTCACAGAGTTCCCAGTCTCTGACCTGCTCTTGTAGTCACAGTATTTATATGGCTGGTCCAGTTCAACTTTTAATCAATGGTAACCCCAGGATGTTGATGGTGAGGGATTCAGTGATGGTAGTGCCATTGAATGTTAAGGGGAGATGGTTAGAATTCTCTCTTGTTGGAGATAGTCATTGCCTGGCACTTGTGTGGCATGCACGTTGCATGCTACTTATTGGCTCAAGCCTGAATGTTATCCAGGACTTGCTGCATAAAGACATGAACTCCTTCAATATCTGAGGAGTCGTGAATGGTGCTGAACTTTGGGCAATCATCAGCAAATATCCCCACTTCTGACCTTATGCTGGAAGAAAGATCATTGATGAAGCAGCTTAAGATCGTTGGGCCAAGCATACCACTCTGAGGAACTCCTGCAGTGATGTCCAGGGACTGAGATGACTGACCCCCAACAACCACACCATAGTCACACAGCAAATCAGGAGGTTAAAAGCACTTCTAAATTAAATTTTGCAATGGAAAAATAAATGATTATGATTGAATTAAGATATGAGCTAAAATAAATACATTTTAATAAGTTATTTTTAAAATAAATGAGGATTTTTTTCCTCCTTATGGATAAATTTTACATTCCACAAATATAAGGTTAACTTCTCAGCACCATTGAGGGTATTTAACAGTAAGTATTAAGTTAGTATGCTGTTAAAACCCAGTTATACCTCATTCAATAAGGTGTAACCTTTTCAAAGGTTTTTATAATGAGATCAACAATGTTAAAATGGAAGTTCTGGTCAATTGGTAAGTTTTTCAATCAATTGCTGTCTGGGTTTCCTCAACAACGTACCCTGTGGGGAAGTATAGAATCAATTATAGCAACTTCTGAATCTCTGCATTATTATGTGTATGTGCAGGCTCCAGAAGTTGTCGTCAGTTTGAGTGCAGTAAAGACAGCAAATGCAAAGAGTTTCTGCTCCTTTACCTCTTCTTCTTCCTCCTCATGTTCTTGCTGTTGAACTGCTTGCCATACAGCCAGAAAGAACTACCTCCTTATGATAGTAGCACATAGCAGATCACCATGAAACTTGGAGGCCTGCTTTCATGTAAGCTATAGGGCTCCTCCTGAACAGTCCAGCCAGTGGGAGCATTGTTCAACATGGCAATGATTTGTTCTATCACAGTTAATGTGGCAGTATGACATGCTTTGTTTATGTAATGCACACTTGAGTATGAATGTGGATTGTGCATTGGAGTCAGCAGTCTTGTGGTCAGCGGCAAGCTCTTGTTGCCCAGTTGCCACCCTTCTAGCACTGTGGACTGCTACAGAATGAAGGCACCTTGATTGCTGTCAGGATACTGGGCATTGACATGCATGATTCTTTGCATAAGGTCACACAGTAGCTGGACATTGAGTGGAATCCTTTTTTAATTGCAGTATAGGGTAGAGTTGACTTGCGGCAACTGCAAAGCAATGTGCATTCTTTCCATAGTGCCCTACACCATTGGGAAACCTGCGAACTTAGTGAAGCCGCATGCTTGTTCCACCTGCTTCTCTCTGGCATTGAAATGTTGTTAGTTCTCAATAAATAGAAAGTGTCAATGACCTCCCTTACACAACAGCAAATTGTGCGATGTTGCAAATATCTCAAGCCTGGAAGGAGCCAGATGCATAATAGTTCATGGCCGCATTCACTTTCACAGCCACAGGCGGTGCTCGCCTGCTCCAAGGTTGAAGTTCTGACTGCAGCAGATGGCTGGTTTCAGTGCGTAAGCAAAGAGGGAGTAAGAAAAGAGACTTGCAGCTAACCTAAAAGGGCAGCCCGACATTTCCTACAGGCATACAAATAGTAAAAAGGTGGTAAAATGAGAAGGGGGGCTGATTAGGGACCAGAAAAGGGATTTACACATGGAGGCAGAGGGAGTAGCTGAAGTATTAAATGTACATTTTGCATCTGTCTTCACCAAGGAAGAAGATGCTACCCTGGTGAAAGAGGAGTTAATTAATACACTAGAAGGATTTAAAATTCGTAAGCAGGAGGTATTAGATAGGCTGTCTATACTTAAATTTGATAAAGCACCAGGACCAGGTGAGATGCATCCAAGGATACTGAGGGAACTAGGAGTGGAAACTACAGGTCAGTCAGTTTAACTTCAGTGTCAAACTCAGCCCTGTGGACCCTCCAAAGTTCTCCCTACTAACATCTGGGGACTTGTGCCAAAATTGGGAGAACTGCCTCACAGACTAACTCACAGCCTGACATAGTCATACTCACAGAATCGTACCTTACAGATAATGTCCCAGATACCACCATCACCATCCCTGAGTATGTCCTGTCCCACTGGCAGGACAGAACCAGCAGAGGTAGCAGCACAGTGGTGTACAGTCAGGAGGGATTTGCCCTTGGAGTCCTCAACATTAACTCCAGACCAAATGAAGTCACATGGCATCAGGTCAAACATGGGCAAAGAAACCTCCTGCTCATTAACGCGTACTGCCCCCCAACAAACCACCCCCCCCACCCCCCTGCCCCCCCAACCCGTTCAGCTGATAAATCAATACTCCTCCATGTTGAACACCACTTGGATGAAGCACTGAGGGTGGCAAGGGTGATGAATCTGCTCTGGGAGGGGGACTGCAATGTCCATCACCAAGAGTGGCTCAGTAACACCACTACTGACCGAGCTGGCCGTGTCCTAATGGACATTGCTGCGAAACTGGATCTGCGGCAAGTGGTGAGGGAACCAAAAAGAGGGAAAAACATACTTGACTTCACCCTTACCAATCTACCTACTGCAGATACATCTGTCCATGATAGTATCAGTAGGAGTGACTACCACAAAGTCTATATGGAGAGGAAGTTGCATCTAACATTGAGAATATTGTGTGGCACTACAACCATGCTAAATGGGATAGATTTCGAACAGATCCAGCAACTCAAGACTGGGCATCCATGAGGCACTGTGGGCCATCGGTAGCAGCAGAATTGTACTCAACCACAATCTGTAACCTCATGGCCTGGCATATCCCCCCGCCTCAATTACTATCAAGTATGGGATCACAGAATCACAGAATCACAGAGTGCAGAAGAGGTCCTTTGGCCCATCGAGTCTGCACCGACACATGATAAATACCTGACCTGCCTACCTCATCCCATTTACCAGCACTTGGCCCATAGCCTTGAAAGTTATGATGGATCATTCATGGTTCCATGAAGATTTCAGGAAGGCAGGCCAAGAGCAGCACCAGGCACACCTAAAAATGAGGTATCAACCTGGTGAAGCTACAACTCAGGACTCCTTTCCTGTCAAACAGCATAAGCAGCAAATGCTAGACAGAGCTAAGCGACCCCATAACCAATGAATCAGATCTAAGCTCTGCAGTCCTGCCACACCCAGTCGTGAATGGTGCTGGACAATTAAAAAACTCACTGAAGGAGGTGGCTCCACAAATATCCCCATCCTCAATGATGGAGAAGCCCAGCACATCAGTGCAAAAGATAAGGCTGAAGCATTTGCAACAATCTTCAGCCAGAAGTGCTGAGTGGATGGTTAATCTCAGCCTCCTTCTGAGATCCCCAGTATCACAGTTGCCAGTCTCCACCCAATTCAATTCACTCCACGTGATATCAAGAAATGGCTGAAGGCACTGTATAGTGCAAAACGTATGGGCCCTGATAATATTCTGGCAATACTTGCCTGTTAACACAAGTCCCATATCCCTAGAAGGGAGCTCCACGTTGTTTCATCTCTCTGCAAATCACAGTGTAAAAGCTACAGAAAGTATCTGAGCAAGTTTAAGTGCCATTCGCTAGTAGCTGGCAGCTGGCAGCAAATCGCAGCAGTGTGAATAACAAAAGGGTCTCTCAGAGTGATTTGATTTCTCTGCATAAATCTGAAGCGGCGATAATGTGGATTTGAAGAAGCAAAGTCTTCCTCAAAAAACATTTGGAAGATTTTTTTTGTTTGGAGAGTTGAAGCAGAAGGATCTTTTCATGATTTAATGTGGGTCGTTTTGCTAGTGCTGTTGGGGAGGGTTTAAACTAACTCAGCAGGAGTGTGGGAACCAGGACAGAATATTAGAAAGTAATACCAGGGTACATGGAATGCTGGGAGAGGCAGATAGCACTGAAATAGAGAATAGTAAGTTAATAAATGGAGTCGGAGTGAGGGAGCAAGTAATGAAGTCTAAATCAGGGTTACACTGCATGCATGAGAATGCACGGAGCATAGTTAATAAACTTTGGGAGTTATAGGCACAAATTGCCTTGTGGGATTACGATGTTGTGGCAATAGCGAGACCTGGCTAAAGGAAGGGCGGATCTGGGTGTTAAATATTCCTGGTTACAAGGTGTTCAGAAAAGATAGGAAAGGGAAAAAAGGAGGAGGTGGCATTTTTGGTTAAGGAGAGCATTGCAGTACTGAAGAAAGAGATGTATCAGAGGATACAAAGACAGAATCGATTTGGCTAGAGTTAAGGAATAAAAAAAGTGCAATTACATTGCTCGGTGTAATATATTGACTACCAGCTAGTGGGAAGGATATAGAGGAACAAATCTGCAAAGAAATTACAGAGATGTGTAGACATCATACAGTAGTTATAATGGGGGCTTTAGTTACCCGTATGTAGACTGGGATTGTGATAGTGTAAGGGACAGTGAGGGACATGTGTTCCTAGATGGTGCTTGGGAGAATTCCCTACAACAGTATGTGTCCAGTCCAATGAGAAAGGATGCACTGCTGGGCCTGGTTCTTGGGAATGAGGTGGGCCAAATGGATCAAGTGACAGTGGGGGAACATTTCAGGGACAGTGATCATTGTATCATAAGGTTTAGGATGACGGTGGAAAATGGCATTGGTCAATCCAGAGTAAAAATAATCAACTGGCAGAGAGCGGACTTCAATGGGGCAAGAATAGAGCTGGACCTGATAGGCTGGAACCAAACAAAAACAGAAAATGCTGGAAAGGCTTAACAGGACTGACAGCATCTGTGGAGAGAGAAACAGAGTTGATTTTTCGAGTCTGTATGATTCATCTTCAGAGCTGGGACCAAAAATTGGCGGGAAAAACAGTAGCTGAACAATGGGCTACCTTCAAAGAGGAGATGGTTTGGGCATAGTCAAGGCATGTTCCTCAAAAGGGAAGGGTAGGACAAACAAGCCTAGAGCTCCCTGGATGATAAAGGAGATAGAAATTAAGTTAAAGAAGAAAAAGTGTGCTTATGACAGGTATCAGGTAGCAAATACAATTGAGAACAGAAGGTTCAGAAGGGATATGAAAAAGCAAATATGAGAAGCAAAGAGGGATTATGAAAAAAGACTGGCGGCTAACGTAAAAGGAATTCCCATAGTATTCTATAAGCACATCAATTGAAAGGGTGGTAAAAGGAGGAATAGGGCTGATTAGGGACCAAAAATAGGACTTACACATAGAGGCAAGAGGCATGACTGAGGTATTAAATGAATACTTTGCATCTGTCTTTACTTATGAGGCAGATGCTGCCCAGGCCATTGTGACAGAGGAGGAATCTCAGTCACTAGAAGGGTCTAGAAGATAAGGAGGAAGTATTGGATAAGCTGTCGGTACTTAAAGTTGATAAGGCACCGGGACCAGATTAGATGCATCCAAGAATATTGAAAGAAGTGAGAGTGGAAATTGCAGAGGCATTGGCAATGATCTTTCACTGTTCCTTGGATTCGGGGGAGGTGCTGGAGGACTGGAGAAATGCAAACATTGCGCCCTTGTTCAAAAAAGGTTGTAAAGATCTGTCCTGCAATTACTGACCAGTCAGTTTAACTTCGATGGTGGGGAAACCTCCAGAAACAATTCTTCAGGATAGAATTAATAGTCACATGGAAAAATGTGGATTGATTTGGAAGAGCCAGCATGAATTTGTTAAAGGAAAATTGTGTCTAACTAAATTGTTGGAGTTTTTTGAAGAGGTAACAGAGATGGTTGATGAGGGCAAAGCCATTGTTGTGACGTATATGGACTTCCAAAAGGCATTCGATACAGTGCCACACAACAGACTTGTGAGGAAAGTTACAGGATATGGAATAAAAGGGACAGTAGCAACATGGATACAAAATTAGCTGCGGGATAGGAAACTGAGAGTAATGGTTAATGGGTGTTTTTCGGGTAGGAAGAAGGTTTGTAGTGGAGTTCCCCAGGGGTCGGTATTGGGATCCTTGCTTTTCCTGATATATATAAATGATCTAGATCTTGGTGTGCAGGGGACAATTTCAAAGTTTGCGGATGACACAAAACTTGGGAGAATTGTAAACTGTGAGGAGGACAGTGTAGAACTTCAAAAGGACATTGACACATTGGTGGAGTGGGCAGATAGGTAGCAGATGAAGTTCAATGCGAAGAAGTGGAGGTGATACCTTTGGTGCAAAGAACACGAAGAGACAGTATAAAATAAAAGATACTATTCTAAAGGCTGTGCAGGAGTAGAGAGACCTGGGTGTATATGTACATAAGTCATTAAAGGTGGTAGAACAGGTAGAGAGTGCTGTTTCTAAAGCATACAGTATTCTAGGCTTCATTAATAGGGGCATTGAGTATAACAGCAGAGAGCTTATGATGAATTTAAGGCACTAGTTCGACCTCAGCTGGAGTATTGTGTACAGTTCTAGGCGCCAAACTATAGGAAGGATGTGAATGCATTGGAGAGAGTGCAGAAGAGGTTTACGAGAATGGTTCCAGGAATGAGACACTTCAGTTAGGAGGAAAGATTGGAGAAGTTGGGACTGTTTTCCTTGGAGAGGAGAAGGCTAAGAGGAGACTTGATAAAAGTTTTCAAAATCATGAGGGGTCAGAATAGATAGGTTGAAACTGTTCCCGCTCATAAACGGGTTGAGAACCAGAGGCACAGTTTTAAAGTGTTTTGCAAAAGAAGCAAATGTGAGGTGAGAAAAAACTTTTTCACACAGCGAGTAGTTAGGGTTTGGAATGAACTGCCTGGAATTGTGATGGAGACAGGTTTAATTGAGGCATTCAAGAGAGCACTGGATGATTATTTAAATAGAAACAATGAGCAGGGTTATAGGGAAAAGGCAGGAGATTGGCACTAAGTTAAAATACTCAGAGAGCCGGTGCAGACACGATGGGCCAAATGGCCTCCATCTACACCATAGCAATTCTGTGATTCTATGATGTCTTAATTTTCTTACAATCACTATCACATGCAGGTGATTCATTTGATGCAATTTACATTATTGCATTCTACATTTGTGAAAAAACATGGAACGGGCTTGCCAAATACTTTCCATGAAGAAAACACTTCTGTGAAATTCAGTGTCAAATAACTTCCCAAGTTACTGTGTGGTGATGGTTACCACCTTAGGTCATTTCACAGAGTCCTTTTATTGTCCGATTCAATTTCCTAGTCAAAATGTAACAATACATAGAAACTGACAATAGGGCTTCACGCTAATATGACTCAATCTCTCCCACAGGATAAGAATTTTCTGAAGAAAACAAGGAAGAATTACTGCGTTATGGTACATAATCCCTGTCTTACAATGCAATCCCTTTGCAGCAAATCTGAATTCAATTTTGTTTTGATTTTCTTGACTGCAGAAAGGTGTTCAGACCCCAAAATGCCTGCTGAGAATTAATGAACTCATTGAATAGGGAAGCCATGTTATGCCTGAATTATTCATCGGACATATTGAACTGGATTTTCTGCTCCTGGACTATCTAGCCCATTCTTATGTGCACTAGGCTTATAAATTTGCAGTGAGGTAGACACAAAACTGTATGATTCATTAAGTATACATCAATCTAATTCAGAAAATAGCAATTCATTTATTTGGTATCCACCCAATTGGTTGAAACGCCTATAACTGCTTAAAACTGATCTCATCAATTTTCAAAAAAATTATTCATGGGATGTGGGCATCGCTGGCTGGACCAGCATTTATTGCCCTTGAGAAGGTGGTGGTGAGCTGCCTTCTTGAACTGCTGCAGTTCATGTGTTGTAGGAACACCCACAGTGCTGTTAGGAAGGGAGTTCCAGGATTCTGAAACAGCGACAGTGAAGGAATGGCGATATAGTTCCAAGTCAGGATGGTGAGTAACTTGGAGGGAAACTTGCAGGTGATGGTATTTCCATGCATCTGATGCCCTTGTCCTTCTAGGTGGTGGAGGTTGCTGGTTTGGAAGGTACTGTCAAAGGAGCATTGGCGAGTTGCCTATTCCTCACTATTATTACCCAATTAGTATTCCTCACCTCATAATTCTACTGTTGCCTTCTCAGTTTGAATCCTGTGTACTATGCAGTACTATCAAAGCCAACTGTTGGACTGGGCATGTCACCACACCTTTGTAATTGGTATTCTATAACTAGCTGCGAAGAGATACACAAGATGGGCTAGTTTGATTTATCTTCTGATTTCTTTCAAATCCTTTGGGTGTGTCACTGAATGCTTTCTCACGTGCCTGCATAAGCTTAGAATGCATAAATAATCAGAGTGTGTCTGTTCAAATAGTTTTAGGTGGAACATGTGTATGCTCCAGTTTATACCTAAATTACCTTTACCACATGGATTCCAATGGTTCAGGAAAAGTACCTTATAGTTGCTGAAATACTTCTGAAGTGTCGCCAGTGTTGTCAGCAATGTGGGGGAACACAGCAGGCTGCTTGCGTGCAGCAATGAAATAAATGAACAGTTAAACCTTTAGTTGGTTGAGGGATGGATGTTGGCTAATACCAAGAGAACTCTCCCAAGCTACTTAATGCTGCCTTCTTTATTTATTTATGTTTGTGATGTCTGTGCAAAGTAAGTTCTTGAATTTTACAGGCAATAGGTTCAGTGCAATGTGAGGGATTTTTGTTCCTTTTTTATATATATTCATTATGGGATGTGGGCATCGCTGGCTGGGCCAGCATTTATTGTCCTTGAGAAGGTGGTGGTGAGCTGTCTTCTTGAACCGCTGCAGTCCATGTGGTGTAGGTACACCCACAATGCTGTTAGGAAGGAAGTTTGACCCAGTGACAGAGAAGAAACGACAATATGTTTCCAAGTCAGGATGCTGAATGAATTGGAGGGGAAATTCCAGGTGGTGGTGTTCCCATCTATCTGCTGCCCTTGTCCTTCTAGATGGTAGTGGTCGTGGGTTTGGAAGGTGCTGCCTAAGGAGCCTTGGTGAATTCCCGCAGTGCATCTTGTAGATGGTACACACTGCTGCCACAGTGCCAGTAGTGGAGGGAGTGAATGTTTGTGGATGTGATGCCAATCAAGCGGGCTGCTTTGCTCTGGATGGTGTTCAGCTTCTTGAGGTGTTGGAGCTGCACTCATCCAGGCAAGTGGAGAGTATTCCATCACACTCCTGACCTGTGTCTTGTAGATGGTGGACAGGAGTCAGGAGGTGAGTTACTCACCACAAGGTTTCTAGCCTCTGACCTACTCTTGTAGCCACAGTATTTATATGGCTAGTCCAGTTCAATTTCTGGTTAATGGTAACCGATGTTAATAGTGGGGGATTCAGCGATGGTGATGCCATGAATGTTAAGGGATTCTCTTTTGTTGGAGATGGTCTTTGACTGGCACTTGTGTGGCGTGAATGTTACTTGCCACTTGTCAACCTAAAGTTGTATGTTTAATCCTATAGTAGCTTCATGTGATGTTCATGTGATGCAGTGGTGCTTTTCAAAGTGATTTCTGTCATCACACTGTACATTAGTACACAGATAAAGGAAGGTTTCTCAAATATTTTTATGTAACAAGTAAAATTTGAATCTTATGTTTTTCTTCCTCCTTGCAGGTACAGAATAGTTTTCTTGCACTAGTTCTGAAATGTCACACATGTCTAAAGCTGCTATTTTCAGGTTTCGAGGTGGGTCCTACAGGCAGCTCCCTCTAGGGAACTTCTTACTGTGCGCCTCAATCTTTCATTATCTGCTTCCATCCATTGTCCTATCTCTCCCAAACTCCTTGCTTCCATTGTTGAAGTCATCTTCATGGTTCTAATAGCATTTTAGGTAATCATTATAAAAACAAAAACTGCAGGAAATCTCAGCTGGTCAGACAGCCTGAGGAGAACAGAGTATCAGGTGAAAGGTCAATGACCTGAAACATTAACTCTGTTTCTCTCTCCACAGATGCTGCCTAATCTGCTCAATATTTCTAGCATTGTTTATTTTTATTTCAGATTTCCAGCATCTGCAGTATTTTGTGACAGAGTTTAATGCCCTTCCCTGAGGTGAGTTTGGTGGTATGGAGGCATTTAAACAGGCGGGAGGGTGCTTTGGTGATAAGAGAGCTGCCATCCCTCTCAAAGGTTAGACTTCCTTCCGAGTGGAGGCGGAAGGCCCGCCTCATGCCAATTAGTGGCCTGACAACCGTCAAATGGCTGTTGGGCGAGCTGGCCAAGTAGACCATGGGCTCGCTCACTGCTTTTACACTGTGGGAGTGGTGGTGATGCTGCTAGCATCAAATTTAGCCCTACAAGTCAGGCAGCATCAGTGCAGAGGGAAAAACAGAGTCAACACCTCAGGTTGATGACCTTTCATCAGAACTGAGATCATCGACCTGAAACACTAACTCTGGGCAGAAATTTTCGTTCGGCAGGCGGATGCGCGCCTGACCCACTCGAGCGTGAAATGATGCGTGTTAATGTTGGCCGAGCATGCCAACGTCAATGTGCAGTTGCACGCTAGTTCGGTTAGCGGGCGCACACCAGGGCCAGCAGCGCACCTGCCAACAATTAAAAGGCCTGTTAAGGACATTAAATAATCAATTAAATTAAATTTTTCACTGCCCGTCCAACCTAACGGTTGACGAGCAGGCGAAAAAGCCAAGCGGGCTTTGCATTTTTTTTGGAAACCTCATCCACGGGCGGGATGATGTTTCCAAAACCAAATAAAAATAGAATAAAAACTTTAATTTTTCATTAATAACATGTCCCTGTTCATGTAACAGAGTCACATGAGGGGACATGCTTCATTGCATTTTATGTAAATTTTTTTTTCATATATCTTTATCTCCCTGAGGCACGGAGCTGCCTCAGGGAGATTATTCAGTGCTCACTCGCGCGCATGTGCGAAGTTCATGCTCGGCCTGCTTGCACTCCCCCCCCCCCCCCCCCCCCCTACCCCAGAAAGGTAGTGTTCGGCACTGCTGCTCGCGTTAATTGCCCCGCCAGAGTGAAATCGTGGTCCAGTGCCGATTGCGGGTAGCCCCCGCCAAGGGCAAAATTCTATCCCTTGTTTCTCTCTGCACAGAGGCTATCGGACCTGCTGAGCATTTCCAACATTTTCTGTTTTTATTTCATATTTCCAGCACCCGCAGTATTTTGCACTTTGAAAATTCCAACTATTTAGCCTTTGGTCCTCTGTGATATTTCTGCAGCTACTGATCTGCTCAACCACACCCTCAACTCCACCTTTCATGTCCTTGTGGTCCAGATTAAAACCATTACTTTTTCTAATCTTGATCAGTCCCATGGTGTGGGTCCTCACCTTTTAAGTCTAAGGGATGCAGATTTGAAAGGATGCGATGGACAACTGTTTTAGCCAATCACTAACAAGTCTAGCTGGGCCACATGAAGCAATGCTAGGTCCCACTCTCATCTGTCAAAACTGCCCATTATTTCAGCATCCTTGGTTGCAAAGATAACCCTGGCTTCTTTTCTGTACCGTAAAATGTCTTTTTAAACCCCTCTTCCTGTCTTCCTCACCCTCACATCCACCAACAAGCCTGAGGAACTCACAGGTTTCTTTCTTACTAAGATTGAGACCATTTGGTCAGCAGCCTCTGCCACTTTCCTCCCTTCCCCCAGCCCACTGGGCCAAACCCCTCTAAGGTGCCCATATACCCTAGGCCTGAACTTGCATCATTCTACAATTTCTCTCCAACCTCCCCTTATGCGCTCTCAGAGCTCATCTTGTCCATGAGACTAGCTTCCTGTACCCTCAATCCTATTCCCACTAAACTACTGACCACCAAGCTTCCCCTCCTGGCTCCCATGTTAGCTGACATTAACTTCTCTCTCCTCAGGGACTGTTCCTCTCTCCTTCAAATCTCTCACCATCTACCTTCTCCTTAGAAAACAAACCTTGATACCTCACCTGGCAAACTATCATCCCGTCTTCAAGCTCCCTCCTCTCTAAAGCCTTTCAATGTATTATTTCTTTTCAAATCGTGAGCATCTTTCCCAGATGTTTGAATCTCGAGAATCAGTTTCTGTGAATCTCTAGAATCAGGTTTCTGTCCCTGCCACTATGCTGAAATAACTCTTACCAAGCCACAAAAGACATCCTTTGTGACAAAGGTAAACCACCCTTTCTCACCCTTGTCGTCCCATCTGCAGCCTTTCGCGAGGTTGATCACACTATCCTCCTCCAACACCTCTCCACTCTGAACCAGCTGGGAGGGACTGCACTCACCTGGTTCCATTCCTATCTATCTAATCATAGCCAGAGTGTCACCTGCAATGGCTTCTCTTCCTGCTCCCATGCCATTACCTCTGATGTCCCCAAGATCTATCCTGGCCCCCTCCTATTTTTCATCTACATGCTGCCCCTTGGCGACATTATCCAAAAGCACATCAGCTGCTACATATATGCTGATGACACCTAGCTCTACCCCACCACTATCTCTCTCAACTCCTTCCCTGTCTCTGAATTGTCAGACTGCTTGCTTGACATCCAGTACTGGATGAGCAAACTAAATATTGTGAGGACCAAAGTCATTGTCTTCAGTCCCCTCCACTGTCTCCGTTTCCTAGCAATCAACTTCATCCTTCTCCCTGGCAACTGTCTGAAGCTGAACCAGTTTACAACTTTGGTGTCATATTTGACCCTGCGATGAACTTCTGTGCCCATATTAGTTTCATCAACAAGACCGCCTACTTTCACCTTTGTAACATTGACCAACTTTGCCCCTGTTTCTGCTCATCTGCTACTGAAACCCTTAGCCATGCCCTTGTTACCTCTAGACTTGACTATTTCAATGCTGTTCTCCCACATTCCACCCACAATAAACTTGAGGTCATGAAAAACCTTGCTATCCATGTTGTACCTCTCACCAAGCCTTATTCACCACCATCCCTGTGCTCACTGACCTGCATTGGTTCCCAGTTGAACAACATTTTTATTTTAAAATTTTCATCCTTGTTTTCAAGTTCCTCCATGGCCTTTCCCTTCCTAAGCTCCATAATCTCCATCAGCCCCAGAACCCTCCAAAGTATCTACGCTCCTCTAATTTTGGCCTCTTGGGCATCCCTGATTTTAACACTCCATCACTGGTGATTGTGCCTTCAGCTGCCAAGAGCCTAAGCTCTGAAATTTCCCCCCCACCCTCCATTAAACCTCTCCACCTCCCTTCCTCTTTTTCCCCTATTTAAAATGCTCCTTAAAACTGACCTCTTTGACCAAGCTTTTAGTCACTTGTCTTAATAAGAACATTTGAGAAATATGGCCTGGAGTAGGCAATCCGACGCTTTGAGTCTGTTCCATCATCCAATAAAATTGTGGCTGACCTTTTACCTGAACCTTACCTTCCCACACCGTCCCCATATCGCTTAACTCCCTTAGGACCCAAAAATATGTCGGCCTATGTCTCAAATGTACTGAACAACCGAACATCCACAGCTCATTGGCATAGAGAATGCAAAAGATTTACAATCCAAATGGCAAGTAGGTCCAAATTCCAGGACTCCTGACCCCTTGCCTGGGGCTTCCGATTTTCAGGATGCCTTTTAAGGGTGCAGGCTGGTTCGGGTTGTGACCTGGTTGGTCCCATTGCGGAGATAGGCAAGTCCTAGTCCTCTTTAATTTTCATGGAGTCAGGCCAGCTTTTCATCAGCGTGTCATGAACCACAGTCTGCATGAGGGAACCTTTTGAAAGCTAAGTTCAAAGCATCCTCCTCATATCCCCCATGCCAACCTATGCCCCCACGCACCTGCTGTGGCTCCTCATGCCCCTATTCTAAGGTATGTCCCCCACCCATCCCATGCCCCTCATGAGCCAAGCCTCATTATGTGTTCTTGGCTGAGAGCCCAGAAAACAAACACGTGCTTGCTTGACAGCTGTGGCTGTCTGATCTATGCTACCAATTTCACAATGTTTATTCACGCAAGATAAAGAGGTTTCAAGTGCTTGCTGCTTCTGCTATAGACAATTTAAAAGGTCTGGATGATTGACACTTTTATTGGCCTGTAGTAAAAAGGACTTTTTTAAAAGAAAGTAAAAAGCTATCAATGTATGACTTTTTAAAGCCTTTTTTTTACACATCCTACCGTCACTATAAAGCTCATTGGTTCTATACAGTATATAGTGGGTGAATGGGCATGGAAATGCCATAGCTTGGCATGGAGGCACGATGGACCATAGGGGTTGTTTGGGGGCCATCCCTTGGAATTGGTTCGTGAGTGGCAATAGGGGTTGTTTGGGGGCATACCCTGGCATGGGGGGCTCTGAGGGCCATAAGGGCTATTTCGGGTCATGAACAGCTACAGAGAGTGGATAGGGGGCATGAGGTGGTATGGATGGGGCATGGGAGTGTGTGGGCGTGAGGGGATGTGAGGGTTGAGGGCTGGAGGGCCTTTCTGTTTTTATTAGCACCAAGCACCATCTTTTAAACAGCATGCTTCTACACCTGACAGGACTTGTGACTGCTTCCAAACACTTTCCCAGGTGGCTGGTCTGACTGCAGCCCGCACCTACCCCCTCACAATGAAAATCCTGTCCTTGTGGGCACTTTTCCCAGGGCGGGTGGGCGGAGCACAGAATTTTCCTGATTCCTGCTACTTCCTCAATGAGGAAAATCCAGCCCCAAAAGGTGAGATGAAAGTGATTGCACTTGATATCAAAGCAGCATTGACCAAGTGTGTCATTAAGAAGCCTTACCAAAATTGAAGTCAATGGGGATCAGGTAGAAAGATCTCCACTGGTTGGAGTCATACCTAGCACAAAGCAAGATGGTTGTGATTGTTGGAGATCAATCATCTCAGTCCCAGGACATCATTGCTGGAGTTCCTCAGGGTAATTTCCTAGGTCCATCTTCAGCTGCTTCATCAAGACAGTCCCTCTAAAATAAAGTCAATAGTGGGGATGTTCATTAATGATTGCACAATGATCAGTACCATTTGCAACCCCTCAGATACTGAAGCAGAGTATGCCTGCAGGCAGCAAGACTTGGACAGCACTCAGTATTGGGCTAATAAGTAGCGGGTAACATTTGTGCCACACAACTGCCAGGCAATAGCCATCTCCACCAAGAAAGAACTGAACCATATTTCCTTGATAGTCAACAGTGCTATGATTGCTAAATGTCTAAATGTTATGGCAGGCAGATGGTAAATGCCAAGCTGCCCAAGTCCCAGAGGGAAACTTGAAGCACCTGCCACAACTATTTGCAATTTGTACTTGTTTCGAGATGCAGGCTTTGAATTCAATAAAAAGAAGGCCACCAAGCCTCATAGGTTTCTTACAAAACTAAATTAAACCTTTATTAAATAAGAAAAAATGATTTTTAAATACATATGTAGGTTTACAAATTGCTACTATAGTAACTCCTAGCTCCCTAATTAATCTAACTCCCAGTTACACCTCCGTTAAGGCAACAGTAAAGACACATAGATTTAAACAGACCCAGGCAAAGCACACACCCTGGGCAATCGAATTCAAAGTGAGTTTTCTCAGCTTCGGTTCCTTGTAGACAGCAGCTTGAGGCTTTTCACACTTGTGTTGGATCTTAAAATGCCTTCCTTTACACACAGTCTTCTCTCCTTTATACATGTTTTGCCCTTTGAATGCAAATTCCCATTGTTTCACTCTGTCTTTTGAATTTAACTCTCTAATAATAAAATCTATCATACTACCAATTTTACTAGTAATCTTTGGGAAAAATAAACACACTGTTTCTTAACTTCTCCTGGCTAGGTGAAATATTTCACCCCCTCTTTTCACTTTAAGCTAATCTGGTTTATTTAAAAATGCAAATATTCCCTTTACACCTTACATTCTAAAAGTTCACCCATGTTTACCTACTTAAGATTTCAAACCTAGCTTATCTTCTGATACATCAAAGCCTTCAAACCACCTGCCTTTAATTCAATTAAGACACACACACAGGCCCATAGACACAGACTCCATTATTACTCTACTTTATTATAAATTGCAATAACATTATGAAAATTATCATATCTTCCTGACATGAATCCCCCACTATCAATGTCCTGGGGGTTACTAGTGACCAGAAACGTAACCAGGCCAGCTATATAAATACCATGGCTACAAGTACAGGTCAGAGACTGGGAATTCTGTGGAGAGTAGCTCACCTCCTGACACTCCAAAGCCTATCCACCATCTACAAGGCACAAGTCAGGAGTGTGATGGGATACTCTCCACTTGCCTAGATGAGTGCAGCTCAAACAGCACTCAAGGGGCTTGATACCATTCAGGACAAAGCAGCCCACATGATTGGGACCACATTCGCCACCTTAAACATTCACTCCCTCCACCACCAACGCACCGTAGCAGCAGTATGTACTATCTACAAAATGCACTACAGCAATGTGCCACACCATCTTCAACTAAACCCTTCAATTTCACCTTCTCAACTTTCTAGAAGGACAAGGGCAGTAGGTGCATGTTCCCCTCCAAGCCGTGCAACATCCCAATTTGGAACTACATTGCTGTTCCTTCACTGCTGCTGGGTCAAAAGTCTGGAACTCCTTCCCTAACAGTGCTGTAGGTGTACTTACTCCACATGGGCTCCAATGGTTCAAGAAGATGGCTCGCTATTACCTTCTCAAGGGCAATTAGGGATGGGTGACAAATGCTGGCCTTATTAGCAACACTCACATTCCACAAATGAATAAAAAAAAGCTCCATATGTGCTGGTGCCATGCAGACAAAAGGACAATAAGCCACTTTGACTTGCACACCAGTTGCTGGCAGCAGTAGCACAGCACTAAATGCTCCATAGTCCAATAAAGCCATAGCACCCTTTTTTTATTCCAATCGGACACACACATGGCCTCAGCCCAATTTCTTGTAAGAGTGAGTCCACAGAAAGAAACTACACATAATTCAGTGGCAGCCTGTATTAAATTAGTAATCTCATCTAGACAGATCATAATAATAATAAATGTTTCACTGGTGCATTATGGTTTACAGGCAGAATACATTGTTGAGGGAATATGAATTTACTTCTAACCGGTGGAGAATATAACACAGAAGTGTTTGATGTTGGGTGAAAAAAATTGCAAAAATGCTCAGTTCAACAACACTTATGTTTCAACTATCAATGTCCAGAGGAATTTATCATTTAAAAAAAATTAGACTTTCGTTTAAATGAAGATGGGTGAGTGGGTAAATGTGCTTTTGTAGCCACAAATCTAGGAAATCTCTTGTTTGATCTCCTGCCAATGAGGTCATGGTTTCACTACAGTTAACGAGTGTCCATGGATTAGGTAAGGGAAGAAATCAGCCAGGATTATCATGCCTGATCACTATCCAGTGAACCATGTGGGAAACTGGCACCACATGAGGACATAACTCTGCTTAGTTGTCATGCCTACATAGTTAGCCGCAAGCAATCAACTAAGGTTCGCACATGGAGATTGGACACTTAGGTGAACTTCCAAGGTCACTGATCCATGATAAGCTGCATCCCAGGAGATGAGGAGAGAAAATTGAATTTTTTAAAATATTTATCCTCAGTTAATGAAGTAGTCCATGCCAACATGCAGCAAGACCTGGGCAATATTCAGGCTTGGGCTGGTAAATGGCAAGTCACATTCATGTCACAAGTGCCAGCCAATGACTATCTGACAAGAGAGAGTCTGACCACCTCACCTCAGCATTCAACTGCATTACCATTGCTAAATACCCCAACTATCAGCATCCTAGGGATTACAATTAACCAGAAACTGAGCTGGACCAGCCATATGGATACTGTGGTGACAAGAGCAGGTCAAAGGCTGGGAATTCTGCAGAGCGGGTCTCAGCTCCTGACTGTTCAAAACCTTTCCACACTCTACAAGGTACAAGTCAAGAGTGTTATAGAGTACTCTGCATTTGCTTGGATGAATGTAGCTCTAACAGGGCTCAAGAGCTTGATGCCATCCAGGACAAAGCAGCCTGCTTGATTTGCACTCCATTCACCACCTTCAACATTCCCTCCCTCTACCCCTGGCACAACATGGCTACAGTATGTACCATCTATAAGATACACAGCAGCAACTCACCAAGACTTCTTCAGCAGTACCGTCCAAACCATGACCTCTACAACCTAGAACAAAGGCAGCAGGCACATAGGAACATTGCCATCTGCAAGGTTCCCTCAAACCACACACCATCCTGACTTTGAAATTTATCACCATTCCTTCATTGCTTCTGTGTCGAATTGGTGGAACTATCTCCCTAACAGCACTGTAAGAATACCTTCACCACCACAGTGGTTCAAGAAGACAGCTCACCATCACCTTCTCCAGGGCAATCAGGGATGGCCAATAAATGCTGGCCTTGTCAGTGACACCCACATCCTGCAAAAGAATAAAAACGACCTTGATCATTTTTATTTGAAAAGTGTTTACTATAAGGATGTCAAAATAGGGAATAGAATATTTTTGACCCATATGCCCCCAACATCAAATATTTTCTGTTTGAGTATTGTTTGGTAAGATGATCTTTGATTTATAAAAGCAAATATATATTTACTTTCCGTCTGTACCTTTCCTCCACAACAGTCACAATTACAACCTGCCTGAGGGAGATGGAACCAAATGCATGCATTTATTTAACACCTTATTAGATTTCTCTGCAAAGTCTCAGTAAGATAAAATTAGCATATGATTTATATAAAATTCTGTACTTCAAGCTCAGCAATTATTGATATACTGGACAAGAAGGTAGGTGTTTTTGAACAGCAGTGAACAAGTAACCAGCAAATATATTTGATTTTGGTGTTTTTGAGAAATGCTGGCCAGCTCAGGTCCCTGCCTTCTTCATGTAATGCCACTAGATCTTTAATGTTCAGAAGCAGACAAGCCCTCAATTTAACACCTCACTTGAAGGTCAGCAACTCTGACAGTGTTATGCTTAGTTTAGTTTCAGCTTAGGTTATTTGCCTCAAGAGTGTTACTGATTGACACTGTAACCTAAGTTTTCCAGGTCTATACTTGTGGCAAGTTACAGTGCCCACCAACAGCACATACTGGAAAATATTGAGGATTTTACCCTCAATTTTCTATCATATTGGAGTGGTAAAGCAAGGGGACTTCAGTCATTATCTTCTAATATCTATTGTGTAGATATTGTTGACACCAAAATCAAATATATTTGCTGGTTACTTGTTCACTGCTGTTCAAAAACACCTACCTTCTTGTCCAGTATATCAATAATTGCTGAGCTTGAAGTACAGAATTTTATATAAATCATATGCTAATTTTATCTTACTGAGACTTTGCAGAGAAATCTAATAAGGTGTTAAATAAATGCATGCATTTGGTTCCATCTCCCTCAGGCAGGTTGTAATTGTGACTGTTGTGGAGGAAAGGTACAGACGGAAAGTAAATATATATTTGCTTTTATAAATCAAAGATCATCTTACCAAACAATACTCAAACAGAAAATATTTGATGTTGGGGGCATATGGGTCAAAAATATTCTATTCCCTATTTTGACATCCTTATAGTAAACACTTTTCAAATAAAAATGATCAAGGTCGTTTTTATTCTTTTGCAGGATGTGGGTGTCACTGACAAGGCCAGCATTTATTGGCCATCCCTGATTGCCCTGGAGAAGGTGATGGTGAGCTGTCTTCTTGAACCACTGTGGTGGTGAAGGTATTCTTACAGTGCTGTTAGGGAGACTGTTGACACGGAGCTGGTAAATGTGTCCTTGCAGGCGTTGGTCAGTATTGCTGTATTCAGTGCAGCTCATTGAAACAAAAGTTATGTTGTGACATCACCTGTAGTGGTAATACTCATGATAATTTGCTAACTGATGAGTGGAGATACTGGAAATAAGATACAACTGTAGCTGAGGCACTAAACAGGTAGCAGAAGATGTGTCACCTATTGCACATAGAGCCCGATTTTCTTTTCCATGGCCTTCTGGAAAAGATAAACTGACAGGGTGTAGAACAGGTGGACGACCTGCTATCCCTTTTCTTGTGCCTCTGCTGAAGTTGAATTTAAACTCCTAATGGGTTATTTAGGTGCATGACCATTGGCTACTGAGTGGTACAGCAGATCCTTAACTGGTTTCACCGGAGTGAAAATGCACTGGACTGATTTCATTCAATATGAGGAAAAAAGTTGAAAAGAATCTGTAAATGGTGGTGATTTGAAATTAAAACAGAAAATGCAGGAGGCACCTATCCGTAAAGAGAAAGTATGGTATGTTTCACAAGTAATGAAAATTAAGTTTCTTTGTAGGCTGGATAAAGCATGAAAGGATATTGAACCATCTTCGTCTCTTTTGCTCTTTTTTCCCCCTGTATTTCCATTATTTGAAATTATACTCGTGTCAGCTCAGTTCTGATGTGTGTGCCCCCACAGCACAAAATTGGGAGCAAACTGGCATTAAACTCAATTGGAGAGGGAACTTAAGTCTGCAGTTGTCCTGACCTGGGAGACCTGATATTGGATGTTCAAACGGAAATGATTTCCAACATTGAATTCTATATTCAAGAATGACAAAAACAATCAAAAACTGGCTGAAGAACACAATAATTAACTGCCAGAGGTTTGATTCAAACCATGTGGAAATAGTAGGCTTTGCTGTTTATGATAAAAGTTTCCAGTTTGTTTGCATTCAATTTAAATATTATGCAAAGTGCATTGAAATCTAATTATGTAAATACAGATATAAACAAATTCCTTGTTATTTTTTATAAAAGCAAAATTCTGCTGATGCTGGAAATCTGAAATAAAAACAGAAAGCGCTGGGAAAACTCAGCAGTTCTAACAGCACCTGTGGAGAGAGAAACAGAGTTAACGTTTTGAGCCTGTATGAACCTCCTTCAGATTTTTGGATTTTTGGATTTTTTCTGAATAATGGTCATTTAGACTCGAAACGTTAACTCTGTTTCTCTCTCCACAGATGCTGTCAGACCTGCTGAGCTTTTCCAGCATTTTCTGTTTTTATTCCTTGTTAATTTTGTTTCATTCCAATCTGCTTATTAATTAATTGTTACTCAGTGGATTCCACTTATGTAAACCACAAAGCTGGATGAAACATGGTTCAGCTGTGTTTATTTCCTAGGCTCTAATCACAGGATAGCGCTACTAATTTTATTCATTTTTGTAGTAAAACTATAAAGTCAGAATCGTACAACACAAAGGGAGGTCATTTGGCACACCCTACCTAAGCTGGCTCTTTGAAAGTAATATTCAATTAGTGTCACTCCCCTGCTCTTTCCTAAGAATACTGCATTTTCTTTTCTCTTTAAGAAGTTAGCTAATTCTCTTTTGAAAGTTGCTATTGAATTTGCTTTCACCATTCTTTCAGGTAGTGCACCCTAGGTGATGATAACAATTCACTGCATGAAGAAATTTCCCCTCATTCCCTGCTTGCTTCTTTTGCCAATACCTTCAATCTGTGAACTCTGGTTAACAATCCTCCTGCCAATGGAAACAGTCTCTCCTCATTACCTTATCCAAACCCCTCATAATTTTGAACATCTCCACTACATTTCCACTTAGCTTTTCCTGTTCTGAGGAGAACAATCCAAGCTTCTCCACTCTCCATATTACTGAATTCTTTCATCCCTCCTACGAACAACGTCTTGTATTTATACAGAGAAAAATTCCCCAAGGGGCTCTGCAGGAATGCTATCAAACAAAATTTGACACACAAGGATGCCCAAAACCTTGGCCAATGAGATAGGTTTAAAGGAACATCTTAAAAGAGGGGAAAGAGTTGGAGAGGTATAGAGATTTAGGGACAGAATTTCAGAACTTAGGGCCTTGTCAGATGAAGACAGGGCCACCAATAGTGGAATGATTAAAATTGGGGATGCTCAAGAGGCCGGAATTAGAGGAGCACAGACATCTTGGAGGATTGTAGAGCTGGGGGAAGATTACCGTGATAGAATAATAAATCTCCTCTGCACCCTCTCCAAACCATTCCTAAAGTGTGGCTCCCAGAATTGAACACAGTAATTCAGCTGAGACTTAATCAGTGATATATAAATATTTACCATAACCTTTGTACTCAATGCTGCTATTTATAAAGCTGAAGTATCCATATGATTTTTAGTATTCAGCTAAATTTTCTACTGATATATGCTTCCCAAATATTTATTAAGGAAATCATTTGTTTCATTATTAGTTTTCTCCCTGCCTAATTGGCTCTAACTTACCTCCTTTCACAACCATAGTCTGACCCTTTATTTGGCCCAAGTTCAAATGTCTTCTTAAGCAGTGGCTTTTACAACCTTCTTTCCTGAAGCTGGTGTAAGTCATAATAGATGTGCCAATGGTCATTGAAGCATAATAGTTAATGCTGCACTACATTTTTTTAAGATTCATTCATGGGATAGGAAGATCAATGGCAAGGCCAGTATTTGCTGCTTAACCCTAATTACCCTCGAGAAGGTGGTGAGCTACCTCCTTGAACTGCTGCACCCATAATGCAGTTAAGAATGGATTTCCAGGATTTTTGACCCAGGCCTAGTCAAGGAATGGTGATATAATTCCACGTCAGGATGGTGTGTGACTTGGAGGGAATATTGCAGGTGGCAGTGTTCCCATGTGTCTGCTGCCCTTGCTCTTCTTGGTGGTATAGACTGTGGGTTTGGAGGGTGCTGTCGAAGGAGCCTTGGCAAGTTGCTGCAGTGCATCTTGTAAATGAAAGTAATGCCACCAAAGAAAACCCCAGTGTAATCCTCATCCTGTAGCTCCCATTTGTACTTCATTAGATAACTGTTGTTGAGCGTTGGTTACAGTTTGGTAGGTTGGAAGAAATCCATGTAGTTACACATAGGTTAACCGTAGGTCTTTATTGACTCTTAGAACTTTTTACAAATATACAGTAAAGGGTACAAGCTAGGGGCTGTCTCCGTGCTGAGGTCTGCCCAACACCACACTGACCCTGGTTGTGGGTGATGTGGTCTCTTACATCATTGTGTGAGTGGTACTGCACTCAGTACCACATTAACGCTATATGTGCCAGACCCCTATACTACACCCCCCCAAGTCTTTATGCAATGTATTTTAAGTGATTATAGTTTACCGTTTGTCTTACATTGTTATTACTATCATACATTTACACTATCATTGCTACATTATCACTACCCAATCTCCCCCTTTCAAGTCCTTGAATTCAAAAGTTCAGGTGGTCTGGAGGCATTATAATCCTTCCATATCTTGTTCGCACTACTGTCTGAGGAGTGAGAGACTCTGTTGCTGCTGGTTCTTTCTGTAGGTTTGGCGGTTTTTCTGGCATTTGGGTATGTTCCTCGATATCTCTCCATTATACAGTGGGGGCTGGCAGTCTAGGGATGAGGTGGAGACTCCTGTTTCCCCTGACTGTGCCCTCTGCGATGCCAACCAGGTAGGAGTAAGGTTGGTCCTCGTCCTTTCTAATAATGGTACCTTCTCTCTCAGGGTCTTTAATCCAGACCTTGTCACCTTGCTGTAATTATGACAAGTGCCTGGTGCATTTCTGTTGTAAGTGGAAGCTTCCTTCTGCCTATAGGACCTCTCTCTTGCTTAGATGTCCTGGTAATCCTTGGTTACCAACACTGGTATAAGTTTTTTTTAACAGGATTGGAAGTTGTGTGCAGAGTTTCCTGTACACGCCCTTCTTTCATTTGACTGTGGATATCTTGGGGAGCTGGTGTGATGGTGGAAGCCAGATGTGGTGGCAAAGTGCGCAAAGTACTAATTTGAAAATTGTGGGCTATTATCAGACATGATGCCGTGGCTTGCGAGCATTACTTTCAGTGCCTTAATTACGGCCTCTGTGGTAGTCGTATATAGTTGTTTCATCCAACCCATCGGAGAAGTAATCCACCACCATTAGGGTCAATTTGCTGTTGAAGATGAACAGTTTGATGCCCAGCCTCTCCCATGGCCTGGTAGGAAATTCTATGGGAATGAGGGGCTCTCTTTGGTCCTGCCTGTGCAACACGCACAGCTGGCAATTTGCAATTGTCTCTTCAATCACCTTGAAGATGCATGTGGATTGGGCCCATGATCTGCACTGGGTGATGCCCAGGTGGCCCTGGTGTATTTTTTAAAGGATCTCTGCCAAAGAGAGACTACGATGAGCCGCTCATTGTAGACCAGGAGATCATTTATAATCTTAAAGTGCTTTTGTTGTTCAAACCAGGTTTTCATGGACCCTCTGTTTGGCCTCTACTGAGGCCATCCTTGTTTGCAGTATCTGCAGATGGAGCACACTCCTCATTGCGCATTTGTTTCTGACAGATCTGTTGGCGTATACTTATGATCACTGGCAGGTTGTCAGTTGGGAGTACATTTCCAGCTGTTCGATGAGACTGACATCCTGTTTTGTTGGGAGGCCCACTATGGCCCTTGAAAGTGTGTCTGCTGTTGTTTGATTTTTACCTTGGATGTATACCACCTTATAGACGAACCTCATGAGATGCAGACAAAACCTCTGGATTCTGGGGGGCATCTTTGCTAGCTTCTTCTTGTCCTGTGGCCTTTTTAATTGTAACCTTGAGGTTGATGATATAGTCTAAGAAATTCTCGCATGCCCATGTGAGGGCTTCCTTTTGTATGTTGGTATACCTCGTCTCTGTGTCCAACAGCTTCTGGATGCATAGTACACAGGTCAGCAGCTTCCACCCAGTTGTTCCTGGAACAGGACAACTCCTAATTCTTCTGTGGATGAAGCATCTGCTGCTATGGTGGTGGCAGGGCTGGGTCATAGTCAGCCAGAATGTCAGTGGAGCATTGCCTTGATGTGAGTGCAAGTTTGCTCTTGATGTGAGTCCCAGCAAAATGCTTGGACTTTCTTAAGTAGATGTCTCAAAGGTTCTGTGACCTGTGCCAAATTCAGTAAATGGATGGTTCACCATCCTCAAGAATCGCTGGAGGTCTGGAATTGGGGATGAGGTCGGGAACTTGCTGATAGCCTTGGATTTTTTTGTGTATCTGCCATGATGCCTCTATTTATGATGATGTGGCCCAGGAATCGAATTGATGTTTTGGAAAACTCGCATTTGTCATTCAGCATCAGCCCAGCTTCCTGCAGTCGCTCTAAGACTGCTGTGAGTCTCTTGTCACGTTCACCCACTTTTGCACCGTGATCCAATACATTGTCCATCTGGCAAATGATCCTCTGAAGACCCTGAAAAATGGCCAACATTGTACATTGGAATATTTCTGGCACCAACAAGGTCAAAATGGCAGGCGATTAAAGCAGAATTTGCCAAAGGAGGCTAATAAATGTTGTCAGCACCTGGACTCTTCATCAAGAGGGAGTTGCCAAAAGCCACTGTTAGCATCCAGTTTTGAAAATACTGTGCTCTTCCGAGTTTAGTCAGGCTTTTGTCCATTGAGGACATGGAATGTACTTCTCTGGCTATGGCTTTATCGAGCCACGTCAGGTCGACACAGATACAGATGGACCTGTTCGGTTTTGGGACATAGACCATCCTGGAACACCATGTGTTGTGTGACTGGGGAGATGACGCCCATGTTAGTCACCTTATCCAGCTGCTGCTGTACTTGCTTCCTGAGTGGGTGTGGGATCTCACGTGGTGTGAACAGGCACACAGGTTTAGTATCCCCTCTCAGTGTGATCCTGTATGTGTTTTTTAGTCGCCCCATTCTTGTGAAGAATTTCGGGAACCCACACTTGTACTTGGAGCCAGACCCTTGCTGGCTGACCTCGTCAATCTCCTGTAACATGTTAAGTTCAACACAGGCTTTGTGGCTTAGTAATGAACAACTCTGGCTGTAGATCACAAAGAGGGCCTCACAGATTGTTTTATTCTTGTATTTCAGTGTCGCCTGCAGCATGCCTCTCACCGGGAGCTTTAAACCTGCCTCATACAGGGGTGTCGTGGGCGGCATCAGCCGCTGGGTCACCAACCATGGTCTTTGTCTGACAAAACTGTTATGCTGGCTCCTGTGGCTAATTTAAAATTTAATAAATGACCTTTGACTGAAATGTCCGCATTCCAAACTGAGAAACCAAGATCTTTGACCTCACCCAAGAAGTATGGTTGCATGTCTTTAGGGCTCGCAGTCTTGACCTCATGAATAACGTTTGGGCCTTCTGTGCATTTCAGTTTGCTATAATGTCCAATCCTGTTGCACTGAAAGCATTGGGCTTAAATTGCAGGGCATTGATCTTGCCTGTGGGGCCGCTTATGATCGATTGCACTCACATGGTGCGCAGATCTCTGTCGCAACAAACAGTCAAAAATGTCAACTGCAGGGGCTTCCATTTGCTTAATGTCCAGCTGGTGTGCGACCACCACAAACGCATCCTACAGGTCTGCGCCCGGTTTCCAGGAAGTGTCCATGACTCTTACATTCTCAGTCGGTCACAGATCCCTGTCGTCTTCCAGGGTCTACAGAAGCTGCAGGGTTGGCTCCTTTAGGACAATGGCTACCCGCAGAGGCCATGGGTGATGGCACCCGTGCGGTGGCCTCAGGCTGCAGCAGAGCTAATGTATAATGAGGCTCATGCAACAGCTCGCAACTTGGTGGAGCAAACCATTGGGATGCTGAAAATGAGGTTCCGGTGCCTGGACCAGTCTGGTGAAGCACTGCAAGATAGTCCACAGAGGGTGTCACGCATCATCATTGCCTGCTCTGCCCTTTACAACCTGGCACTGCAATGGGGAGAGGAGCTGGTTGAGGAGGAGATGGAAGAGCTGGAGGTGTCCTCCAATGAGGAGGACATTGATGGTGATGAGGGTGAGGAGACCCTCGAAGGTGACAACATTGGTGATGAGGCCCTCGCACTGGCCAGACAAGGCAGTCACACTTGGGAGATCCTCATACCTGCTAGATTTGTGGAGGATGATGAAGACATGCAGTGAGGAGACACCATAGATCCTCACATTACATCGATGAACGTTTGACTCCAGCCTGGCTTATGGCAGTGCACATACCTTCTGAGATAATGCTCCTGTCATGCAGATGCAGTGGAGGCCCTAATAGTCACTCGATTGCTAGAGGATGATGACTACATGCACTGAGGACACTCCATTGATCTTCACATTGCCTCTGTGAATCTCTGACTCCTGTCTGGCTGAGGGCAGCTCGCTTGTGCCCTGTGATCAGGGCCATATCATGGAGATGCAGCCAAGAAACTTTAAACACATCTGATCCTTTGTCCGCCTTCAGCAACTGAGCCTTTAAGGAGCACAGCATCACTGGTCACAGGTGCTGAAGAGATGGGGGCCAGCCCCACCTTAAAGGTGCTGAGAGCACACAGAGAGAATGACGGAACTCAGTGACGCTTCCCACGACATTCTGGCAGCAATGACCAGCACCGTCAAGGTGCAGGCATCAGTAATGTGTCCAGGGAGTGTGAGGCCGGACCATCACTGTGGCTTGAAGGCTGCACAAAGCACAGGGAAGAGGCCCTGGACTGAGACTGCTGCCTTTATCTTGTGCAGAAAGGTTTCACATCTGAGCGACAAGAACACTGCTCATCTGAACAAGAAGCCATAGGCAGGGAGACATTCATTAGTGTTTATTTACAATAGTGAACTGCGTGTACAAGTGGTTAACACCTGTGCCCAAGCTGTGCAACTACATCTTAATAACTTTCCTAATCCTGCTGCTACGTCTTGGTGCTCCCTGGACATCCACAGCGGAGGTGGAGGCAGCCTGCTGACTGCTACGCCCTGTCATGGATAACCTTGACGGGCGTCCTCTGGAGGGCCAAGACCTGAAGGGCCCCAGCCTGCTTTTAGGGTCCTGCTGTGTGGCAGTGGCACCCTCCTTGGCCTGCGAAGAGGGAAATGCTGGGATCAGAGGAAAAGGTGACTTGGATAGGCTGGACATTTCTGGAGTCAGCTGGGTGGATAGCCCCATTGCACGCACCTGCTGATCCTCCTCCCTCTGGGTAGCCGGGGGCCTCTGGCTGACTCCTTGAGGAGAAGGGGACGTTGGAATGAGATCGAGCTGCCCTGCACACCTCTCACGTACACACTTTTGGAGGTCAGCATTGGAGCTCAGCTCGCGCAGCAGTGCAGGAGCAACATCCTGGACCAAGATCTCCATGGCGGCCGGCATCCTACCAGATGATAAGTATGCCTGGCAATTGTGGGCAGTGACTATTCCCATGGATGGGATGAGGACAATGAAGGTGTGTGTGAGAGAGTGAATGTGATGTCCCTTGCACTGGCAGTGAATGAGGGCCCTGTGGATGTGTGATTGATTTGTGAGTGAGTTGAGAGTGATGAGAAGAGTGACTTACCCTGGCGAAATGGAGGAGATCATTTATCCTCTTGCGGCTGAGTGGCTGCCCTTTTTTTCAGGGCATTGGCGCCGACAACCACTGCCACCACCTCCCAAGCCAGATTGGTGATGTTGTTGCTCACCCTGTGGCCAGGGCGAAGGTGGAGGACATCACAATGGGTTTCCATGGCATCCAAAAGGCGCTCGAGGGACACATCATTAAACCTCAGGGCTGCAGTGTTTTTGCCTCTCAGGGCCATGCCTTCCATGCAGCTGTCGTGGGCTAGAAGTGCTGAGAGGTATATGCATAGCTGCACTTTAAATATGGTGCCCAGTGTGATGGCATGGTGGGCGAATGAGAACCTGCCCACCATCAAAATGGTGTGTTTTCCGGGAATGCATAATTAATGCGACAGGTTTGGGATGATACGGCGTGAGAAGCTGCCATTGCAGCCAGCGGATAAAACATAGTTTTCCTTGCCCGCTACCGCACATAGTGCAAATCCCAGACAATTCCGCCTTATGTATTGATTACTGCAGATTAAACGCAGTGACAAAGGTGGATTTGTACCCTATTCCACGATTGGAGGATTGTATCGAAAGAGTGGACAGTCAACGTTTATCATAAAAGTTGACTTACTGTGTGGATTGTTTTTTTATTCGTTCATGGGTTGGGGGCATTGCTGGCTAGGCCAGCATTCACTGACCATCCCTCATTGCTATTGGCAAACGCCCTTATCGGAAAGGGCAAAAGAGATATCAGCTTTTGTGACATTGGATGGTTTATATCAATGCAAAGTAAGCCCTTTGGTACGAAAAATGCGTCAGCAACATTTCAGAGCCTAACAACAAAGTGATTGAAGGACTAGGCAATTCTTTTGAATATATTGATGACTTAGTGGTATTCAGTCAAACCTGCAAAGAACATCTACCACATTTAAAGGAACTGTTTGACCGACTATAGGAAGCCAATTTGGTTGTAAATTTGGGCTAAAAGTGAATTTGCAAAAGCAAAAGTCACATATTTAGACCATACTGCTGAACATGGTGAAGTGGTCCCACGAGATGCAAAATTAAAAGCTTTTGTAGAGATCCCAGTGTTTACAACAAAATGGGAAGTTTTGAGATTTCTGGGCATGAGTGATTTTTATCAGAAATTTGTGCCAAATTCCTGCAATGTAGTTGCCCCATTGGCTGGGTTATTGATAAAGAACAGAAGATTCCAATGGACACAGGAGTGTCAGACTGCATTTGACAGTTTGAAAGCTGTACTAACCACTACACCTGTTCTAGTAGCACCTGATTATACAAGCAGTTTAAAATGGCTGTCAACGCCTGTGATGTTGGTGTTGGTGCTATGTTGCTGCAGGAAGATGAACTGGGACTTGAGAAGCCAGTGGGGTATTTCTCCCTGAAGTTGAATGTGCATCAGAAGGAATATTCATCTATAGAAAAAGAGACTTTAGATTTGGTTTTAGCTTTGTAGCATTTTGAAGTAGATGTTGCAAACATCTTTTCAGAGACAGTTGTTTCTGTCGACCAGTCCTTTAAAGTTTCTGGAAAAGTTCCGAGATAAAAATCTCAGACTCTTCTGGTGGAGTTTGTTATTGCAACTGTTCAATTTAAAAATTATACACGTAGCTGTTCGAGAGAATTTAATTGCAGATGCGTTGTCAAGAGCTTAATTTCAAGTGGTCTTGGATGTTCTGGAATTCAGAATGGACTGGAATGAACGTTATTCTTATAACAGAATTGTATATCGGATATATATTTTCATGGTTGATGCATGTGCACCATAGTGTAATAATTTTTTTGTGTACAGATAAGTAAAATAAGTAATATGAAATGTGTTGAGAAAATGAAAACATCTTTCTGAAATATAACATTTCATTTTTTTTTCCGTGGAGGGAGGTGTGAAAATGAATGTTATCTTTTAAAAATATTTTTGGGAATATGGTGGTATAATGTAAAGAAGGTTGTGTGTGTGTGTCCATAGGTAGTTAAACTGGGGGAAGGTTAGTAAAGACAGCTTGCCTGTGGGAACTGAGAGATTAAAGGTAAAGGTGCAAGATGCATACATTTGTAATGTGAGGCTGTGTGGGGAAGATGTCCTAAGACCAGCTTTGTGCTGAAAAAAGTTGTGAATTTGAAGCAGCCATCCACTTTCAAGCCAGAAAAGTCTTTGTTTTCAGAAAGCAGCCTGTTTCTGAACTTCCTTCGGATTTCCACAGTCGAGTGAAAGAGAGTGAGAAGTTGCGTGGTATACTTTATTAAAGTAGCAGCAGTTCTTGCCTTGGGTTATCTATAAGGGAACTGTTGCCAAGTAGTTTACTTGTGTGTTCTGATCAAGTGGGTTTTTTTGGGGGAATGTTTTATGAGACTGTTTCAGCTGTGTAGTTTTAATCTTGTGTGTTTTAAGTTTTTTTCTTCTTGTTAATAAATCTTTTAATTTTAAAATCCAAAAAGTGTTACTGGGGTTCTATGCTCTTGGAATCAGGGGGTCAGTAGCTTTCCCCTCATTTTCAAAATACAAAAAAAAGAGCTATGATCAGTAAGATAAGTTTCCTTCTGTGATTTGGCTCGCTCAGCAAATAACATTGGTTGCGGTCGTAACAGTCCCTAAATTTTAGCCTCCCACACGAGTGGAAACATCCTCTGGGTATCCCACATATCAGTTCCCTCAAGAGTTTATGTCACTTTTCATTCTTCTAAACTCCAATGGGTATAGACCCAACCTGCTCAATCTTTCTTCATAGGATAAGCCTTTCATCCCAGAATTAAGTCTCTGAACTGCTTCTAAAGCAGTTATATCTTTCTTCAAAGGAGAACAAAACTGTGCACAATAATCTGGATGTGGTCTCACCAAAGCCCTGTACAGTTGCAGTAAGACTTTCCTACTTTTAAATTACATTCGTCTTGCAGTAAATACCAAAATTCCATTTGCCTTCCTAATCAATTGCTGTACCTGCATACTTACTTTATCTGATTCATATACATATTCTATCTGTACCACCAAGTTCTGAAATCTTTCTCCATTTAAATAGTATACTGTTTTTCAATTCTTCCTGCCAAAGCATAGAAGTTCATGTTCACTCACATTATACTCCATCTGCTCACTGAACCAGTCTTTATCCCTTTGCAGAATCACTACCTCCTCTAGACAACTTACTTTCCTACCTATCCTGGTGTCATTGGCAAACTTAGCTACCATATATTTGGCCCCTTCATGCAAGTCATTGACATAAATTGTAAAATGTTGAGGACCCAGCACTGCTGCCTATGGCACTCCTCCAGTTACAGCCTGCCAATCAGAAAACGACCCATTTATCCCTACTCTCTGCTTCCTATTAGCTAATTAATCCTTTATCCATGTTAATATGTTACCCCCTACACCATGTGCTCTTATCTTGTGTAGTAACCTTTGAGGTGGCACCTAATCAAATGCCTTTCAGAGATCTAAGCACACCACATCTACCAGTTCTCCTTTATCCACCTTGAATGTTACTACATCAAAAAAATCTAATAGATTAGTTAAACATAATTTCCCTTTCATAAAGTCATGTTGGCTCTGCTTGATCACATTGTGATTTTCTAAGTATCCTTTCTCACAATTATCAAGTATCTTTGGGAAGCTTTCTAAGTCTTCTAAAGTGAAGATAGACACAAAATAATCAGTCAATGCCTCCACCATTTCTTTGTTTTCCATTATCAATTCTCCACACTCATTTTCTAGAGGACCCACACTAGCTTTAGTTACTCTTTTCCTATCTGTGTTTATATTATTAGCTAGCTTTCTCTCATCCCCTTCTTTCTGCCTCTTTATTATCTTTTTAGACATTCTTTTCTGGTTCTTAAATCTATCCAATCCTCTGGCCTACCACTAATCTTTGCAGGTCTGCACAGTGTTTCTTTCAATTTAATACTATCCTTAACTTCCTTATTTGGAAGATGGATGATGCAAAAAGCTTTTTTTTCTTACTGGGATAAATCTTTGCTGAGAATTATTAAATATTTCCTTAAATGTATGCCACTACAACTCTTCTGTCTTACCTTCTAACCTAATCTGTCCCTTCCTGTCACATTCTGATACTCATTATCCATATTGCTGCCCTGTTCTATTACTTTGTTGTTTCCCTTTTCTTTATTGTGTCTCCTCTGACATGTTGCCTCCCCCTCCACCGTTTAGCTTAAAGCTTTCTCTACTGCCCTAGTTATACAATTCGCCAGAACAGTGGTTCCAGCACGGTTCAGGTGTCGATCGCCCCAACGGTACGGGTCACGGTTTCCCTAGTACCGGTGCCAGTGCCCCACAAATCAAAACCCATTTCTCCCACACCAATGTTTGAGACACACATTCATCTCTCTACTCTTATTTATCCTACGACAATTTTTTCGTGGCTCAGTTAATAATCCAGAGCTTATTACCATTGAGGTTCTGCTTCTTAATTTAGCTTCAAGCTGCTTATACTCCCTCAGTGGAACCTCTTTCCTAGTTCTACCTATGTCAATGGTACCTATGTGGACCATGACCACTGGATCTCCCCCCTCCTACTCAAGACCCTCTCCAGTCCTGATCAAATGTCCTGAAGCCTGGCACCTGGCAGGCAACACTGCCTTCTTGACTCTTGCTCTTGGGTGCAGGGAACTATATCTATTCCCTTGCCTATACTATCCCCTACTAACACAACATTCTTATTTTCTCCCTGATTAGATTCCAGCTGAGGTTACCACCGGACAAGCCTGATCTCAGGGTGGAACCCACCTTGATAGATCCTAACTTTTATTTTTTGTTTAGAAATGTGGAGAGTGGCTACTGAACAGAGTCACAGGAGTCAGCTGATGAACTTTTATCAAAAGAATAAAACATTTATTAAACAGGAAAAGACAATACTCCTTCACCCACAACTATACCTTCACCCACAACTATACCTTCACCCACAACTATACCTTTATAGATATAAACAGATTTGTAAGGATAGCACAAATCACAAAAGCTATTGTATACTCTAATGTTCACAGTAAATACACATTCCATGTAAACCAATAGGTGACCTGTGGTCACACACACCACACTCTGAAACCAAGTGACAGATGCCACCCCAGGCAGGCGCTATGGATCGCTCATCAACTCTCCCCAGACACTTGTCACACTGTGAGCCAACCAGTCTCACTGAATTCTGTCCTTCACATGAGGATTTCCAATCTCCATTCTCGGAGAACTCACTTTGGAATCTTCTCCCAAGCCATTGCTTTCTCTCAGACACCTTTGGTAAGGGTTCACCTCCAGGGTTTTGAACTCTCCTTCCGATATTCCTCTCCCCTGGGTCACCACATGCATTCAAGCTTCCTTCCACACACTCTATCTCACTGACTTAGCTGTCAACAGTGCACCACCGCTTCACATTCCCATAACAGAAAGTTAGAGACCTTCAGCCATCTCTATGGACCTTCTGACTTCTCACAAGACTTTATGTCACTTTGACTCTGCTTCCCGCAGCTTTCGTCTCTCTAAGCTTGAAGCTTGGAGCCTTTCTCTGCTCCTCACCTCTTAACTTAATTTAACAGGACCTTTTCCAGGTTCCTGTCCTTACTTTGACTAGAAGCTTTTCTTGGGACTTTCTCCTATTTCCTATAACCTGATTTTGCAGTTTCCTCTCCTGTCCAGTCTTGGCTTCAACTTCAGTTTGGGACTTGCTATCTGCCCCTCTCCTGTTCAGTCTCTCTCTGGTAGCTGTTCAACTGAACTCAAACTGCTGCTTTTCTGTGTGTGTGTGTGTGTGTGTGGCCTCCCTCTCTGGACCTCTGTTGCTAGGCAACAGCACAGCTTTTTTCTGCTCTTGTGTTTGCTTTAACTTCTGTTCCAGAGCCATAGAACTCATTAGATATGCAAGTATACAAACAGAGCTTTAGACTTGCTGTCTCCATTCAAAAATGAAACTAGATCCCAGGTTCCACCTTTAAACCCACAAAAAGAAAAAAAATATAAATTAAACTTAAACTTAAAGATATACCTTATTCCTAACATACCCAAATACACACATAATTTTCTTAAAACTATTTCCTTATAGCCCACTGCTTGGATGCCTTCCTGTACCACGGTGCCACGGTCGGCTTGCTCATCTATCCTGCAGCCCCTGCTCTCATCCAAACAAGCTGAAAGAGCCTCAAACCTGTTGGGCAATTGCAAAGACTGAGGCACCTGCAGTCCTGCCTTCTGGGTGGCCTTACCTGCCTCATTTGCAGTCACACCCTTCTGTCCCTGACCACTGACCAAATCAGAAGACCCTATCCTAAGGGGTGCGATTGGCTTCTGGAATAAAGCATCCAGGTAACTTTCCCCCTCCCTAACTTGTCACAGTGTCCACAGTTCGGCCTCCAGCTCAATGACTGAGCTGAAGCTCCTCAAGCCGCAGACGCGTTTGCCTTGGCTCACACTGGCATCCAGAAGCTCCACATTCTGCAATTGCAAAACGTCACCTGCTCTGCCATCCTTGTGGTGTTTTAATTAACTAATTAATTCATATTTTATTTAATTATTTATTTTCTATTTTTTCAAATATATTTTGTTTAGCGTCTCTCCTTCCCACCACTTACTGTACTAATTTAAACCTTGGGGCAGGATTTTCAGGTCTTCGGGTGGGAGTGGCGGGTGGGCCCGGGAGCGCCCGGGAAACAGCCCGCCACCTGCGTTCAGCCCCCGACCGCAATTTCATGCTGGCTGGCCAATTAATGGCCAGCCAGCGTGAAAGGCACGCTGAGAAGCTCAGCGCTGCCGGGGTGGGGGCGGAAGGAGTGTGAGCGCAAAAGTCTGCATGCATGGGGGAGCACGCACTGAAAGCTCCCTGAAGGCAGGGAGTTGCTGTAGGGAGCTGCAGAATTTTATGCCAATGAATAGGGTTCATAAAGATCCAGAAAAAATATACACACAGTGGACCCACTCACCAGAAAAATTCTGCCCAAAACTCTTTATTTTTAAAATATTTAATTACGGAAACCTCATCCTGCGCATGGATGAGATTTCCTGAAAGATGCAAAGGCCGTCTGGCCAATTCGCCTGCCCGTCAACGATAGGGTTGGACAGGCACGAAAAATAGCATTTAATTAATGCTTTAATGGCCTTAATAAGCCTCTTAATTGTTGGTGGGCGCGATAACAACTCTCATGCGCGTGCCCACCAACCGAAATATCGTGCTAGTGCGCGATGATGTTGGGACGCTCGCCTGACATCATCAGACACTATTTCATGCTCAGGCGGAAAATCCTGCCCTTGGTAACAGAATAGACCTTTACCACTTAAAATAAAATATTTAAAAACATACATTTTTCTCATTTCCAGCTATTTACACACGCTCCCTAAGAGCTGTTACTCACCAGTCAATCAGCTTATAGCTTTCCTTTGATGTCACGATTTGATTTTTTTTTCAAACCCGTTGTCCTCCAGCAACTGTTACAGCTCCGAGCCTCACTTGGTATTTACGTCCTCTCCCGCTTGGTGTGTTCCTTGCAACTCCTCTTTCTCCACACTCTCCCAGGTAACTGGGAGGCAATTACTTCGAACTTCAGTTTTTTTCTTTGGCTTCTTCTCTCCTCTGGTCTTGTCATTCAGTTGTGACCTTGCATTTCTGCCTTCTCAGGTACTTTTCCTTCTAAACCCTACCTGCACCAATCATTATTGTTCTTCCTCCTGCTCTCCTGCCAACACTCCAGGGTTGAATCCCTCTTCAAAAAGTCTATTCTGTGCCTGTCTGTTGTCCTCTAGGCCTCCCTTGACATTCTAACAAGGGCTCATCAAGGCAGTCGCCACTGCCTGCTCAAAAGCAGTAACTCAAACTGCCCCATTTTCCTCTGATTAACTTTTCCATTCAATGTGCCCATTCACCCACTCACCACTACTGCATTGAACTCTGCCAGTGGATCAAGAATCACAGCTGCTCCTCATTTCCTTTCAGAATATCCATGCAGTTGCAAACAAAGCCATTGCCATTTCCCAAACTTTGTGGATGATTGCACTGATAATATGTCTGTTACAGAAACTGAATCACTGTGGTCCATATTAAATCCTTCTGTCTGGCTATACTTTTGATTAAATAAAAACAGAAAGTGCTGGAAACAAAATCAGCAGGTCTGGCAGCATCTGTGGAGAGAGGAACAGAGTTAACGTTTTGTGTCTAATATGTCTCCTCTTCAGAACTGAAAAGAGGTAGAAATGTTTTATGCTGTTGAAACAAAAGGGCAGGTCAGGGATAGTTTAGAGGACGAGTGAGTTTAAATAACAAAGATGTCATGGAAATAAATGCAAAGGGAGTGGGAATGATTGTAGTAAAGAAACAAGCATTGGTCCAGAGTAAGTGTTAATGGCAGAATAAAGGACATCTCTGTCTGAAAGTAAAAACATAAAAACAAGATCTGTTAGCTATGGGGTCGCTTAGCTCTATCCATAGCATGTTCCTTCCTGTATTTAACATACATGGAGCCTGTGTTGTAGATGCACAATTTGGCACGTCTTTTTCACATATGCATGGTGCTGCACCTGGCATGGTCTTCTATATTCCTCATTGTACTAGAGTTGATCCCCTGGCTTGGTGGTGATGGAGGAGTGAGGGATGAGTTATAGCTTGAGCTGGAATATAATTCTGCTGTTGCTGATGGCCCACAGTACTCACGGATACACAAGTTCAAACTTATAGATTTGCTCTCAACCTATCTCACTTGGGAGAGTAGTAGTGCCACACAATATATTAGAGAATGTGCTTAGTGTGAAGACAGAACTTGGCCTCCACAAGGACTGTATGGTTGCCACTCCTGCCAACACTGTGATGGACAGATATGTCTGCGACAAATAAATTGAGGAGGACGAGGCCAAGTAGATTATCCCATTGTGTTGTTTCTCTCACCATCTGCTGCAAACCCACTCTGGCAGCTCTGCCCTTCAGGACTTGGCGAGTTTGATAAGTCGTTGTGCAACTGAGCAACTCATTGGTGCTCACACAATATGAAATACCATTTAACAAAGCAGAGAAACATCCCCAAATAATTTAACCTTCCAATAAATTTCATAAACAATGTCTTAATGCAGTTTGAACATTCTATAACAACCACTATATTGTAAGGCCAGTTAAAGTTTGAAGGAAGTCTACAATAATAATCAACATTAACAACTGTTAATTTATTTATTACAATGAACAACTGATCTGATATTGCCCATTTTACAGTATCACCTAAAGGATAGATGACCCCCCAGCCTGTCCAAACTAAAAATCATGGCAAAATATGTGTCAACAAAGCATTCAGCCTCCTGCAGCTCCCACTGTTTTCTGTGGTGCTGTTAATGTCAACCAGCTGGTGAAGCTGCTTAGCAGTCATTGCCACTGGCAGCTCCACATTTTCCAGTCGTTTATTCATCAGCTATAGGTGCAAAGCCAGCTTTTCTCAAAACAGTTTCTTATCATTGTAGGTTTCACTGCACCCCAGGCAACATTCAGCACATATACTGCATCAAGTAGATTAATCTGTTTGGCCAATTGTAATCCTGTGCACTCACTTCCATCATTTATAGCATGCAAAATTTGATCCACCATTCTTTTCCTGTGGTGCTGTTTAAGATTTTAATTACACCTTGGTGCATTGGCTGTTATCAATGGTGTGTTTAGAAGCAGAAAAAATAGTTTTACATTTGACAAGATAAGGCATGGAAGCGCTAAGCAGTTGTCCAGAATGATTGCAATTTTTGACCCATGTGCTTGCACTGATCACCGATCCCCTGCAGCCATGCCGCAAATACAATTGAAGTCATTTGAGGATTGGAATTTGCTTCAGATTGAGTTTAGAGTGGATTAAGATAGGTTCTGCAGAAACATAGAAAACCTGGAAATTACTGTTGGCACTAGCTGAAGCACCTGTTATTGGAGGGTTTCAGAGGAGTAATATCAGGAATGCCATGTAGTGCAGAGTTCCTGCTCACTTATCACAAACTGTCAAACTGCTATTTAGAGCAAGTGGCTACAGGGTGCTACTGTGCTGAAGATCTATGTGAGAGTATTTAAGCTCATAATTGCTGACAAAATGGGTAATTCAGTGAAAGGCATACCATAGAGTTGAATTTATGAATTTCTGCTTCCAGCATAGAGTCTTGCATGACATGGATGAATGTCGGGAATTTAGCTGGGAAGATCAGTAAACCCCCAGGATACTCGGCCCATCAATTTTAATAGATAGAAAATCCCTTTAGGTTGTAAAGGTCTAGACACACAACTTCTTGATAATGTCCTTGGTGTCAATCTGCTAATCACCTGAAAGCTGTTGGTTCAAGTGGTGTTAATTATTGCAACAGGAAGTTAAACTAACTAGTGACTCATCAGAGGGTCTACAAAAGAGACAGGCTTTTCAAACTGTACGGTCAGTAAGGGGCGTGCGAGGAGACAGGTGACTACGCCGGAGTGAGATGGAGACTAAGTGAATAGTGAATTAGACTCATGTAGGAATTCGGTGCATGGGTGAAAGAGGTGAAATCACTTACCTTTGAGAAGAGTGATTGGAGGGGCGGACTTGCGGGAGATACACGGAGCGGGAGAGAATAAATACAGCCCGGGGACCTGTCAACTGCTTGGAACCGGCCCGTGCTGAGTTCAAAAGGAGAGTGAGAAAAAAAACACATTGTGACATCACAGGAAAGAAGCAATTTGATTGGTTGAAGAAGAAGCTAGTTGTTTGCTGAGTACCTAGTGAGTATCTAGTAAGTGTTTAAGGTTTATTCTATTCCTAAGGTTTAGAATAAAGTAGGAACTGTACTTTTTGGTAAGGTTTATTAAGTAAGATTGATAAGTTTAAGTGATTTAAATGTTTAAGATTAAGGCACGGCAGGGCAGCTCAGCCAAGTGGAGTCCCGTCCTGTGGCGAGTTGTGGACACTTCTCGTGACCCAGATGAGCCCATATGTAGGAAATGTCACCGGCTGAACAAGCTTGAGCTCCGCCTTTCAGAGCTTAGGCAGCAGCTGGAGTCACTGAAGTGCATCCGTGAGGCAGAGAACTACGTGGATAGCATGTTCAAAGAGGTGGTCACGCCGCAAGTTAGGGGCAAGCAGACAAATAGGGAATGGATGACCGCCGGGCAGTTCAAAAGAAACAGGCAGGTAGTGCAGGAGCCCCCAGAGGTCCCACTCACTAGCCGGCTTTCCATTCTGGATATCGGTGAGGGTGATGTATCCTTGGAGGAGAGCAGCAAGAGCCAAGCCCGTGGCACTACGGGTGGCCCAGTTGTACAGGAGGGGAGGAAGAAGAGCAAAAGGGCAGAACTGATAGGGGATTCTTTAATTAGGGGAGCAGACAGGCGTTTCTTTAGCATCAATGTGACTCCAGGGTGGTTTGATGCCTCCCTGGTGCTACGGTCAAGGATGTCACAGCACGGCTGCAGGACATTCTTGTGGGGGAGGGCGAACAGCCAGAGGTCGTGGTCCAGATTGGTACTTACGCCATAGATAGGTAGGGGGATGTGGTCATGCGATCGGAATTTAGGGACCTAGGTAGCAAATTAGCAAACAGGATCTCTAAAGTAGTAATCTCCGGATTACTTCCAGCCATGTGCAAGTGAGTACAGAAATAGGAAGATGAGACCGATGAAAGTGTGGCTCGAAAGATGGTGCAGGGGTGAGGGCTTTAGATTCCTGGGACACTGGGACTGGCTCTGGGGGAGATGGCACCTGTACAAGCCAGGTGGGTTGCATCTGAACAGAGTCGGGACTGAGTTCCTTTTGGGTCATTTTGCTAGTGCTGTTGGGGAGGGTTTAAACTAACTCAGCAGAGATGTGGGAACCAGGAGGGAATATTAGAAAGTAATACCAGGGCGCATGGAATGTTGGGAGAGGCAGATAGCACTAAAATAGAGAAAAGTGAGTTAATAGATGGAGTCGGAGTAAGGGAGCAGGTAATGAAGTCTAAATCTGGGTTACACTGCATGTATGTGAATGCACGGGGTATAATTAATAAAATTGGGGAGTTACAGGCACAGGTTGCCTTGTGGGATTATAATGTTGTGGCGATAACGGAGACCTGGCTTAAGGAAGGGCAGACCTGGGTGTTAAATATTCCTGGTTACAAGGTGTTCAGAAAAGATAGGAAAGGGAAAAAAGGAGGAGGGGTGGCGTTTTTGGCTAAGGAGAGTATTGCAGTACTGGAGAAAGAGGATATGTCAGAGGATTCAAGGACAGAATTGATTTGGCTACAGCTAAGGAATATGATGGGTGCAATTACATTGCTCGGTGTAACATATAGATCACCAGCTAGTGGGAAGGATATAGCGGGATAAATCTGCAAGGAAATTACAGGGAGGTGTAAACATCATAGAGTAGTTATAATGGGGGGCTTTAATTACCCGTAGATAGACTGGGATAGTGGTGGTGTAAGGGACAGTGAGGGATAAGCGTTCCTAGATTGTGTTCAGGAGAATTTTCTACAGCAGCATGTGTCCAGTCCGAGAAGAAAGGACGCACTGGTTGACCTGGTTCTTGGGAATGGGGTGGGCCAAGTAGATCAAGTGACAGTGGGGGAACATTTAGGGGACAGTGATCATTGTATCATAAGGTTTAGGATGACGGTGGAAAATGACATTAGTCAATCTAGAATAAGAAAAATCAACTGGCGGAGAGCGGACTTCAATGGGGAAGAATGGAGCTGGGCTGGATAGACTGGAACCAAAGGTTGGCAGGAAAAACTGTAGCTGAACAATGGGCTACATTCAAAGAGGAGATGGTTTGGGCACATTCAAGGTACGTTCCCTCAAAAGAGAAGGGTAGGACAAACAAGTCCAGAGCTCCCTGGATGACAAAGGAGATAGAAATTAAGTTAAAGAAGAAAAAGTGGGCTTTTGACAGGTGTCAGGTAACAAATACAATTGAGAACCAAGCTGAATACACAAGGTTCAGAAGGGATGTGAAAAAGCAAATACGAGAAGCAAAGAGGGAGAAGCAAAGAGGGAAAAAGACTGGCAGCTAACATACAAGGAAATCCAAATGTATTCTATAAGCACATCAATAGTAAAAGGGTGGTAAAAGGAGGAGTAGGGCTAACTGGAGACTAAAAATAGGTTTTACACATAGAGTCAAGAGGCATGGATGAGGTGTTAAATGAATACTTTGCATCTGTCTTTACCTACGAGATAGATGCTGCCCAGGCAATGGTTACAGAGGAGGAAACTCAGTCACTAGAAGGGTTTAAAATTGATGAGGAGGAGGTATTGGATAAGCTGTCGATACTTAAAGTTGATAAGGCACTGGGACTGGGTGAGATGCATCCAAGGACATTGAAGGAAGTGAGAGTGGAAATTGCAGAGGCACTGGCAATAATCTTTCAATGTTCCCTGGATTCGGGGGAGGTGCCGGAGGACTGGAGAATTGCAAACATTACGCCTTTGTTCAAAAAAGGTTGTAAAGATCTGTCCTGCAATTACAGACCAGTCAGTTCAACTTCAGTGGTGGGGAAACTTCTAGAAACAATTATTCGGGATAGAATTAATAGTCACATGGAAAAATGTGGATTGATTCGGAAGAGTTAGCATGGATTTGTTAAAGGAAAATCGTGTCTAACTAATTTGCTGGAGTTTTTTGAAAAGCTAACAGAGATGGTTGATAAGGGCAAGGCCGTTGATGTGGTATATATGGACTTTCAAAAGGTGTTTGATACAGTGCCACTCAACAGACTTGTGAGGAAAGCTATAGGTCATGGAATAAAAGGGGCAGTAGCAACGTGCATACAAAATTGGCTGAGGGATAGGATACAGAGTAATGGTTAATGGGTATTTTTTTGGGCTAGAAGAAGGTTTGTAGTGGAGTTCCCCAGGGGTCGGTATTGGGATCCTTGCTTTTCCTGATATATATAAATGATCTAGATCTTGGTGTGCAGAGGACAATTTTAAAGTTTGCGGATGACACAAAATTTGGGAAAATTGCAAACTGTGAGGAGGACAGTGTAGAATTTCAAAAGGACATTGCCACATTGGCGGAGTGGGCAGATGGGTGGCAGATGAAGTTCAATGAGGAGATGAGTGAAGTGATATACTTTGATACAAAGAACATGGAAAGACAGTATAAAGTAAAGGATACTATTCTAAAGGGTGTGCAGTAGCAGAGAGAGACTTGGGTGTATATGTACATAAGTCATTAAAGGTGGCAGAACAAGTAGAGAGTGCTGTTTCTAAAGCATACAGTAGTCTAGGCTTCATTAATAGAGGCATAGAATATAAGAGCAGAGAGGTTATGATGAATTTAAGACACTGGTTAGACCTCAACTGGAGTATTGTGTACAGTTCTGGGCGCCAAACTATAGGAAGGATGTGAACACATTGGAGAGAGTGCAGAGGAGGTTTACGAGAATGGTTCCAGGGATGAGACACTTCAGTTATGAGGAAAGATATAGAGAAGTTGGGACTGTTTTCCTTGGAGAGAAGAAGGCTGAGAGCAGACTTGAGAGAAGTTTTCAAAATAATGAGGGTCTTGGACAGAGTAGATAGGGAGAAACTGTTCCTGCTCATAAATGGATTGAGAACCAGAGGCCACAGTTTTAAGGTGTTTTGCAAAAGAAGCAAATGCGAGGTGAGAAAAAACTTTTTCACACTGAGTAGTTAGGGTTTGGAATGCAATATCTGGAAGTGTAATGGAGGTAGGTTCAATTGAGGCATTCAAGAGGGCATTGGATGTTTATCTAAATAGAAACAATGTGCAAGGTTACGGGGAAAAGGCTGAGGATTTGTATTAGTTAAAATGCTCAGAGAGTCAGTGCAGACACGATAGGCCAAATGGCCTCCTTCTACACCGTAACGATTCTGTGATTCTAAGTCAGGATCAAGAGCAACTGAGCAGAAATGGACTTGGGTTTAAACCTTACCTCCAGAGATCAGCTTGAAAAGGAAATTGAACAGTGACATCACAGGAAAACCGTAAGTTTATTGGTTAGTAAGAAACTGCTGTTAGGGAGTGTCTTTAAATATCTGTAAATTAGTAAAGCGCATTATTTTTAAAGAAATAGCTACTTGGATTTGAGTATGAAACATTAGGAATAAGGGAAAGTCAGGGACAGTAACGTAAAGTAATATAAGTAAACCAAAGTAAGATAAAGTTAATGTAAGGAAAGTGTAACAATTATGGTTTTATTTAGTGTGCAATGTACCTTTAAGAATAATACTTGTTAGGAAAGACCACATGCTCTGCAGTAAACAAAAGAAGAGCAACGTGGGCTACCTCAGCAGTCAGTGTAGAGATAGAGTTGGAGCTGGAAGCGCACGTGTAGTTGCTGTTGTGTATATTGTTAATAAACTTAACGTTTCACCCAAGAAGTGTCTGCAGATCAACTCTATCATAAATAGTACAACTCAGTCACCCTGTAACAAACTGGTGGTGAGGATAAAACAGGATTGAACGGAAGAAATCAAGTTAAAAAGAAATTGGCATTGTACCTCACCCAGTGATTGTAAGTTGCAAGCTCTGTTAGAATTGAAGAAGTCATCCTCTCTCAAAATTCTTTTTTCAAGCGAATGAGATTATGGGGGAAGAAAAGTGGCAAGCGCTCCTTTTGAGTACTAATGGGAGCAAAACCTACAGCTTGATTCGATGTTTGATGGTACCTGGTGCCCCAGATTTGAAGAATTTTGATGGATTGGTGAACCTCATGAAGGGTCACTTTCAACCCAAGCCCTCAGTCACGATGTAGAGCTTCAGGTCTAATTCATGAAATAGAACCCCGGGTGAGACAATTGCACGCTATGTGACAAATTTAAACCAGCTAATGGAACATTGTGAGTTCAGTACGACTCTGAATGACATGCGCAGAGATCATTTGGTGTGTGGTGTGAAGGAGGACACTATTCAGAAAAGATTATTGTCCAAAGTGAATATGGATTTCAAGAGGGCACTTAAAATAGTGCTGGCCATGGAAAGCGCAGTAAGAGTTTCACAAGCAATACAGTGTGCGCAAAATGGCGCAGTCCTCCACATTGGGCAGGAAACCTCAACCGAAAGTGGTGCAAGAAAGCGAGACTCTGATGAGAAGTGGGAAACAGCCCCGCTAGCCGTAGAATAAAGAAAAATAACTTAGCAGTGAAATCGAAGAATAATTTTAATAGAGGTGGAAACAATCAGTCTTTTAGCAATTGGCAGCTTTAAAAAATCAAATGCTATTATTATCACAGAAATGGACATATGATGAGGCAGTGCGAGGAAAGATTCAAGCAGGCTTGTAAACGAAAGAAGAAACCAATGAAATCTACAATGTCGAAGAGCCTGAAACAACAAATTCTGACATTTACTCATCGTTTAATCTGAAAGTTGGAAAGACAGAACCAATATTTGTCACAGTGAAAATAAATGGCAAATCTGTCAAAATAGGAGTAAGCACAGAAGCTTCCACTACTGTAATTGGTGAACATACTTTCAGATATTTGAATTATGGTGAACATCAATTAAGTTTAGAACAAACAGCTGCCAAACTAAAAACTAATACAGGTGAAGACATTCAAGTGAAAGGCATAAGCAGAGTAACTGTCCATTATGGAAGCCAATCGGTACAGTTACCCATGATGGTGGTAGCAGGTGAAGGGCCAAGCCTCCTGGGGCAAAATTGGTTAAAGGAGATTAAGTTAGAATGGGCTGAAATTTTCCAGTTGAGAGCAAGTGGGCTACCAGAGCTGCTTAGAAAGTATGGCACAATCTTCAAGGATGAACTGAGGAAAATCCAGTACCTGCAGGCCAAGATTTATGTGGATCCTGAAGCAAACCCTCACTTCATGGAGGCAAGACCGGTACCATACGCCCTAAGAGAAAAAGTCGACATTGAGCTGAACAGGCTAAAGAAACTGGGCGCTACACAACCTGTTCAGTTCTCAGAATGGGCAGCACCCATAGTCCCCGTCCTTAAACCCGACCAAAGTGTCCGAATTTGTGGGGCTACAAACTGCCGGTTAACAAAGTAGCCAAACTGGACAGGTACACCATTCCAAAAATCAAAGACCTGTATGCCAAGCTGGCTGGAGGGACAACGTATACAAAGCTTGACATGAGTCATGATTATCAACAGCTAGAATTGGGCAATGCCTCCAGGGGATTTGTCACAATTAATAACCAAAAAGGATTGTACCAATATACACGATTGCCTTTCGGTGTCTCCTCAGCTTGTGCATTCCTTCAGAGAACAATGGAAAGCTTACTGCAGGGACTGCCTCAGGTTGGAGTCTATTAGGCGATGTGTTGGTGACAGGATTCACTGAAAAAGAGCATTTGGCAAGTTGGACAAAGTCTTAAAATGTTTATTGCAAGCTGGAGTGCATGTAAAAAAAAGAAAAGTGCACGTTCCAAGTGAGGGAGGTAATCTATTTGGGTCACTGGGTAGATTCACAGGGCCTCCACCCTGTTAAGGAGAAAGTGAGAGCCATAAGTGAGGCACCTGCGCCAAAGAACGACTCAGAGCTCACATCATTCCTAGGAATGATCATCTATTACAGGCAGTTCTTACCCAATTTGTCTACAGTGCTGGTCCCCCTGCATTCTCTACTCAAAGAGAACCAACGTTGGTCTTGTGAGGCGCCCCAGAAAGAAGCTTTCATGAAGGTGAAACAATTGTTGCACTCGTCCAATCTATTAGTGCATTATGACCAGGTGAAAGAATTGGTGTTGACATGTGATGCATCTCCCTACGGAGTGGGAGCACTGCTCTCTCATCGGATGGATGACGGCACAGAACAGCCAATAGTTTATGTATCAAGGATGCTGACCGCAGCGGAAAAGGGATACTCACAGATAGAAAAAGGTGGTCTGTCCATCATCTTTGGTGTCAAGAAATTTTACCAGTGCATACACGGCCGCCATTTTACAATCATTTCAGACCACAAACCACTGCTTGGTTTGTTTAGTGAAGAGAAGGCTATAACACCCATAGCCTTAGCAAGATACAACGATGGGCTTTAATTCTGGCTGCATACGAATACACTTTCAACATAGGCCTGGCAATCAAATCGCAGACGCCGACACCCTTAGTTATTTGCCTTTACAAGAAAATGATGAGCACATCCCAATTCCACAGCAACTTGTTTTACTGTTAAATTTCTTAGATTGCTCGCCGGTATGTGCTCGACAGGTCAGACACTGGACAAGTCGGGACCCAGTCCTATCTCAAGTACGACAGCAAGTGCTACATGGTTGGTCTCAGGAGCCCATATCTGATGAAATGAAACCATACTTCAACAGAAGACATGAAATAACCAGCCAGGGCAGCATCTTATTGTGGGGTGCATGAGTGATAGTTCCTCCACAGGGAAGGGAGCCATTTTTAATTGAACTACACAGTGCCCATCCAACAATTTCCCGAATGAATACCATAGCATGCGGTTATCTATGGTGGGCTGGGATGGATGGCGAAATAGAAAGTTTAGTAAAGCACTGTGAGCAATGTCAGCAACTGCAAAAGTTGTCAATGGCAGTTCCATTACACACATGGGATTGGCCAGGTAGACCCTGGGTGTGGTTACACATTGACTACGTTGGACCTTTCCTGGGAACAATGTTTTTGCTCATTGTCGATGCCCATTCAAAATGGTTGGACATATATGAGGTAAAGTCACTGACGTTGGGCGCTACAATTGAGAAATTATGTCAGAGTTTTGTCATTCACGTACCACCAGAGGTAGTCATTTCCGATAATGGCACGGCATTTACGAGTGCTGAGTTTCAATGGTTTATCAGCCTCAACGGTGTCACTCATCTGAAAACTGCACCGTACCACCCTTCCTCAAACAGACTGGCCGAAAGGGCGGTTCAAATGTTCAAGGCAGGCATGAAATAGCTAACTGGCAATTCCTTGGCAACCAAGCTAGCACACTTTTTCTTTTTCATTATAGGACTACCCTTCACAGAACAACAGGTGTCATGCCTGTAGAGTTATTGTTGAAACACCATCCCAGGACAAGATTGAGCTTAATAATGCCGAACTTAGAGAGGAAGGTGAAAAGGAGTCAGGGAAGCCAGAAAACTGGACATGACTGGCATAGTCACGAGATGAAATTTACCGTGGGAGAGCCGGAATGCGTGAAGAACTTCGGGGAAGGACTAAAGTGGTTATTGGGTGAAATAAGTGTGGTGACTGGACCTCTATCTTACCATGTGCATGTGGAAGGCCAGATCATCCATAAACATGTGGACCATTTAAGGAAGAAAGAGACAAATCGTCAAGATATGGTTCCAGCAGTGACCATGATCGGATCTGCATTTCCTGTTGAGGATACTCAACCCAGGACTGATATGTCTGATGTTCCCATAAGAGTTGAGGATACAGAACTGCAAGTGCGCACTGAAGCACCTGGTGTCCAGACAACTCTGGAAAAGGAGGTTCTTGACAAAGAATCTGAAGTTGTGGAGCTGCGACATACCACATGTATTGAGAAACCACCTGAAAGACTGAATTTGTAAATTCCTTACCCAGTGTAACTATTATGTTGTCTTGAAAAATATGTAGTTGTAAACACAATATGTATTGCCGAGTTAAAGGGGGAAGGATGCAGTAATTATGGTTTTATTTAGTGTGCAATGTACCTTTACGAATAATACTTGTTAGGAGAGATCACATGATCTGTAGTAACCAATAGAAGAGTAGCATGGGCTACCTCAGCAGTCAGTGTAGAGATAGAGTTGGAGTTGAAAGCACATGTGTAGGTGCTGCTGAGTATATTGTAAATAAACTTAATGTTTCCACCTGGAAATGTCTACAGATCAACTCTATCATTAATAGTACAACTCAGTCACCCTACAACAGGAAGTAAAGACATGGCAGGGCAGCTTGGCCGTGTGGAATACATGTCCTGTAATATGTGGGAAGTTGTGGACACTACTGGTGACCTAGGCGACCACATGTGCAGGAAGTGCTACCAGCTCTAGAAACTTGAGCTCGAGTGGTGGCTAGTGTCACTATGGCGCATTCACGAGGCTGAGACCTACGTGGATGGTACGTTCAGCAAGCTGGTCAGGCCGCAGGTTAGGAGCATGGAGGTAGAAAGTGAATGGGTGACCGCCAGGCAGTCCAAGAGAACCAGGCAGAGAGTGCAGTATTATGACATAGCCGATGGTTAGGCTGAGTTGCTCAAATCCCAGAGGGAAACTTGAAACAACTGTCACAACCCATTTTTGCAATTTGTATGTTTTGAGATGCAGGCTTTGAATTCAGTAATAATAAGACCACCGAGTCTCAAGAGGTTTTTTTTATAAAACAAAATTAAACATTTATTAATACAAGAAATATTGTAAGTACATACATATTTCTACACAATTACTACTAATAATAACTACAAAAATCCCCTAATTAAGCTGACTCTCAGTTACACCCCGTTAAGGCAACAGTAAAGAGACACCTGGCAGAGCACACCCTGGACATTTGCATTCAAAATGAGTTTCTTTCAGTCCTGAGTCCTTGCAGACAGACTTGAGGTTTACAGACTGGAGGCTTCTCACACTTGATGGATCTAAAAATGCCTCTACCTTACACACAATCTCCTTTCTCCTTTATACACATCTTTCTCTTTGAATGTAAATTTTCCATTGTATTACTAAGTTTTTAATTTTACCTCTTCTAACAATAATATCATTTGATTCCACCAATTTTACTTGTAAGCTGAAAAAATCAACACGTTGCCTGGCATCTTCTAGCTAGGTGCAAGATTTCACCCATTCTTTTGAATGCTTTATTTAAAAATGCAAATATATACTTTACCTTTTAGCTTCCTTACTGTTTCCCCAATTAACATCTCAAAACTACTATACATCAAAGCACCCAGACTAGCCAGCTTTAATCCAATTAAGACACATGCAGACACAAACATAGGCACAGACCCCACTAGAACTCTATTTTAAAAAACAATTTCCAATAACATTATAGACATTAACCTTTTCATGACATGCAGGAATCCCTTGGTGTCCCACTCGCTAATCGGTTTTCAGTTTTAGATACTGGTGCGAATGTTAGTTCCTCAGAGGAATGCAGTCACAGTATGTTTACAGCGCAGAAAGAGGCCACTCAGCCCATCGAGCCTGGACTGGCTTTCTGAATCAGCATTCCACCTAGTCCCACTTCCCTGCCTTATCCCTGTAACCTTGCACATTCTCTCTTTTCAGGTAGCAATCCAAGTCCCTTTTGAATACCTCGATCGAACGTCTCTCCACCATCCTTTCAGGAAGTTTATTCCAGACTCCAACCACCCTCTGGGTGAAAAATTTTTCCTCGCATCATATTTACTCCTTTTGTTAATTATTTTGAATCTGTGCCCTCTTGATGTTCTCTTGAGTGGGAACAGTTTCTCACTATTTACCCTGTCCATACCCCTCAGGATCTTGAATACCTCTATCAAGTCTCCTCTCAGCCTTCTTTTCTCCAAGGAAAACAGTTCCAACCTCTCCAATCTATCTTCATAGCTACAGTTCATCATCCTGGGAATCATTTTTGTGAATCTCCTCTGTACTCTCTCCAATGCCTTCACATCCCTCCTCAAGTATGGCACCCAGAATGGGACGCAGTACTCCAGATGAGGCCTAACTAGTGTCTTATACAAGTCAGTCAGAGCCAAGTTTGTGGTACCATGAGCGTCTTGGCTGTACAGGAGAGGAGGAAGAGAAAGGAAGAGCAATAGTTATAGGCGATTCATTAGGGGAAAAGATAGGTGTTTCTGTGGCCACAGACATGACTCCAGGATGGAATGTTGCCTCCCTGGTGCCAGGGTCAAGGATGTCAGTGAGCGGCTGCAGGGCCTTCTTCTGGGGGAGGGTGAACAGCCAGAGGCCGTGGTCCACATTGGTACCAGTGACTTATGTAGGAAGGGAGTTGTGGTCCTGCAGACAGAATTTAGGGAGCTAGGTAGCAAATTAACAAGCAGGACATCAAAAGTAGTAATCTCTGGATTGCTCCCAGTGCCCCGTGCCAGTGTGTACAGAAATAGGAAGATAAGGCAGATTAATGCGTGGCTGGAAAAATAGTGCAGGAGGGAGGGCTTTAGATTCCTGGAACACCGGGACTGGCTCTGGGGGAGATGGCACCTGTACAAGTCGGATGGGTTGCAGCTGAACAGAGCCAGGACTGAGTTCCTTGCAGAGTGTTTTGCTGTTGGGGTGGTGCTTTAAATAACTCAGCAGTGGTGTGGAAACCAGTAGAGAATATTAGAGAGGAATACCAAGGTGCACAAAATACTGGGAGTGACAGATCGCACTAGAATAGAGAATAGTAAGTTAATAGGCAAAGTTGAGTAAGGGAGAAAGTAATGAAGTCTAAATCAGGGCTGTACTACATGAATGTGAACACACTGAGAATAGTAAATAAGATTAGTGAGTTACAGGCGCAGAGTGTCATGCAGAATTATGATGTTGTGGCAATAACAGAGACCTGGCTCAAGGTAAGGCAGAACTGGGTGTTAAATATTCTTGGGTAAAAGGTGTTCAGGAAAGATAGGGCAGGAAGAAAAGAGAAGGGATGGCTGTATTGGTTAAGGAGGGCATTGCAGTGCTGGAGAAAGAGGATGTCCCAGAATTTTAAAAGACAGATTCAATTTGGCTAGAGCTTAGGAACAAAAAGGGTGCAATTACATTGCTCATTGTGATCTTTAGACCACCAACTAGTGGGAAGGATGTAGAGGATCAAATCTGCATGGAAATTAGAGAGGTGCAAGCATTAAAGAGTAGTTATAATGGGGTACTTTAATTACCTGAATGTAGATTGGGACAGTGGTAGTGCAAAAGGGTGGAGAGGGGAAAGAGTTCCTAGATTGTGTTCAGGTGAATTTTCTACAGCATTATGTTTCCAGTCCAACAAACAAGGAGGCACTGCTAGACCTGGTTCTTAGAAATGAGGTGGGCCAAGAAGATCAAGTGTCAGTGGGGGAACATTTAGGAGACAGTGATCATTATATCATAAGGTTTAGGATGACGGTAGAAAAGGAGGACAATGGGCAATCCAGAGTAAGAATAATTCATGGGCGGAGAGCTGGCTTCAATGGGGCAAGATGGAACTGGGCCGGATAGACTGGAACCAAAGGTTGGCAGGAAAAAATGTAGCTGGACAATGGACTACTTTCGAAGAAGAAATGGTTCGGGCACAGTCAAGGTATATTCCCTCTAAAGTTAAAGGTAGGGCAAACAAATCCAGAGCTCCCTGGTTGACAAAGGAGATAGAAATTAAATTAAAGAAGAAAAAGTGTCCTTATGACAGGTGTCAGGTAGAAAGTACAATTGAGAACCCAGCTGAATACAGAAGGTTCAGAGGAGAGGTGAAGAAACAAATAAGAGAAGTGAAGAGGGATTATGAGAAAAAACTGGCAGCCAACATAACAGGGAATCCCAAAGTCTTCTATAGGCACATAAATATTAAAATGGTTGTAAAAGGTGGAGTAGGGCTGATTAGGGACCAAAAAGGGGATTTACACATGGAGGCTGGGGGCTGAGGCATTAAATTAATGCTCTGTATCTGCCTTTTCCAAGGAACTGGATGCTACACAGGCCCTGGTGACAGAGGAGGAAACTCTGTCACAAGAACGGTTCAAAATTGATAAGGAGGGGGTATTGGATAAACTGTTGATACTTAAGGTTGACAAGGTGCCGGGACCACATGATATGCATCCAAGGATGTTGAAAGAAGTGAGAGTGGAAATTACAGGGGCACTGGCCATAATCTTTCAGCCTTCCCTCGACTCAGCGGAGGTGTCAGAGGACGATGGGAGGATTGCAAACATTACACCCTTGTTCACAAAAGGTTGTAAGCATGAGCCCAGCAATTATAGACCGGTCAGTTTAACTTCGGTGGTGGGGAAGCTTCTAGAAACAATTATTCAGGATAGAGTTAATAGTCACATAGAAAAATGTGGGTTGAATAGGAAGAGCCAATATGAATTTCTTAAGGGAAAGTCATGTTTAACTAACTTGCTGGAGTTTTTTGAAGAGGTAACAGAGAGGGTTAATGAGGGTAATGCTGTTGATGGGGTGTACATGGACTTCCAAAAGGCATTCGATACAATGCCACTCAACAGACTTGTGAGAAAAGTTATCGCTTATGGAATAAGAGGAACATTAGCAATGTGGATACAAAATTGGCTGAGTAATAGGAAATAGTGAGCAATGGTTAATGGATATTTTTCAGGCTGGAGGAAAGTTTGTAGTGGAATTTCCAGGGGTCAGTATTGGGACCCTTGCTTTTCCTGATATATATTAATGATCCAGTCTTAGTGAGCAGGGAACAACTTCAAAGTTTGTGGATGATTCAAAACTTGGGAGCATTGTAAACTGTGAGGAGGACAGTATAGAACTTCAAAAGGACATAGACAAGTTGGTGGAGTGGGCAGATAGGCGGCAAATGAAGTTCAATGCAAAGAAGTGTGAGGTGATTCATTTGGTAGGAAGAAAATGGAGAGACAATATAAAATAAGGGGTACAGCTCTAAAGGGTGTGCAAGAGGAGAGGGACCTGAGTGTATTTATGCATAAGTTATTAAAGGTGGAAGGACAGGTGAAGAGAGGAGTTAATAAAGGATGCAGTACTGAGGCTTTTTTATAGGGGCATAGAGTGCAAGAGCAAGGAGGTTATGCTGAACTTGTACAGGACACTAGTTAAACCTCAGCTAGAGTATTGTGAACAGTTCTGGGCACCACACTTGAGGAAGGATGTGAACACATTGGGGAGAGTGCAGAAACAATTTACAAAAATGGTTCCAGGGATGAGAAAATTCAGTTATGAAGATAGATTGGAGAAGTTGGTGCTGTTCTCCTTGGAGAGGAGAATGCTAAGAGCAGATTTGATAGGTGTTCAAAATCATGAAGGGGCTGGACAGAATAGATAGGGAGAAACTGTTCCCGCTCATAAAGGGATCGAGAATGAAAGGGCACAGATTTAAAATGATTTGCAAAAGAAGCAAATACAATGTGAGAAAAATCTTTTTCACACAGCGAGTGGTTCAGGTCTGAAATGCACTGCCTGAAAGTGTGGTAGAGGCAGGTTCAATCGAGGCATTCAAGAGGGCATTAGATGATTACTTAAATAGAAACATAGTGTAGGGTTATGGGGAAAAGGCAGGAAAATTGGCACTGAATTATAATGCTCATACAGAGAACTGGTGCAGGCACAATGGACTAAAGGGCCTTTTTCTGCACCATAACAATTCTGTGATTTTGTGTGAGGGTGCCCATTAGGATCTCAATTTTGTAAACTTTCCTCCATAGTCTATGGTTCACATAACGCTTGTGCAGTCTGATGCTAAACCCCATTTGACACTGGTGTTGCAGAGTGTGCACTCTATTTCCCTGTTTGTTTACTGGTTTATTTGAAGTACAACCCACACTTTTTTTATATACACAATGCGCCTTGGATTAAATGCTTGACAAGCAAAGCAGATGGCAGAGAGGTCTGCGCAAGAGCATGAAAAGATTGCCCTTGTTGTTAGGATGCAGACAGGGTATACTGTCAATTTGTTGTTACATATGTACCATCCATTAGCCCAGGCCCAGCTACGTGGAAATGGTGGGATGAAACTGAAAGAGACTTAGGAGTCTTAATAGACTTGCTGAGGGAGAAATTCACTCATGCAGATTCAGAGCCATCTCAATTCCCCAGGGCAGGTTACCCATGTGGCTTCTGTGGCTTTCTTCGATGATATCAGAAAGGTTTTGTTGTTGTCTAATGGTGATTCACTTGGTATTGAGGTCTGGAGATTAATGGATTTGTAGATATAGTAAATGATTAAATCTTTTACATCTTGAGGAAAGTGAAGGTATTGGGCCCTTGGCTTCATTTTCAATAGTGACCCTGACGTGGTAAAGACCTCCAAATGAGATAACACCTGGGCAACTTGATCAGTTAAATCAAAGGTGCTAAAGATTAATTGCTTGTACAAGTTTTTAAGAGAGCCGTTGTATAGATGTAAATGTCTTGAACTAGATTAATTAGATAATCTTACTAGGTAATTATCACCTTTTATGAAAAAATGGAATTAATTCAAAAATATATTGATGACAAAATGATACAGTATGACCTGTGGTTAAGTTGGCTAACTGGCCATGTTCAAAGACAAATCAGATTTAAGTAGAAATAATTGTAAAAAAAAGTCTCAGGAAAAGGTAATGATCTCAGTTACAAGCAATGAATGTTGCTATTGGAGTAGCCATTAGGTTTGGAGGCAACAGAAAATAATGCAGATGAGAGCAGAGAATTTCAAAAGGATCAAGATAGATCAAGGGAGTGGACAAAACTATGGCAAATGGAGTTCGATGTGGGGAAGTGTTTGGATCCAGGTATGGCAAATTTGAATATTTTTAAACAATCTGAAACTAGGAACTGAGGGCAACAAAGGGGCCTGGGTGTCCATACGAATCAATAAAGGTTAATGAATGAGTACAAAACATTCAAAAAGCCCTTGCAATGTCACTCTAACTCAAAGGGGCTGGAAGACAAAAGAGAAGAATTTATGCTTCAATTATATAGAGCCTTGTTCAGATGTCACCTGGAATGTTGTATTCAGTTCTGGGAATTTCATCTCAGGAAGAATACATTGGCCTTGGAATGGATGCAATGCGGATTCACCAAAATTATGAGACCAGGTTGCATAAACTTGGCTTGTGTTCTGTTGAATATAGAATACTGAAAGGTAACCTAATCAAAGTGTTTTAAACAATAAAAGGATTTGATATGGTAGATAAAGATAAACTATTTCCTTTGGTGGAATCCAGGACACCCTTGCCATAAAATTAGATCCAGGTCATTCAGGAGTGAAATGAGGAAGCACTTCTTCACACAACTGATAGCAAAACGGGGCTAGGGAAAGAAATCATGGGCCATGGCATTTCTCATGTTTCTGGATGCCCTAATTCCTTATCCCCGTCCACCTTTAATGCTGCCTTTCACACCCTTTAGGTGTCCAGAATTGGGAACCATAGTCACAGTGGGGTCGAACTGTTTTATATAGGTTTAGCAAAACTTCTTGGCTTTTCTACTGTATGCCTCCATTTAGAAAGCCCATCGAAAACTCAGGGTTCAGGGTGATACATTTTACAACCATGGCTTTGTCAGACAATTACACACCGTGGTCTATCGTATGATGCAACTATCTCTACTTCTTTGAACCATGTCCTATGCAAGATCCAGACAACAACATCCAAAAGACTTGAAACTCACAAACGCTGTAAGTAATCCTATGTACAAATGAGAATATCTTGAACTAACAGTGCACAATTCCTGGTTTCACTTCCAAATTTAAAAATAGCAAAACCTTCCAGTAAATTTACACCAACCAATGTTATGAGAAAAATTACATTTTGCATTGAGTGATAAATATTTTGTCATTATAAGTTGAATCTAACCACACTTCTAACTGCCCTGCATGGGGCATATAATAGGAAAGCAAAGTACTGCAGATGCTGGAAATCTGAATTGTAAAAGAAAAGGCTGGAAATACTCAGCAGGCCAGGCAGCATCTGTGGAGAGAGAAACAAAGCTAATGCTTCAGGTCCATGATATGCCCTAATTCTGGAAGGGTTACTGATCTCTGTTTCTCTCTGCACAGATGCTGCCAGACGTGCTGAGCATTTCCAGCACTTTCTATTTCCTTTGGAGCAAAATTTTTGCCAGCCCTTCAAAAAGCAATCGGACTCTTGTGAGCCTCTCATTCCCCTTTAGCAAGAAACCCAGCAGCAGCTGCCTGAGATCTGGTTCAGGCCAACATTAAACATGAATTTCAAAAGAAAAAGTTAAGGTATGAAGAAAACAGACACACTTTGCAGCAAAAAGAAAAATTCAATGTCAAAGCAATAAATTAATAAATAATTAATAAAGATGATTATTAAAATATGCCAAGCAGCAGAGCCAACTAATAAAATCATTTTTTGCTTTTTCACGCAATAAGCAGAGCTAGGAAGAGACAGACTTGGCCCCAAGACTTGGTCACCAGGGAAGGGGGAGGGAACTGGGGCCGAGCTAAAGAGTTATGTTTTACTAATGTTAAACTAGCATTTGCCTCTGGTGGTGCAGACTCCAAACTGGCCTTCATGGAATTCATATGAAAAGGGGAGTCGAAAGGTATTGTATTGATAAGGGGTATTAATGGAATTTATGAACCTGTTCCTTTGTGTGAAGTTAACTTACAAAGTTACTTTGTAAATGGAATTGTTACAGTGGGAATTATTCCTAAATCACCGATTGAAGGGGTGGATTTTATTCTGGGTAATGAGTTGGCCTGTGGAGACAGTAATTTGGCAATGATTGTATTACAGCAGGCAGGTGATCATGTCGATCTAAACCAACTTCAAGAAACCACTGTGGCCAAAAATGAGATGCCTATTGCTAATAAAAAGAAATTGAAGGAAAACCTAGAGAAGCAACTTTCATGTTTGAAAGAAGAGTTTGCTAATGAAAGAGATTTGATGAGATCAATTGAGAATCCATCACAGAAAGTAGAACACTTGACTGAGGACTTGAAATGCCTAAATGATAAACTTGTAGAAACAAACTTAACAAAGGTCAATCTTCAGTTAAAACTTGATGAACTTCAAGCATCAGAAGTTGCTATGAAATATCAGGGAAAATGCCTTGATCAGAAAAAGGAATTGTTGGTACATCAGAATAATTGGTTGAATGCAGAATTAAAAACCAAAACTAACAAACTGTTAGAACTTTGTCATGAAAAGACCAATGAGATTCTCGAACTTCAATGCAAACTGGAGAAGATGAAGGGGAAGATATGTGGTATAGAGTGTCACAGTTCCAAAGTTGTTCCTGTGAATAAAAACTCTTCGCTGAATTGTGGTCCAATTGAGCAAAGACCTGATGCAAGGAACATTACTGATATATCAACCTCGGTAATGGACAATATGAAAACAACTAAAGTGCCTGTAGAATTGGAAATTAAGAATTGCCAACAAAAAGGACTGAAACCGAAAAATGGCCTGGAAAAATCAATGACCAGAGACACTGATTTACAAGTGCTTGCCAGTGTTAATACACAAAATACAGCAGTTGGAATCCAGGCAAGTGGACAGTTTGCAAAAGACCATTCTAAACCTGGAAAGGAGAAGAATGATATAGTTCGTGAATTATGCAAAACAATTAAAGGGTTGAAACAAACTATGAAACTCCACAGAGAGAATCCTGGAAGGGGGGGTACAATTTGATTTGTGGGGATGAAAGCTTAAAAAAGGAGCTAATTAAAGCTAATTGGGGTGTTGTCATGCTCAGCCTGTTCTGCTGCAGCAGAACAATCGCAGAACACAGACTTTGTGTTAGGAGAAGCAAGGAAAGATCTCTACAACAGGGTCAATTTTCTGTTTGGCAAAAGCAAGGAAAATAGAATTCCAGGAGCTCTTGGGGAAGCAATATATGAGCACGCTAAAAGGGACTGAATCCTAAGAATGATGTGAATAGTCCAGGCATGCTAAGGAGATGAGTGTTTGTATCAGAGATCACCAAACTATGAACTGGATGTGTTGGTTTTTGGTTGAAAGGAACTATGGAAAGTTATGCCATCAGGACTGTCATGACCTGAGGGACAGAGGGTTTAAAGCAGGATCCCATAGAGACCAATAACCTGGAAAGAAATGAATCCCTGACCAACCCCTGATGAAAGGAATCAATGGACAAGATTTCACTTTTTAAAACTTTAGCTGTACAATCAAACACAAATCAACATAAAGTGAATCATGTATTAACAGGCCAATAAATCAGTAAGAGGAATTTCACTTTAAATAGTTGAAACAACAAAGATACGTCTTACAAATTTTAAGCACTCGCATCACCCCCCCGCACACATGTGGCAACATGTGCAGTTTCAAAGTTCTCTTGCTGGGCCTCTGGTACATTGGATTGCTCACTTTTCCCACTCAATTGATTCAGCCCTCGAATCGCATTCACTGGCTGCTGTACTCTATCCAAGGTCCTCGAATACAGTTAACACAGAGAAGGTGCACGTACTTTAGACACAAACATACAATTTAGGAGCAGGTGTAGGTCATTTGGTCCCTCAAGCATCTGAAACTCCTCCACCAGGATCTCCAGCGCATCGGACAACCTTTCTCTCTGAGTCATCTTGAAACATTGGGCTGAATTTCACCTTCTCCCACCGGCAGGTTTTTAGGTGGGGGCGGGGAGGTGGGGGGGTGGGGGGGTGGGGGGGAGGAGAACGTGAAATAGGATCACAGAATCACAGTACAGAAGAGGCCCTTCAGCCCATCGAGTCTGCACCGCCACATGAGAAACACCTGACCTACTTACCCAATCCCATTTACCAGCACTTGGCCCATAGCCTTGAATGTTATGACGTTCCAAGTCTCATCCAGGTACTTCTTAAAGGATATGAGGCAACCTGCCTCCACCACCCTCCCAGGCAGCGCATTCCAGGCCGTCACCACCCTCTGGGTAAAAAGGTTTTTCCTCACATTCCCCCCTAAACCTCCTGCCCCTCAGCTTGAACTTATGCCCCCTTGTGACTGACCCTTCAACTAAGGGGAACAGCTGCTCCCTATCCACCCTGTCCATGCCCCTCATAATCTTGTACACCTCGATCAGTTCGCCCCTCAGTCTTCTCTGCTCCAACGAAAACAACCCAAGTCTATCCAACCTCTCTTCGTAACTTAAATGTTTCATTCCAGGCAACATCCCGGTGAATCTCCTCTGCACCCTCTCCAGTGCAATCACATCCTTCCTATAATGTGGTGACCAGAACTGCACACAGTACTCCAGCTGTGGCCTCACCAAGGTTCTATACAAATCCAACATGACCTCCCTTCTTTTGTAATCTATGCCTCAATTGATAAAGGCAAGTGTCCCATATGCCTTTTTCACCACCCCACTAACATGCCCCTCCGCCTTCGGAGATCTATGGACACACACGCCAAGGTCCCTTTGTTCTTCAGAACTTCCTAGTGTCGTGCCGTTCATTGAATATTTCCTTGTCAAATTACTCCTTCCAAAGTGTATCACCTCACACATTTCAGGGTTAAATTTCATCTGCCACTTATCTGCCCATTTGACAATCCCATCTATATCTTCCTGTAGTCCAAGATACTCAACCTCACTGTTAACCACCCAGCCAATCTTTGTGTCATCCGCAAACTTACTAATCCTATCCCCCACATAGTCATCTATGTTGTTTATATAAATGACAAATAATAGGGGACCGAGCACAGATCCCTGTGGTATGTCACTGGATACTGGCTTCCAGTCACTAAAGCATCCTTCTATCATCACCCTTTGCCTCCTACAACTAAGCCAATTTTGAATCCACCTTATCAAATTACCCTGTATCCCATGTGCCTTTGCCTTATAAGTCTCCCATGTGGGACCTTGTCAAAGGCTTTGCTGAAATCCATTCAAATTACATCAACTGCACTACTCTCATCTACACAACTGGCCACCTCCTCAAAAAATTCAATCAAGTTTGTTAGGCATGACCTCTCTCTGACAAAGCCATGCTGACTATCCCTGATCAAACCTTGCCTCTCCAAGTGGAGATATATACTCTCCTTCAGAACTTTCTCAAATAGTTTCCCTACCACTGACATGAGACTCACTGGCCTATAGTTCCCTGGCTTATCTCCACAACCCTTCTTAAATAACGGAACCACATTAGCTGTTCTCCAGTCCTCTGGCACCTCCCCCGTGGCCAGAGAGGAATTAAAAATTTGGGTCAGAGCCCCTGCGATCTCCTCCGTTGCCCCCCTCAGCAGTCTGGGATACAAATCATCCGGACCTGGAGATTTGCCCACTTTTAAGCCTACAAACACCTCCAATACCTTGTCACTCCCTATATCAATTTGCTTAAGAACCTCGCGGTCTCTCTCCCTGAGTTCTATACCATCATCCTCATTCTCTTGGGTGAAGACGGATGTGAAGTATTCATTCAACACTCTATCGGTGAAAGGCTTCCTGCCTTCCTCAAACAATCAGCAATTTTAAGCTGGGGTGGGTGAGGCCTTGTATGGACTGCTTGCCCTTGACCCAATTGAGGCCCTTAAGTGGCCAATTAGTGGCGATTTAAGAGCCGTTTCCCACCCAGCTTCAATTTTTAAACTGGCAGGAGGATTTCCCGGGTGTGGGGGAAGCCTGAAAATTATTGATTTGATTGGGTTTAGACCTCGGGCGGGTAGGGGTGGGGGGCACGCCTCCATCAGAAGCCCCCCTTCTAACTTTGGGCAGCCCTCTTCCCTTAAGGTCCAGTGGCTGCTGGACCTCCACCACCACCTCGCCCCCCCCTCCCCCCCCCCCCCAACCCCCCAGCTTCTCCCCCGACACTCCAATCCCTCACTATTCACCCTGCCCCCATGCCCTCCCTACCCTTCCCACCCTGAGACCCTGAAAACTAACCTTTGCATTCTCTCCTAGGACTTAGGCTCTGTTGTCTTCATAAAGTTCCTCTTCTGTCCACTGCAGCTTCTGAAGCTTCAGGGACGAGAGTGCTGTCAGTGGGACTTCCTCCTGAGTGAGATGTGAAAGTCCCGCCTGCAGCCAATTGATACTCATTCGAATATGAAATGGCTGCGGCGTGCTCGCAGTCGGCAGGGATGTGTTACCTGTCGACTCCTCAGATAACGGGATGGGAAACCCCGCCGTCCAAAATATCCTGGCCATTCTGTTGTGTCAGTGGAAATGGATGTGCGGAGACTACATAGAGAGCTCCATGAAAATTGCTTCTAATTAGTGCTTGAGGGCTGAACCTCCGGTTATCTGTTTTAATGCCTCCAGGCAAGTTTAAATCATGATAATGATCAACTAGCTCCAAACATTCAGGCCAAAACAAGACTTTCAAACAGGCATGTCTTATTAGCTTAGCACCCACTTAATGCCTGTCTTCACCCTTAGTGTTTCATTAAATTAGAATAGAACATACCGTATGTCAAAACAATGGACATTGGGGTAATCTTCTGATTGAACACTATTGGGAGATTTACCAAGGTGAAATGTGAAATCAGAAAATAACCCCATTAACTTGTCACTTTTGAAGGATTGTTTTTCACCTGTGTTTTTATTGGTCTCTTATAAATCTTAGAGACGAATATTCAATGCAATTCTTTAATATGGAAGTGCAGAAAAGAAGAAAATACTTCATCTAATACCGTTAACTTAGTGTTTTACAGGGTTACCGTTCAGTTATATTTTGCCTTTTTGAGGACTTTGTTCTTATGAGAAACTGGGGAACCTTTTATCGAGTTGTGCATAAATCCACAACCCAAAAGCAGACGTTTGATGAAAATGTGTGCTAGCATCATGTGAAAAATGAAAGGCAGCTCTTCTAAACTTCCGCAGCTGCAATAAGTTTCCAAAATGACAGTCCTCTCTAAGAGGAAATGCCTGTTTAAAAAAAAAACAATGGGCTAAATTCTCAACCTCGAGGTGAGTAGTGGAAGCCAGGAAAATGCACGGCTCGGCATGCCCACCTCGGGAAGAGGTTCCCACAAGGATGGGATTTTCATTGTGGTTTGGTGGGCTGGCAGAGGTGCTGGGGGGGTGGTGGTTGCAGGAGGGCAGGTGCAGGAAGCAGTTGGGCCAGAAACCCAGGAAAACATTCGGAAGCGGCCATAGGGGCTGCTGGGTGTGAAGGCGGGCTGTTAAAAGGTCTGCCTCGGTGCTGTGGTACTTCATCCCAGTAATAATAAAAACAGGCTCTATAGCCCTCACCCCTCACAGCTCCTCACCCCCCAATATTCCCCCTGCCCCATCTATGACACCTCACACCATCCATGCCAAGATATGCGTGCCAAACAACCCCAATGGTCCCTCATGCTCCCATGCCAAGTTATGCCCCCACCCTTCCCCAATGGCCCCATGTGCCCCTGTAAACAATCCCTTTGGTCCTCATGCCTCCCATGCCAAGGTATGCTCCCCAAACAACCCCTCTGGACCTTCATTCCCCCCATGCCAATGTATGGCACTTCCATGCCCATTTACCCACTGTATAGAAGCAATTAACTTTACAGCGACAGTAGTATATGTAAAAAATGCTTTGCAAAACAGTCATTTATTGGTATCTTGCCACTTTCTAAAAAAAAGCTCCTTTTTACTACAGGCCAATACAAGCATCTATCAACCACACCCTTTAAAGTATCAATAGCTGAAACTGAAAACACTTGAAACCTCTTATCCCTGTATAAATAAACATTGTGAAATTGACAGCACAGATCAGAGAGCCAGAGCTGTCAACCAAGTAATGTTTCTCCTGGGGATCAGGTGTTTTAGTACTCTAATTGATGTCTGGCTCTAAGCCAAGAATACATAATAATATAAAATCAAAAAACTGTGGATGCTGGAAATCCAAAACAAAAATAAAAATACCTGGAAAAACTCAGCAGGTCTGACAGCATCTGTGGAGAGGAACACAGTTAATGTTTCGAGTCCGTATGACTCTTCAACAGAACGAAAGAAAAATAGAAAAGAGGCGAAATATAATATTTCACCTCTTTTCTATTTTTCCTTAGTTCTGTTGAAGAGTCATATGGACTCGAAACGAATACACAATGAGACTTGGCTGAGAGCCCAGAAATCCATTAGCCTGTTGAAACACCTGAGCCCCAAGGAAAACATTGTTTTTGCCTGTAACACAGGTATGGCACCAACAAATTCGAGACACATAACTCTCTTAGCATCCTTGGAATAAACATCAACATTCATGAGAATTTGTTTGTTTTGGTGCCTTTAAGTCTATCTAGAAGTTTCATCTAGTTGTGTCAAAGTCCATAAGAATACTTGGATCCTCTTTCTTGAGGGTGAAGTACAAAAGTCTTCTCTGATGAACACTTTAAGGAAACTACCTTTGAGAATTTATAATGTTTATGACCATTCTCTGCTTTATACTTGTTAGCATCCTTTAACGTTCTCACCTCTTCTCTAACATTCCTCATGCTTTTGTACCACTGGAAATTTTTATTTTTGCTGGTGTGTTTAACATTTGTATTTAATTCCACATTTCTCTCTGCTTCTCCCAATGTCATTTTAACATAGGCCCAGAAGTTCCTGTATTCTTGGAACATCTTTCTCCCTTTCATTTTTTTCTTATTTCATATCAATTATTTTGTTTGCGCTTCCTGGTTCTGGGTATATTTATCTTAAGTTATTCCATGTACTATTAAAGTTATTCCATTTCCTCTTAACTAAGGTCAATATGTTCTTCCTTAAAGCCCTTGAAATTGGCTTTGTGAAATATGTATATATGGGTCTAATAGTCTTTGGCAATCTAAGTCTCGGATTATGTCAGACTTAATCATGTTGTGGTGGTTGTCATCTAAGGATGCCACAGCCACCATTCACTACTGCATGGGTCATTTACCAATATTAAGTCAAATTGAGAGAGCTGTTTCTTTTGACTTCCCTCATGCACTGGGTCATGGAGCACTCATGCATTATATTTACTAACCAATACTGGCATTTTTACACTGAAGACATGCAGAGCTGATTTTCTTGCCCTTTACACTTGGGGAAATGTTCATTTGTTGGGTTTGTAGGACAGGGAATAGGAGTGGATCTCCTTTTTATCCCTTTTATATTGCACTGGGTTTTTTGGTGCTTAAATCCGGGAGAAAGAAATGGTAGAACCAGACTGTACTGATATTTAGATGTAAGCCTATCACAGAGATGTGAATGAGGCAGAAAGGGGCATCATGGTCTCCCACCTCATTTTCCTTTGTTAGAAACCCAATTGCAGCAGTGCTCAAAAAAATTAGTTGTTGAGGCTCAGACTGTTCTGCTAGGGATCAGAAAATCAGGAAAGATCGTGTGAACAGTTCAAATTTTCAACTGATATATCTAGGAAAATTGGCCCTTTAAATTTTGAGAGAATTATATCACATTGTGAGTGAGAGAGAGGCATTTTGTCCTTTTCTCGGTGTTATTTTATCAAAGTTAAAGGTCATCAAATTGAACCAAATTATTAACATTCAAGGAGAGTCAAATATGGTTAACTAAACATTCGATGGCCCCTGAAGTAGGACTGGTGCAAGAGCATTTGGCGCCCTAGGCGAATCTTCAACTTGGCACCCCCTCCCACCTCCCCCCATCCCGCCCTCCACGAAGCCACATGACCTGGTTGTTTACTTATGGGACCTTGTATTAACAAGCAAGCACACGCATGTGCACAAACACAGACACATAGAGAAATGTGAGGTTCCTTCAGTAACAAAAAAGCAGAACATAGTACATTTGCAATTAAGGACTATAATTTTCTCCAGCATGATTCTATGAAGTAAATCCACACAATAAAGGGAATCACTGACTTGCAATGCAATGGACAGGGCACAGGGAATATTGATGAAATAAGCTATTAAACTTCACTTGAAACTAAGTGGAACTTGTTTATAGATTCAGATTTTGGAGCCACTTTTATGTTGTTCTAGTGCTGCAACTGCCAACATTCAGATCCTTTATGGCCGATGGTATTAGCAGACTGTAAGAGTGGTTTAAACACACACCTTATGTGAATAATGCATTCAGTTTTACCTTAACCTCACTTCTAAACAAGTTTCCAATATTAACAGAACAGAGAGGAAGCTGAAATCTAAATATTCATGAGAATAATGACCAAAGTCACTGATAATTCAAAGTGATAGTTCAAACGGAGGCACAATGTGGGTGTTCCCCAAGTGCTTGGTCCACCTGGAGAGTCGCTTCAACATTAACAAGAGGGCCTGCTCCAAGAATCTGCTGGCCCTCTACACCGGGATGGGTATTTCGCCATGGCCACCGACTGCGAGACTGCTGCATAACAGGGGCAAGATTTTCCAGGCGCAGGGGGACCACCAGTGGGGCGGTGAAGTCCTCACTTCAGCCACCGCCATCGGCGGCCTGGCAGCAGGAGAGGACGAGCTGAAAGCCTCGGGGGACCGCACAGGATTGTGATTGGAAAAGCAGCAAGTGCGGTAGAGGCGGAGCTGCCCTTGTCATCATAGATCCAGTCTCTCCCATGCTTGCTGTTCCAACTCCTCCCATCACGGATTCCCTCTCTGCCACTTTTACTGCTGCACCAGGTACAGAATCTTTGATTGGAGGAGCAGCAGCAAAAGCGGCAGAGAGGGAATCCGTGATTGAAAGAGCTGGAGCAGCAAGCGTGCGAGAGACAGAATCTGTGATTGGAAGAGAGGCTCCGTCTCTCCCGTACTCGCTGCTCCTCCAATCACAACTCTTGCCGGTCCCAGGATGCTTTAGCCTCGCCTGTCCTGCTGCCAGGCTGCAAATCTGCAGTCAGTTCCACGTTCCCCCTCTCTGCAATTGTCAGTTTAACTGACAGTTAATGTTCTTTGTAAAAAAAAAAATGACAGTTGCAGAGAATGGGAAAGACCTTCAGGCAGCTCCGTGGTTTGTTGGTCGGCTTTTTAAAAAAAATCAGAAATGGCTGTTCCGATTTTTTTTAAAAGGCCGGCAGCTTTTTGCTGCCCCCCCCAAATCTTGGTGACCGAGGTGACTGCCGAGTTCACCCATTGGTTGCAGTGGCCCAACCCTGAAGGAAGTTACAATTACACTCTAGCATATACATTTGTTCTTTGATGGAAGATTCTAGAACCTCTGGAAATAAAAGCAGCTGGTTATTACCAGGCCTGTGGCACCACAGGCAGCTCTGCTGTATAGAAGGGGAGGAAGAAGTGGATAAGAGCAGTAGTGATAGGGGATTCATTACTTAAGGGAACACACAGGCATTTCTGAGGCCGGAGATGTGACTCCAGGATGGCATGTTGCCTCCCTGGTCCCAGGGTCAAGGATGTCATAGAGCAGCTGCAGGACGTTCTTCTGGAGGAGGGTGATCAGCCAGGGGCCGTGGTCCACATTGGTACAATGACTTAGGTAGGAAAGCAGATGAGGTCCTGAAAGCAGATTTCAGGGAGGTAGGAAGGAGATTGAAAAGCAGGACCTCTAAAGCAGCAATCTCAGGATTTCTCCCAGTCCCACATACAAGTGAGTATAGAAATAGGAGAATTGAGCGATTGAACGCGTGGCTGGAGAACTGGTTTAGGAGGGAGGGCATCAGGTTTCTGAAGCATTGGGATCGGTTCCTGGGAAAGTGGCACCTGTACAAACCGGACAGTCTACACATGAACAGGACTGGGACGAATATCTTCACAGGGAGATTTGCTAGGGGGTGTTTAAACTAGATTGGCAAGGAAACAGGAACCTGAGGGCAAATTCAGAGCAGCAAATGGGAGATTGGAGAATTAGTAAAATTACCCCGAAAGACAGAAGAAGCACAGGTTAAAAAGTGTACAGCACAGGAATTTGGCAGTGTTAAAAGGTATATATGTAAATGCAAGGAGCATAGTAAATAAAGCTGATGAGCTGAGGGCACATAGACACATGGCAGCATGGTATCATCACTATAACGGAAACTTGGCTTAAAGAGGGGCAAAAACAGCAGCTCAATGTCCCTAGATATAGTTTTCAGGCAGGGTAGAGGGAGGGATAAGAAAGGTGGGGGTTGTAGCATTGTTGGTTAAAGAAACAATTACAGCTGTGAGAAGGGATGATATGCTAAATAAAGCACCAAATGGGACCATATGGGTTGAGCTCAGAAATGAAAAAGGGACAGCCACACTTCTAAGCGTGTACTATAGACCCCCAAATAGTGGAAGGGAGTTAGAGGAAATATGTAAACAGATTTTTGAGTGCAAAAACAATAGGGCAGTTATCGTTGGAGACTTCAAATACCCTAATATGAATTGGGATATGAACAGTGTGAAGGGCACAGAGGGCACAAAATTCTTGAACTGCATTCAAGAGAACTTTTTCAGCCAACACATAACAAGCCCAACGAGAGGGGGCACAATTCTAGATTTAGTCTTAAGGAATGAAATTGGGCAAGTGGATGAAATAGCAGTGGGGACCATTTTGGAGATAGTGACCATAATACAGTTGGATTTAGCATCATAATGGAAAAAAGAAAAGAGAACAGCAGTATAAGTTCTAAATTGGGGGAAGACAAATTTTAGAAAGCTGAGAGGTGAACTGGTGAAAGTGGACTAGATGCAGCTACTAGAAAGGAAAACAGTGTCAAATCAGTAAGAGGTATTCAAAATTGAGATTATACGGGCACAGTGTACCCATGCCCCACAAAGAAAAAGGCTTATACTACCACATCTAGAGCCTCTGGTTATCCAGAAGCATACAAGGTAAGATAAAGCAGAAAAAAGAGCGCTTATGACGGTCAATAAGATTGATACTGTAGAAAGCCTAGAGGAGTACAGAAAGTACAGGGTGAAGTAAAAAGGAAATTAAGAAAGCAAAGAGAGGATACAAAAAATATTGGCAGGTAAAATCAAAGATGTTTTACCAGTACATTAAGATTAAGAGGATAACTGAGGAAAGGGTAGGGCCTATCAGAGATCTACGTGGTAACTTGTGCGTTAATGCTGAAGATGTGGGCAGGGTTCTCAGTGATACTTTGTCTCTGTCTGCATCATCCCTCTCCTTAATGAAGACATTCTAGTTAAAGAAGAAGCGTGCAAAATATTAGATACAATAAGCATAATGAAAGAGGAAGTACTGGAGGGACTGGCAACCTTGAAGATGGATAAATCACCAGGGCCGATGGATTGTATCCCAGGTTGTTAAATGAAGCCAGGGAAGAAATAGCAGATGCTCTGAGGATCATTTTCCAATCCTCACTAGATACAGGCAAGGTACCAGAGGACTTGAGGTCTGCGAACATTGTACCAATATTTAAAAAGGGTGTGAGGGATAGACCAGAAAATTATAGGCTAGTCAGTCTGACTTTGGTGGTGGGCAAATTATTGGAATCGTTTCTGAGACACAGGATAAACTGTCACTTAGAAAGGCATGGATTGATCAGGGATAGTCAGCATGGTTTTTTTAGGAGATGATCGTGTCTTACTAACTTAATAGAATTTTTTGAGGAAGTAACAAGGAGGATTGATGAGGGTAGTGCAGTGTATGTTGTCTACGTGGATTTTAGTAAGGCATTTGACAAGGTCCCACATGGCAGACTGTTAGAAAAGTGAGATCTCAAGGGATACAGGGGAATGTAGTGAGTTGGATCCAAATTGGTTCAGTGACAGGAAACCAAGTGTAATGGTTGATGGATGTTTTTGCGAGTGGAGAGCGGTTTCCAGTGGTGGTCCACAGGACTCAGTGTTGGGGCCCTTGCTGTTTGTTGTATATATTAACGATTTGGACTGAAATATGGGAGATATAATTGGGAAATTTACAGATGACACAAAAATTGGCCGTGTAGTTGATAGTGAAGAGGATAGTTGTCTCCAGAATTATAACAACGGTTTGGTTGAGTAGGCGGAAGAGTGGCAAATGGAATTCAGTCCAGAAAAGCGTGAGGTAATGCATTTGGGTAGGGCAAGCAAAGCAAGGGAATACTCAATAAATGGGAGGATATTGAGAGGGGTTGAGGAGGTGAGAGACCTTGGAGTGCATATCCACAGGTCCCTGAAGGTGGCAGGACAGGTGGATAAGGTGGCAAAGAAAGCATATTGAATGCTTTCCTTTACTGGATGAGGTATTGAATACAAAAGCATGGATATAATGCTGGAACTGTATAAAACACTGGTTAGGCCACAGCTGGAATTTTGTGCACAGTTCTGCTCACCACACTACAGGAAAGACATAATTGCCCTGGAGAGAGTGCAGAGGAAATTTATAAGAATGTGGCCAGGGCCTGAAAATTGCAGCTCTGAGGAAAGATTGGATAGGGGTGTACAGAAGAGGCTGTAGGGTGACCTAATTGAGGCGTACAAAATTATGAGGGGCCTAGATGGGGTAGACAGGAAAGACCTGTTTCCCCTAGCTGAGGGGTCAATTACCAGGGGGCATAGATTTAAGATGATTAGTAGCAGGACTAGAGGGGATATGAGGAAAAACTTTCTTACCCAGAGGGCGGTTAGCATCCAAAATTCGCTGCCTAAATTGGTGGTTGAGGCTGAAACACTCAACTCACTTAAAAGGTACCTGGATCTGTATCTGAAGTGCTACAACCTGCAAGGCTATGGACCAGGTGCTGGAAAGTGGGATTAAAATGAATGGCTAGTTTTTTTCTCTTTTTATGGCCGATGCAGACACGATGGACTGAATGGCCTCTTTCTGCACCGTAACTTTTCTATGGTTCTAATGTTATTATCCATTGCAAGGAGTATTGAACACAAAAGTAAGGAGGTTATGCTTCAGTTGTACAGGACACTGAGGAGACCACATCTGGAGTACTGGGTACAGTATTAGTCACCTTATTTAAGGAAGGATGTAAATGTGTTCGAAGCAGTTCAGACAAGATTTACTAAACTAATACCAGGAAAGGGCAAGTTATCCTATGAGGAAAGATTGGACAGGCTGGGCTTGTATCCACTGGAGTTTAGAAGAGTAAAAGGCGACTTGATTGAAACATATATGGCCCTGAGGGGCCTTGACAGGGTGGATATGGAGAGGATGTTCCCTCTTGTGGGGAAATCTAGAACTAGGGGTCACTGTTTAAAAATAAGGGGTCGCCCATTTAAGACAGAGATGAGAAGATTATTTTTCTCTCAGAGGGTAGTGAGTCTTTGGAATTCCTTTCCTCAAAAGGAAGTGAAAGCAGAGTCTTTGAATGTTTTCAAGGCAGAGCTAGATAGACTCTTGATAAACAAGAGGGTGAAGGGTTACCGGGGATAGGCGGAAGTTACAGTCAGGTCAGCCATGATCTTATTGAATGGCGGAGCAGGCTCGAAGGATGGAGTGACCTACTCCTGTTCCTAGTTCATATGCTCGTATGTCGTATGCTTGTGGTTCAGGTAGTAACACAGAGATTATTATCTTTGTGGTTCTGCTTTTATATTTAGTCTCCAGCTGTTCATATTCTCTCAGCAGAACCTCTTTCCTCATTCTTCCTATGTTGCTGGTGGACCACGACAACTGGATCCTTCCTCTCCTACTCCAACCTCTCTCTAGCTCCGAGGAGATGTCCTTAACCCTTGCACAGGACAAGCAACAGTGTTTGGTCTTCTGTTGCAGAGGACAGGGTTTATCCCCCTAACTATACTGTCCCATACTACAACTACATTCCTTTTTACTTCCTCCACTTGAATGACCCCTTGCACCATGGTGCCATGGTCATTTTGCTCATCCTCCCTGCAGTCCCTGCCCTCGTCCACACAAACTGCAAGAACACTTAACCCATTGGACAAACGCAAGGGCTGAGGCTCCTCCATTGCTAACTTCTGGATCCTCATTTCCTATCTCTCTCACTGTCACACCTTCCTGTCCCTGACCATGGGCCAAATCTGAAGTTCCTAACCTATGACTGCCTCCTGGAACAAAATGTTCAGGTTACATTTCCCCTCCCTGATGCATCGCAGTGTCTGAATATCCTTGAACTGCAAACAGTTATTCAGATGTGGTTGCCGTGGATCACACAGTTGTTCACCAGTCCTCACACACCACAGCAATGCCACATCACCTTCCCTGCCATCTCTATTCTGTTTTTATTTAAATAATTAAGGTTTAAAATATCACTCAACAATTATCCTTGGGTATATTATGGATTTTAACCATTTCCGCTATAAATTTAATATACTACTTATATCTCTCCAGTACTGTTTTAAAATACTGCCCTTGTTTAAAGAGGAAAAAGCTTAAAGCTCATCAATCACCTATCTGCATACCTAGTTAAAGTCTCCAGACTTCAGCTCTCAGGTCCCGCTGTCTCCAGCTCCCTGTCTTGGACTAGTCCTTTTTGTGAAGGCCAGAACAGCATCTCCTTCCTTAAATACCAAATTCTCAGCACTCTGTCTCACTGCACTCAGTCCCCAACTGCCACCTTTATGCAACTTACTTCGTGCACCTGCTAAATCTCATGTGTTTATATTAGCTCAGACTCCAGTGGGTTGAGTTAGCCGCTGCTGGCTAGGGAACCATTTCAAACTAGTTACCTCATTATCTAACTGTAGCTGTGTCTAACACTGAGCTTGTTTAACACTGAACCTCAAAGTCTCTTAAGTCTTGAGTTTTAAATCTGAAAAGAAAAACTTCAAGTTACTGCTACAGCTAAGTTAAATGCTAAATGCAAACTTTCTGGATTTTAGAAAGCAACCAACTCTTAAAACTTGCATTTATATATATACCTTTAACTTAGTAAAATGTTCCATAGCGCTGAGCAGTATCAAGCAAAATTTGATATTGAGACACATGAGATTTAAGGATGGTTGAGCAAAGAGGTAGGTTTAAGGAGTATCTTAAAGGAGTGGAGCAAGGGTGACAAGTGCAGAGGTTTAGTGAGGAAATTCCAGAGCGTAGGGCTGAGGCAACTGGAGGCATGGCCTCCAATGGTGGAGCAATAAATATTGGGGCTGTGCAGAAGGTTGCAGAGCTGGAGGAGGTTACAGAATTGGTGAGGGGGTGAGTGTATGGGGGGGATTTGAAAACAAGGGTGTGAATTTTAAAATCAAAGGAAACCAATGAGCGCAGGGATGATGGGTAAGTGGAACTTGCAGAAGTCAGGATGTGTGCAACAGAATTTGGATTAGTTCAAGTTTACGAAACATACAGGGTGGGATGCCAACCAAGAGAGCATTGGAACAGTTGAGTCTATCATAACAAAGATGTGAGTGAGGGTTTCAGCAGCAGATGAACTGAGGCATCGGGTGGAATTTTCTGAGCCCGCTGGCGGTGGGCGTGATAAGTGGCGTGCGCAGAAAACATGGCGGGACCCACTTCACGATGGTGTGAAGGCAGGTCGCAATCTCCCGCTCAGCCCACCAACGGTGGGCTGCGTTTCCCGCCATTAGTCAGCAGGGAGCTAATTGTAATACATTAGCATATAATTAAAAGGCCATCCCGCCAGGCTGTTGGAACCCCGCCATGTCGTCCGTCCACGTCGGCAGGAAAGCACACCCACATGTTTCACAATAGCACGCAGGCGACGTGCACTTGGTGGCCTTCACTTCGGGGGAACTGAGGTGAGTGAGCAGCAGTGTTCACCACAGCTCACCCGTTGTTTACAGGCCTCAGGGGTGCCGGGGTCAGGGGAAACTGATGCCCTGCCTTGGAGGTGACTGCTGAGGGGTGGGGGGGGTGGCTGGGGGCAAGTGCCGGCCAGCCAGTCAGAGGTGGCTGCAGTGGTGGGGAGGGGTCAAGTGCTGCCCTGCCGCTGCATCCCACGCACAGGCAATCGAGTTGGGGCAGGATAAGTGAGGGAAATGGCCATGCATTAGGGACACCTGTATAAACTGACCATCCCTTTGCAACTAAGACAGATCAGGCACAGCCACAGTGATATGATTGGGGTCAGACTCCTAGCCTGCCCACCCATGCAAGCAATGCGCAGGCACCAAGGGGACACCAAGTGCTCCATACGTTGCACCCCCCCCACACCAGCCGCCACCACCACCCCCCACACTTCCGGCACAGACTTCGAGTCCGCCACCACTTTATTGGACTGCGGATCAGTTGGGCTGCACACGTTGTACAATTTCCTCGCCCACGCTGGCCATGTAGCAGTCACTGCTGGAGGCGCTCACAGCCCCTTGCAATCTCAGCATCCTGGTTTGGACCAGTGTCCCCCATGTCACAGGCTGACAGGGCAGCCATGCAGTGCACTCATCTCTGGCCATCCAAGGGGTGACCAGCACTCTCCGGGAAGCATTAAGGGGCGGTCACACAGGGCCAGGACAGGTGCTAAGTACAGCCATGATAACCACACCTCTCTCTTTCATGCTGCAGGAGGACTACATCAGGATCATGGATCCTGGTGACCTAGCTGTATGCCTGATGGCCTACAGAGACCATAGAAGGTGGAGGAGAGAGTGACTGAGGCTCCTGGCCTCACAAAGGCAGGAGCAGCAACCTCAGGAAGAAGAGGCAGCAGGGGCTCCCACACATGCTGACCTGGAGCGTCAGCGAGCCGCGGCTGGTCGGCACCTAGAGATACCCAGGGTCTATAGATGCCGCCTACCATTCCTGCAGATGACTGAGAACCAGTGTCGCTGATGACTGCGCATGTCTAGGGATCTGGTCGCTCACATCTGCCACTTACTGCAGGACTTGGTGCCAAGGGGACATGGAGGGCATCCATGCCAGTGGCTGTGAAAGTGACCGTGGTGCTCAATTTCTATGCTAGTGGCTCCTCTCAGGGCTCCACAGGTGACCTCTGTGGGGTTTCACAATCCACCACCCACAAATGCATCCATGAGGTCACGGATGCCATCTTCTCCATGGCACACAACTTTGTGCATTTCACCCAGGACCGGGACAGCCAGGTTGCAAGGGCCATTGGATTCGCCCTAATCTCGGGATTCCCACAGGTGCAGGGTGTGATTGACTGCACTCATGTGACACTCAGGTCTCCATCTCTACACTCAGTGGACTTCATCAACCGCAAGGGCTTCCACTCACTGAACGTGCAGCTGGTGTGCGACCACCAGAAACGCATCCTGCAGGTTGCGCACAGTTTCCAGGGAGTGTGCACGATGCCTACATCCTGAGCCACTCGCAGACCCCTGCAGTCTTCCAGGATCCACAGAGGCTGCAGGATTGGCTCTTTGGGGACAAGGGCTACCCACAGAGGCCGTGGCTGACAATACCCTTGTGGCGGCCTCAGGCTGCAGCAGAGCAACGCTATAATGAGGCTCATGCTGCAGCTCGCAACTTGGTGGAGCAGACCATGAAGATGTGGTTCTGGTGCCTGAACTAGCCTGGTGGAGCCCTGCAATACAGTCCACAGACGGTGTCATGCATCATCATCGTCTTCTGCGCCCTTTACAACCTGGCGCTCCAACGGGGAGAGGAGCTGGCTGTGGAGGAGGTAGAGGAGCTGCATGTCTCCTCCGATGAGGAGGATGCTGATGGGGATGAGGGTGTGGAGGTCCTCGGTGGTGATGATGACGGGGATGAGGCTCTCACACTGGCCAGACGAGACAGGCACACTCAGGAGGCCCTCATAACTGCCAGACTTGTGGAGGATGATGATGATAAGCAGTGAGGTGTCCATATCAATCCTCGCATCACAGTTGTGAACAGCTGACTCCAGTCTGGCTTATCTCAGTGCCAATACCCCCTGTGAGAATGCTCCTGTCATGGAGACGCAGGGGAGGCCCTAATTGTTGCTCAATCGCAGGAGGGTGATGACAACATGCAGTGAGGACACTCCATAGATCTTCACATAGCCTCTGAGAATGTCTGACTCCTGTCTGGCCGAGGGCAACTCGCTTGTGCTCTGTGATCAGGGCCATCTCAGAGACACAGCCATGAAACTTTAGATGCATCTGATGCTGTGTCTGCCTTCAGCACCTGAGCACTCCAGGAGCTGGTGCACAGCATCACTGGTCACAGACGCTGGTGTGATGGGGGACAGCCCCACATTAAAGGTGCTGAGAGCACACAGAGAGAATAAGAAAAATATGTGGCACTTGCCCACTACATCCGGGCAGCAATGACCAGCACTGCCGAGGTACAGGCATCGGTAATGTTTCCAGGGAGTATGAGACTGGACCTTCACTGTGGTCTGAAGGCCGCACAGAGCACAGGGAAGAGGCCCTGGACTGGGACACCTGCCTTTTACCTTGTGCAGAAAGGTTTCACATCTGAGTGACAAGATCACTGCTCATCAGAACAAGGAGCCATTGGCAGGGAGACATTCTTGGGAGTTTATTGACAATAGTGAACATTATGTGCAAGTGATTAACACCCTTGCCCAGGCTGTGCAACTAATTCTTCTTAACTGTCCTAACCCTGCCGCTACGTCTTGGTGCTCCCCGGACATCCACAGCAGATGTGGAGGCAGCCTGCTGACTGCGACGTCCTGTCTGTGAAGACCTTGGCGGGCATCCTCTGGAGGGCCGAGACTTGGAGGGCCCCAGGCTGCTTTCAGGGCCCTGCTGTGTGGCAGTGGCACTCTCCTAGGTCTGTGAAGCTGGAGCTGCGGAGGTCACAGGAAGAGGGGAGGCAGATGGTCTGGTCACTCCCAGAGTCACCTGGGTGGATGGCCCTGGATCGTGCTTGCACCTGCTGATCTTCCTTCCTATGGGTGTCTGAGGGCCCCGGGCTGACTCTGTGAGCAGAAGGGGTGCTAGAGTGAGATCGAGCTGCCCACCACCCCTCTCATGTACATACTGTTGGAGGCCAACAATGGCATCAGCGATGGAGTTGAGCCTGCGCAGCAGTGTAGGAGCGGTGTGCTGGACCAAGGTCTCCATGGTGGTTGACATCCTGCTAGTGTTGACCTCAATGCCGATGCTATCACCTCAGCCTGAAGACGGATGGACTCCTCCAACGTGCCTTGCAATCTGAGGAGTGCATTGGACATTCCTTCCTGATGTTCCCGGGCTTGCCTTTGCAGCTCCAGCAACTGCGCCATGACCGAGTCCAGAGGCTCGTCATCTGACTTGGACTCAGCAACGTTCCGGCCTCCAGCAGTTCCCCAAGATCCTTGGACCTGGGAAGTCCCTGCCTCCGCCTGCTGTATATCAGAAAGCGTGATGTGCTCACCAGATTGTGATCCTGAGGCTACTCTAAAGCAAGGTCCCACCGAGGTGTGTGTCTCTGCGCTGGTGGAGGGTGTGGGTGAGCGCTGTGACGGGACTTCAGGGAGGGTGCTTCAGATTCCTCTTCAGAGGTTTCTTCGGGGCTTGATTGGAGGCCCTAGGTCATGGACTCTGTCTGCTGCTTCCCAGATGTGTCTATGAAAGCAAGGAGAGATAATTAGTGCATGGCAGTGGCCTGTGAAAGAGGACACATCGTTCACGGCATGGTTGTCTGATGGATGTTGCACTGCTGGATCCTCACTTGGTAGAGCGGTGCCAACCTTACCTTCAGCACAGGACCAGTCCTGGTCATCGCCGGCCAGCTGGATGGCTCTGTTTTCAAATTCTGTGAGAACTTTGAATTTCGACATCCCTCCACCTGTCTGTGACATTTCCCTCCTGTGTTAGCCAGTTTGTCCTGCATGGATAGAGGTGGAGAGAACGTAAGCAGGATGCCTGAGGGGCCAGATGATAAGTATGCCTGGCGAGTGGTCCCATAGACGGGATGAGGACAATGATGGTGTGTGTGAAATGGTGAATGGTGATATCTGTTGCACTGGCAGTGAGTGAGGGCCCTGTGGATGTGTGATGGTTTGTGAGTGTGTGAGTTGGGAGTGATGAAAAGAGTGACTTACCCTGGCGGAATGGAAGAGATCATTCATCCTTTTGTGGCACAGGGTGGCTGTCCTCTTCTGAAGGGTGTAGGCACTGACCATCACTGCCACCTCCTCCCAAGCTGGGTTGGTGACATTGCTACCCATCCTGCGGCCAGAGTAGGAGTAGATCACATCCCAGTGGGCCTCCACGGCATCCAGCAGTCACTCGAGGGACCTGTCGTTGAAGCGGGGGGCTGCCTTTGCAGGCCATGTCTCCCAGGCAGCGATGGTGAGCTGGTGGTGATGAGCGCTTTGCTGGCGGCCGGCGTGATGCAGCAACAAGGTGATGGTGAGCGGGCAAATGAGAGCCTGCCCACCATGGAAACGGCGTGTTTCGTGGGAGTGAATATATAACGAGGTGGGCTCGGGAAGATATGGCATGAAAACCTGCCATTTTCTCGCCCGCTACTGCACTTAGTGCAATTCTGGGAAAATCCTGCCCATCAACTCGAGTTGAGTGCCGTAATGACTCTTGAGGCATGGGCACAGATGGGGAATGTTAAGGAGGTGGAAGTAGACAAAAGGGAAAAAAAGCATAGAATAAGACTGATAATGAGCTAGCTTTTTTTATGTAGCTGTGTGCACCCACCTTCTTTCTCTCTCTCTCTCTGTGCTCCCCCTCGCCTTGTTTTTACTTGCAGTCAGAAATGTTTTCTTTGAGATACAAGCTAAAATATTAGAAGCTGCAATCACCTTTCTAGACATGCAACTAATTTGTTAATGTCCTTGAAATGAGCAACAGGAAGTCTAATGTATAATATTTGCATAAAACATGAAGTAATTAATTAAAACGATTAGTGATATAGAATCTTACATTAACTGATTTGCAGTATTTGTGAGTCTTGGCTGTAAAATTAGTTTACAATCTCCAAAAATTGTATTATGGTCTTTGGAACATAGTAATTTCAATACATAAAATATTTTATTTAAAGCAATTATAAGCATAATTAATGTATTTTAAAGGAACTAGCTAACATCAGTTTACTCCTGTCCAAAGGTATTTTGGAGCATAATTCTGTGGGGTAAAAATTGCTTTGTGAAGGTCACTAACGTCCTGTGATTAATCTGTGATAGTTTCCTACATTAGGCATAACAGATGGTTTGAAGTATATTACAAGACTCTTAAAAGACTGTAACATGCTTGAGGGGTTCAGATGACCTCATAAACCACAAGAGTAAAGCTCAACCAATTTATGAATGTCCAAAGTATTTTACACCTTGAAACACTTCCATTCATTTTCATTCCTTATGCATTCCCCACACCCCATCAGTGAGCTTCCTTCTTCAGGAGTTCTGTTGCAATTTATATCTTTCATATCATGGTCAATTTTTCAGTTCTGTCACTACAACTGTCTAACCACCTAGTTTTAAAACAAAGCTTTATAATCATACAATGTGAAAAGTTCTTACCAAGTAACGAGACGCTATAATGCTTAACAAGCTTTACACTTACATCTGTTCATATTTAGGGTCTTCCGTAATGGGGCAGAGAAGATGCCACAGCTCCTGGTATATGCAAAACCATGCCTAAGAATGATTGACAATGCCGTCAGCCAGCCTGACCTGATCTGAAGCAAATTTCAGCTTTACCTAATTCTATTCAAAGTTAACCAGTTTTTTAATCAAGCATCTCAGACAATCAAAAAAAAGGTTAATCTACAATAAGAAGCAGAGTGGGAAGATCATACATGTAACTCAGCAATGCTCTGACTCTAATAAGCCAGAACCCCAAAAAATCAGTGACCTCAAACATTCCTGACTTATTTGGTGTTGTCAGGCTTTTAGACCTAAGCTCTGGGTTTATGTAGACAGCTACACATGACCTAATCTTCTAACAAGACAAAGAAAATTCATTGATGATTGTCAGTGAGCTTTTTTTTATATAGGCAAGTCTATAATCTGTTGTGTTTAATAGCTGAAGTTAACAAAAGTAATTGAAAAACACTGAATTTGGGCTTGCTTCTTCTCATTAATGGAATCCCTTCTATTACATGCATTTGTTTTATTGTTGCAGAGAAATGTAGATATGGTTTGTCCTGCTGATGGTTCATCTGCAGCGATGTCTGTATGTATCCACCAGAGAGCAGGGCAGCACTGGGTCCTATGTCTTTCACGCTCTGGAAATTGAGGGAGACAGCAATGCAGCTCAAGCTTTGGCCAAGCGACATGGAATAGACTTCACTGGAAAGGTCAGTGCATTTTGTGCTGGTTTTTTCTATCACCTCTGCCCTTCTCTCTGTCTATGCATTTTATTTTATTTTTGCTGTTTTCAAGATAAGGATTGGAGGATGCCCCAAAGCCAGACATATTAAGGTGCTACTTCCTATTTTCATTTGTGAGCATAAAGCTGTTCAAATTCCATAGGCAGCTTTTAAGAATATTTCACATCTTCTCAGGAAGAGAAGTATATATTGTGACTAGCCCTTTCCTGTTTAGAAACTGATCATATCCAAGACTGACTTAGGGCTTAACTCTCACTAAGATGCAGTATTAAGTATTTTTCTGATGAGTTTCTTAACCATCGAACTACTGATCTGGGAAATTTACTCAAATTTCATACACTAATCTTTCAAAATATATTATTGTACCACAAAGCAATACCACATAGGTATGATTATGCTGAGCAACTGTTGGAAATTCTCAATGGTATATTGTTTCCAAATGACAGAACTGTGCATTCAGTGCAACAGCTGATGCATTTGTCAAAATAGCAACTGAATATTTTGCACATACAAGTGACTAAGTTTTAAAGAATCTCTATTTGCCATTTACAAACTACAGAGGATTACAAATGAAATCATAGTTAAACAATAAGTCATACAACTGTTCTTGCAGTGCCACAAACAGCTGAGATACTAGGATTGATTTCGTACCTCTGCAAAACAAAGCTGGTAATTTATTAATGACTTTCCCACCAGAAGTAATCCACTGAACGATGGGGCCGTTTGGCATTTTACATTACAAAAATTGTTGTTTGTTTGTTACTAAAATTATGTCAGGGTGAGCAACTGAATGAATCATGAATGCCAGGCAGTGACTTTGCACACTATTTTTTTTTAATTCATTTGTGGGATGTGGGCATCACTGGACCAGCATTTATTGCCCAAACCTAATTGTCCTTGAGAAGGTGGTGGTGAGCTGCCTTCTTGAATCGCTGCAGTCCACATGGTGTAGGTACATCCACAGTGCTGTTAGGAAGGGAGTTCCAGGAGTTTGACTCAGTGACAGAGGGAACAGCAATAAATTTCCAAGTCAGGGTGGTGAGTGACTTGGAGGGGAAATTCCACGTGGTGGTGTTCCAACTCTGAGCCTGGGACCTGAATCCAGTCCAGACTGGTGTGATAAAAGTCTTTTTTGACCATAAAGATCTTGGCTGCAAAATTCACCTTCTTAGCACTTGGTATTTTGGTGTTATGAGTGTTGTTCTGCTTCCAAAATGGCATCTGCAGCACCTGTGCACAATTCTGGTGCTGGTTGTGTCAGACACCATTTTGGTGAGGACATTAGACAGGTGTAAGGATTATCTGCCGGAAGTATGCAAAGTAGATTGATCGTGATGTCGATCAGTGTGTAACATGAATTTGATGCAATCACCACCATTTTGGAAGTCAATGCTCCAACTAGCTCCCTCTTTTATCCTTTCATAGCTGAGTACAAATTCAGCAGCAGAAAGGACCCCCTTCCCCACCAGTGATAGTTAAAGAGAACATGAACTAATTGTAGGTTAATTTTTGATTTGAGTTCTACTGGTTCTTATTTAGATTGTAGAATTGCCTGGTGTTTGCTAGAGTTGTTTAAAGCCACTAAAATCTATTGAGAGCAGTGTAAGCATGTGCTAAAAGACTTTGTCCTAACTTTAAAGATTCTGCATAAACTAGTTGCTCCCAGACATGGGTGCGGTAGTTTGCATGCCCGTTGGACCACAGCATGACAAGGCAAATGTGCAGAGGTCATGTAGACCAGGACAAGCTGCTGGAAGAGAGAGAAGAACAAGGGGAGAAGGGTTCTCAGCAAGTGGATATACCTGCCCAGGATGTTCAGTGAACAATTCTCCTACCTGAATCTCAGTGAGGAACAGTGTGTCAGATGCCTTTGCTTCACTAAGGATATCCTCCCTCAAATCAGCCTCCTGCTGCAGCCACAGGACAGGGTGAGGACAGCACAACAGTGGCTGTGAAGCTGACCATGGCCATAAACCTTTATGCACCTGAGTGCTGACAAGCTGGAGCAAGAGATATTTGCACCATCTTCTAGTTTGCTGTCCACTGTTGCATAAGGGAGGTCATGGAGTGGATATGTGATTTTGCAAGGATTACGGGCTTCCCCATGGTGCAGCATATCACACAACATTAATTATGCCTTCATTCTGTAGCAGTCCTCTACGCCATCTGTATTTGAGCCACTGTGACAAACCATATAATGGCTGCTGGATGACAATGGCTTATCTTTGGATAGCATGGCTCATGACTCTGGTGTGAATGTGGGAGGCATGCATCTCATGAAAGTCATGCTGCCACACAAAATGTGATTCAGCATACCATTGGGGTGCTTAAACAATCCTTCTGCTGCCTTGTAAACTCTGAAAGAACTTGGCAGAGTGGGTATCAAGATTTATGGTGGTCTTCTGCATGCTGCACAACCTCACAATTATGAGGGCACAGAACTTTCCACCAGCTAAACTGACCCACAGAGGAGGAAGGAAGGGAGGTGGCAATATACACAGCCCCATTCAGGCTACGCTGTCCATGATCGACTCACCCGACTGGGATACCTGGGAATGCAACCCCAATTCTTCAGTCACCAACAGTCCCATATCTTACCTCCCCCCTTTCTCTGACCATTGAAGGGTCCGCTTGGCCATAATGCAAAAATAATAGCCACCCCAAAATAAACATTTCAAATTAAATTTAGAAATCAAACCTTGTAATATTGAATTTCCATATCAACTGATCACCCTCGTACATTCCATTAAAAATCCTAGTAATCTGCTGCAGGATATATTCCTGGACTCATGCAGCACCCTGCAGGTCCCTTTAAACACTGGTATCAGCAGCTTTGGTGACAACAGTCTGAGTTTGTGTAGCAGAAAGCTGACTTTGAATGACTTTAGCAGCTTCCAATATAGCCTCCAAATGTTGAATGACTTCTGTTTGTGCTGCAATGGAAGCTGAGACATTGGCTGGGTCAGCAAATGTGCTATTGGAATTGGACAACACTTCCATGCTGGAAAGGATGAGCTCATAGTTCTGTGCAAAGAACTGTGAAAAATTGATACCAGGCTCCTCTCTGCTCCTTATCATTATATGCAGACTTTCAAGCAAGTCTGCCAATACACCAAGGGCTTCATTGTGCATGTACAGCATTCTTCTGTCGGCCATCCCATCGAAATACTTATCTGAGTCTTCTGCAGCAGAACCCATGACCGACTTGTGCTCCTGTGTTACCTTTATCCCCTGACCTGGTTGCAGGCCACTTGTTACCTATCTCACCATATGCAGATCCTGCCTCTGTGCTATCCTGTAGATTATGCAGTATCATTATCTGAGCTGGGTGGCTGCAAATACAAGAGTGAATGATGATGTTTCTTATTCATCACTGCCTTCCTGCTCTTCCACCTATTGTTCTTCCACCGCTGCCTGGCCAGGTTGCAGTTCTTACGTTTCTGAAAGGAGAAAGGCAGAAGGGTAAGCTTGTGGTTAGGGGAAGGGGAAATATAAAAACGTACATGTTTATACCATCTGCAGTTTTTAAATCAGAAGAGATTGTGGGATGGGGAGGCGGAAGTATGATTTGACAAGGGTGATTAGGTACGAGCATACTGTCATCTTTGGTGATTTCAAACACACTGCTGGTCACTGCCTGAGTCATGATTGCACCAATGATGATGAGCAACCTCCCCTCCATGGGGGTAAGGACATGCAGCCATGTATGTTCTCTATTGGTTGGTTAGCTGTTGCTACTCCGAGTTGTGTGCCACCTTGTTCTGCAAGAGAGGGGGATGTCCATTGATGAATCTGGTGCAATCAGTTTGGCTGATGTGGCTGTCATGGTTGAATAGCTGGCAGAGTGTTCGTGCTGTTAGATGTGGTGAGGCTTGCAGCAGGGCCAAGTGTGAGGGTGAAGTGGAGCTATGATGTCAGGTGTGAGTGCTGATTAATAGAGATTTTTTGTAGCTGAGTGATGGCGATATGGTGATTTGAGCAGCGTCTGAGGCTAGTGGTGCAGTTGGTGGGATATGGCATTTGAATAGACAAATACTTGACCACTGGTGCAGGGTCATTGAAATTTATGTGGACCCACATCTAGGTCCTTTGGGCTTGACTTCTCTCATTGTCCACCACGAGTATCTGGTTCCACTGCCTTCTGAAAGTTTGCCTGGAGGGCCTCCATGATATCTCCTCCTCTCTGCCTTCTGCACCAAGGCCTCTAGTCCATAGTTGGAAAATCTTGAGGTTTGATCTCTGCCATGTTGTGCCATTTTTCTGTGTTTCCTAGGTCAGAATCAGATGCAGAACAACATCCTGCACCTGTTCCAGCCACAATGCAGCTCCCCTTTTAAAACGTGCAGGCTGGTTTTAAGTAATGCAGCCTAGCTTTAACTTGCGCAGCCACTCATCAGTGCGGATAATGCTGACTGCATGTTACAATCATTTAAATTAGCAGGCAGCTCAAAGTTTGTGTTTTGCTTGCATAGGAAGCGACACAGTGGGGTAATTGTGCATCACGATTCCCTCGCACTTTATGGGCCCAGTTCAATTTTTGTGACCTTTATGTTTTAGAAAAAAAATTACCCTCCTTCCAAAAAAGCAAACCATGTTATTAGAGACATAGATTTCTGTCACTCACAAGTTTTAATAAAGAAACAAAGTGTTGGAAATAGCACTCATTTTGCTGGGGTTAAATCCCAGTTAAAAGTGTTCAAGTCATACCACATATAACAAAATGATGGACGTGGTTACACTGAATGATGCAGTGATATGTAGTTAGAACAAAGAAGGAAGTAGAGAAAAACGTTTTAAAAATGTGAAAATCCTACGTCAAATCAATCAATCATTAAATTTACTGACCTCGCACTCCCAGCAATGGAGCCGCACTCGAAGTGGGTACAGGTCAGCATAGAGGCCAATCCTCTGATCTGTGCTGACAAAAGGCCATGCTGAACTGAGGCTCTGGCGAAAGGTCATTGGCCTAAAAGGTAACCCTACCTTCCCCTCTCCATAGATGCTACCTGACATGCTGAGCGTTTCCAGCATTTTCTGTTTCTATCTCTAACCTCTGCTTCCTTTTGAGTGCAGCTATCTGTGAGAGTGCAGAATCAGAATTCACTTGACAGATCTAACTTCACCTTTTAATATTGCCTTCAGAAGACAATGTAAAAAAATAATAGCTGCTTAAGACTGACTGCAAAACAGTAATGTGTGTTTATGTACCTTTGTGTTTGTATGTGGGTTGGGGGGCGAGGTGTCACATCAGGTAATAACATAATTCACAAGAGCTTTTCTTAACTGATTGTCTTGAAATTGCTCTTAAATATGTTATTTTGTAATGTGGAGATTTAATTTTATTGTTTCTGATCCATTGTCTTGCTAACAATGCCTGCCACATGGACTAAGCCAGAGCACTGTGTTGTCGATGAGTGATGAAGGATTAATAACTTTGAAGTACTGACCGCAAGCTTATCAGGAAATAATTTTCAGTTGACAATTGGGAAATTCCAGAACCAGTATATATTATAAAATAAGGATCACAATTGCAGAGACAGCGGAAATATGTGGGGACTGGGGAGGCAGGAATCTCAGAGGAGAGTAGAGGGAAGAGATGAGAATCATAATGATTAAACTGGGATCGTTTTTTTTTCCAGTGAATTCTCTTATTGTTGTTGGATTAAAAACAGTATGAGGTAAGTCTGGGGCAGAGAACAGCTTTTTCACTGGTCATTACATTGCGGTGCAGTTGCTAAACCCTGTATTTGATGACTGTGAAACACTATCCAGCAACTTCCAACTGTTGGTGTACTTTTAAAAGAAAAGTTGTAAAAGGTTGACAAGATAGTCAGCCTTTTTAAAAACTAATTATACTGTAATTGCCAGTGTAACAGACAATCCAAATTTGCCATTAACTTTAAGCACTTAGCTTTTTTTGGTATGGCTTTGCATCATTTACATTTAAACTACAACCAAGAAACAATGGGTTTGATTTTAAACTTGTTGTGCTGGAGGAAAACTATATTGTAGATCAGCTGCCCATTGCTGAAAGTGCCCCATCTTCATTTCATTGCGGAAGTTAAGGCAATTTCTACAGGTGGCTAGCTGATATGCGCCAACAGTTTTACTCCCATGCAGCAAGTTGAAAATTTACCCCACTGGGGTTCCTTTCTACCAGTATGCAGAAGCCAGCTCCCACATTTTATCAGTCCTGAAGGATATTGTAATATTGCCAAAAATACAGCGTAGGCCATTTTTTTTTGTATGTGCTTGTGATGCAGTTTGAAGTAATTAAAAAGAGGTTAACTCCTTTTTCATGAAAAAAATTCTCGAACAAGCTGTGAATCATGTAACCGATTGAAATGTCTGGGCACAATTCCATCGTGCAGCACAGTTTGCCTTTTGCTTCACAAGTGTGAAATAATGCACAACTTACACGTGCCATTGGGTCCAATTTTATTTTGCAGTCAGTGCAGCGCTAATTGTAGTTCTTTACACACATGCAGAATTTGAATTTGAATCTACAAATTTGTTCATGTAAATGAACTGAAAGGTATATCCTGAAACTCAGCTCTTGGGCTGCAACCCATCTACAAATGTGTGTTAGTTCCTGGGACAATTGTCACATTGTCGTGTTTTTAAAAATGTTTTGGATAAAGGGTATAGTTGTCCTTAGGACTCCTACCCTATTGAGGATGAGAGACTGTTCTTTCTTCTGTTGAAAGGGAAAGGAAAATATTTTTTATTTGAATTACTTCCTCAAATACATGTCTGGAAACATTCACGAAGCATCTATTTTACCTCTACTGAAATAATGTAATTTTTTGAAGTTCTTGTAAACCTGGCATTTAAATCAGACACAAGAAATAAAAATATGTATACGTTATTTGTGTTTACAGTGCATATTTTGGAAATGTCGGCCGTGTCGTCTTTCAGTTGGGGTGTCCATCAGGTGGACATAAAGAAAAGATGCCATGACATTACTTTGAAGAGGAGGGGGTCCTCCCTGGCCAATATTTATCCCTCAACTAACATCACTAAAAACAGATTAACTGGCCATTATCATATTACTGTTTGTGGAATAAAAACAAAAATTTTAGAAATACTCTTCCATAGAGAGAGAAAGTGTTTACGTTTCAGCTCTGTACCTTTCATTGGAACAAGTTATATTTCAAAAGTACTTAGTTGGCTGTCAAGCACTTTAGGATGTCATGAGGTTGTGACAGGCACTATATGAATAAAAGCCTTTTTTCTAGAACATGCTTCTGATCTGACCTTGTACTACAGTGGTTTATAATTTGATAAAAAAGACCCTTTCTGGGACAATCCCAGATCAGGCGTACCTCTCAGGTAATTCCTCTCGACTTTAAACTGAGAAAGACAGATGTAAAGATGCTAAATAGGTTCAAGGGCTGATCCATCGGAGCCAGCCAAAAGTATTACCATCCTCCAGATAGCTTTTTAACAAGTATAAGTCGGATTATCATACCTCAGATTTCATTTGTTCCAGGTTACTCCTCAGTAATGTACTCACCCACCAAAGAGAGTACCGAGTCAGGTTCTCGAGTTAGCGATACAAAAGACTATTTATGTGAGGCAATATAAATGCTAAAAGAAACTGAGCATGCAATTCAAAGTCAGTCAATTGCAATGTTAAATAAATTCTAGGTAAAAGAGAAAATAGTTTTATTTCTAGTAGAGAATCTAGTTTTTAAATTTCAATTATTGTTACAGTAAAATATTTTATATAGGATATCCAATTATTAAAGTAGCATTTATTTTAATTTCCCAAGTGAAGACTACAGAGTTAGTGAGATGGCTCTGTCCCAGTTAGAGAGAAACATCGCTGAGCCTCAGCAGTCAAACCTTTACCTAGTGGGAGATGCCTAAACGAGTTAAACAAATCTGAAAGTCTATGTATGTTTTCAATATTTATAGCATTTTTTGAGACTCTGTGGCTAATTTCTTACGTATAGGGGTCGTATCTTAATTGTAATTAGCTTCAGACACTTTATATTTCAAATTTGGTTTTGATTACTGTTAATTTCTACTTAAGAACAGTTCTCTTTAATTCTAAGAAAACTTATATAACTGTTAAATTCAACATAAGCTATCAGCCTAATTTATTCTAAGAAAACCAAGCTTGCATAGACTCATGGTGGTTAATTTCCATTACTCAGGAGTTTGTGTTTTAAGATTATAATGTGATTCCAGGATGTAAAAATTTCACTTGAGTGTGGTCTAGGATCATCAGTATAAACTCATCTTATCAAATCTTACATTGAATTATCCTTATGATAATATGCAACAAAATGTGTTGGTGTGCAGTTTTTTGGGTGAGTTTCTGCGAACAGATTCTTATTGCTATAAAAGGACACAAGTTTTTTATGCCTGGATATGTAGTTAGGCATTGTACTTTCTTAAAAGAATGAACCCTTTTAATTTCTTTAAGCACCTATTTATAGTAAAACTACTCTCTTCCCCTCATAACCTTTCATTATGGTCATTATGACCATATTTCTTTACATGGATTCCTTTGCTGCACCATGTATATAGTTCATTAAAAGACATGATCATGGCCCTATTTTAGTGAAGATTTCTGTACAGCAGCAATGTGAAGCCTATATTTTTGGTCTGCTATGGCAGTTTGTGGTGACCTATTCTGCTGGAGGCAGTTGTTCAAGTTTGCCATCAGTGGAGCTGTGGCTTTGACAATATAGAGAACAAGATGCTCACATACAGCCTTACTGATATTGTGATACTACAAAGGAAACTTGGGCTGCTGCCAGTCTAAGCACAGAAAATAAAGGGTGCACAAGGTTTCTAAACTGGTCCTAACATGGATCTTGGATCCTGAAGGTGGATTTACCTGAAGCCCAGATCAAAATGGAATATTTAATGTGGCAACGCTACATTCATTTTGAAGCTAAGTTTGGGCTCCAATTTGTCCCCCCATCCTGAGCAGTGAGCAGAGCTGTGTTATGGAAAGTAAGAGAATCTTTATCAGTGTGACATACTAACATTGACAGGAATGCCAGCTTTGCTGATTACCGCATTTATCCTATACCAAGTAATCACAAATCTTTATTTAACAATTGAACATATTACTGAGCAATATGTCCCCGGTGGCAAGTTATGGTTTGATATTTAACAAGCTTCAGGAGCATGTCAAATTAATAGAGAGCAGAAAAAAAACACTTGTTATGAAATGCAACCAGAATGTAGAATATGTGGGATCTTTTTACTCATTTATATTTGTTGAAAATGTTCAGTAGCTACAGATGTCCTGATATTTGAACACACTCCCTGAACATTGTGAAGGACTACTGGACATTTGGTGCATAAGTCACATCTTTGTGCAGGTTTTAATTTACCTGATGTATGGGAGTTTGATGATGAAGGATAAGTTGAAGTATTGACATAAATAGGTGCAACTAACACAGGAATTTAGACATAAATAGTGGGAGAGGCATGTTTTTCTTACTTTTACTATCAAAAAGCAGCAAAACTTCAACAATCTACAGTATGGAGCATATGATGCAAAGAGGTAAACTAGCAAGCACCAGCCCTCCCCAAGATACTCGCGGAGGCTGACTCTGCAATATGAATTGGCAGCAGTTTCTTGGGCTTAGAATTGTCTGTGCGGTGTTTTCTGAAAGGCCATCTCCGTGCATGGAGATGCTGCATTGATACACCACTGTGGAGTTCTGTAGTGTCAGCATGCTGGCTGGGGTGGGATGGAATCATTGGGCAGAATCTTACAGTTCCCTGCCTTCGGACTTACAGGCTGAGGGGGCCCATGAAATTCCCCAGGCGGACATCCTGGCGCCTTCCTGCCCTCCCCCAACGTGTCTGTAATTTTATTGGGGGAGCGGGAGGTGAGGCTTAGGGTGGTCCTCAATTTTGAGGCTGGCTGGAGGTGTTCAGGGGTGGGGGCAATGCCCAGCAATTCACCCTACTCGAGCCTTGGGTGGGAAGCGTTAGGAGGGGCAGAGTGGGCGCCTCCTTCAAGGGCCCCACAGAAAGTCGACATGCATCCTCACAAAGGTCTAGCTCCTGCAAGTGGTCCTTCCCCTGCAGCATCTCTGTCAAGATCCCGCCCCCTCCACTCCCTGGGCCTCATCTCCCCTCCCATCAATGATATCCCCTGCATTTATCTGGTCCTAGACTATGGGACTTAGAATTTGGTGACTGCTTGTAATCCCAGCCGCTGGCACAGCTGGCACTACAGAGCTGCCGCCTAATCAAATTGTCCAGCAGCTCTCTGGCCTGCCTGCCATAGAAATAATTCTGGCCATAATGAAGTAAGTGACGTAATTATTTTTAAAAATCCAGCACTGTACTCAACATGCACATCCATTGTATGATTTATGATAATTAATTAGATAATTAGAGAAGAAAAGATTTGATAGAGGTGTTCATGCTCATGAAGAGCCTGGACAGAGTAGAAACTGTTCCCACTGGCGGAAGGGTCGAGAACCAGAGGGCACCAATTTAATGGCAAAAGAAGCAATAGTGACATGAGGAAAAATTAAGTAGCGAATGGTTAAGATCTGGAATGCACAGACTGCAGAGATTGTAGTGGGGGCAGATTCAATCATGGCTTAAAAGAGAATTGGATAATTATCTGAAGAGAAAATATTTGCAGGGCTATGGGTAAAAGGTGGAGGAGTGTGACGAGGTGAGTTGCTCTTGTAGAGAGCCAACACAGATGTCACAGGCTGAATAATCTTCCTCTGTGCTGAAATAATTCTATGAGTAGGATTTGAGTGGCAGGACTTCCTGCCCGACCACCTAAGAGTCAGTGGGGAGCACAGCCCTGCTAATCACGGCAGCCCCGCAGCCCTTGGCTGGAGACAGGACTTCAGCCCCTCCCTCAGTTGTAAGTCCCACCTCAGAGAGCTGCTGGACAATTTGATTAGGGAGTGGAGGGGGGGAGGGGTTGTGGGATCTTGACGGAGAAGCTGCAGGGGAAGGACCACTCACAGGAGCTAGACCTTTGAGGGTGCATGGCGACTTTCTGTGGTGGGAGCGGGCGGGGGCAGGTGGGGAGCTGATCGCCACTCGTGATCGGCTCTTTGCCGCCATTTTATGTGGGCGGGCCAATTAAGGCCAGTCCAGCATTATGCGTGGCCGGAAGCACTAAGCGCTACCTGTGTGGGTGGGGGGAGGAGGGAAAGTCGGGGCCAGCGCTCTTTCAGCATGCGCACGAAAGAGCGCTTCAGTCTTCCTGAGATGGCACTGAGGAGCTGCCTCAGGGAGATTGAATGGAAATTAAAATAATTGAATAAATAATTAAAAAATTTATTTAAACATGTCCCCTCATGTGACTGTGTCACATGAGTGGGGACATGTTTTTATATTTATGAAAATTAATTTACTTATTTAATAAAAGCTTCAGGAAAACTCATCCCACTCGTGGATGAGGTTTCCTGAAAAACATAAAGGCCACTAGGGCTTTCCGCCTGCCGCCAGCCTTAAGGTTGGATGGACAGCGTTCTCAAATGGCTCAATTGATTTCTTAACGGCCTTAATAGGTCGTTTACATTTTGGCGGGCGTGCAGCCGACTCTAGCACGTGCCTGCCGAACGAAATATCGCGATGGTGCGTGATGACGTCAGGACGCACGCCCGATGTCATCGCGCGTCATTTTAAGCGTCGGTGTGCCGGGCCCGCCCCTGCACGCCGACTGGAAAATTCAGCCCAATGTAAAATGTTAGTTGTCCAGGTTTAAGTGTCTAATCAAATACGTTTTTTCCCACATTGCTGCATTGGATTTGTACTTGCAGCTACAAGCTGACTCCCTGCTTGTTCTCTATCAATAAAACAAATAAGGATCAGTTTTACTTTGGCTTACCCACGTGCTATAGGGTGTAATTCTGTTTCAGATTTTTTAACTTACTGGTGAAACATGTTCTGCCTATTGTTCAGCCCCAGCCTGATGACATCGTTCTCTCAGCTCTCACCACACCTTTGTGACTATTAGCAACGTCTTCTGGAACTCAAGTCTGACAAAATGCCACTCGGTACTCTGGAAATTATCACTCTATCGCACCCTTACATATTATAAATTTCAACGGAGTCTTGAGCGCTATTAATGTCTTTGCCTCTATCGCCCCACCTGGCAGATTATTTCAAACATTGATCAATCACTTTTTGGGTGAAGGTGTTATTTCTAATATCTGCTTTAAATGCAATTTTCACCAATTTAGATTTATGTCCTCTGGTCCTACTTTCTTAGTTTAATTTGAAGTAATATTCTGTAAGATAATTACTTAAATGGGATGGAAAAAAAATGTTTACAGTTATCCAATAGGAAAGCAGAGGAAAAACAGCTCCTCTTTAGTTAAAAAAAAATGTTAAATATTTTATAGAATAATTTAGCTTGATGTGTCCGGAAAAGTGATGCCAGGAAGACAAAACTGTGCCCAATATTGTAGGAGACAATGAGGCCAGTTCAGAGTTCTTGCCAATACGTGTGTTGTGCATGCAATTAAATCCCAAGGTCAAACAATTTACAGACAATTACTTTTCTAACATCTTTAGAAATGGCTGCTTACGCGTCTTTAATTTTAAATGATACTGATATTCGAATTCTCCCCAAAGGTTAATGCTGACTAAATCCAGCTGTGACCTGACACGATGCGACAGCGCGGGGCTTAATTATCCTCTGGATAGTCATTTACTCAGAGCCATTAAAGAAACTCACTGTGGAGAAGATTTGGGAGGGAAAAAGAGTTGCCAGTTTATCTTCAGCCTCTTTAATCTGGTGTCGAGAGAGAAATGGTGAGGGGGTGGGGGGTGGGGGGGCTGCAGGGCTGATGCAAAAAGAGAAGTTTAAAAAAAAAATCTGAATGTTAGCTATCTGGCTTAATGATGGAAAATTGTTCATCCTACTGTTTTTTTAACAGATTAAATTACAATCTAGTTCATTTTACCCGTTGCCTAGGGGTGACGTTAAATGTCAATGACAAATTTTATACTTGTCAAAAGGATGAATTAATGTATGTATAAAAATGATAGTACACATTTTAAAGCAAGCGATTGGTTTGAAAATGGTTGTTCTTTTAGAAAGCCATCATTTGGATTAAGGGTCTCCCCCTATTGTGGTGCTAGACAGGTAGTAGTTTAAGGTACTTTGGGATCCACCTCCAGAGCTTTGCCAGACAAGTCCTTTACATACTGAGCAGCTTTGTCATTTTTATAAAGCTTGATTATTAACTTCAAAAAGTCAGTAACAGTAAGGTTGGCATAAAAAGAGCTCTTTCTAGATCCATTAGTTATAAATACCACAGTGAAGTCTAATTTTTCCACTTTAAAAAAAACCTCACTGTTACCCTGTCTTGCCAAGCCTGAGGAACTGGATTTCCACAAGATATTGAAGAAAATATGTTCAGTTATTTTATGCCACTAACTCCCAACACTTAATGCCATTATGTGTGTTTTCAATTTCAGAGCAGATTGCAATATATTTTAGGAGGATAGCCAGCATGATGAAAATGATATTCCATATCAAAGTTATAAAATTACAGGGATGTCCAGATAAATCTGAGGCTTATTGCTTTGAATTTTAATGGAATAATTTGTTAAAAAAAAACTAAGAGTAAAGCAAATAGGTAGACAGGTGCTGCAGAATATGAAGGAACTTCATGCACAAAGTCCATACTTTCTACAGTCTTGGGACAACGCTTTTTCTTGTTTTTAAAGGAAGATACGGCATTGTGTCTGGATATTTTTTTTTATTCTATGCACCGTGCTGACTCCACATTTAGAATATCCACAAATAATAGTCTTGCAATGTTGTTGCTGTTTAATGCTATTTTAGCAAGTGAGCCAACTATCTGGCTCTAAGCTACAATGTGTAGAAAATTCTAATGTGGCCATTGTAAAATTAAACTCTGCCAACAGTGAGTGTTTCTTAAAAGGGCTGTCAAGCTGAAAGCCGTTGTGAAGGTGCTCATATTGTGGAAACAGGCCTGCATCATTCTCAGTCAATAAGAATTTGAATGTCCATGCTCACCGTTGACCCCTGACTCTCTCAGAACTGGGACTGCTGCTAACAAATTACAATAGACACTGAGACTGAAACCCTGCCAGCTCTCACCAGATCCGCTTCAAAAGACATTGCAAGTGGCTCCATTTCATTTTTTTTTGTTGTTGCAAGCTCCCTCCCCTACCCCTGAGCCATTGGGGCGGACAAATTACACACTCTGATTTTGGAAACCCAGGGAGTTTATTAATTAGGGCATTTTGTCACGGAGGGAAAAACAAAAGCTGTCTGACAAGTGTAAAAAGAAGGGCTCCCGAACTTGAAGCTCATGAATAATTTGAGATCCAAGCAGTTCCTGTGTACCTTAATGAACTGTCTGTAATTGCAACAGATCTTGGGGCAAAGCAAAGCCTGAATCAGTGTCAGGTTTTCCTGTGTTTGTGACCCACACAAAACAGAACAGTTCCCAGTGACCCAAATAATCAACATTATAACGAATGAACTTATGGAATGAGGGGAAAAATAAACACCAGTACAGGGTCTGGTACAGCTCTGGATTTCAAAAGCAGCATAAACACTTTTCTTGTATATGGCAATTCACAGGTTCCTGGGAGTGCAAAGAATGGCATTCATGATTCTCCTTGCGGGCTCTGATACTCTGCAGAATGTGCTTTGACCATTTATGACAGATTAAACTACATCTCAAGGAAATTACCATGAACCAGTCATCACCGTGCCTAAATCTTTAATAAATTTCTCAGCGATATTAAATTACAGAGCAGTGTAAGGTATGAAATGCACAGTAATCAGTAAGCAAGGCAGTTGGCCATTCATCATACCATAGCCAGCTTTAGTCTGTTAGATCCTGGATTTTTTTTTGTTATGTGTATGTTTGTTCTGGATGTCATAAAGAAACCTATTTACTCTTAGCTTCCAGTACTGATAAAGCTCCATCCATCCAGAGTGAAGCCCTGCCATTCTGAGAGAACAAATTGTTTGTACAATACTGCTGGATGTGGATCTTTATTTCTGGGTGGTGTGCTTTTGCATTCCTCTTCTTGCTTGCGTGTTACAGTACAAAGATTTTAAAAAAGAAAATCAGCAAAGCTGCAAAGAGAAGGGGCTGGGTACGGGGGTCTGGGGAGGGGTGTGGGTGGTGGGGTGATGCAGGAATGTTGAATAGTTGTCGATTGGCCTTGGATGAAGGTGTTCTGAGTTGTCAGCTGCCAATGATTGACTGCTCAGCTTTAAACTCTCAGCTCTGAACTGTGCTTCAACTTGGCCCCTAGGTGGCAATGTTAGGCTAGAGCTCAAACTGACATTTCCTCCTTTAACACTAATCTAACCATAGCCCTTAATCTGTACTTACTTGCATGATTAAAGGCTTGTTTTAAAAAAAAAAATGGAAATTTTCACTTAATAGGTTTAAGGTGCCTTTTAACATTTTAAAACTCTCAGGTACTGCAGTTTTGCAAGATGAAAGATGAATGGACCATTATCAACTGGTGCAAAGAGAACAAGAAGAATATCAGTTGAGCAGGACTGTGTCTCGTTTATACATCTAAATTATCCCCAAATTTGATTAGCAGCTGAGAAGGAGCCACTCATTTTCATTTCACTTAGGATTGCTAATTGTTATTGAAAATCCTGCAAAAGAGCTTTCTGTTGTATCTAAAAGAAAGCAAGACTTACATTTATATAGTCACTTTCACAACCACCGGACATCTCAAAGTGCTTTGCATGATTTTTAACTCCTGGTTGCTGTTAAAGAAACAGAACATTACATCAACAGAACAGCACCAAAGATATTGCCAGTTAAAAACGGGGAGAAGCATCAATGCATGTCTGATTCAAACTACTTAAATTACTATTTCAAGCTGCAGCCTTATGGTAACTTTCAATTACACCAACAGTAACACAGAAGTTTCTTGAGCTTGGTCCCTGCAAATATAGCCATGGCTCAGCTGTATTGAATTTTTCAAATTTAATAAAAGCATAAATTTTGGGCACAAATTGGCACTAATCCTTAATCTACACATGATTTTTCTTCCTCCCTCCGCCCTGAGGTAAACTGCTTCACTCTACCATAAGGCACCCTGCCTGGTGCTCCAGCTGGGAAATGAGCCAAACATATCCATATGTGATTGGAGGATTTAAGTGCTAGACGGTATGGGAATCTCAAGACCACAGGGGTGTGAAGTGAGCACTCTTAACTGCTATCTGTTGGTTTGCATTATCTGGTTTTGCTGCATTACCCCAAAGTAGATCTACAGAAAGCAGACATCACACAATTCCCTCAGGTGATCTGCTGACTGACTTCAAGCAGTCGTTAACTGCTTATATTTTTTTATAATCAAATATAAATGATTCTGAGTATTATGCTAGTTAATGCACTGCTTTTTAATTAACACAAAATATTTGTGTGGTCATTTGGCTACAAATTAGCAATGGTTTGAAAAGACCATAAGATACATAACATCATAGTGCTTATGATGATCGGTATTAATAATTCACTGAGCGGGTAATTTTAGATTGTTCCAGAAGCTGAACCTGACTACTCCAACAACTCTAATCTGATTTCACCACCTTTTGCCTGCTGCAGAAAGCTGATGCTGTAACTGATATTTTTGCATAAGCCAAGTTTTCATGTTTTACTTTTTGATTTCTATTTCATGGTCACAAACATTATCATTTGGATGGGACATTAAACTGAGGCCCTTGGGTAGATGTAACAGATCCTGTGGTATCACACGAAAAAGATCAGGAGAGTTCTCCTAGTGTCCTAACCAACATTCATCCCTTGACCAGCACCAGGAAAGCTGATCATTATCCCACTGCTGTTTGTGGGTCCTTGCTGTGGAAAGTTGGCCGTCGCTTTTGCCTTTTTGCACTTTTGGGCACCCTGAAAGCAAAGAAATAAAAGTTCTTTCTTTTTATAAAGTTATATGTTGGCAACCGATGCTATTGCCAATATAACAATGTCAAGGTACCTTCCAAACTCATGACCTCTACCACCTAGAAGAACAAGGGCAGCAGGCGCAAGGAAACACCACCACCTGCAAGTTCTCCTCCAAGCCGCTCACCATCCTGACTTGGAAATATATCACCGTTCCTTCGCTGTTGCTGGGTCAAAATCCTGGAACTCCCTTCCTAACAGCACTGTGGGTGCACCTACACCACATGGACTGCAGTGGTTCAAGAAGGCAGCTCACCAACACTTTCTATTGGGTAATTTGGGTTTGGCAATAAATGCTTGCCTTGCCAGTGATGCTGATATCCCAAGAATGAATAAAAGAAAATGCATAACTGATTATAACGTGGTGTTGGGCACTGAATTCATGGTTTGAGCAGCACGCTGAAAGGAGATCTGAAGCCTTCTCACAGGAATGGAGGGAAAATCTAAGGCAGAGTCATGTCAGAATTGCCCTGGTCAACCTCCTGTTGGCTGGGTACAGAACACTATAGGTAACTGCTTGGAGCAGGTCATTTAGTTACACAGTAACTCTTCACTTAAAGTTGTGTTGCATTCCTAAAAAGTGCACTTTTAAGTGAAATAACTTCAAACGAATCAGATTTTCTCATTACAACCAATGTAAAAGCTATGGTTAGGTTCTACAGAACCTTTCTCATCAGTAGAATAATTAAAACACCATACCCTGTAGGTTGAAATAATTTGCATTGCTAAATTTTATATTGGTAAATGAAATAACATTTAAAATAAAATAAATTTTAAAATATAAAAGAAATATGCTAACTCTATCTACTTACTGCCTACTCGCTGCTGATCCTACTCTTCGATCCTCTCCTGCTGCCTCCCCCGCTTCTCAATCATCCCAGTCCCCGACAATCCTGCTTGCTGAACCTCCTGCTCATCTCTCACCCTGCTCCCTGACCCTCCTCCTCACTTATGACCCTCTGGCTCATGACCCCTCCTGCTTCCTGACCTACCCAGTTGCTACGGACCCTCCCTTTCACTGAACCTCCGGCTCTCCGCCTCTCCTGTTTGCTCTTCCCTCTCTCGAACCTTCACTGTGAGCGACGGCCCTGGAGATGAGAGGTGAGAGGCAGGAAGAGCAGCTTTGACTTGCTGGAGGTAAGCAGCAAGCTCGAGGGGTGGTGAGAGGAAAGGTTGGCGGAGACTGGGAGAGTCTGGGAGCCCGAGAGAGTCTGGGAGCCCGAGAGGCCGTGAGCTGAAGGGTCAGCAGCGACAGGGAGGGTTGGCGAGAGGGAGAGCTGGTGAGTGAGAGGGTCAGGGAGCATGAGAGACCGGGAGGCTCGGCAGTGAGAGGGAGAATCAGGGAATGGCAAGAGGCAGCTCCAAAATGGCACCATTCAGGTCACACAACCCTATGTCAGACCTGGCATAAACCACCTTTAAAATGAAACTCACGACACTAAAAACGCAAATACGGGTCCCATTAACTGACCGATGTTAAAGTGGAACAGCTTAAAACGGGGACTTACTGTAAATGTTATACAGGATGTGAAAACCACCTGAAGTGAGGAAATAAATGATCTAATACCACTTTAAGTGGATCATAGTAGGATGAATGAGTTTGTTCACTCCAATTAAAAGATTAATGAAAGCATTAACAGGAATTGTGGGATACTATGACTTGATTCCTCGAAAGTGCAACTTGGAACACTTGAAGGGTTGAATTGGTGAAGGCAATGTCTAGGAAGTAGAATGCACAAAACTACTCCAGATGCACTTATAAATGTTTAATGATAATTGGGTAGCTGTTCATAATAGGTTCATAGGTTTTTGTTGGGTAAGCAAAGTGGGCAGATGGAGTTAAGATACAGATTAGCTATGATCTAATTGAATGGTGGAAGATGTCTGAGGGGCTGAATGGACGATTGCTTTGTTCCAAATATGCTCCTGTGACTGTAGTATAAAAGTATTGTCTCCGCATTCAGGTAGGGCAATAGTGTATACACCTGATCTGAAGACAGAAGACTGATTTGCTGACGACTAGGCTAGTGTTTGAATTATTTTCAATACTATCAGGACCTCAAACATGTGCATGTAAAGGGCACCTAGTTAGCTTTCAGCAAGAAGCATGGCAAAATAACACTTTTGTTCCCGGGATCTATTTCTGGACCAATATGGAGAAGTGGTAATAGGTCTTCTTTCATTTTCTTTTGTTTTTTAATCCCTGCATGATGTTTCTTTGCTCAACAATTAATTCTGTTGTAAGGAATGAGTGAAAGGAGGTTTTCAGATAGAAAATTTCTGATCATCCAATCTGATAGAAGGGCTGCTGTGACCCCCAGGATGATAATTAGTGGCAGAAAGAATATGTTTTCATGTCGGGTCGGGGAGGGAGACGACGAGTCCGCAAAAGACACCTGCTTGAAATAGTGAAAAATGATTTGGCTCGTATCCTGAAATCTGTTTTATTCCTCCTGAAAGCAGCTGCATACACTCAATTGAACTGGTGGATGAGAGGTGATCAAGAAAAGAGAAGGATATCTTTTGGGTTGTGTTGACCCTTGACACGAATGTGAAAGGAAGTCAAAAGGAGCTTAAATCCTAGTAAGAATCCTGGCTGTGTTGGAAGCAGCAGCCTCTCTGGGGTGTTTGAATGGCATGGGCCTCATATTCAGTGTCCTGTTAAGGCTGTAAATCACATCACTTTGTTATGGTCGGATTTCCGACCAGTGTCTCTGGGGCGTGGGAGAGGGAGGACGTCGGGATGGGCGAGTCATTTTATGAAGTGCTAATTACCTGTGTGAACCACAGCTCTTTTATTTTACCTGAACTGATGAGTTTATGAGCACAAAGTCTGTCTATTAAAAATTATCTGTGCACCTTCTGGAGTTGTGTGCCATGTTTTCAGTTACTATAGATATCCACCGAGGAAATAATTGAGAATATCACAGGCAATTTGATAAAACAAATCATCACTGCAATATTCCTCGTGAAACTCATGCGCAGTCACTTGCACCCACATCCACGTAAGCGTTAAAAACTGCACATGCAGTGTTTACGAATTGCAAGTGGTGCTCAAGCCTTCACAAGGGCCTTAGCACTGAAAATCAAAGACTGGTTCAAAACAAAATTAAGTTCCTACTGGAGAACCAACTTCAGGATTGTATTTGAAACCTTTGGGTTGTAACAGACATCTTTCTCTATTTAGCAGTTTATTTGTAACAGGGGGAGAAACAAATATCCTTGTGATGGATGAGGCCAAAATCAAAAAGTTAGGTTCTCATTTCGAGGACATACATCAAAAGGTTATTGGAAATCCCTGTGCATAGCATGTGCTGTATTCACAGTCTGCATCTCTGATGCTGCCTATTGTTTGTCTCAGAGCTACTTTTCCTGTGCCTTGAAACTACTTCAAATCAATTCCCAGCTGTTTTTCATGATCCCTAGTACACAGTCCCACTTTCAGTTTAATAAGGAAATTAGAAAAGACAAAAAAAAGATCTTTTCTCCCACGCATCCTTGCAGAGAATAATATTGGAATTAAAAAAAAATCTCCACAGGAAATAACATCAATGCTGGAGCAGTTTGGACACAATGATCCACATGATTCATTCATCAATAACCAAATAGTAAAGTTTTGGGAAATTCACTGACTGACCTTGGTGAGGGGCTGATTGACCTACTCCTGTCGTTATTATTCTCACCTCTTTTATGCTGCAAAACGGGGTGGGAGATAAATAAACACTTGAATCTATTATAAAGAATGTGATAGCATAGCATTTAGAAATGCTCTATAATTAAGCAGAGTCAGCATGGCTTCATGAAGGGGATATCATGCCTGACAAATTTATTAGAATTCTTTGAGGAGGTAACAAGCAGGATAGATAAAAGGGAATCAGTAGATGTAATACATTTGGATTTCCGAAAGTTGTTCAATAATGTACCGGGCTCATAATGCTACTTAATAAGATAAGAGCCCATGTTGTTGGGGGTAGTATATTAGCATGAATAGAGGGTTGGCTAATCAATAGAAGGCAGAGAGTTGGGATAAGCAGGGCATTTTCAGTATGGCAACCTGTGACTAGTGGAGTGCCACAGGGATCAGTTCTGGGGCCACATTATTTAAAATATATATTAATGGCTTGGAGGAGGGAAGTGATTGTACTATCGCTAAGTTTGTGGATGACACAAAGATGGGTGGGAAGGCAAGTGGTGAGGATGACACAATGAGTTTACAGAGGGGTATAGACAGGGTAAGTGGGTGGTTAACATTTGGCAGATGCAATATGATGTGAGAAGATGTAAGGTTATGTACTTTGGCAGGAAGAACAGAGGAGCTGAATATTATTTAAATGGAGAAAGACTGCAGAAAGCTGCAGCACAGAGGGATTTGGGAGCCCTCGTGCATGAATCCCAAAAATATAACATGCAAGTTCAGCAGGTAATAGGGGTGGCAAATGGAATGTCGGCCTTTATTTCAAAGGGAATGGAGTATAAAAATAGGGAAGTTTTCCTAAAACTATACAAGGCACTAGTTAGGCCACACCTAAAATACTGTCAATAGTTTTGGTCCCCTTATCTAAGGAAAGATTTACTGGCATTGGAGGCAGTCCAGGGAAGGTTCACTAGGTTGATCCCGGGTATGGAGGGATTTTCTTATGAGGCGAGATTGAGTAGGTTGGGCCTGTACTCATTGGAGTTTAGAAGAATGAGAGGCGACCTCATTGAAACATATAAGGTTCTTAGGGGGGTTGACAGGGTAGATGCTGAGAGGTTGTTCCCCTTTGTGGAAGAGTCTATGACCAGAGGACATAATCTCAGAGTAAGAGATCTCCCATTTAACACAGAGATGAAGAGGAATTTCTTCTCTCAGAGGGTAGTCAATCTGTGGAATTCTTTACTGCAGAGGGCTTTGGAGGCTGGGTCGTTAAGTATATTCAAGGCTGAGATAGACAGATTTTTAATCAGTAAGGCAGCCAATAGTTATGGAGAAAAGGCAGGAAAGTGGAGCTGAGGATTATCAGATCAGCCATGATCTCATTGCATGGTGGAGCAGACTCGATGGGCCGAATAGCCTACTTCTGCTCCTTTGTCTTATGGCCTTTGCGGAATTAAAAAAAAGCCATCCTGGTGGCTGCCCAAACTTGGTCCTACTTGATTTTTGAGCAGGCTTCAATGCATAGCCAGTATCCTGCTCTGAATGATCAATAGTGTCACTTAAATAGTGTCTCCCACAGGTTGGATTACCCTTCTGTGATTTTCATATATGCCTTGCACAATCGAACCTGCAGTCTTTCTGAATGCCACTTCAAAAATGGGTGAGACTTCTTTTCTTTCAGTTATGCAGGGCCAGGAGGAACAAAGAAATACCCCTGCCCTGCTGTTGGTATCTTTGTGCTTGCCTCTGACAACCTCCCCAGCACCCCTACTGAGATTTGCGTTCTTCACATCCATTCAACACTGTTAGCTGACTGGGGAGTTGACCAACATGCTGCTGCCCTCAATGGTGAGCTGGCTGGGAGCACCCGTTTGACATTGCAGTTCATTGATTGTGTTCTGAGTAAGGACTGACCAACAGGATAGCTCGCACCTATTACTGTAGTGATCAGGCGGTCAGTCCGATTGTGAGTCCTGTTGCTTGCCTGCTTACTGTAACAAATCAGAATTGGTACCTATATCCTTTGTTTTTTTAATAGTATAGATACATTATGATTGACTCACAGTATGTATGCTGTAAAATCTGAAGTCTTTTTTGCACCACATACATTTCAAACTGTTTGGCTGAGCCTCCTTTGTCAGCTGTTGACCAGTTAAAACATATTTCCTTAATGTGTAAATGAGATAGATCTTTGACAATTTAAAAAAAAGAAAGCAACCAAGTGAAAGGTTGAGTAGTCACAATATAGTTCACTAATGCCTTTGTGAAATAACTAGAAAAAATGAAATTGCTTCATCTATTTGAAACTTTCGTGTTCATCCTTCGAGATGAAGGTGACCACTTTCAGCATCTGGGGTATACGGTACGGCTCCGGTAGGTACGTAGGTGATTGCTAATTGGCCGATCTGTGCCCAGAAAGTTTTGCTGCAAATAGGACTGGATGCTGCAGATGATTGAGTTTTGGACTAGTTAGTGGGTCAGGATTTCCTCTCCCTTAATTTTCTCTCCATCTCCTTGTTTTCAAAGGAAGCTGCACCATTTTTTATTTGGCAGAGCCAGATGCAGCAATCTTGGGCGAACTTCTCCCAGGATTTGTCGTTGATATCCAAGCAGGAATATTCCAAACCCAGCCAATTACCGCCCCATTAGTCTACTCTCGATCATTAGCAAAGTGATGGAAGGTGTCGTTGACAGCGCTATTAAGCGGCACTTACTCAGCAATAACCTGCTCACTGATGCTCAGTTTGGGTTCCGTCAGGGCCACTCAGCTCCTGACATTACAGCCTTGGTCCAAACATGGACAGAAGAGCTGCACTCAAGACGTGAGCCAGGATTTCCCGGCTGGCGGGTCGGGACAATTTGGAGAGCAGCCATGACTTTTGTTAAGTCTCCAAATTTCCCTGTCCCACCCACGATGATGCCTGCTGCTGGTGGGACCGGAAAATCCTGGCCATGAGCTGCGAGCAACTGCCTTTGACCTCAAGGAAGCATTTGACAGAGTGTGGCATCAAGGAGCCCGAACAAAACTGGAGCCAATGTAAATCGGGGAAAACTCTCCTCTGGAGTCATACCTAGCATAAAGGAAGATGGATGTGATTGTTGAAGGTCAGTCATCTTAGTTCCAGGGCATCACTGCAGGAGTTCCTCAGGGTAGTGTCCTAGGCCCAAACATTTTCAGCTGTTTCATCAGTGACCTTCCTTCCATTATAAGGTCAGAGGTGTGGATGCTCATTGATGATTACACAATGTTCAGCACCATTCTCAACTCCTCAGATACTGAAGCCGTTTGTGTCCATATCCAGCAAGACCTGGACAAAATTCAGGCTTGGGCTGGTAAGTGGCAAGTAACATTCGCATCACAAAAATACCAGGCAATGGCCATCTCCAACAGGTGAGAATCTAACCATCTCTCCTTGACATTCAATGCCATTACTGTTGCTGAATCCCCCCACATCCTGGGGGGTTCCCATTGACTAGAAACTAAACTGGGCCTGCCATATAAATACTGTGGCTACAAGAGCAGGTCAGAGGGTAGAGATTCTGCAGACAATAATTCACCTCCTGACTCCCCAAAGCCTGACAACCACCTACAAGGCACATGTCAGGAGTTTGCTGGATTACCCTCCACTTGCCTGGATAAGTGAAATTCCAACAACACTCAAGAGGCCTGCTTGATCGGCACCCCATTAACCACCTTAAACATTTACCTGCTCCACGACCGATGCATAGTGGCAGTAGTGTGTACCATTTACAAGATACGCTGCAGCAACTCACCAAGATTCCTGAGACAGCATCTTCCAAACCTACGACCTCTACCAACTAGAAGGCCAAGGGCAGCAGATGCATAGGAACACTGCCACTTGCAAGTTCCCCTCCAAGTCATACACCATCCTGACTCAGACATATATCACTATCACTGGATCAAAATCCTGGAACCTAACTGCATTGTATGTATGTGTACCTACACCAGATGGGCTGCAGCAGTTCAAGAAGGTGGTAAGCCGCCACCTTCTCAAGGGCAATTAAGGCTGTGCAACAAATGCTGGCTTAGCCAACAATGCCCACAACCTGTGAAAGCATTAAAAAAACTCCTAAGTGAAACCTTCAGAGTGTCCTTATAGCACTTCCTTTGACTGACATGAGAGTGCACCTCAGACTCAATCTTTCCATAAAAGATTTGCTTTAGTAAGCAAGTGTCAGGCATTCTGGCTACATGATCAGCCCAACCCAGTTGTGACTGTCTCAATATGGTATGGATGCTTGGTATGACAGCTCGGCTGAGCACTTCAGTGTCTGATATTTTGTCCTGCCATTTGACCTGCCGAAGTTTCCAAAGGCAGCTCAAGTGAAAGTGGCTGAGTTTCATGGCAAGATGCTGGTACACAGTCCAAGATTCACATGATTAGAGCTGACTGGGCAGGACTAATACCACCCAGATTTTTAATTTGGTAAGCAGATATATTCCTCTTTGTTCTCAGACTGATGTTTAAAGTCTGCCAAAGGCTACACTTGCTTTGGCAATTCTTCCATGTGTCTCGTCATCAACATAGACAGCTTGAGAGAGTGCAACATTATATAAAGACTAGTGGCAGAATGGATTTATGTAATGTAAATAATATTGATACATAACTTATTTTTCGAATGCAATTGCAGGTTATAGATATTGAACTTTATCATTGGCAATTGTGTCATGCAGCAAACAATGAAAATATATCTCAAACTCAAAATTTGTCAACCAGGGGTAAAAGAATTCCTATTACGTAATATGACTAAAGCTTGGCGTTCAAAAATTATATTCTATCATTATACTGTTGGAGCATTATTTTTCTTGTCAACAACCTTCTCTGAATAACTATCTTAAGCCTCGCATACAAATGACCAGTTAAAATAGTCAAGCCTCATTAGGAAGCAAGCAGGTGGAAAGTTGGAGAACATGTGTGGTGGGCGTTGGAGGGGTTGGGGGGTGGGGGGAGGTGGGGTGGGTTATGGGTGAGATGAGACAAAATTTTCAGAGGGAAGGCTAACTTATTTTTAAAGTTTGATATGGTTCATGGGCATCAAAGTGGTGAAAGAGAGAAAATGGAGGGAGGGAAATAGTGAAAGGAGGAGCTTGTGCATTCACCTCTGGTTCAGAAGGTTGTAGGTTCAAGTCCTAGTCCAGAGACTTGAGCACAAAATCTAGGCTAACACTCCAGTGTAGTACTGAGGGAATGCTGCACTGTCAGAAGTACCATCTTTCAGATGAAAGCAAGGCTTTGCCTGCTTACTCGGGTTGATGTAAAAGATCATATGGCACTATTTCAAAGAAGAACAAAGAGCTCCCCATCCCCACCTACTATTCTGGGCAATAGTTATCCCTCAGCCAGCATCTCCAAGAGCAGATTACCTGGTCATCACTGTATTGCTGTTTGTGGAATCTTGCTCTGCACAATTTTTCTGACTCGTTACCGTACATTGCAACACTTCTGAAGTACGTTTGTGGTTATAAACTGTTTTGAAACATCCTGAAGTTGTTAAAGGTGCTATATAAAAACAAGCCCTCTCTTTATTCCAGGTACAGCCTGTTCTGAAAACCATATGCTGCCAAGTTAGCCACTGCAGCTGTTACACACAAGAGATTCTGTACCACTTTAACAAGAAATTTTGAGTATATTTTTAAATTCTATTTCAAGTTTTATAGTCAAATGGAACAAACTTCTTGTAGTAGATACAATTGGGAATATGATGACACAGTTGCTTCACATTTCAGGCTGTTGAATAGTCCTCCAGGAGCAATCTTTGTAAAGTAGCTAACCCTTTATGTAACTCCTTATGAGGTGACAGTGTCTTTTTAAAGTGCTTTGTGTTAGCAACAAAACCAAGCACTTCAATTATCCATTTGTTCAGAATCTTTCTCAATCAAATGCAGAGGTAATTTTAATGATCTAATACAATCACAGCTCAACCTATGACATAACTGAAAGTGGTATACATTGCCTTTTATTTGTTAAATGAGAAGCAAACATCAGATTTCACAAGAGCAGCAGTTTTTTTTCAACTCCAGTGTGAGGATGAGCATGTTATATGGAAGATATGTTCTTCAAAATTATCCATGTCCTTGGAGGTGCTGTTGGAGGCCCACTATTTTACAAATTTCTACATCACTCCACAACAGCTAAGAAATCATCACTTCCAAAATATTTAAGATATCCCGGTGTTTTCAAGGTCACTGTTTTATTAATAATTTGCTGTTTTATTTCTATAGATAGCAGAGGCAGAGAAAATTATGATTAAAAGTCTATCTGAAAGCTACTGGTGACGCTCCAATATTGGGCGTGGCTGACAAGCAACTGTCAACATTTTTGGCGAATACCTAAACTCCTTGGCCTAGTGCCAACTCACCCAAAGTTGGCTAAACAAGCATGAAAGATTGAGGAATTTTAAGTGCAGGTTAAGCCTAGTATAAACTGAGTTTCCGCAGTCTTCAGCATGGTAAAAATATATGGTGCTGGAAGCTGACACTGGCCAAAAAACTGGCCACGCCCACAGACCAAAATGATCACATGGCAAGCGTTCACTGGTTTCAGTTGTTCGAGGAGGCCCTTCAAGTTAAACTGTTAATTTTTTAGGCACACAGGCACTGGTGGGCGCATTTTAAAAGTTTTTTTTTCAGTATTTAAACAGGTTTTAATTTACTAAGGGTGGAATTGTCCCAGATTTGCACTAATTGTGGTAGTGGGTGAGGAAAAAGATATTTTACCTGCCAGCCGCAATGGTGGGTTTTCACTCCCAATTGTCCCGTTCCCAGCCCCATTAATAATGCATTCCTGGGAATCCCGCCAGATGTCTGGTGGGGCGGCCTCTGATTCGGCCACCCTGCCGTCACCTCAGACCTTCAGTAATCTGGGTGCCATATTTAAAGCGTGCCCCTGCAAAGGGCTAGCACTCTCTAAGGGATTGGAAGCTGCTGCAAAGTCATGGCTTTCAAAGGGAGGAAACATGCTGCACCTAAATTTAGCGATGCCTCCTTCGAACATCTACTGGGCGCAGTGGAGGCCTGCCGTGAAGTCCTCTACCCCCACTCTGGGCAAAGACTGGCAAGCAAGGTCACCAATCCAACATGGGAGGCAGTGGCAGCAGTGGGCAGCGCCAACACCCTGCAAAAGAGGACAGCCACCCAGTGCAGAAAGAGGGTGAATGAACTCATCTGTTCCTCCAGGGTAATTCACTCTTCTCATCACTCTCAACTCACACACTCACAAGCCCATCACACATCCACAGGGCCCTCACTCGCTGCTACTTCAAGGGACATCGCCATTCACTCGCTCACACATGCCTTCATCTGACCTGCAGATCATGTCCATGGGTACCACTCAACTCCCACATATGCCAGGCATCCTTCTCATCTGCCCTGGCAGCATCCTGCTTACACTCTCTCTCCATCTCTATTCATGCAGGCCAAGCTGGCATATAAGAAAAGGGAGAGGTTGCAGACTGGTGGAGAAATGCCCAACATCAAGGTCCTCACAGGCTTTGAAAACAGAGCCATCCAGCTGGCCGGTGAGGACCTGGACTGTTCCTGTGCTGACGGTGAGGTTGGCAGTGTTCTACCTAGTGAGGATCCAGCAGTGCAACATTCATCAGACAACCATGCTGTGAGTGAGTTCCTCTGTTCTGCAGTCCCCGCTATGCACTAATTGTTTCTCCTTGCTTTCACAGGCATATCTGGGAAGCAGCGGAGGAGGTCCATGAGCCAGATCCTCGACTCAAGTCCCAAAGACACCTTGGAAGAAGCATCTAATGACACCCTCATTGAAGACCCATCACAGCGTGCACCCACACCCTCCACCAGACAGAGACACACAGACCTCGGTGGGACCTAGTTCTAGAGTAGCCTTGGAGTCACAATCTGATAAGCACATCTCACTGTCTGATTCACAACAGGCGGAGGCAGGGACTGCCCAGGTTTCCAGCATTTGGAGGACTGCTGGAGGCCAGAAATCTGCTAAGTCTGAATCAGATGAGGAACCTGTGGACTCAGTCATACCTCAGTTGCTGAAGCTGCAAAGACAAGCTCGGGAACATCAGGAAGGGATGTCTGCTGCACTCCTCAGATTGCAAGGCATAATGGAGGAGTCTGTCTGTCTTCATTCTGAGGTGATAGCGCCGGCATGCCAATGCACTGAGGTCAACACTGGTAGGATGGCGGCCGCCATGGAGACCTTGGTCCAGGATATTGGTCTTGCACAGTTGCGCGGGCTGAACTTCATCGCCGTACTTGGCCTCCAACTGTGTCAACACGAGACGGGTGCAGGACAGCTCAATCTCACTCCAGCTACCCCTTCTCCTCAAGGAGTCAGTCAGGGGCCCTTGAGCACCCATAGGGAGGAGGATCAGCAGGTGCACACACTGGGGCCTTCCACCTAGGTGACTCCGGGGCTGTCTGGCTCATCCGAATCCCCTCTTCCTGTGACCCCAATAGCTCCAGCTCCACAGGCCGAGGAGGATGCCACAGCCACACAGAAGGACCCTGAAAGCAGGCCAGGGCCCTCCAGGGCTTGGCCCTCCAGAGGATTCCTGTCAAGGTCATCACAGACAGGTCATAGCAGTCAGCAGGCTGCCTCTACTCCACTGTGGATGTCGGGGGAGCACCAAGACGTAGCGGCAGGGTTAGGAAGGTTAAGAAGATGTAATTGCACAGCCTGGGCATGGTTGTTAATCATTTGTACATAATGTTCACTATTGCAAATAAACACCCAAGAATGTCTCCCTGCCAATGGCCTCTTGTTATGATGAACATGTTCACATCACTCAGGTGTGAAACCTTGGTTCCTGCACAAGATAAAGGCAGGTGTCTCAGTCCAGGGCCTATTCTCTGTGCAGAGTGTAACATGCAGACCAAAGTGATGGTCCAGACTCACACTCCCTGGATACATTACTGATGCCTACACCTCAACGGTGCTTGTCATTGCTGCCAGAAGGTCGTGGGGAGTGTCACAGAGTTCCGTCATTCTCTCTGTGTGCCCTCAGCACCTTTAAGGTGAGGCTGGCCCCCATCTCTTCAGCATCTGTGACTGGTGATGGTGTGCTCCTGAAGGGGTCAGGTGTTGAAGGCAGACAAAGTATCAGGTACTTATAAAGTTTCATGGCTGTGTCTCCATGATATGACCCTGATCACAGAGCGCAAGCGAACTGCCTTCGGCCAGACAAGGGTCAGACATTCTCAGAGGCTATGTGAAGATCTGTGGAGTGTCCTCACTGCATGTCGTCATCATCCTCCTGGAATCTAGTGACTATTAGGGCCTCCGCTGCATCTCCATGACATGACCCTGATCACAGAGCGCAAGCAAGCTGTCCTCAACCAAACAGGAGTCAGGCATTCACAGAGGCAATGTGAAGATCTATGGACTGCCCTCAATAAATATCATCATCATCCTCCACGAATCTTGTGGGTGTGAGAGCCTCCTGAGCATGCCTGCCTCGTCTGGCCAGTGTGATGACGTCATCGCCACATCCTCACCTTTGGGGACCTCATCACTGTCACCCCCTTTGACATCTTCCTCATCGGAGGAGACGGCAAGTCTTTCATCTCTTCTTCAGCAAGGCTTCACCCGTTGCAGCACGAGGTTGTGGAGTGCGTAGCAAGTGACGATGATGTGCGACGCCCTCGCTGGATTGTATTGCAGTTCCCCACCGGACCTTTCGAGGCACCAAAACCTCATTTGCAAAATGTCTATCATTTGCTCCACCAAAGTCCAGGTCGCAGCTTGAGCCTCGTTATACGGTGGCTCTGCTGCAGTTTGAGGCCACCACATGGGCGTCATCAGACATGTCCTCTGTGAGTAGCCCTTGTCCCCGAGGAGCCAACTCTGCAGCCTCTTTGGATCCTGGAAGATGTCAGTGATCTGAGACCTGCTAAGGATGTAGGAGTCGTGGACGGTCCCTGGGAACTGTGCGCAGACCTGTAGGATGCGTTCATGGTGGTCACACTCCAGCTGACCATTCAGCGAGTGGAAGCCCTTGCCATTGATGTAGTTTGCTGCTTGTTGCCATGGAGATCTAAACGCCACATGAGTGCAGTCGATGGCACCTGCACCTGTGAAAAACTTGGTGTCTGCACAAATCCCAGCGTTCTTGCTTCCTGGCTTTCCTGATCCTGGGCAAAATGCACAAAGTCCTGTACCTTCGTGCAGATGGCATCCATGACCTCCTGGATGCGTGTGTGTGTGGAGGCTTTTGAGATCCTGCACATGTCACCTGTGGAACCCTGGAAGGAGCCACTGGTGTAAAAAGTGAGCATTGCGGTCACTTTCATGGTCACTGGCAGTGGATGCCCTCCATGTCCCCGTGGCACCAAATCCTGCAGCAGGTGGCAGGTGTGCCCGACTATTCCCTAGACATATGCATGGTTTGGCAACACTGGTTCTCAATCATCTGCGCCATGTATAGACCCTGTGTCTAGAGGAGCACAGAAGTGATGGCTCTCTGTGGATCTTAAGCTGTGTGCGCAGCAGGCCCTGCTGCCCCTTCCTCCTGAGGGAGGTGCTCCTCCCTTTGCTGAGCCAGGCGCCCCCGCCGCTCTCTTCTTCTGCTTTTCTGCTCCCTGCAGCCATGAGGCATACCGCTAGATCACCAGACTTCATGATCGTAATGTTCTCCTCCTACAGGATCAAAGAGAGAGATGCATGGGTTAGCACATGTGTCCTAAGAACCTTTCTTGGTTAAGTCTGAAGGCCCCTTCACTCATGCAGGAGAGTGCTGGCCGCCACATGGATGGTCACTGGGTAGTGTGCTCATTGGCTGTCTCAAACCCCACCCGCCTCCACCCCACTTCACCTGACTGATTGACGGCAGCTTCAGCCATTGGACTGGTGAGTGGTGGGTGGGGGGGGAGGGGTTGGGAGTGGGGGGCAAATAGGCGATTGGCAACTTGGATGGAGGATCAGAAGGGCCAAGGATGATTTGGGGGTGAGGTGTGTTGGGCCAAGGGCAAGAGGCCATCATTGATAAAAGGTGAATAGGTGGGGTTGGGCCATGATGAGGAGCAAGAGGGCTTCGAGGATGAAGAGCGGGTGGGTTCTGGGTGTGGAGGTGTGCGACAGAAAGGTCCTGGCATCATGGGTGTCAAGGAGGCAGCTGGGGAGTGTAGGAGTCAGCAAATGGTGGGTTCTGAAGCGTCCTGGGTGTTGACGTGAGGAAACTGTCTGTCATGGGGAAGGTCCACAGTTACAGGGCGGAGGTCGATGCAGTACAAGGGCAGGTCCACACAGAGGTAGGAATAATGGAAGGTCTCAGTTGATGAGTCAAGGCCTTTTAAGGTCACATCAAAGATGATGGGGAGAGGGTCTAAGATCAGAGGAGGAATGTCTTCAGTATGGGGTTGTGGGCTCAAGGGTGATGATGGCATGTGCACTTTTGCCCACTTGAGTGGGCAAAAACTTGGCAAACGGAATATGATGTGGGAACATGTAAGGTTGTGCAATTTGGCAGGAGGAATAGAGGATGTGAATATTATTTAATTGGTGAAAGACTGCAGAAAGCTGCGGCATAGAGGGATTTGGGGGTCCTCGTGCATGAATCACAAAAAGCTAGCATACACTTTTAGCAGGTAATAGGGAAGGCAAATAGAAGGTTTCAAAGGGAATGAAGTAAAAAAATAATGAAGTGTTGCTAAAACTATACAAGGCGCTAGTTAGACCACACCTAGAATACTGTGAACAGTTTTGGTCCCCTCATCTAAGGAAAGATATATTGGCATTGGAGGCAATCCAGAGAATGTTCACTAGGTTGATCCCAGGGATGGAGGGATTTTCTTATAAGGAGAGGTTGAGTAGGGCCTGTACTCATTGGAGTTTAGAAGAATGAGAGGCAACCTTATTGAAACATACAACATTCTTAGAGGTGGATGTAGAGAGGTTGTTTCCCCTTCTGGGAGAGTCTAGGAACAGATGACACAATCTCAGAGTAAGGGGGCACCCATTTAAAACAGAGATGAGAAGGAATTTCTTCTTTCAGAGGGTAGTCAATCTGTGGAATTCTTTACCGCAGAGGGCTATAGATGCTGGGTCGTTAAGTATATTCAAGGCTGAGATAGACAGATTTTTAATCAGTAAGGGAGTAAAGGGTTATGGGGAAAAGGCAGGAAAGTGGAGTTGAGGATTATCAGATCAGCCATGATCTCACTGAATGGTGGAGAAGACTCAATGGGCCGAAAGGCCTACTTCTGCTCCTACGTCTTTTTTTAAATTCATTCATAGGGTGTGGGTGTTGCTGGCCAGGCTGGCATTTATTACCCATCCCTAGTTGCCCCTTAGTTCAGAGGGTACTTAAGAGTCAACCACATTGCTGTGGGCCTGGAGTCACATGTAGGCCAGATCAGGTAAGGATAGCAGATTTCCTTCCATAAAGGCATTAGTGAACCAGATGGGTTTTTACAACAATCGATGATAGTTTCATTGTCATCATTAGACTTTTAATTCCAGATTTTTATTGAATTCAAATTCCACCATCTGCCTTGGCTGGATTCAAACCCGGGTCCTGGGTCTCTGGATTACTAGTCCAGCGACAATACTGCTACACCATCACCTCCCCAGAGGCCTTATGGTCACTCTCACTGTCACAGGCCAAGGGTGATGGTGGGAGGTTCGGAGTTGTCAGAGGGAAGGTACACTGTGATGCTCAGAGGGTCAATGATGGTGGACCCAAACTCGAAGGTGACAGAGGGAAGGTGGACAGTGACGGGTTCCGGGTGAAGGGTGATTCTGTTTCTGTTGTTGGCCATTTTCCCAAACTTATGGTCAGCTGGCAAGAGGGCAGGTCCAATTGGGAGGAGGACATGGGGGGTGGGGGGTGGGGGGGTCGGAGTGAGAGGAGTTTTAGGTGTGGCTCATGGGAGGATTTGAAAATCTCATTGCTCAGCAGCTGTATGGATGAACATGAACACAGAGGTGCTCATTTCATTTCCTGCTTTCTTCACACAGTTAACTTGGTTGATTTGCTATGGGTCTAATACACCCAATATTCTTGCAACCTGGAAGCAGCACAACGTGGCCATACAAGGCAGAGAACCATGACAGCAGGATGAGAGTGAGGAGCAGCACTCCCCCTGGAAACATAGAAAATAGGAACTGGAGTAGTTGGTGTTTTTCTTTCATAGACTTTATGAGAGCACAAAGGTGGCATGGGTGTTTTAAAAAAGTTCAATTTGTCACATGCAAATATTGCATATTACACTGATTTCACTTAATTCATGTTTGCACCATCATTATTTTTTGAGACTAGCTTATTTAGAAAGCTGAATGTACTGGCATGCCTCATGGTCATGTATTGATGGTTACAGGGGAGTCAGGGGCATTTCCTTTATTGTGAAGGAAACAATATTGTGTGTTCCTGTTCAGTCTTTAATAAATGTTCCTGTTCATGCCCAAATTTGTACTCACTCACCATGGTACATGGTTGAACTTGCAGGCCCAGCTGGTCCTCCCTTGCATGCATTGTCAAGGAGATTGTCCACGATTACTCTCAATTGAACTCAAAGCCCTGCAACAATGGTTCAGGATCTGAATTCTTTATCATGGTAGGCTGACTGACATATGTCCAAGTACGAAGCAAATGTTCTCAGAACAGTATTCACTGGCAAGTATGTGTGACAAAGGTCCACTGCCCTTGCTCTTCTAGGTGGCAGAGGACATAGATTCAGAGGTAGGTCCAAGAGGAACACTGGCATTGGAAGGCATTCCAAGCAGGCAATGAAGTTCTGGTGATGGGATCATGGTTATGAAGGTCCCTCACTCCAGGGCGAATCAGGTGTATGTTAGGCTGTCCCTGATATCCCTGGCACATTGCTCCATGGCCATGGTATCCAGTAAAGGCTTGTGCACATTCAAGGCCTCCTCCTCAGATTCATCCAGTTTATCCTCATCTGAGTGTTTGGGCCCCAGCTTTTAACAATATATATCAATGATTTGGATGAGGGAACCAAATGTAATTTTTCTAAGTTTGCTGACAACACAAAACTTGGTGGAAATGTGAGCAGTGAGGAGAGGGTTAAGAAACTTCAAGGCGATTTAAATAGGTTGAATGGGTGGGCAAATGCATGATAGATGTAGTATAATGTGGATAAGTGTGAAGTTATTCACTTTGGTAGGAAAAATAGAATGGCAGAGTATTATTTAAATGGTGAGAGATTGGGAAATGTTGATGTACAAAGGGACCTGGGTGCCCTTGTACGCCAATCACTGAAAGCAAGCATGCAGGTGCAGCAAGCAGTTAAGAAGACAAATGGTATGTTGGCCTTCATTGCGAGAGGATTTGAGTACAGGAGCAAGGATGTCTTGCTGCAGGCAATAGTGAGACCACACCTGGAGTATTATGAGCAGTTTTGGTCTCCTTTCCTAAGAAAGGATATGCTTGCCAGAGAGAGACAGTGCAGCAAAGGTTCATCAAGCTGATTCCTGGGATGGTAGGGTTGCTGTGTGAGGAGAGATTGGGTTGACTAGGCCTGTATTCACTGTAGTTTAGAAGAATGGGAGGGGGTCTCATTGAAACGTATAAAATTCTGAGATGGCTGGTCAGACTGGATGCAGCGATGACATTTCCTCTGGCTGCGGTGTCTAGAACAGAATCAGAATCACAGAATCACAGAATCACAGTGCAGAAGAGGCCCTTCGGCACATCGAGTCTGCACTGACACGTGAGAAACACCTGACCTACCTACCTAATCCCATTTAACAGCACTTGGCCCATAGCCTTGAATGTTATGACGTGCCAAGTGCTCATCCAGGTACTTATTAAAGGATGTGAGGCAACCCACCTCCACCACCCTCCCAGGCAGTGCATTCCAGACCGTCACCACCCTCTGGATAAAAAAGTTTTTACTCACATCCCCTCTAAACCTCCTGCCCCTCACCTTGAACTTATGCCCCCTTGTGACTGACTCTTCAACAAAGGGGAACAGCTGCTTCCTATCCACCCTGTCCATGCCCCTCTTAATCTTGTACACCTCAATCAGGTCGCCCCTCAGTCTTCTCTGCTCCAACGAAAACAACCCAAGTCTATCCAATCTCTCTTCATAACTTAAATGTTTCATCCCAGGCAACATCCTGGTGAATCTCCTCTGCACCCCCTCCAGTGCAATCACATCCTTCCTATAATGTGGTGACCAGAACTGCACACAGTACTCCAGCTGTGGCCTCACCAAGGTTCTATACAACTTCAACATGACCTCCTTACTTTTGTAATCTATGCCTCGATTGATAAAGGCAAGTGTCCCATATGCCTTTTTCACCACCCCACTAACATGCCCCTCTGCCTTCAGAGATCTATGGACACACACGCCAAGGTCCCTTTGTTCCTCAGAACTTCCTAGTGCCATGCCGTTCATTGAATACTTCCTTGTCAAATTACTCATTCCAAAGTATATCACCTCACACATTTCAGGGTTAAATTCCATCTGCCACTTATCTGCCCATTTGACCATCCCGTCTATATCTTCCTGTAGCCCAAGACACTCAACCTCACTGTTAACCACCCAGCCAATCTTTGTGTCATCTGCAAACTTACTAATCCTACCCCCCACATAGTCATCTATGTTGTTTATATAAACGACAAATAATAGGGAACCGAGCACAGATCCCTGTGGTACGCCACTGGACACTGGCTTCCAGTCACCAAAACATCCTTCTGCCATCACCCTCTGCCTCCTACAACTAAGCCAATTTTGAATCCACCTTATCAAATTACCCTGTATCCCATGTGCATTTGCCTTCTTTATAAGTCCCCCATGTGGGACCTTGTTAAAGTCTTTGCTGAAATCCATATAAACTACATCAACTGCACTACCCTCATCTACACACCTGGTCATCTCCTCAAAAAATTCAATCAAATTTGTTAGACATAACCTCCCACTGACAAAGCCATGCTGACTATCCCTGATCAAACCTTGCCTCTTCAAGTGGAGATAGACACTCTTCTTCAGAAATTTCTCCAATAGTTTCCCTGCCACTGATGTGAGACTCACTGGCCTGTAGTTCCCTGGCTTATCTCTACAACCCTTCTTAAATAGCGGAACCACATTAGCTGTTCTCCAGTCCTCTGGCACCTCCCCCGTGGCCAGAGAGGAATTAAAAATTTGGGTCAGAGTCCCTGCGATCTCCTCCCTTGCCTCCCTCAGCAGTCTGGGACACAAATCATCTGGACCTGGAGAATTGTCCACTTTTAAACCTGCCAACACTTTCAATCCCTTGTCACTCCCTATATCAATTTGCTTAAGAACCTCACAGTCTCTCTCCCTGAGTTCGATACCTTCATCCTCATTCTCTTGGGTGAAGACGGACGTGTAGTATTCATTCAACACTCTAGCGATGTCCTCTGGCTCCACCCATAGATTGCCCCCTTGGTCCCTTATGGGCCCTACTCCTTCCCTGGTTATCCTCTTCCCATTGATATACTTATAGAATATTTTGGGATTTTCCCTACTTTTACCAGCCAGAGCATTCTCATATACCCTCTTTGCTCTCCTAATTGCTTTCTTAAGCTCTACCCTGCACTGTCTGTACTCCACTAATGCCTCTGCTGATTTGCTTCCCTTGTACCTGCTAAAAGCTTCTCTTTTCCTTCTCATTGTTACCTGAATATCTCTGGTCATCCATGGTTCTCTGGGCTTGTTACTCCTTCCTATCACCCTAGAGGGAACATGTTGAGCCTGTACCCTCCCCATTTCCTTTTTGAACACCCCCCCACTGTTCCTCTGTAGATTTCCCCACAAGTAACTGTTCCCACTCTACCTTGGCCAGATCCTGCCTTATTTTACTAAAATCCACTCTCCCCCAATCCAAAACATTTTTTTGCAACTTGTCGATTTCTTTGTCCATAACAAACTTAAACTGTACCATGTTGTGATCGCTATCACTAAAATGCTCCCCCACCACCACCTCAGCCACCTGTCCGGCTTCATTCCCCAGAATTAGGTCCAGCAATGCACCGTCCCTTGTTGGACCCTCTACATATTGACCTAAAAAATTCTCCTGTACACATTTCAAGAAATCCACTCCATCCAAGCCCTTAACACTATGTCTATCCCAGTTAATGTTGGGAAAGTTGAAATCACCTAATATAATTACCCTATTGTTATTGTTTTTACACATCTCCAAAAATTGTGCACATATTTGCTTCTCAATTTCTCGCTAACTATCTGGGGGGGGGTCTATAATAAACACCTAATAAGGTGGTTGCCCCATTTTTATTCCAAAGCTCTACCCACAGAGCTTCATTCGATGCCCCTTCCAAGATATCATCTCTCCTTACTGCAGTAATGGACTCCTTAACTAATAATGTGATGCCTCCTCCTCTTTTACCCCCTCCCCTGTCTCACCTGAAGATTCTATACCCCGGAATGTTGAGCTGCCAATCCTGCCATTCCCTCAACCATGTCTCAGTGATGGCTACTATATCACAATTCCACATGTCAATCCTTACCCTTAACTCATCTGTTTTACCTGTAATACTCCTGGCATTAAAGTAGAGGCCATCCAGCCTTGCCTTGCTCCCTTGAAGCTTATTGCAGCTGTACTCCCTCTGACTTGATTGTTTTACTGTATTATGATGTGTTCCTATTCTGCTAACATTTTGTCTCCCCTCCCTCCTGCCAAATTAGTTTAAACTCCTCCCAACAGCACTAGCAAACACGCCCGCAAGGATGTTAGTCCCGCTCTGGTTCAGATGTAGACCGTCCCGCTTGTACAGGTCCCACCTTCCCCAGAATTGGTCCTAGTGATCCAGCAACCTAAAACCCTCCCTTCTGCACCAACTCTTAAGCCACGTATTCATCTGTGCTATTCTCCTATTTCTGAGCTCACTAGCACGTGGCACTTGGGTTGTAATCCAGAGATTACAACCCGAGAGGTCTTGCTTTTTAGTCTACTGCCTAACTCCCTGAATTCTTGATGCAAGACCTCATCCCTCTTTCTACCTAAGTCATTGGTACCAACATGTACCATGACCTCTGCCTTATCACCCTCCCGCTTCAGGATGCTCTGCAGCCGTTCAGTGACATCCCGGACCCTGGCACCAGGGAGGCAACATACCATCCTGGAGTCACGTTGACGGCCACAGTAGCGCCTATCTGTTCCCCTGACTATAGAATCCCCTATTACTATTGCTCTTCCTCCCTTCCTCCCCTCCTGTACAGACAGGCTGCTTATGATGCCAGAAGCTTAGCTCTGTCCGCACTCCCTGGAGGAACTAGCACCGTCATCAGCCTCCAAAACGGAATACCGATTTGTGAGCAGGACCCCAGGGGACTCCTGAGCTACCTGCCTGTTTCTCTTGGACTGCCTAGTGGTCACCCATTCCCTTCCTCCCTCAAGTCCCTTCATCTGCGGTGTGACCACCTCTCTAAACGTGCTATCCACGATGCTCTCAGACTCACGGATGCTCCACAGTGTCCACAGCCGCCGTTCCAGCTCTGAAACCCGAGCTTCCAGGAGCTGCAGCTGGGCACACTTCCTGCACACATTCTGGTCCTGGGCACTGGAAATGTCCCCGGCTTCCCACATGGAGCACGAGGAGCACACCACGACTTTGAGCACTCCTGCCATGACTTACCCCTTTAAATTAAAAACTTTTAAGTCAATTACTCTAGGGCCCTTCTTTCCTGATCCTCGTTACTGCAGAGTATACAAACTGTAAACCACAAAAAGACCTTAAACTATAAGCGATTAAAGTACTAAATACCTTACCCACTACTTACCAGTGATTCCTTTCCCTTGTAGTCTCTACTACTGCAGCACGTTCTGAAGGTTTAAGAAGTTGGATAGCAAGGAAAAAATGCAAAGAGCACCTTATCCCATATGCACCGAATTCCTGCTTTCCACCTAATTCCAAATACCCACTCTGGCTATGCCCCACTCAGGATGTGCTCGCTCTCCTGTTCATGTGCAAGCACGAACAAGGGATCACAGTCTCAGGATATGGGATTGGCCATTTAGGACTGAGATGAGGAGAAACCTCTTCACTCAGAGAGTGGTGAACCTGTGGAATTCTCTACCACAGAAGGCTGTGGAGGCCAAGTCACTGAATATATTTAAGAAAGAAGTGGATAGATTCCTGGACTCTAAAAGCATCAAGGGGTATGGGGAGAGCATGGGAGCATGGTGTTGAGATAGAGGATCAGCCATGATCATGAACCGTGGAGCAGGCTCGAAGGGCCAAATGACCTACCCCTGCTTCTATTTTCTATGTTTCTATGTTTCTGTGAAGTTAGATTGTGGTTGAATACAACTCTCCTGCTACTGAAGGTCCATAGCGCCTCATGACTACCCAGTATTGAGTTGCTAGATTTGTTTGAAATCTCTCCCATTTATTATGGTGGTAGTTGCCACACAAGGTTGAGGCTATCTTCAATGTGAAGACGGCATTTTGTCTTCACAAGGGCTGTGTGGTGGTCACTCCCACCAATACTTGCGCTGATTGGAATACGGCCTTGCAGGACTGCCATGCTGCGCTTCATACTATCAGTAGTTTGCAGCTAGTGGCAATGGATTTCACTATTACTGCCTCAGACGTGTAAATAGCAGCACTGATACGCATGTCCTTCACTTAGAAGAATACCTGAGCAATCCTTGTTAGCTACTTAAAGTGTTATCTTACAGGAGATGCAATAAACCAAATACCATTTGCAGATTATGTTTATTTTAAAAAATTGGAATCACCAGTGAATATTCTACTTAATAGCAAAACAGGAATATAAAATAGAGAAGGAAAAAATGTACCTGACCCATCGAGGGTCAGTGTGAAAGCTGCCTCCAGATTTTGCCTCTTCAGAATTTTTTCTTACCAATGATTTTATCATCGACAGTGTTGAGATGTGGTGCTGGGAGAGATAATTTCAAGCTGAGAATAATTTAACATGCTCAACTGGAAAGTGTCTGGCTGAAGAATCCTTGGAAACTGCAGGATAATGGTTCCGCTAAAAAAAAAATTCCATCTATATTGTGGTAATCTGAGGTGTAATGCACCTTTAAGAGAATGTGAGCAGACTGACCATGTGACTGTAAGACCCAATAGCTGTGTAGCGTGGGCTACAATGTTAATGTTAGTTTAGAGTAGGGTCTGGTTGGAGAAGCACACATCATGTTAGTGCTCTGTTGTCTATGTAAATAAATAGCATGTGCTTCATTTCATATTGGTCTCTGCATCTGCAGTATATTGTAATCGACTCACCTGTCGACAGATAAGTGCGCAACCGGTTCGCGAGCAAAGCAACCCCGTAGTAGAACATAACAACTGGCGACGAGGCAAAACAGGACCAGTCAACAATGCTAAGGAAGCCGCGAAAACTCAACTGTAGTGAATCAGCCGTGCCTTGCAGGCCGATTGTAAGTACAGCCCTCACCATAGTCATCGAAGTTATCTTCTCCAGTATGCCACAATTTGGCCACATCGAACCGTTTGATCAGACGACCAATGACTGGTCACATTATATTGAACGCCTCGCGTTTTTCTTTTTGGCCAACGACATATCGGGGGAGGAGAAGAGGCGGCGATCCTCTTATCGTCATGTGGCAGTAAAACATATGGCCTAATTCGTAGTCTAACGGCACCCAACTCCTCAGATTCCAGGAGCTTTGATGAGTTGGTGAATATTGTGAAAAGCCACTTTCAACCAAAACCCTCGGTAACAACGCAGTGTTTTACATTCAATTCGAGGTGTCATGCCCTAGAGAGACAGTTGCTTGCTATGTAGCAGCCTTAAAACAACTGACAGAGCACTGTGAGTTTGGGATGCCAATTAATGACATGTTAAGAGACCGATTAGTGTGTGGGATTAACGAAAATGCCATTCAAAAAAGGTTGTTGTCAGAAACAAATTTAGACTTCAGCAAGGCGCTGGAGTTGGTGCTCGCAATGGCGAGCACAGTCAGGGACTTGGAAGAAATCAAGGAAGCACAAAATGGCGCTGTTCTTCACTTCGGGAAGGTGACACCGGCTAGAAATGGTGCAAAAGCGCAGGGCTCCGTGGAATGGTGGGAAACAGCCACCATTAACAGACCAGCAAAAAGCAATGGCTTAATGAGTTAACACCACATTAATAACAGCAGAATTGGAACCAGACAACCTACAAATGAACATCAATTTAAAATAACCAAGTGTTTCTACTGCCATCGCATTGGGCACATTATGCGATATTGTAAAGAGAGAGTCAGGCAAGATTTCAAACAAAAAGGCAGAAGTTGTGAAATTTATATAATGGAGGAACCAGAAGAAACAGTCAGATATTTACTCGCTACACAACTTAAAAATGGGTAAAACAGAGCCAATCTATGTGACAGTAGAAGTTGACAGAAAACCCATTCGAATAGAGGTGGATACAGGCACATTCACGACAGTCATAGGGGAACACACGTTTAAGTATCTGAATGGAGGAGGCCACTCACTAAAGCTGGAAAACTCAGATGCTGGATTAAAGAAATACTGGCGAAGACGTATGGGTAAAAGGCATATGCAAGGTTCCAGTATAATATGGAAGCCAGTCTGCTAACCTGCCCCTTATAGTGGTAGCAGACAGAGGACCGAGTCTGCTCGGAAGAAACTGGTTAAAAGAGATCAATCTTGAGAGATTACTGAGATCTCAATCAGAAGCAGGAAATGTTGCTGTTTGGTAAAAAGGAGCATGTAAAGACTTAACAAAAGGAACTTATAGAGGTGATGCATCAGGACAGAGTTCGGGTTGAAGCCAGTAACCTCCAAAAAGAAAAAGAAAAAAAAAACCTGCTGAAGGACTTTTGCATATTGCAAGATTACCTTAGATCCCAATTTGTACCACTAAAAAGGTATGAGGAAAAACAGAAAGAATTCAGCATATCTCTGGCCAAGATGAATAATCAATTAGCTGAGAAAGCACGAAAATACTTAACTCTCCAGGAAACAGCTAACCAATATAAAAAATAAATGGAACTGAAGAACCAGCTACGTGGAAGCCAAGAAGCCTTAAAAATAGAGACCCCTGAGTTTGCAAAGGAGCTGACAGATGAGGAAATGCTGGAAGACTCAACCACCGAGTTCACTCAAGTTGAGCTCATACCTGAGCCTAGTCTGACCAATAGGGAAGTTGAAAAGAAGGCTGAGATTAAAGTCAGCATTGCCAAGAAGAAAGCCCATCAAAAGAAGATACATAGGAAGAGAAAGCGAAGTTACGAACAAGGCCCTAAATTTTTTTTCACACAACAGGAAGTTGAACATTTTGTGTTAAATTTATTTTTGCCCAACATCCTGATTCTCAGAACCTCCCTCACAGTCGCTCTTCATATTCTTGAACTTGTAGGGGAGGGGCAGCAGGAGTGCATTGGGCCTGGAAGAGGATGAAAGCATTCCAGTTGGAGTGTACATCACAGGTAGAAGGAACTCCTCTTGCTTTTGAAGTACCTGTAGAATCCGTTTAACCTGAGAGAGTCGAAGAGACAAACTTACAGGTTCCTCCTGGGGAGCTTAGTGAACCGATAAGTCCTGAGAGGGAGGCCTCAGATAAACCATCTGAAGTTGTAGAAATACAACGGCTGACACATTTGAAAAAGCTTCCTGAGAGACTGAGTTTGTAAATAGTTTATGTAAATAGTTAATATATTGTAAATGTACTTTCAAGTAAAGGAGGAGGGATGTGGTAATCTGAGGTGTAATACACCTTTAAGAGAATGAGGAGATTGACCATGTGACCATAATGCCCAATAGCTGTGTAGCGCAGGCTACCATGTTAGCCTAGAGTAGGGTCTGGTTGGAGAAGTACACATCATGTTAGTGCTCTGTTGATTGTGTAAATAAATAGTATGTGCTTCATTTTATATTGGTCTCTGTGTCTGCAGTACACTATAATCGACTCACTGGCCAATGGGTAAGTGTGCAACTGGTTCGTGAGCAAAGCGACCCCATAGTGGAACATAACATATATAGAACAAAAAGAGGAAATGCTGGAAAAACTCAGCAGATCTGACAGCATCTGTGGAGAGAGAAACAGAGTTGACATTTCAAGTCCTTATGACCCTTCTTCAGAGCTACAGAAAAGCAGGGATGTGATGAAATTTATACTGTTTAAGGAGGATGGAGTAGGTGAAGCAGCAATAGGTGGGGGCAAAGGAGAGATTGACAAAGATGCCATGAACAAAAGGACAAAGGGAGTGTTAACAATAGTGGTAAGGGCTAAAAAAGGTGCTAATAGTGGCATAAAGGTAAGAAAGCAGAATGTGATAATAGCAGAACAAGGGTAAGAACTCTGGAAAGAACAACATGAACAAATAACAGATGGCCCTTGTGGGGGTGGGGTGGAGGGAAGAGGTGGTGGGGGGTGGAAATGGGATGAAAAAGGGGGATAAAAGAAGGGGATAAAACAATGAATAAATTAATAAAACTAAAAATGAAAAAAATAAAAATAAGTGGATAAAAAATAAAATTTAATTTTGAAAAAAGGGATTAAAAAAAGGGGTGAGGATAGAGGAGAGAGTTCCTGGTCTGAAGTTGTTTAACTCAATATTAAGTCCTGAAGGCTGTAAAGTGCCTAATCGGAAGGTGAGGTGCTGTTCCTCCAGTTTGCATTGGGCTTCATTGGAACATTCAGCAGGCCAAGGATGGACACGTGGGCACGAGAGCAGGATGATGTGTTGAACTGGCAAGCAACAGGAAGGCCTGGGTTATGCTTGCGGACCCCCCCAGAGGTGTTCTGCAAAGCGGTCACCCAGTCCGCGTTTGAACTCCTCAATGTAGAGAAGACCACATTGGGAGCGGTGAATGCAATAGACTAAATTGAAGGAGGTGCATGTGAAGCGCTGAAAGGGAGGGGAAGATGTGTTTGGTGGTGATCCACTGAATACAGAGGCTGATAGGGTGGAAGGTGAGAACAAGGACAACCCTATCTTGGTTCTAGGAGGGAGGAGAAAGGTGAAAGCAGAAGTGCCTGAAACAAAACAAACATGGTGGAGGGCCCTGTCCATGGTGTGGGGGCAGTGGGGGATCCTCAGTTTTAGGGAGAAGGAAGGCATACTCAAAGGGCTAGTATCGAAGGTTGCATTGTATGAGCAGATATGATGAAGATGATGAAATTGGTAGAATGGAATAGAGTCCTTACTGGAAACTGGAGTGTAAGAAAATGTCATCAAGGTAGCTGGGAGAGTCAGTGAGCTTATAATGAAGATTGGTTGGTAGCATACCCTCCATGTCATGCCCAGTAGAGGCATTTTATATTCAGAACATGAACTGTAATCAGTGTGGAATCTTCTGGAACTGATTTTTCTTTTAAAAATGAACATGAAATGCTTCAAAAGATAGTTGCTGAGAGTCACTTGACTTGATCACTGGATTCAAGCTGTCGCACTGTCTCAAAAGGACAAAAGGACAATTTCCAAGTTAAAGAGGTGTCATTACACATCTCCTGAAACCATGCAGAAGAGGTTTCCTGACCTGAATAGGTCTTTTCAGAAACAAAGATGGTAATTGTGTCAAACCTCCAGGGTGAATGTCTCCAAACAACAACCCAGGCTGTAGCTAATCAGCTAAACTCAACACCATATTTGAAAAGCAGAACTGAGAAACCATATGGTAAGGCAGCCATGTTGGACACCCTTTTTGACCTTCAAGTGCTGTCTGCAAGGCACAACAGGAGCAGCAGAAACAGCCACAACATCTACACTTTAAGACCTGGAAACTGTAATATCCTAAGGTCTCTGAGCTTGTTCAATTTCAAGTTCACTAACATAGCAAACCAGCCCCCTGGTAACAAGACTACAAGTAACTAACTTTGTGATCTGCAGAAAACTCAACTCTTTGAGAGAATCCTGCAACAATTTTGATATTCAACTTCAGCCATTGAATTCACCTAACTGCACTTATGGAGTGAAAAACCTCTTCTTCACCAGGCCTGTACTATATGGTTTTGAGACAAGCCGATCATGTGAATTGCAAATTATTCTTGTGTATATAACTTTGAAAAGTGCACTACTCTCTTTAACTGTATTTTCTTTGAGTGTGTGTGTGAATGGCTGGGTGCTTGAATGACATAGTGTTAGATCTTGGGGGTGAAAAAAAACCTTTTTATTTAAACCCACGAGAAGCTTGCTGCTAATTATTCCAATTGACCACACACTCAAGGGTTAAGAAACAGACACATCTTCCTTTTTCAAAAACACATGATTACAGACAGTAAGTGAAGGGAATAGGAGTTTCAGTTCTCTCTCATCCCTATCTGTAGCACCAGAAATTGACACATTGAAGCCCCAGAAGGGAAGACTCAGAAATTGACAATGTGAAGGCAAGAGAAGGGGGAAAGTGGGAAACAAAGTCCTTGAAATCTTCCAGTTCAGACCGAGAGCAGGAAGCATCACCAGTACAGTTATCAATGTACCAGATGAGGCAAGGGAAGGGCCTGAGTAGGACTGGAGCAAAGTATTTTCCACATACCCGACAAAAAGGCAGGCATCGTTAGGAGCCATGTGGCTAACCCATAGTAGCACCATTTTATTTGGGGGAATTGAGTGGAAATAAAGAGGCAGTCTTCAATGTGAAAACCCCAGGGGATGGAAGGTGGTGGTGGATAGGGCCTGATTGGGCCTCCATTTAAGGAAGAAGCGGAGAGTTCGCAAACCATCCTTGTTGGTGATGGATCTGATATCATATGTGCACCTACCAATAAGATGGGGCTGGAATCCATCAGGAGCTGGGTCCCTGTCTAAATTTTCCACTTACCTGCCTAGCTCCTGAGGGGAAATGAGAGAAGGTCACTCGGCATACTGGAGATCAAACCTGTGGCATTTTGGCCTGCACGGCTTGGTGTCACACTGTACAAAACCTACAGGGAACATTCAAGTAAATCACTGACACTGGAGGCCAACAGGCTACTGCTTTATGTATGACAGCCAGAAGATCCTGTAGCAGCAGCCATTTGTCTTGTATGTGGTTGCTGATTTTCCACTCTTCATTAAGAGCAAATGGGTCAGTTGTGTGTTACAAAATACTCGGGCCACATTAATAATGGCCAAAGCCTGGAAACTATAGGCAGTTCAAGTCAAATTAGATGCAACAGGCTGAGGTGTGTCTCACCATATTAGCACCCAGACCTGAAGAGGGAGGAGGAAATTAGGGTCAATTTATTTAGCCACAAAACTGTCAGAAAAGCTGTAAAATTGTGTTTTGTTTGGCATTTTAATTGATTTTAAAATCATCATTTTAGGCAAGTCTGATGCAAAACATTGTCATCATTGCAAAGGATTGGTGGTAATCAATAATACAAGTTAAGTTCAAAGAAGCTCCCTTTGCTTTTTTGCCCTATTTGGATTGATTAAAAAAGAGTCCTATAGCATTGGGACAGATGACTGACTTTCCTTTTCAATACGGTAGTATTTAGGCAATGCTTTATGTGTGCCAGCTTCTTTATGCTTTTATTGTGACTGCAATAACAATGGGAACGATGAATTGCCTCCAGGGGCGAAATCAGCACATTATGCCCAAAGTACAACTGATGTTGTGAGGTAACTAGGGGCTGAATTTTATGTCCCACGGGCGGGTGTGCGGCCGACCCGATTGGGTGTAAAATCACGTCAGAGGATGTCGGGCAAGCGTCCTGACGTCATTGCACCCTCGTGCGATATTTCGCTCGGCAGGCGCGCAAAAATCAGAAGTGCCGGCCGACAATTAAGAGGGCAATTAAGCCCATTAATGGCGCAACTGACAACGATTTTTCGTGGCACCTCCAGCCTTACGGTTGGCAGACAGGTGAATCGGCCAGGCAGCCTTTGCATTTTTCATCAAACCTCGTCCAACGGCGGGATGAAATCTCCGTTATGAAATCAAATAAAAATAAATATCTGTGGTCAGCATTTTTATCTGCTATATTTTCAGCTGATTGATTGTGATTCATGGACATCTTTTTGCAGCTTTTTAAACCTTTATTTTAGCATTTTTGGGTCTGTAGCTCCCCGAGGCAGCTGTCAGCTTTCAGGGAGCTTTCTCGCAGCGCTCACCCGCGCCTGCGGAATCGTCATCGCTGCCTTCTTCCTGTCCCCGCCCCAGCAGCGCTGAGCTTTTCAGCACGCGTTTCACGCTGGCTGGCCGTTAATTGGCCAACCAGCGTGAAATCGCGGTTGAGGGCCCATTTCCCGACCACTCCCGGGCCCACCAATCGCACGTGCCCACCAAAGGTAAAATTCAGGCCAATATATATTGTCCCACCCTCCTATAAATCGCTCATCATGTGACGCGAATACAGGCTTCGACCAAGAAGCTTATTGCGTGGGTAATCTTGTGGGTGGGGCTTCCGATGGAGGGATCACATCTAGTGTGCAAGCACCTCTACATGTCTCCTAAATAAAATTTAGCCTTTTCTTCACCAAACCTGCTGCTCCATCAAGCTATGACATTTGGCGACAAGAGTGGGATAAAACCGACCTGCTGCATATTTCACCCTGGTTGGTGTAGTAAAACGAAGTTGAACAACACTTGCCAGTCATGCCACTGTTTGGAAAAATCGACTCATACGATGCTAATATTGAAGATTGGAGTCAGCATGTCGAGCGACCTGGGTCCTATTTCATTGCAAGATTACTGCTGAAGAAAAATGTAAGGCTATCCTGATGAGTGCGTGTGGAAGCAAACCTGATTCGAAACTTGATTGCCCCGAACACGCTCAGCTCTAGGTCATATAGTAAGTTAGTAGAATTCAGTGAAATCGCACTTTCGCCCAAACCATCTGTGATCATGCACGCTTCAAGTTTAATTCAAGAGTTTGTGCCCTGGGAGAGTCCATTGCTATCTTTATGGTGAATCTGAAACAGTTAACCGAATACTGAGAGCTTGGGGATGCCTTGAATGATATGCTGCGGGATAGACTTGTATGCAGAGTCAAGGGCGACACCGTACAGCGCTACTTGCTAGCTGAATCCAACATCGATTTCAAGCGTGCCTTGGAATTTCTCTCTCGATGCAAGGTGCCACGAAAGACTCGGAGGCTTTGTAGCATGTGGATAATGGCGCCGTACTCCATGTAAAGTGGGAGCCTGCTGCTGAGTGTGGTGTGAAAAACAGAACAGCAGATTTTAAAAGCGATTCTATGCCCACTACATGAAGACTTGGGAAGCCTAATGGTAACACATCAACTGATAAGATATGCATTTGCTACAGGTGTGGAGGAAATCATGGGGCAGACGTTTGTAGATTCAAAGAGGCAGAATGCAATTATTGCCACAGGAAAGGACACCAGGATAGGCAATGCAGTGCAAAGGATAGGCAAACAGCAAAACATCAAACGGATCTTATTGAGCTAACTGACACAGCAAAGGCTGAGGCTGTTACTGCTGATGTATACTCTCTGTATCATGTGACTGCTGTTAACTCTGAGCCCATTACAGTGACAGTGCAAGTGACTGGCAAGCAACTGCGGATGGAGGTGGATACTAGTGCTTCAACTACTGTTGTTGGGGAACACATGTTCAAGTACCTCAGTGAAGGGAGTCAGCTACTGACATTGGAGTGGACGCCCACCAAGCTGAGAACGTACACTAGAGAATCCATTCAGGCCAAAGTCATTGCTGCTGTCCGAGTCTGCTACAAACAATAGACAGCTCAACTGCCTGTGATAATCATAAAAGGGGAAGGGCCCAGTCTTTTGGGTCATGATTGGCTGCAGAAAATAAAACTTGACTGGTCAGAAATTTTCCATTTGAAGTCCAATGGAATTCCAGAGCTCTTGAAGAAATATGACACTGTTTTTCAAGACCAGTTGGGAAAACTGAAGGGCATGGAAGCTAAAATGCACATCGATCCCCAGGCAACACTACGTTTCTTCAAGTGCCTTACTCACTAAAAGAAAAGTGGAAGCAGGTTGGAAAACCTGGGAATAGTTCAGCCTGTCCAGTTTCCTGAGTGGGCTGCACCCATAGTTCCGGTTGTCAAGCCAGAACAGGCTATACGTATATGCAGTGACTACGAAGTCAACAAAGCAGCAAAATGAGACAAATACCCCATTCCTAGAATCGATGACTTGTACGCCAAGTTAGCAGGAGGCAGGTCATATAGAAAACTAGACATGAGTCACGCTTATCAACAATTGGAATTGGATAGCATGTCAAGAGAATACATGCCAATTAATACCCATTAAAGCCTCTGCCAGTACACCCGATTACCTTTTGGAGTTTGATCAGCATGCGTTATTTTTCAGTGAACCATGGAGGGTCTCTTGCAGGGACCTCCAACTTGTGGTCGTGTACTTGGATGACGTTCTCATCACAGGACTGACCAAAGCTGAACATTTATACAACTTTGAGGAAGTGCTGAGAAGATTTATGGAAGCAAGCGTGCGTCTTGAAGTAAGAAAAATGCACATTTTAAGTGTCAGAGGTAACCTACCAAGGTCACAGAGTGGATGCTCTGAGTTGCATCCTTTTGAAGACAAGGTCCAAGCAATTAAAGATGCACCATCACCTTCTAATGTGACAGATCTTAAATCTTTCCTTGGTATAATTAATTACTACAGCTGTTTTTTACCTGGGCCAGAATTTTTCGCTCATCGGGCAGGTGTGCGCCCGACCTGAATTAATATAAAATGACGCAAGATGACATTGGGTGATCATCCTGACGTCATTGCGCACTTGTGCGATATTTTGGTTGGTGGGTGCGTGCATGAGCCAGCAGTGCACCTGCCGACAATTTAAAGGCCTATTAAGGCCATTAAAGCAATGATTAAGTAATTAAGTTCAATTTTTCTCTGCCCGTCCCCAACCTTACGGTGGGCGGGCAGGCGCAAAGGCCAAACGGCCTGTGGATCTTTTAGGAAACCTCATCCATGGGCAGGATGAGGTTTCCAACAGCAAACAAAAACTAAATAAAAATGTTTACATTTCATTCACAACATGTCCCTGCTCCTTTGACAGAGACACATGAGCTTCTGACCACATGTGACAGAGTCACATGAGGGGACATGTTTTTTAACATTTCAAAATTCTTTATTTTTAATTTTTTAAATCTTCAGCTCCCTGAGGCAGCTCTGTGCTTCTGGGAGTTTTCATGGCGTGCGTGCGTGAACATGCTCGCCCTCCTCCCCCCCTCTATAGGCAGCGCTGAGCGCTGCAGCACGTATCTCATGTCAGGTGGGCCTTAATTGGCCCGCCAGCGTGAAATCACGGTTGTGCCCTGATCGTGGGTGGCGGTTGGCTTTCTGACCGTTGCCGTCTGCCCCCAACGAGCTCGCCTGATGAGGGCAAAATTCTGCCCCTAATCTACCCACTGTACTGACACTACTACATTTATTGCCGAGGAAGAACCACCACTGGTCATGGGGTTGCAGCAAGAAGAAGCCTTTGTAACAACGAAGAAGCTACCTTAGTCATCATGCTTGTTGGTACATTATGACCCATCTAAAGAGCTAGTGTTGGCATGTGATGCTTCTCCTTATGGTGTAGGAGCCATTCTATCACATCAAATGGAGGATGGATCAGAAAGACCCATTGGCTACGTTTCAAGAACACTTTCCCAAGCTGAAAAGGGCTACTCTCTGTTGGAAAAAGAAGGATTATAGGTTGTATTTGGTGTCAAGAAGTTTCACCAATACCTACATGGGTGACATTTTACAATTGTGCCTGACCATAAGCTGTTGACAGGTTTGTTCAGCGAGGACGAAGCTATTCCGTCTATAGCTTCAGCGAGAATCCAACGTTGGGCCCTGATGCTGTCAGCTTATGATACACATACATGTACCGCCCTGGCTCGCATATAGCCAATGTAGATGCACTTAGCTGTCTTCTGTTACTGGGTAGTCAGTACACCCGTTCCACAAAAGTTAGTGTTATTGTTAAATTTCTTGGATTTTTCACCTGTGTGTGTCAAACAGATCAAGAACTGGATGAGCAGAGACACAACACTGTCAAAAGTCAAAGACTTTGTTTTACAAGGATGGCCAAGAGCACTTGTGCCTGATGATTTACAACCATTTTATTCCAGAAACACTGAACTGAGTTGTCAAGATGGAATTTAGCTGTGGGGTTCAAGAGTCGTGGCCCCATCACAGGGTAGAGAGTCGCTCTTGGCAGGGCTCTACAGTGCACAACCAGGCATATCGAAGATGAAGATGCTGGCATGTAGCTATGTCTGCTGGCCAGGAATAAAAAGTGACATTGAGAGCATGATTAAACATTGTTCCCTTTTCCAGCAACATCAGAAGCTACCTGCTTCAGCTCCTCAGAGACTTGATTTGTAATCACCAGGGATTGTACAAATGTTTGCTAGTTTTTCTGACATTTTTTATTGTAAATGTAAGAAACTTAAAGGGGGAGGAAGTGTAGTAACTAGATGTGTTGTCCCTCCCTCCTGTCAATCACTCATCATGTGATGTGATTGTGGGGGCTTCGAACAAAAAGCAGGGAATCCTGTTGGTGGGGCTTCCGATGGAGGGTCGTGCCTCGCGCGCAAGCACCTCTGCATGTCTCCTAAATAAAGTTTAGCCTTTTCTCCACCAAACCTGCTGCTCCATCAAGTTATGACATGTTATGTCAGTCTGGCTTTGGTGAAATTGCGCCAAGGTTTCTAGGCAAACTAATTGACATATGCTCAAAATAAAATCTCTCTCAAATTAGGACATTAAACTAGCACAATTGATTTGTGACAGGAATAAAGCCAACAAAGCTTCAAGGTGCTAGAATGGGCTAGTATAAAGGTGAGTGGAACAAAAATTATCCTTCAGAGTGAGGCTGGAAACTACCAATTAAGTATCACTTATCTCTCTGTCCAGCAAACTTTTACTTAAATTGATTTAAGTTGCCCTGGACAGAGTCTGAACGTTTTTTTTTTGTCTTTCTCTTCCTGAAGTTGAATAGCCAGAAAATTAGCCTTCTTTCAGGTGTTTATTTAAAAAAGATGTGCAATTTTTGCAGCAGTGGGCAGACCTTAGGTTTTAACCCACTGCTCATTTGAGCATGGGTGCCATTCCAATGAATCCCTGGACAACAACATGCACCCCATCCACCTCCCAAAATCCTTATAAAAATATAATTGGCGGAACTTTGCTTTTTGGTTCTGGGGGCTGTGTAGCCAGTTTTGTAGGCTGGGATGGGTGTGACAAAGGGTTCAATGGACAGACTTTAAAGTTTGTAGGTACTTGGACATATTGTAGTTACGGCCATACCTTATTTGAGCTAAAATCTCACAATCTCTTGTGCTACTCTTTTCTGTTCCTTCCACATTAAACGGTTAACTCTCTATCTAATCATAGCCAAAGAATCAACTGCAATAGCTTCTCTTATTGTCCCCGCACTGTTATCTCTAACAACCCCCAAGAATCTATCCTTGACCTTCTCCTACTTCTCATCTACATGCTGCTTCTCAGTGACATTTGGAAAATGAAGCATCAGTTTACCTGTGAAAATTGATGACACCCAGCTCAACTTCACCACCATCCCTCTTGACTCCCTCCACCCCTAGGTAAGCAGAAATTTCCTCCAAATATATATTGGGAAGACGAAAGCCATTTTATTTAATCCCCACTCCAAACTCAGTTTCCTAACTACCAACTCCATCCCTCCCCCTGGCAACTTTCTGAGTCTGAGGCTGAACCAGATAGTTTGCAACTCTGGTGTCATATTTGACCCCAAGATGACCTCCTGTCCACATGTTCACACCAGCTCTAAGATCGCCTAATTACATCTCTGTAATATCATCCGACTCTGCTCCTGCCTCAGCACATTTGCTGCTGAAAGCCTCATTCATGCCTTTCTTACCTCTATTCTTGGTTATCCCGATGCTCTCCTGGCTGGCATTCCACATTCTACCTTCTGTAAACTCGAGGTCATTAAGAGCTCTGCTGCCTGCCTCCTAACTTGACCCATGTCCTATTCACCCTCGCTGACCTACACTAATTTCTGTTTAAGCAGCACCTTGATTTTATAATTCGCATCCTTATCTTCAAATCCTTCCATCGCCTTATCCCTCATTATCTTTGTAACCTCCTTCAGCCCCTCAAACCTCCGAATTTACTTTTGAAATGCAATCACTGTTATGGAGTAGCTAGCTTATGCACAACAAGACCCTAGAACAAAAAATAAAACAAATGATCAACTAATCTACAAGTACTTGCAGGAACTGGACATTCAACACAACATGTCTATACCACTACAAAAACAAAAATACCTGGAAAAACTCGGCAGGTCTGACAGCATCTGCGGAGAGGAATACAGTTAACGTTTCGAGTCCGTACGACTCTTCAACAGAACTAAGGAAAAATAGAAAAGAGGTGAAATATAAACTGGTTTAAGGGGGTGTGGGATAGGTAGAGCTGGATAGAGGGCCAGTGATAGGTGGAAATAACCAAAAGATGTCATAGGCAAAAGGACAAAGAGGTGTTGAAGGTGGTGATATTATCTAAGGAATGTGATAATAGGTGACATTTGTCTATGACATCTTTTGGTTATCAGTGATTTGGTTATCACTGGCCCTCTATGCAGCTCTATCTGACCCCCCCCCCGCCATTAAACCAGCTTATATTTCACCCCTTTTCTATTTTTCCTTAGTTCTGTTGAAGTGTCGTACGGACTCGAAACGTTAACTGTGTTCCTCTCCGCAGATGCTGTCAGACCTGCTGAGTTTTTCCAGGTATTTTTGTTTTTATTTTGGATTTCCAGCATCTGCAGTTTTTTGCTTTTATCTTAATGTCTATACCACTGTTTGTTCTCCAGAAGAGAATCTTCTCACCATCTACATTTAATCCCTTAACCATTTAACCTTTTCCTTCCTCCCTTATTTGCTTATTTGGCTTCCCCATAAAGGCATCTACACATCTGTTTTTGTTTGTGTTCTTTGATGAAACAATGTTGTCCAGGGCATCAGGAGAACTTGCTGCTCTTGTTCAAATAGTGCCATGGAATCTTTTATTGTCACCTAAACAGATAGACAGAGCCTCAGTTCAATATCTCATTGAAAAGGTGGCACCTTTGACAATGAAGTATTTCAGTGATAATGCAGTGAAATAGCAGTTTAGATTATACACTCAGTTCTCCTGGATTGTGTCAAATCTGGCACCACAAAAAACAATGAAAGCAGAACCTAAATGTTCTCAGATGTGAAAGATAATTGCTGAAGAAGAATGCAGTGAAACAGCCTTATTTCAGACCATGGTGCAGCGGCCACCTGCAGGAATAGAAGAGGGAAGGCCCTCCTCCTTTAAAATCTGTGAGCAATGCAACAAAAGATCATCAGGTATTTTGAAAAATAATGAAAACCGGCCGAAAACTCAAGGGCGTAAATGTTAGCCATTTGCAGTAATGGTACAACAGGAATGTTATTAATGAGATTGAGACATCACATTCATACAGTGGCCTGGATTTTCATCCTCGAGGCAGGTCGGGGGAGCCAGGAAAATCCCAACTCGGCCCTCCCACCTTGGGAAAAATCACCCGCAAAGGTGGGATCTTCATTGCTGGGAGCCGGGCCTGAGCTGAAGTCAGGCCAGCTGACTCAGGAAGAAGTGCGGAGGCAGCCAAAGGGGCTGCCAGGTGTGGAGGCGGGCTGTTGAAAAGGCCTGCCTCAGTGCCGTGGGATTCTCTCCCAGTTAAAAGAAACACAAAAGCCCTCCAACTCTCGTACCCTCTTCACCTTCCAAACACTCCCCATGCCCCATCCATGCCACCTCATGCCCCCCACCTAGCCCCATGCCAAGCTCTTCTCTTCCACTCGCCCCCATGGCTCCTATGCCAAGCTCTGTCCTTCCACCCAGCCCTTCATGCACTCATGCCCCCTAGGCCAATCTCTGCCCTTCCACCCACCCCATCTGGCCCTTACGTAATGAGGCTTGGCTGAGAGTTAGGCAGCTATTATAATAATAGGATGCCTGCGCCCCATGTCTCAGAAGAAACATTGTTTGATTGACAGCTCAGGCTCTCTGATCTCTGTGATCAATTTCACAATGTTTGTTGAGGGAAGTTGTGGTTTCAAGGGTTTGTGGTTTTTTGAACTTCAAAGGGCCTGGAGCATAGACACTTAGCTTGCATTCCAGACGTTTTGTTTCAAATATAGGAGAAAGTTATCAATGGGTTGCATTTTTTAAAGCCTTTTTGTTACACATACCACTACACACAATGGTGTTCAGTGATTCTAGAAAGTGTACAGTGGGTTAATGTGCATGGAAGGGCAGAGCTTGGCATAGGGGACCTGAGGGGGTGGGCGGAAGGGCAGAACTTGGTAGGGGGCATAAGGGGCAGAAGGGTGGGGAGATTATAACTTGGCATAGGGGACATGAGGGGGATCTTTTAAATTTAACTTTTAAAAGGCCCCCTCACCATGAAAATTGTGAAGGAGTAGGACATGGATGTCTCCGCAATGGAGTTGGCCAGGTAGGAAGTGCTGGATGCGGGCTTTTGACAGGAACCAGTCTACACCCTTTAAAGGCACTCCCGAAAATTGGACAGCTGGGGAACGGGGGTCGAGACTCCCGGAATTGGGACCCACCCACCATTTTTTAAGAGCTCCCGAGTCATCCCAATTGGGTGAAAACCCAGTCCAGTGTTTCTAATTTCTAATGTCACTGATTGTGTGATGCTGCCTCTTTCAGTTAGAGATCTAGCAATGCGCCCTCAGTGTAATTTGAAAACATCCTGCATCTGTATGAGAGTTTGACCTCGTTTGGAAATAATGAAGGGTTGCCATCTCAGCTAGAATAAATTAAGGAAACATTTTTGCTGCAGCCATTGACGCTTTGGTGTAAGTGTCTATTGAATGCATGTGGAACAATTTAGATATTCAACAATCCATTGAATCACAAACAAGGCTTTTCTTAATCAACATTATTTGGGTAGGGTTTTTCTTATTTAAAAAAATAATTTGTGTTCATTCATTATATGCTCTTGACGTCATTCAGAGTTCTTCATCTTTTGAGGGAAGTGTTTAATTATTAACTTCATGTTAAAAAAAAACATATGTGGATTGGCAGTACACAGGAGTAACAAACCTTTGACTTGTCATGTGCAATGTTAACCTACTTAATCTGATCACTTAACATATCCCTCATCCCTTATAGCCATTGGCTCAGTCTGTGCCTGAGATACTTGACTGGCCATGTTTCTAATGACATCATCAAACAGCCAACGGCAATTCCTGGACCACGCAGACTTCTTTGTGACAACAGTGGTGTTATCTGTCTGTTCTGTTAAACTGATACACTACTTTCTATGTCAGTAAGAGTCAGTAGTTTTGTTGGATTATATTTTATTAAGCAATGTAGCAGAAAAGCACATGATGTCATTGTCACCATGGCAACCTCCACGGATATACATTCAAATGATGCACAATAAGAAATTCTTGCATGCGGTCTGCTGCTTTGTTTACCCTTAGATTTATGTGTTACTTGACAATAACATATTGTTAACTGGATGCATTTAGTACTTGAGTACTCATCATGACAACTGCTTTAGTGAGTCCAGCCTGCACTTTTCAGTGATTTCACCTTCTGCGTTGGCATGCATATCTTTTTAAAAACTTGTATAAGTCTGAAGAGTAGTGTCTTCCAGGATTAATTATTTTCCTGCAGCCTACCTTTATATTTTCCAATTAGTTTCCTTCCCAACAGGTAAAAGTTTTTCCTCCTCTTCCTCTGAAGCCACTAACCAATGCTGAAATGCAGTCCATAGCCTGGCAGTTCTCCAGTGCCTCGACTGTGTGGCTGTCCCTCACCTGTGAGTCTCGACAATGATTGTTTGTAGGTTATTTCATATCAAATGATATCACAGTGAGCCTGTATACAATATGAGTATCTTATATCAGGTGTTGCTGGATAGTAATTAAGAGGGGAATCCTTGTGGGGATTTCCCCTCCCTGAGGGACCATTGAGTGCAATTGCAGCATCTCGGTGAAAAGTAAAATACTGCTGAGAAACAGAATTAAAATTTCAGGGTGATGGATTTTTGCCAAGTACTGAAATGTTAACTTTGTTTCTGTCTTCACGGTTGTTGTCTGACCTGCTGAGTACTTGCAGCATTTTCTCTTCTTGTTGCAGCACCTCTATGTCTGCCCCAACCGAGACCAGCAAACTCAGCACGACCACCTTCCTGATCAGTGTTCCGCATCTGGATGGTGCAATTATTAACTGAGCCATTGGAACTTCTAAAAGAATTTAACTGTAATATTTTTAAAGTAAAACTGACCTGCAACATACAGCTTTCAATTTGGAATAAAACTGCAGGTTTGCCAAATAACAGTCTGCAGCTTAATGCAACCAGCGTGTAAATGAGCACTCATCTCTCAGTACCAGCTACATTACATAATGAGACCAAGGGCCTTGAGCAGTGTTCATCGTTAAAAAAAGAACTGTCATAAGTAATAAAAGTCTGCAATATAAATATTTTACTTTTTGTAAAAGTCTGAGTTGAAGAATCTTTTTCCAATTCATTTCACTTTGGTCCAGTGACCTTATGTAGGTTGATGGCTGTTGAATTTGCAAAGAGCTGCAATGAGTACATGGTACAGGGATCACCTGAGTGACACAGCATGCGATGCATTTTGCCAGCTTATTCTGGCTAATTTCACTCCCTTCTTGTTATCTTTTCTTTCTCACACTGAATTCTGACTACACTTTCTTGTCATTTTCTTGCCTTTCTCCCCATTTCCATCTATGTGATGTGATTTCTAGTTCTTCATATTGCCATGGTGCACTCATCTGTTCAACAGCATTTTGTTTTCCTTTACAACTGACATTCTTCTGCATGCCAAGTGTTTTAAAGAGCACATTTTGCCATCATTCCCCTTTGTAAATTGAACAATTTCTACAACATTTTTTGCTTGAATAATGACTGCTTGTAAGATCACAGAGGGAAATGGTAGAACGGAGGTGGGAGGAGAATTACTGAGCTCCTCGATGTGTGGTTCCCAAATCTTGAAAAATAGCACAAGACTAGGATCAGCAGAGAGATATTGGGGAAAGATTTTTTATTAGCAATTTGTAGCAAATGTGTTAACATATTTTACATTGTCTCTGATTGTGCTACAGAAGCCATCAGGAAAAACCGAACTGATTGAAAGTAGAACTGAAAATGTTTTTGGCTGAGTATACAGGATGAGAGACTGAGCTAGATGGACAGTAATGGCCTCTTCTGATCTTGTACATATTAATATTGTACACAGTCTTTCAACCAAGGTGCTTTTGATTTTTGCCATTTCAATTTTTTTTCGTTAGTTCTTTAAATTTCCTTGTCTTCATTAAAGTGAAAGATGTTAAAGCATGGAGTGTCAGTTTTGCACTCGTGAGTGTGATACAGACAAGTTAGGTGCAGAGTAAAGTCCCCCGGACTCCACCGCAGTGCCATTCCCCAATGCACCAGTGTGGCATTTGATTTTACATTTCCCACACCAACAACCCTGTGGCCTCACTGAGTGAGAGGGCCAATTAGGAACAGCTTTCTGCTGTAGGCACCATGCCGATTAGAAAGTGGATTGAGACTGCCCAAACTTGTTTCACATAGGAGCCTTACTGTCAGCAGACACACAGGAGACTTTCATCCTATCAGCTCGATTTGAACCCAGCTCCCAGAGGTGAAAGACAAATGTGTAACTCAGTTCTCCATCATTGCTGTATTTTAATTCGCCTCAGTTACTCCTCCCAGCTAGAAAGTTATTCAAATAAGCTGACCTTACATTATTGGCAGGGTCAGCTCATCTGTGCACTGGTGCACATAGTGCCTGAGTTGGTGCGGCACATGAGGGACCATTTTATCGGTCTCATAGTTTAAACAAATATATTCAGACAGAACAAGACAACTTTGGTAGATTCCCTTTGTAATTGCTGTCAGATTTCCCTTGCTGTTTTATCGTGACGGAAGCTTTATAATGTGTATGTTATACAGACACACGGCAGATTGTATAGTCTACCCAGACGGCTGGATTTTTCTCAGCTGCATTACCAGAAGCTGGAAAATGAAGGAAAGTGGAACGGGAAGGTTTAATGCTAGATCTCCATACCACCAACACTGCTATGAGTTTTCCTCTCCCCACAGAAAGGAACTCAGCGGCTTTCCCTTGACCAAACCGATATGTTTAATTGATTGTGGAGAAGTATAGTCCAGGAAACCGTCTTAATTCCCTGCCTTTCATCCCAACTATTGCTGACCCTCACAGATCAGCAGGAGAAGGTAACAGCAGCCAATATTATCAATTTGAGAGGGAGAGAACTGAGTGATGGACACTTTTCCCTGCCTTTGGACTCCTTACTTGCAGTTGAAGGCCCTGTACCTCAGTAAATGCCGCCTTATTTAATTTTTTTTTTTACGTACCCTTTAAGAGATTCTGCTTCTTGAAGCACTGTAATCGATATTCTGCAGCAATGTTAAATTTTGATCACTTGGGCTCCCTCTGGCTGGTGGGATCCAGCCTTGGCCCTGGAAAGTAGGTATCACAATGGGGTTTAGATTAATGGAAGAAATTTCGCTGAATCACCTTGGTGAACTTATCCCAGAGGAAGGTCTAATCCTGGAACTCTATTTGTGTTGCACTCATTCTCACTCTTATTAATCTTTTCTTTGCACCATCTCTTCCCTCTTCTGTATGTTGCTAATATGCCTAGCTGGCTCTCTCATGAGCACCTTTAAGCACTCAATTTCTAAGCCTTGCCTTTATTAGCATTGCAAAATGGCAGCCAGTGTTGTCAGGGCTGGAAATGTTTACCAAGAGAAAAACTGGGCTGTTGGCAATTGAGAGGTAGTATGGGGCCTGCGATTGACCAATGGAATCAAGCGGGCACAGGTACTGGTTAAAAGCAAAATACTGCGGATGCTGGAAATCTGAAACAAAAACAAAAATTGCTGGAAAAACTCAGCAGGTCTGACAGCATCTGTGGAGAGGAAGACAGAGTTAACGTTTCGAGTCCGTACGATTCTTCATCAGAATGGGAAATGGTTAACCTGGGATTGGGCTGGGGTTCGCAAGTAGCATAAACTGTCGGGGTCCTGGTAATAGTCAGAGCCAGGGAGAAAAGGGTAAAATTGGGAGAGTGATCAGGCAAGTTTCTGAGATCTGTTAGTATTCTAGAGAAGTGGGTGAGGGACAAAGTTCTGAGGCTTTGTAGGACTTGGGGGATTCTATTTGATAGCATTTGAGAAGGTTAGGTTTTCGACCTTGAATACCTAAGGAAAGGTGTTGGGGTATGAAGTCTTCCTGAAGGCATAGTATGGGATTATACAATAGCCCTGGGGGAGAGTGCAGTGTCGAAACAGCTGAGAGGGAAAGGAAGAGATGATCTTTGGGTGTTAGAATGAATGGGAAGTTGCAAAAACATCAGGGTGAGGATAAAGAAATTGTATTTGGCCAGACACTTGCATTAATGCATAGATTTCACAATAGATGACACAAAGGATCAGAGAGGTTGTGCACGTATGATGTAGGCACACAAAAATGATTATATATTATATATCCCAGAGGCAGGAGGCTTATGGAAGGACAATTTGTTGGACACATTTGTAAGATGATGTGGACAGGTATTCAAGTATTATGAGTGAAATTGTTTTCTAGAATTGTTCAATTTTTATGGATAGAATTTTGAGTTTGGCGGGCGGGGGCATTCGGCGGCCCGGGAGCAGCCGTGAAATGGGCTGCCACCCGTGGTCGGTCCCCGACCGCGATTTCATGCTGGCGGACCTTTTAAGGCCCACCCAGCTTGAAACATGGCTCCTCACTGGTTGGGAAGGGCTGAGCGGGGGTGGGCAAGAGGCGCAAGAGGGCCAGTTCACGGGTGATTTTCTGTTCATTTATGTTTGGTTTATATGTCTGCTGGTGTGGACATCAACTCCAGTAATGGTAATGTCATTATGCTTTCAATGTGACAATAACATTAAATTTGCTTTGGTTCTGTTGGCCTGAATATGCTTCACCTTTTTTCTTTCTGGTGCAGGGTATGCCAGTATGTAATGCTCGACCTGAGTGGCTCAACAATTTATTGCACAGGCATTGAGTGTACTTTGGGTGGAAATGAAAGGGTCATTTCAGACACCCGGGATGGAGGTGGCAGCCCTGGCATGAGGTGGAAGCAGATCTTTGGCAGCCTAGCTGAAAAAGCGTTGGATCAAGGTGTCCCTGGTGTCCCTGTCTCCCTGGAGGTTACCGAGGTCTGCCTCCATGCCCTCAGTGTTCTCCTCACCGTACTCCCCTTTTGACTCACCACTGGATTCATCATCTGTGGCCTGCGCAGCTGCATCAAGATCCTCTTCCTCCAGTGGGTTCCCCCCTTGCCAATGCCAGATTGTGGAGAGCGTAGCATGCAACCACTATCAGTGACACCTGCTCTGGGGGGTTTTGTAGTGCTCCCCCTGAATGGTCCAGGCATCGGAAGTGCACCTTGAGAAGACCTATGGTCCTCTCTATCACCTTTGGGAGGGCATGACTCCTATTGTAACACTGCCCTGCCTCTGTTCTTGGATAGTGGAGAGGCATCATGAGCCACCTTTTGAGGGGATAGCCCTTGTCACACAGCAGCCGTCCATCCAGCTGGGCTGGAGTACTGAAGAGCCTCGGCACCTGGTAGTATCTCAGGGTGTAAGCACCATGGGAACTGCCAGGGTACCTTACACAGACTTTCATAATATGCATCCTGTGGGCACACACTAACTGCACGTTCATGCAGTGCAATTCCTTCCTGTTGGCGAAGGCACCCGGCTGACCCGCTGGTGCCTTGATGGCCACATGTGTGCAGTCGATGGCACCCTGGACGTGGGAGAACCCAGCAATCGCTGCAAAGCCTCTGGCTCGCTCAGCCTGGCTGGCCTCATCTGTACGGTAAAGAATAAAGGTTAGTACCGCCTGAACAGAGCTTCTGTCACCAGTTGGATGCAACTGCGGACAGCTGATTGGGAGGCTCCACACAGATCCCCCACTGATCCCTGGAAAGAGCCAGAGACTTAGAAGTTGAGGGCCACTGTGATCTTCAGAGCCACTGGCATGGGGTGTCCACCCACACAGTCGGAGCTGATCTCAGGCCCAATCATCTGACAAATGGAGGTCACAGTCTCGCTTGAGAGGCGGAGCCTCCTTCGGCATTGCACCGCAGACATATTGAGGTCACTGCATCGCCGCCAGTAAACCCTGGCAGCAGGATGGCGAGGTCTTCAGTGGCCCCTTCCAACTTGGAATTCCTGCTGGCCCTGCTCCCCTTGTGCCTGCACCTCTCCTTCCACAGGTCCCTTGGTAGCTGCATTGGGACACCTGGCCTCCTTTGCCTTCTGCCCCTCTCTTCCTCCTCAGAGGAGGTACCACCAGCGGAGACCACAATCCCCATTACCAGGGTAACTGAAGGCTGTCTGATACCTGGAAAGATCCACACAGTCAAAATCCTCCGGGGGCTTTGGAGGCACCAATAAGTCCTGAGATGAAGCCTGGAAATGCTAACAATGAAGCCCCGGACAGAAATGAAGCTGCGAAGTGCTAATAAGAAACCAACAGCAAACTATCTCCAAAAGTCCTCACTGCTCACACTGGCAATGATGCTGCCCCTTTTTATCCTGCCCTTGGATGAGGTTTAGCAAATTGTCGGCTGCCCGCCTGCCTGTTTTGCCCATGCAGTGAGCGCAAAATCGCACAGGCAACGTAAAATACAGCTTAATTGCCTTTTTAATGGCCTTAACTGGCCTTGTAATTGATGGCGGATGTGGCTCCAACTCCCGCTCATGCTTGCTGACTGAAATATCGCATGAGTGCGCCACGACGCTGGGACGGTCACCCAATGCCACCATGTGCTATTTTACGCTTGAGTGGGTTGGGCGCACGCCCGCCCGCTCAGCAAAAAATTCTGCCCTATGTGAACTGAATTAGATTTTTTATTTCATCATGATCCTGGTTAATTATTCACTGGATTTTAGTAACTGGACATTTTTGTAGATAAAATGTAATTATATTTCAGGCAGTTTTTGAACCAGAGCTTCTTAATCATTGAGAGCCTTAATTGTTTGTTTGATTTGTTGGTTTTTTTTAGTAAGTGGGACATTGAACCATTCCACCCTTCCTTAATGTTTTCTGCACAACCAGCAGGCAGCAGGCAGAAATCTTTCAATTGTGAAGATTTGATTCTTCAGAAAGAATGTCAATGATGACACTCCATTTTAATATTTGCAAAAAATCTTTTAACCTAACCCTTTAGGGAAGTGAAGACATTGAAGTTTTTTCGGCTCATACTTGTTCTTTATCCAGCTAAAGGCCTTGTTTCCATACCTCTGATAAGTTTTTACATTACAATGTTATAATAATTTTTGGAAATTAAATGAAACCAGGGTAGTCTTTGTACTTCATAAAATATTGCTTTGAATGTTTTGAAATTTTGCTTTGGAAGACTCTTAAATCCTATTTTCTTTCCAGCTCCTTCTAATCTCTGCAGGCTATGCATAACATGCGGCATAAAAAGGCATCAGCTGATCTGCTTTGCCAATGGCACACTTTTGCCAGTAGCACACGCACAAGAACAATTCATGGGCACAATTCTTTAGCTAATCCCTTACTGTCTGGGGAGACTTTTGCCCCCATTCAGTACTGTCACCCTGCAGAATCCCAACTATTCTTTGAACTCACTGATGTTCTTAATGATGTGCACCCCAGCTTTCATTCATTATGGCATCTACAGATTCATGCGCCAGAAACTACAGAAGGGAAACAAATCTTGCATGTAGCCAGAGAAGCCCCAAAGTCAATTGTCGGTGTAGTAAAGCAAAATGGTGGTTACAATTTAATTTTGTCAAAATCATTCTAAATTTCAAAAGAAAAATCAAGTGATTTGCACCAGTGCCTGCACTTATATCCATATATAAATCAAACGATGTATCGTAAATGAGATACTGACCCATAGCAGGAAGAGGATAAAAACACCAGCTATAAGGGGAAAAACTGTCAGAAAGGCACTTACCATTTATTTTCTGTACAAATCAAGTACTGAAGACTAGAGGAGGATTATTTGACACCTACACACATGTCTTGTGTGACTTGGTGTGAGATAAGTATTGAAGCTGCATCTTTGCCATGATTGGATTTGAAAGTTCTGCAAACACAGGCTTTTCAAAGTGGACTGCATGTCGCTCTCTCCCAACTACTCCTTGGGATTTTCCTGTCAACGTCATACTTGGGCTGCTGCCACAGGTTTAAACTGTCTGTTGATGTTAAATGATATCCTTTATTATGTCGGCTATTTATTGTTTTTGGCACAGAAGTTGCATAATTGCTGTTAACAGATTTGATTTAAGAACAACTTGAACATTGCTTGCAGTGTTAATGCATTTAATGTACAGCAGTACTGGAGCGTATTTTTATAATTTATGAAATGACTGATGCATATCCTATTTTTATCTAACCATTAATTGAACAAAACTTTGTATTTATTCTGAATTTTGCCTCCATATTCTAATATATAAGCGTATTTGCTTCCCCCACACTTCTTTTTCTGTCACACCATGAAATGGCAGAAATAGCACTGACTGTGATATGTCTGAGTGCACTGGAAGATTGATTAGCCTTCTGTGCTACACAGACTCCCTGCATCCTGTGAACTATAATTCTTCTTGTGCTTTGTTGAGACTCAGTATCCTGCTGTGGTGGTAGAGACCCTGTAGCTTTAGCTGCAGGGCTGAGGCAAGATCCACAGATCAGGCCTCTGTAAAGTACATTGGGAATCAGATGTTAAAATCCTGTACAAATAGAGCATGAGGGAAGGTTCGAAACATATGTTATTAGGTGATACTTAAAATAATTTGAAAATCTTTTTGTAAGCAGTATAATTTTGAGGATATTATCACAGAAGAGTTTCTTTGTTTCTTTTCCCAGCAAATATATTTTATAGCACAAACAGCCTGAAAGGCTCAGTGACATAATGTGTAAATAAATGCTTTATATCTTATCACTTCCTCTTTCACAATATTTTTGTGTTGGGCAGGTAGGTTTCAAAATTCATCAAAGCACTTGTCAAATAAGCACAATAAGTTTCCCTGTCAAGCAGGAAATGAGAATAGATTTTCTTTTGATAGCTGTGACTATGCTGTCTGGGAAAGTACAAACCGAGAAAATATTGAAATTCAGTGAATTATACCAGTGACTTGAAGACCTGGAAGTTACGCTTAAATTTTTCCAGTTTGCCCAGGCTTGTCTTGCCAACTCACACAAACGGTCTTATTAAAGGACAAAGTTTCAATGCTTTTGAAGACTCTTGCTGTGGTGTTTGCATCTAAAACTCCATGTACCCTCTGGAATGTACGGCCCTTTTGATGCACTGTGACCAGGAGTCTTGAGAAAGTGCTGTATTTTTAAAAATTTTACGTGTGTCATTCCTGCTTAATAACAGTATTACACAGTCAGAAGTGAGGTCAATGTTTACAGTCTCTTGCTACTCATGTGCAAGCAAAATTACCACTCCACCTCTGATACATGCCTACATTTGTAATTCACCCTCTGATTATTTGTTGTTTTCAATAATAACTTGCATTTATATAGCACCTTTCATGACCTCAAGGTGCCCTGAAGTGATTCACAGCTACTGAAGTGCTTTTGAAGTGTAGTCACTGTTGTAAGGAAATGCAGCAGCCAATTTTGAAAAGAAGGGGTGGGAAATTTACGGCCTCGGTGTGGCAGGGGCGGGGCCTGAAAATACGGTGAGCCATTCAAAAGTCCACTGGCTTTGGCGGGACTGGAAAATCCCGTCGGCAGGAGGGGCTGCAAAACTCCGCCCAAGACTCTACAAACAGAAATAATATAAATGACCTGATCTGTTCCAGTGATCATGTTTGAGGGATAAATGTTGGCCAGGACGTACACTAGCACCTCTTCAAATGGGACCATAGGCATTTTTGGGTCCACCTGAGCAGACAAACAGGCCCTCAGTTTAACATTTCATCCGAAAGGTGAAGCGCTGTGCAGCTGTATCAACCTAGAGTGCTACCACGGAGCCAAGGCTGACACCTTAGGGACAGAATAGATTTCTATGTGCCTCAAAGTAAGTAAATGGCCCATAGTCAAAGATGAAGTTAGTAATGGAGGACAGGTTTTCTTACAAGCATATGAGAATAATCAAAGGTGCACAAGTAATTATTCTGTTCCACTGTTTTACAATTCCAGTCTTATCGCCACTCTATGACCTTCCTTAATGTCTTGTCTTCCTCTATGACATTCCACAAGACCCTTCTCTTTGATCAAGCTTGGTCACCATTCCTAGTATCTCCTTCTTGGCTACAAGCATCTTTTGATTACGGCTCTGTGCATGGCTATGGGTGTTATTGTTCTATGGCAAGGGAAGTATATAAATGCAAATTGTTGATAAGTTCAGAAAATAAAAGAGGATAAAACAGCTTGTATAATATGTGCATTATTGTTACAATTTTAAAAGCATGAGACACATTCAGGCAAAAGATTTCTCTGGGTACTATGTATAATAGCATTGTTGGGGTTTGCAAACACTCCTTTTCTAAAGTTTATGTATATTCCCTGGTCACATTTCATAGAAAAGCATTTTCTATACATATATTTGCTTGCAATGACTTTCCAAACCTGAAGGCCTGCTCCCTTCTCCTGGTCAGCACAAATTGCACATTTTAGGGGGAATTTTATGGAGGGGTGGATCAAGAGTGTTGGAGTTCATGTTGTGCACAATTGGCTGATTAAAGGGACTCCCTAATAATTAGGTAAATGGATGAGAAAGATGAACGAGTGTGCCTCTCATGTGTGTCTGCCCTCTTCACACAGCGCAATTACTGCCATAACCATAGGTCCCATTCATCCGGTTCTCCTGCAACTACGGGAGCAGAAGCAGAGGATGAGAAGAATGCAGTCTAACAACAGAGGCCTCAAAGCCAGCAGTAGGCAGCGCCAGATGGGGAGGCTGGTCCAGGTGCAGGCATCCAGGGAAGGCATTGGAAAAGAAAAGCACTGTGTGTCAATGCATCCAGAGGGCAAAAACTAAATACCTCCAGATGTCCATGAGGTGATGCCAAAGACGTCTGAGGATGTCCCAGGAGATAGTCACCGAGATATGCCGGATTGCTCATCAAGCTGTGCAGCCATGTGGATTTGGTGGGATCCCGATTCCATTGGCCCTCAAGATTACAACGATGCCAAATTTCAATGCCAACAATGGCTTCCAGAATGTGACAGGTGACATATGTGGCATCTCACAGGCTGCCATACATGGGTGCATAAGGAGGTGAAGTTCCCTCTTCCATCGTGCCAATGATTTCATCAACTTCACCACTGGTGAAGACAGCCAGTGCTAGATCAGCCGCGTTCGGTGTCATCGCTGGGTTTCTTTGAGTGCAAGGTGTCATTGGCTGCACTTGTGTGGCCATTAGAGCTCCCTGGGAACAGCCAGCTTTTTTTTTATTCATTGGTGGGATTTGGTCTTCGCAGGCTAGGCCAGCATTTATTGCCCATCCCCTAGTTTCCCTTGCTGCATTTATAAATCGTAAAGGGTTTCACTTCTTGAGCATACAACTGATGTGAGACCAGAGGAGAAGAATAATGCAGGTCTGTGCTCATTTCCCAGGGGACTGTCATGATCTATAATGCTTGCGCAACTCACAGATCCCAGAGCTTTTGGAAGCCCCAGCCCAGGTTGCTGGATGGATCATCGGTGACAAGGGCTACCCCCTGCGTACATGGCTGATGACACCAATGAGGCACCTCTAGAGCATGGCAGAGGAGCGCTACAGTCAAGCTCATGTGCCCACCAGCCCCACAACTGAGCACGCCATTGGGCTTCTTAAAATGCATTTCCGCTGCCTTGACCAGTCTGGAGAGTCTCTGCAATACTCACCTGAGAGGGTGGTCTGCTGTGCACTACACTACCTAGCGCTGAAACGCAGACAGATCTTGCAAGGGGAAGAGCACTAAGAAAATCAGCACTCCTTAGATGAAGAGGATTTCTTGGAGCATAAGGGGGATCCTATGAATCCAAACGAGCCTTTTATGGAAGACAGGGTCGTGGAGAGATGTGCGAGGGATGCCAGGGTCTACACAAGGTTTGCACAACAATTGATGCATCTGCATGATCATCGCTCCATTGCCAGACTTCCATCGCCATCCTCCCTTGCCAAGTTAACTTTAAACCTGTGTCCTCTATCACCTGGAATAGTACGGTGAGTGAGCAGAGCTTTGTCACACACATTTGCTAGTGAGTCCTGGTACCAAGGATATCTTAAGGGTATGTGGACATCCATGCAACAGCCGGCCTTGCTCAAAGCACCATCATTCAAGTGCTTTGAATGCAACGCTGCACCTGTTGCTGGGAGTAAAGTGGGCCAAAATCCTCTAGCGTGCATAGATGGGGGGCCAGCTGTGCCTGCATTTAAAGCCATGTTCCACAGAATGATCATCACAGAAGTAACAATTCATATGAACATTCAGTAAAGAATGCACAAAAATGCAACTTATCTCTTTCAGGAATAACGTCTGCGTCCCTATCTCCTCTATAGCCATCACACTGTGAGAAACATGGGGTGTGCCAGATCCGTTACACCTGATACTATGAAAGGCCACAACAAATCTCAATAATCATGAACAATTGCTGAAAACGAATTGTATTATGCCTATATTTACAAGTCACCTGTGTCACTTTTGTCCTCATAATTTTCTAAGTTTTCTTTTCCTTCCACTACATCTAGATACCACCTGACATTAGCAGCTGAGGTGGAGACAGTTCGCTCAGTTTCATGCCCCAATGCCTTGGATGACTGTGATGGGCATCCTTTGGAGGCCGGGGCCTTGAGGGCTCCAGCCCACTGCAGTCTCCTGCACTGGTGCAGGAGCATCCACCTCAGCCTCGCCTGCTGGAGCTGTTGGGGTGGTGGATGGGATGAAGAGTCACCGCTAACCCTGGGGCTGCCCTGAGATGAAGGCCCTGTGCCAGCTGACACATGTTCCTCCTCCATCTGGTGCATGAAGGCACCTCGCTGCCTCCCTGAGCAGAAGGGGCTCCTGGAGAGAGGTGTCTTATTCCCTTCTCCCCTTGTCACTGTTGCACTGAGCCCGTGGCTAGACTGATGGAATGTGGGTCAGAGTGCCTATGGTGGTCACCATCCTTTCCATGGATAAAGCCATGTGTTAAAATGTCTGAGATACAGCAGAACTCTGCCATACCCCATACAAAACTATGCATAATCCCAGGCATCTCCACACATTTTCCCCTCGCCTATGCTGCATTTCCAGCAGGCTTCTTATGGCTGTGACCAGAGGCCTGTTATCAGCATGGGACTCATCAAGGGCCAGGTCCCAACAGTCCTCCCATAATGTGGGGACCCAGCTGTCACATCTTCCCTCAGCTGCTGGGATGTGTCCGTGCTGTGCTCATCAGACTGTGCTCCCGAATCTAAATGAGAATCCTCTGTGTGCCCCTGTGGGTGTAACTGTGCTAGTGGAGGTGGATGATGAGGCAGATGATGGTAGATCTTCTGGGGCAGTGGCTGTTTCGTGCCCAGTGGTGGAGCCCTCACACTTCTGCTGTGGCTATGGCCTGGTCTTTGGATGGTGATGACCTGTAGTGGAGAACAAAAAGAATCACATTAGAAATCATTACAGTTTGAGCACTTTACATTTCATCATGTGCATCCTGTGTGCCTGTTTACCACCACCAGGGTAGTTGCCTCGCCATCCTCAGGCCTGGCCGCTCCAGCCTTGCCATCTGCCATGGATTGCAATCCTTCCCCTCCAGCTATCAGCATTGACTCTTCCTCAGCTGGTGTGAGAAGCCTAAAGTTGGGTACTCCTCCTGTGTATTTCCTCTCCTGCAGGTAGTAGGTCTGCTTGTCCTGCATGACTGGGAGACTGGGAAGAGTGTCCTCTGCAGTCACCGTCGCCGGGAAGCAGTCTGGGAAGAGTGTCCCCTGCGGTCACCGTCGCCGGGAAACATTTTGGGAAGAGTGTCCTCTGCAGTCACTGTCGCCAGGAAGCAGCCTGGGACGAGTGTCCTCTGCAGACACCATTGCCGGGAAGCAGTCTGGGAAGAGTGTCCTCTGCAGACACCATTGCCGGGAAGCAGTCTGGGACGAGTGTCCTCTGCAGACACCTTCACCGGGAAGCAGTCTGGGACGAGTGTCCTCTCCAGACACCTTCGCCGGGAAGCAGTCTGGGAAGAGTGTCCTCTGCAGACACCATTGCCGGGAAGCAGTCTGGGAAGAGCGTCCTCTGCAGTCACTGTCACTGTGAAGCAGTCTGGGCAGAGTGTCCTCTGCAGACACCGTCGTCGAGTGAAAAAAACAAAGAGTGACATCACAGGAAAACCGTAAGTTCATTGGTTGGTAAGTAACTGCTAGTTTGAACTACCTATTTTAAGTTGATTTCAGATTAAAGGTGACTACTGGGGCCCAGGATCGGAGGCCTAACACTTCAGCTTCAACTCAGCAGAGAGAGTGAGTTCCAGTTGATTTTAAAAAGTGTATTTTGAATCTCTATTCTAACTTGCTTTCAGATTAAAGGCAAATAGGAGAAATATTTTACAGATTGATAAACTAAAGACCAGTAGGAAATTTAAAAACAAATTGAAAAATGAATTAAATAACATAGAGATGCAGGGCCAGGCAACGTGTTGTAGCTGCATGATGTGGGGGCTGGTGGACCCCATTGTGGTTCCTAATGACCATATCTGTAGCAAATGTTGGTTGCTCGAGGAACTCCGGCTCAGAGTTGATGAGCTGGAGTCTGATCTTTGGACACTGCGACACATCAGGGAGGGGGAGAATTACCTGGGTGCTGCGTTTCAGGAGACAGTCACATCCCTTAGATTAACTACCTTAAATTTGGCCAGTGGTCAGGGACAGGAGGGTGTGACTATGAGTGAGGCAGGTAGAGGGATCCAGGAAGTAGCACTGCAGGAGCCTCAGCCCTTGCCCTTATCCAACAGATTCAAGATTCTTGCTCCCTGTGTGGACGAGAGCGGGGACTGTAGGGAGGACGAGCTAACTGACCATAGCACCATGGTACAGGGAGCCATTCAAGTGGGGGGAGAAAAGAGAAATGTAGTTGTAATCGGGGATAGTATAGTTAGGGCAGTAGATACTGTTCTCTGTAGCCAGCATCAAGAGTCCCGAAGGCTGTGTTGCCTACCTGGTGCCAGGGTTGAGGTTATCTCATTTGGGCTGCAGAGGAACTTGGAGTGGGATGGGAAAGATCCAGTTGCCGTGGTCCACGTAGGTACCAAAGATATAGGTAGAACAAGGGAAGAGGTTCTGCTGAGGGAATAGGAGCAGCTAGGGGCTAAATTAAAAAGCAGAACCAAAAAGGCAATAATCTCCGGATTACTACCTGAGCCACGAGCTAATTGGCACAGGGTCAATAAGTTTAAAGAGGTAAATGCCTGGCTCAAAGATTGGTGTGGGAGAAGGGGGTTCGAATTCATGGGACATTGGCACCGATACTGGGGAAAGAGGGAGCTATTCCCTTCGGATGGGCTCCACTTGAATTATGCTGGGACCAGTGTCCTGGCGAATTGCATAACTAGGGTTGTAGATAGGGCTTTAAACTAAATAGTAGGGGGGAGGGTTCAGTTGCATGGAAATGTAAAAAATCAAAGTTTAAGGAGAGGATAAGAGTGCAGGGTAGTGACGAGGCTGATCGTTACCAAAAAGTGAAAGGAAGGGACAGAGTGTGCGAATGCTATATTGCACCAAAGAATCATATAAGAGTAGGGAAAATTGACAATAGGGCAAACTTAAAGGCTTTGTACCTGAATGCGCGTAGCATTCGGAATAAAACTAATGAGTTAACAGCGCAAATAGAGATAAATAGGTATGATTTGGTGGCAGTTACTGAGATGTGGTTACAGGAGAACAGGTTTGGGAGTTGAATATCCAAGGGTACTCAATGTTTCGGAAGGATAGGCAGGAAGGAAAAGGAGATGGTGTAGCTTTGTGAGTAAAGGAAGAGATCAGTGCTATAGTGAGGAATGATATAGGCACTGAAGAGCAAGACGTAGAGCCAGCCTGGCTAGAAATAAGAAATAGCAAGGGAAAGAAGTCCCTGGTGAGAGTAATCTATAGGTCCCCAAACAGTAGTTCAGCAATAGGGCACAGTATAAACCAGGAAATACTGGGAGCATGTAAGAAAGGCACGGCAATAATCATGGGTAATTTTAATATGCATATAGACTGGACTAATCAAATTGGCAAGAGTAGCCTCGAGGGAGATTTCATAGAGTGTATTAGAGATAGTTTCTTGGAGCAATATGTGTTTGAACCAGCCAGGGAGCAGGCTATTCTGGATTTGGTTTTGTGTAATGAGATGGGATTAATTAATCTCATAGTAAAGGATCCTCTAGGGAAGAGTGATCATAGCATGCTAGAATTTCAAGTTCAGTTTGAGAGCGAGAAACTTGAGTCCCATACTAGTGTTCTTGAGTTAAACAAAGGTAATTACATAGGCATGTGGGCAGATTTGGCCCTCGTGGACTGGGCAGGAAGACTACAGGGTAGGACAGTTGATGAACAGTGGCAGATATTTAAGGAGATATTCAATTCCACCCAAGTAAAATATATCCCAAAGAGGAAGAAAGATGGTAAGAGGGGGGAAAAACATCCATGGATAAGCAAGGAAGTTAAAGATAACATAAAGGCAAAAACTAAGACATCCCAAATTGCAAAGGTCAGTGGTAGGCTGGAAGATTGGTAAACTTTTAAAGATCAACAAAGGGTTACTAAAAAAATAATAAAAAGAGCAAAGGTAAATTATGAAAGAAAACTAGCACAAAATGTAAAAACTGATAGCAAAAGCTTCTACAGGTATATAAAAGGGAAGAGAGTAGCTGAAGTGAATGTTGGTCTCTTGGAGGATGTGACTGGGGAGTTAGTAGTGGGGAACGCAGAAATGGCAGAGACGCTTAATCAATATTTTGCCTCAGTTTTCCCAGTAGTGGAGGACACTAGTACCACCCCAATAGTAACAGGTAGTGCAGAGGGTATAGAGAAGAAGGAACTTAGAACAATCACCATCACTAGAGAAAAAGTACTGAGTAAACTATTGGGATTAAAGGGTGACAAGTCCCCAGGAGCTGATGGCCTACATCCCAGGGACTTAAAGGAAGTGGCGGCAGAGATAGTGGATGCATTGGCTATAATATTCCAAAATTCCCTGGATTCTGGAAAGGTTCCAGTGGATTGGAAAAGTGCTAATATAATGCCCTTATTCAAAAAGAGGGGGAGGCAGAAAGTGGGAAACTATAAGCCAGTTAGTTTAACGTCTGTCATTGGGAAATTGTTGGAATCCATTATTAAGGAAGTAGTAATGGGGCATTTGGAAAGTCAAAATGCAATCCATCAGAGTCAGCACGGTTTTATGAAGAGTAAATCATGTTTGATTAATTTGCTAGAGTTCTTTGAAGATGTGACAAGCAAAGTGGATAATGGGGATCCTGTAGATGTAGTATATCTGGACTTCCAGAAGGCCTTTGATAAGGTGCCGCACAAAAGATTAATACACAAGATAAGATCACATGGAGTTAGGGGTAATATATTAGCTTGGAAAGAGGATTGGCTAACCAACAGAAAGCAGAGAGTCGGGATAAATGAGTCTTTTTCTGGATGGCAAGCTGTAACTAGTGGGATGCCACAGGATTTGGTCCTTGGGCCCCAACTATTTACAATCTATATTAATGACTTGGATTCAGGGATAGAAGGTACTGTAGCTAAATTTGCAGATGGCACCAAAATAGATGGGAAAGTAAGTTGCAATGAAAAAATAAGAAATTTAAAAATGGATATGGACAGGTTAGGTGATTGGGCCAAAATTTGGCAGATGGAGTTTAACGTGGATAAGTGTGAGGTTATCCATTTTGGCTGGAAGAATAAAAAAGCAACTTATTATTTAAATGGAGCGAAACTTCAGAATGCTTCAGTACAGAGGGATCTGGGTGTCCTCGTGCATGAATCGCTGAAAGCTAGTATGTAGGTACAGCAGGTAATAAGGAAGGCAAATGGAATTTTGGGATTTATTGCTAAAGGAATAGAGTATAAAAATAGGGAAGTGTTGTTGCAACTGTACAAGGCATTGGTGAGACCGCACCTGGAGTACTGTGCACAGTTTTGGTCCCCTTACTTGAGGAAGGATGTAATTGCATTGGAGGCGGTTCAGAGGAGGTTCACTAGATTGATTCCAGAGATGCGGCGCTTGTCTTATGAGGAGAGATTGAGCAGTTTAGGCCTATACTCGTTAGAAGGATGAGAGGAGATCTAATTGAGCTATATAAGATGCTAAAGGGGATAGACGAAGTAGACATGGAGTAGATGTTTCCCCTTGTGGGGCATTCTAGAATGAGAGGCCATAGTTTTAGGCTAAGGGGTGGTAGATTTAAATCAGAGATGAGGAGGAATTACTTTTCTCAAAGGGTCGTGAATCTGTGGAATTCACTACCTCAGAGTGCAGTGGATGCCGGGACGCTGAATAAATTTAAGGAGGAGATAGACAGATTTTTAATTAGTAACGGGTTGAAAGGTTATGGGGAGAGGGTGGGAAATTGGAGTTGAGGCCAAAATGAGATCAGCCAGTTGAATGATGGGGCAGGCTCAAGGGGCTAAATTGCCTACTCCTGCCCCTAGCTCTTATGTTCTTATGACAAAGTGCAGAGTTAGTGAAATACCAAGTGACACCTAACCCTCTTGGCTGCATGCATTCCCATCACACACACGCTCTTGCCATTCAAACCTTGCATCCAAATACACGTAAAAGGCAAACTTCCAGATGCTTTGGCCTCAATTGCCATTTAGCACTAAAGCTAATCATGCGTTCATCCTACTGACAAAGCTGCCCACTCACACATATACATTATTGATAACCCCACGAGAGACTCCTGTTGAAGATGTGAAACTGGCATAAAAGAGCACCTACCTTGGCAGATAAGAGCACTGGTCAACCCTTGGTGACCACCTCCTCTGACAACCCTGTCCAGCCGGCCTTGATCAGGCAGGCAGGTGATGTCATCTTCAGGAAAGAGTACCTTCCGCTTTTCCCTGATAACCTGGAGGAGAACCTTCAGGGAGGCATTGCTGAGGTTCGAGGCTGGTCGGCTTCGGTGGTCGGACAACTCTTGAAATAATGACCCACTCTCAAGCACTGGAGTGCCCTGGCAGTGATGCACATCCTCTCTGTTTGAACACGATGATCTTTAATAGCTCGTAGATATATCATTGTCAGCTCATGGTGGGTTTCACCAATGAAAAGGTTCCCCTACCACTAAATTGCACATGTTTTGCATGCAGACTGCTGGCACTTAGAATTTTAATTATAATCATGTGGAAAAAGGCAAAAAAGAGAGAAAGCGGAAGTGGCGCTCAGTTCTGGTTATGAGGTTGGGAATGACATGCTGTTGACAAAATCACGGCCTTTGAGTTGATCATAAAACAGATGTCACAACTGATAAAGTTTGCCGCACCAGGGAACAACAATAATAGGTTGAATATTTGACATTTTATTCAGGGGCTCCAATACCAGCTTCGTGTGACAGCTGTGGCCCATATCACTCATGGTGAAAAAGCTTGTGAGTTTCTAGGTCTTTCTCTTTTTTTATTTGTTCATGGGATGTGTGCGTCGCTGGCTGGGGCAACATTTATTGGCCATCCCTAGTTACCTTGAGAAGGTGTGGTGAGCTGACTTCTTGACCCGCTGCAGTCCATGTGGTGTAGGTACACCCACAGTGCTGTTAGGGAGGGAGTTCCAGGGTTTTGAACCAGCAACAATGAAGGAATGGTGGTATATTTGCAAGTCAGGGCAGTGTGTGGCTTGGAAGGTAACTTGCCGGCGGTGGTGTTCTCATGTGTCTGATTCCCTTGTCCTTCTAGGTGGTAGATGTCATGGGGTTGGAAGGTGCTGTCAAAGGGGCCTTGGTGGGTTGCTGCTGTGCATTTTGTAGATGGTACACACTGCTGCTACTGTTCGTTGGTGGTGGAGGAAGTGAATGTTTGTGGATGTGGCGTCAATCAAGCGGTCTGCTTTGTCCTGGATGGTGTCAAGCTTCTTGAGTGTTGTTGGAGCTGCAAGTATCCAGGCAACTATTCCATTACACTCCTGACTTGTGCCTTGTAGATGGTGGACAGGCTTTGAGGAGTCAGGGGGTGAGTAACTCATCACAGGACCCCTAGACTTTGACCTGCCCTTGTAGCCACAGTATTTATATGGCTAGTCCAGTTCAGTTTCTGGTCAATGGTAACCCCCAGGATGTTGATAGTTGGGGTGTTCAGAGATGGTTTACATGGGCAGGATTTTATGTCCCGTGATTTTGATATTCTTCAGCTCCATGAGGCAGGTACCTGCCTTCAGGGAGCTTTCAGTGCGCACTCCCCTGCTCATGTGCACGCCTTTGCACTTGCTCTCCTCCCGCCCCCACCCTGGCAGTGCTGAGCTTCTCAGTACGTCTTTCATGCTGGCTGGCCGTTAATTGGCCAGCCAGCGCGAAATCGCGGTCAGGGGCCGATCACGGGCGGCGGACTGTTTCCCAGCTGCTCTCAGTCCTGCCAACCCGACAACCCAAAAATCCTGCCCCATAACTTTATATACATATCTCGTTATTTGGTGTTCCATGGTGAATTAACCTCTGGTGGAAAAGGCCCTATTTCTGTTAGCTGTCCTGCTGAGTATTCCTTCCCTGCTCTAGTTGATTTTCCCAATGGTCTCTCTCACTGCTCCTCATATAATTAGCGGAAATCAGGAGCTTCCCCACCACCACCACTCTCCCTCCTCATCTCACACTGCACTAATAGTGGCTAGGTAGCTTCTGCTGACTGGCTGCTGAAGGAGACTTGCTCTTTTTGATTGTTTCCTGCTTCTGGCTCTCTGCTGGCCAGCTGTTGGTTGGTTGTGGCTGGCTGGCTATTGATGGCTGAGTAGCTTCTGGTATTAGCAGCTGGTGATGGCTGGTTACTTTCTGGTGGTTGCTGGCTTCTTGCAGCTGGCTAACCTCTGTAGATGGGTGGGTGGCATTTCAGCCTGACTGACCTACCAGTTTGTGTCACTCAGCTACTTCCTGAATACATTCACAAAGCCATCAGTGGAACTTGTTTTTTCTGCATTTTAATAGTAGGGTGTGTTTCTGCACATCATAATGCAGTGCACATATTGTGAAAAAAATGTCTAATCTGAAATGTTGGAATTCACCAAATATTCAAAATTACATGATGTACTATTCTGTGAGGAGATCTGCCTGTAGCGTATCAAATGCACATTAGTGTGCCCCTAACCTTATTCACTCTGTCATCTTTAGATTCAGAAGCCTCTTTTGTTTTATGCTTTATTTTATTTGTTGCCCACATTGGGTCCTCTTTCTGGACTCAGCTTTTGAGTTCAACTATTTCAGATCAGAATCAATGCTCTAATTTTTCTTCCGGACTGCCTTTTGGGAATGATTTTGCTATTGTCATTTACACCTCCTCTAGATCCATCTTTTTTTGTCCCATTATTTTTAGTCATTTAATCACTAATACGCCTTATCACAGATGTTCTTTCCGGCCCCCTTCCCTCCTTTCCCTGTCTATGTATTTGCTTAAAAGCTGTTACATCTCTAACTCTTTCCATTTCTGCTGTAAGGTTTTCAGCAAAGCCTTTGACAAGGTCCCACATGGGAGACTTTTAAAGAAGGCAAAGGCACATGGGATACAGGGTAATTTGATAAGGTGGATTCAAAATTGGCTTAGTTGTAGGAGGCAGAGGGTGATGACAGAAGGATGCTTTAGTGACTGGAAGCCATTGTCCCGTGGCGTACCACAGGGATCTGTGCTCGGTCCCCTATTATTTGTCATTTATATAAATGACATAGATGACTATGTAGGGGGTAGGATTAGTAAGTTTGCGGATGACACAAAGATAGTCCGGGTGGTTAACAGTGAGGTTGAGTGTCTTGGGCTACGGGAAGATATAAATGGGATGGTCAAATGGGCAGATAAGTGGCAGATGGAATTTAACCCTGGAAAGTATGAGGTGATACACTTTGGAAGGAGTAATTTGACGAGGAAGTATTCAATGAACGGCAAGACACTAGGAAATTCTGAGGAACAAAGAGACCATGGCGTGTGTGTCCATAGATCTCTGAAGGCAGAGGGGCAAGTTAGTGGGGTGATGAAAAAGGCATATGGGACACTTGCCTTTATCAATCGAGGCATAGATTACAAAAGTAGGAAGGTTATGTTGGAGTTGTATAGAACCTTGGTGATGCCACAGCTGGAGTACTGTGTGCAGTTCTGGTCGCCACATTATAGGAACAATGTGATTGCACTGGAGTGGGTGCAGAGGAGATTCACCAGGATGTTGCCTGGGATGAAACATTTAAGTTATGAAGAGAGATTGGATAGACTTGGGTTGTTTTCGTTGGAGCAGAGAAGACTGAGGGGCGACCTGATCGAGGTGTACAAGATTATGAGGGGCATGGACAGGGTGCATAGGGAGCAGCTGTTCCCCTTAGTTGAAGGGTCAGTCACAAGGGGGCATAAGTTCAAGGTGAGGGGCTGGAGGTTTAGGGAGGATGTGAGGAAAAACTTTTTTACCTCGAGGGTGGTGACAGTCTGGAATGTGCTGCCTGGGAGGGTGGTGGAGGCGGGTTGCCTCACATCCTTTAAAAAGTACCTGGATGAGCACTTGGCACGTCATAACATTCAAGGCTATGGGCCAAGTGCTGTTAAATGGGATTAGGTAGGTAGGTCAGGTGTTTCTCACGTGTCGGTGCAGACTCGATGGGCCAAAGGGCCTCTTCTGCACTGTGATTCTGTGATTCTGTGATTCTGTGAAGGTCATTGACCTGAAATATTACCTCTGTTTCTCTCTTCTCAGATCCTGCCTGACTGAACATTTCCAGTATTTTCTGTTTTTAGTTTTGATTTCCCGCAATCGCAGTATTTTGCTTCTGTGTTGATATCCATCCTTTGCTTCACCTTGTTTTCATTGGAATATGTCTACTTTGCACTCTCTATGATGTTCTTCACCAAAACATTCCATCTATCCTCTGAAATCCTCTCTTCTAACAATGTATTCTAGTCTAGCTCCGTTTGTTCTCCCTTTATCCCCTTAAGATCCACCTTCCTAGGTCTATTTTGTTTTTCTCCTTCTCTGTTATAAGCTTGGCCTTAACCCCAACCTATTTCTAGCAATACTATCCTCTGATTGTTACATGGTATCAGCTTTAGTACTTTCCTTCCTTATTTGGTTTCTTGAGCTATTTGAGATGTGTATATGTCTGGCACCAGATCTAGAAATAATTTCACATATTTTGTTTCTATTATTGGCTTCTCACTGCATTGGCTGAGGCTGGGCAAGAAGTTATGGTGAGGGGGAGGGGGGGTGGTCCTTTGGCGGAGATCCCCCTGTGCCCATTAGAGCACACCTCCACTTTGTCATACCCCGCTTTAACCCTACCCCCATCCCCCGGCCTCTCAAATGTGGGCTCACATCCCCTTCACCCCGCCTCATTGGGGTCAGCCAGTCAGGCCCTGCCAATACCCAGGACTTACCTTGAAGTCTGGCTTATAACTTCCTCTTATCTGGGAACTGCCTGCCATCACAGGAGTGGCTGCTGCTTGAATCTGGCACTCGTGGCAATACTGAGCTGCCAGCCAATCAGACTAGTTGGTAGCTCTCGAAGGCAGGACTTCCTCCCCAAATAGGAGCAGAAGTGGGTACATCCCTTCCATCATAAGGTCAGAAGTGGGGTTGTTTGCTGGTGATTGCACAATGTTTAGCACCATTCACGACTCCTCAGATACTGACGCAGTCCATGTCCAAAAGCAGCAAGAACTGGACAATATCCAGGCTTGTGCTGACAAGTGGCAAATAACATTCATGCCACACAAGTGCCAGGCAATGACTATCTCCAACAAGAGAGAACCTAACCATTGCCCCTTGGCATTCAATGGCATTGCCATCACTGAATCCCCAACTATCAATATCCTGGCGGATTACCATTGACCAGAAATTGAACTGGACGAGCCATATAAATACCGTGGCTACAAGAGCAGGTCAGAGACTAGGAATCCTGCAACAACTAACTCATGTCCTGACTCCCCAAAGTCTGTCCACCATCTACAAGGCACAAGTCAGGTGTGATGGAATACTCTCCACTTGCCAAGATAAATGCAGCTCCAATAACACTCAAGAAGCTTGACACCGTCCAAGACAAAGCAGCCCACTTGATTGGCACCCCATCCACAAACTCCCTCCACCACCAACGCACAGTGGCAGCAGAAACTCACCAAGTCTCCTTAGACAGTGCCTTTCAACCCATGACCGCTACCATCTAGAAGGACAAGGGCAGCAGATGGATGGGAACACCACCACCAGGAAGTTCCCCTCCAAGCCATTCACCATCCTGACTTGGGAAAATCTCGCTGTTCTTTCACTGCCACTGGGTCAAAACCCTGGAACTCCCTCCCTAACAACACTGTGGGTGTACCTACACCACATGCCCATATCTCATAAAAGAATAAAAACAGTCTCATGTTCAAACAAATAATGCTACTTCCAGTGTAAAATGGCTGCTGGACATTTGATTTTTTGGTGGGCGAGCTCACTATTGACATTTTATTCAGGAGGCATTCAGCATCTCTTAAAATCCAGCCCACGTGTACTTGGACTGTATTTGAGACCTTGGGCGGGATCGCTTGGTCCAGTTAGCGGCAGGTGTCATTGTGGGTGGTCGGGGGAGGTGGGGGGGGAACACAATATGGCGAGAAGGCCAAAAATTGGTTTCACGCCGTCATGAAATTAGTTTGCGATCGTCCGCTTCACCCATCAATGGAGGGCTATGATTCGCACTGCTACACATCAGGAAACTAATTTTAATACTTTAGCATGTCATTATAAGCCCTGCTCACCGGAATCATCCTCATCGTCAAATTTACCACCCACATCGGTGTGACTTTAGAACAGTGTGCTTCACGACTGTCTTTAAAATGACCTTTATTTTTATTCATTCATGGGATGTGGGCATCGCTGGCTGGGAAAGCATTTATTTCCCATCCCCAATTGCCCTTGTTCAGAGGGCATTTAAGAGTCAACCACATTGCTCTGGGCCTGGATTCACATGTAGGTAGACCAGGTAAGGACGGCAGATTTCCTTCCCCAAAGGACATTATTGAACCAGCTGGGTTTTTATGACAAGTGACAATGGTTTCATGGCCATCATTAGACTTTTAATTCCAGGTTTTTACTGAATTCAAATTCCACCATCTGCCATGGTGGGATTCGAACCCGGGTCCCCAGTCTGGTGACAATGCCACTACACAACCACCTCCTCTGACAAGCTGATCTCTGAGGTGAGTGCACACAACCTTGTGCAGTGCTTGCGAGCGTTGCATGTAGGACGTCAAGGAAGAGGTGCAGCGCATTCGGTGGGGGGGGGCGGAGGGGCACAAGAAGTCACTTTTTCCCAGCTGACTTTCAGTGCAGTGCTGGGGCAAGGGCTCCAGCTTGGGTCAGGTCGGGGTGGGGTGTGGGACAAGTCATCAAAGATTGAAGGAAGTACACAAGCACATGCCGGGTGGGTGGGGGGAGGGGAGTGGTGAAGGAAGCGGCCACACACTTGGGAAAGCTTGTCAAAAGTGAGCATCCTTCTGCAGCTGAGACCATTCAGCTGCAGCTCCATTCAGCTTGACATGCTTGGAGTTGGGCCTTTGAAGCTTTTTTGCCCACTCAAGCAATGCAAAAGAAGAAAGTGCCACCAAATGCTTCAGAATTTTTCACCCCTTGGGCGCGGACCGCAAATTAATGTGCATTTCAGGAGGCAGCAGAGCAATTGGCCGACTGGGCAAGTTGTACAATCCCCTTGTGAAAGGTGGTCATGGCGCAGTCACTGGTGGAGCTGCTCACAGCCCCTTGCACTGTCTTTATTAAGGTTTGGACCAATATCCCTCATGGTTCAAGCTAACAGCGCAGCCTTGCAGTGTGGCTTAGGAGAATGCCTGCGCCTGAGCTGAGAGCACAGCATGCAGTCCAATGGCCGAAACTGCTGCTATTCAGTCAAATGGGTTGGGATGGGGCTTCGGACAGCCTAGAGCACACTACACACTGACCATCCAAGTGGCGGGCAACACTTTCCTGTATGCATGAAGGGACCTTCAGACTAACCAAGTAATGTTCTTAGGAGACATACGCTAACCTATGAGCTTCCCTCTTTGACCTTACAGGAGAACATTAGGATCATGGAGTCTGGTGATTTAGCGGTATGCCTCCTGTTTACAGGGAGCAGAGAAAAAGAAGAAGAGAATGGTGGAGTCGCCTGGCTCAGCAAAGGGAGGAGCACCCTCTCAGGATGAAGGGGCGGCAGGGCATGCTACACACACAGCTGAAGATCCACAGAGAGCTGACACTCGTAGGCACTTCACTAGACCCAGGGTCTATAGATAGTGCCTGTCATCCCTGTAGATGACTGAGAACCAGTATTGTCGAAGTGTTGCATACCTAGGGAACTGGTCAGTCACATATGCAACCAGCTGCAGGATTTGGCACCATGGGGACATAGAGGGCATCCAATGCCAGGGGCCGTGAAAGTGACCACGGCGCTCAAGTTTTATGCCGATGGCTCCTTCCAGGGCTCCACAGGTGACTTGTGCAGGATCTCGCAAGCCTCCACGCACAAGTGTAACCAGGAGGTCACGGATGCCATCTTCGTGAAGGCACAGTACTTTGCATTTTGTCTGGGATCAGGAAAGCCAGGAAGCAAAAGTGCTGGGATTTGCGCAGTCCACCAAGGGTGTCGTGGATCATTGTAGCTTGCTGCGTGCTACACAATCTAGTGCTGCAATGCAGGGAAGACCTGGCTGAAGAGGAGATGAAAGAGCTGCACTACTCCTCCGATGAGGAGGATGTTGAAGGGGATGATGGTGATGTGGTACATTTGTGCGAGTTGAGAGTGATGAGGAGAGTGACTTACCCTGGTGGAAAGGAACTGCCTTCAAACAGAAACAATTCTGGTCACCCAGGTTTCCAAAACACAACTTGTGGGCTTTCAACATTTGCGGAAAAGGTCTTGACCTGCCAGAGTTCTTTGGAAAGGTAAGGTATCCTTTTAGAGAGGTCAGGAACCCCTTTTGGAGAGGTTAGTGAGCCCTTTCAGACAGGTCAGGTACCTTATGGAAGAGATCAGGTAACCCTTTGAGATTGTTAGCAATAGACATGAATGAAATAAAAAGTGGATAAGGTTTGTGGAACTGTCAAGCTATCAAGTCATTTAAATCCTCCGCTCTTTAAATTTTGGGAATAAACAGCCTGTAGTTGAAAAAAGTAATTGCCTGCAATTTCATAGATGTTTGTTAACATACACCTGAATACTATCATTATAGTATTATTTCTGCTTGACTGCTTCCACAGCCTATCATTGTGCATAATCGTCCCAGATTTGTACTAAGTGAGGTAGCATGTGGGAAAAAGGGCGTTTTACCCACTAGCTACAAGGCAGCCTTTCATGTTGTATCATCCCAATCCTGCCTCATTAATCATGCATTCCTGGGAAACACACTGTTTTGCCTCTGATTTTGCCCACCTTGCCATCACCTTGCTGCTTCCTCACCCTGTAGGTCTCCATAGGAAAGGTGGCGGATGCCATGGAAACCCTGGTCCAGCAGAATGTGGAGATGCATGCAGACCTGCACTCCATCACGGTAGCCATGGGTGAGTTCCTGCAGTGGCAACGTGAGAGGGAAATGGGGCACATCGATGTCCCTCCAGGTGCGCCTTCCCCTCAAGGAGCCAAACTGGGGCCCTCAGGCACCTGAAGGGAGGAGGAGCGGCAGCGGGAAATCCCTAGGCCATCCACTCAGGAATCTCAGAGGCTGTCCTCTTCCTCCCCTTTGCCTGTGACCCCTTCAACCACATCCTTTGTCACCGCAGAGGGAGCAGCTGGCCCACAGGAGGACAACCAAAGCAAGCCGGGGCCCTCAAGGCCTCGACTCTCCGGAGGAGCCATGCCGGAGTCATCAGATGCAACAGGGCCAACCATTGCACAAGCTGCCTCCACCCCTGCTGCGGATGTCAGGGCAGCACCTAAAAGAAGTAGTAGGCCTAGAAATGTTAAGAAATTCTGGTTGCGAGTAGTTGCACAGGTGAATACATCTTGTCACTTTATAATCTGAAAATATATTCATTTTCAATGGGTAATGTGTAATGGTGTCTTTCAGCTTCATTTACAGGCTTCGCAAGTTCTCTCCCTGCATCCCACTGCCCTCCACCACCCTCCCACTAGCAGTTCAGCTGTAGGCAGCTGGCCCACAAGTGATTCTGGAGGGAGAAGTGTGTGTGTGTGTGGCAGGGTCTTTCAGAGCCTCATGCAAGCTCTCTCCCACACATGCAGATCCTCCCTGTATCACACTCATCTCACTGTCCTGAGCATTTTCAATGCTGCCTGCTGGGGTTCTCTTTCAGTTGTCCATCTGAGTTGACCTGTATCTCTGCCTACCCACTGATCACACTCCCATGTAGCACATGTTCCCGCCCAACACGAAGCTCCTTTCACTTTTGATTTTACTGGTGAAGATGGTACTGGTGAAGTATGTTTTAGCTCCCCTGTCCTTTCCCCTCCCCCAGTCACCCATGTGCTTTCCCCCATCACCGTTGGCCCCCCCTGGCATCACCTTCCACCTCCCTACTGTCACCTATCAGCCAGAACTCTTGTTTTCCGAGATGTCCAGGTAAACGTGCATGTTCCCTACCTTCCTGAGCGTCCCACTCCCATCCGCATTGATCTGGCCAACTCCTTCCTTCCTATCCCCAGGGTCCATGCCTGTTTCCGAGTCCCCACCAACCACCCTCGCCACCCCTTCTATGGCTACCGTCGCACCCTCACCCTCCCAGCTCCCTCTGGCCCCTCTCGTACTCACCAGTCCCTCCTGCCACACCCACCCTCACTTCGCTCCCCGGGAGTCAGTCATCGACTCCACAGACTCCTCCTTTGCACGTTCACCTGGCCATCACCCCTCCCTTACTCCTTCCTCCACCCTTATTCCTTCCTCCTGCAAACCCTTCCTCCCCCTGGACTTCGTCCTCTCCCTGAATTCCTGCCTTCCTCTGAACTCCTTCCTCCACCCGAAGTCCATCCACACTCTGAAATCCTTCCTCCCCCTGTGTACTCCTCCATCCACCCTGACTCCTTCCTCCCCTGTACTCCTTCCTCCACCTGAAGTCCTTCCCCCCTCCAAAATTCTTCCCCCGTCCGAATACCCCTTACACCTCCCTCCCCCCTCACACCTACGTCCCCAGGTGCCACATTCTCCCCCATTACACCCTCCTTCCCCATACTCCCTCCTCCTCGTACCCCCACCCCCTTCTCAACCTCACCTGACCCTGACACCTTTCTTCCCCCCATCCCAACTTCACCCGCCCCTGACACCTTCCTTTTCCCCACCCAACCTCACCTCCCTCCTCGTCCTCCCAACCTCGTCCCCCCACCACCCACCCCTCACTGGTACACCTTCCTCTCTCAGTCAAACCTAGACTTTCCTCTCCTAACCCCCCCGGTACACCTTCCTCTTCCACTCACAGCTGGACATTCCTCTCCACCCCCTTGATGACCATCCATAGCAGAACATGGCCAAGACACTGATGCCCCGAAGCAGACCTTTAATGGTGATTTTCCACCTTCTGTGAGCTGCTTCGCGGAAGAGCCATGTCCATATAAATCCACCCAGCATGTGATGCATGTGTTCGTCCAGGGTCCCGTTGCTGTTGGGCTCCAGTATCTTCTGCTCCTCGAATGTCCACAATGTGAACAAGGCCCTGACGGTAAGTCCTGACTTCTGCACGTCACAATTGCCAAGACAAGTTCTGCACCAGTGAGTTTGCCCGCTAACGTGGGCAGTAAATTTGATGTGGGGGGATGATTCCGGTGAGCAGGCTTATAATGATATGCAGATGTATTAAAATTAAGTTTCTGATGTCCGGCGGCAGGAAAGGCGGCCCGCCATTGAATGGCAGAGTGTTAATCGCAAACTGATTTCATAACATTGTGAAACCGATTTTTGGTCTTCCCACCATATTGTTCAATCACGCCAGTCATAATGCCTGACTCCAACGGCACGGAAAATTCCGTCCATTGTCCAGTGAGGGTCTGTAAATTCACAGATTGATTGACAGCTCCAAGTGGTTATAAAAGGATTAGCTGTCATTGTGAATCAATGAATATAATTGCTTGTTTTATAAGGGATTAAGTACTTGAAGAAATTTAAATGAATTGAATGGGCTTTTATCATGACAAGTGGATTTTTAATATTGTAAAGTGTATAATAGATACATAGAAGTTTATTTTATTTCATCTCCGCATGGCTCCTGAGGTCTGCCCATGGTGGATACTTGGTAAGTTGGCATGGAGGGTGTAAGAGCAAATGCTGGTGGATGACAGGGCATGGGTTGGCACTAAGTTGGAATAGAAGCTATAAAGGGCCATTGGGGGTGGGTATAGGGGCATACATTGGCATAGGGAGTATAAAAGACAATGGGGTGGGTACAGGGCATAAGGTGGCATGGAGGCTGTAAGGGGCCAAGGGGGATGAGAGGCATAGGTTGGCATGGAGGGTATGAGGGGCTGTGGGGTGGATAGAGGGACATTGGTAGGCATAGGTTGTATGAGGGGCATTTAGAGGGGCATAGATTAGCATGGAGGGTATGGGGGCCACGGGGGTAAGAGGAGCATGGGTTAGCATGAAGGGTATGAGGGGCTATGAGGGATGTGTGGGGGCATGAGTTGGTATGGATGGGGCATGGGGAATGTGTGGGGGTGATGGGACATGAGCTAGAAGGCTATTTATTGTTTTATTGTTTTTATTACAACTGGAACAAAATCCCTTTCAAAACGATTGCCTTGGCTCCTGGCAGCCCCTGTGGCTTACCCCCTGTAATGTTTCCGAGGGCAACTCCAGTTAGCACCTACCCCTCATGATGAAAATCAGACTACTTGTGGCGCTTTCTCCCAAGTTGGGTTTGTGGAGTTGGGAAATTTCCTGATTCTGTTACCCAATTTGGGAGTGAAAATTCAGGCCTGAGACTGTGAACAGCCTGGTTTAACCTGAGACTGTAGCCAGGGAGGCAGAGAGAGTCAATGGCAAGGGAATGGAGTTTGTGGCAGGGTTTACAGACAATCGCTTTAGTCTTCCTAGCGTTTAGCTGGCAAAAATGACAGTTCATCCCAGGCTGGACAACAGAAAAGCAGACTGATGGCACAGGGGTAGTGGAAGAATCAATAGAAAGAAACCGCGGTGCAATCGTTATACGAATGGAAACTGATTCATTGTTGATGATGGGAGCAGCATTTAGGTGAGAAGGAGGAAATGGCTAAGCTTAGAATCTTTGGAATCTCCTTACATGATGGAGCTGATGGGGAGGAAACCATTGATGGAGATGCTCTGGGTGTAAGTGAAACCAAGCAAAAGCACTCCTGACCTGAACAATCGGAAAGAGAGAGAGAGAGAGAGAGAGACATTTGAGGGCATATATGTCAAGGTCTGGTCATAAGCTGCAGAGAAAACAAGTTGCAATAAGAGGGATACCGCACCGTAGTCACAGTCACAGTGAATGTCAATCAAGATAAATGCAAATTAGCTTCTGGGGAAGTATGAACATGAATGCCTGTTGGTATAGGATTCAGTCTCAGATTTTCAAGCTGGAGCTCAGTGCCTCTGTGCTGGATCTATCAGGCTGCTGTTCGTTTAGGAGTTAGTGATGCAATATGAAAGTACCTACCGTGCAATATTTAAATATAGGTGTGTTAAGCTTCCATCACCTCCTGACTGATGTGTTCATTTCATTTGGCACAGCTGATTCATTAATTTATAATCCTGTTTAACTTCAATAGATAGCGACTTGTTGTGGAGGAGGGGCTTGTTTGTTTGGTGTTCAAGTCTGGCTAACCCACACAGCAAAGCATGAGGACTGGTGCTGTAGAGCCTTCTGTCCATTTTACTTCATATTCTCAAATTGGATGGCAAGGTGACAATTCAGGAACTGAATAAAGCAAATAGAGGAAAATCTGGGAGAGCTTAACTTCTCCTGTGCAATTTTTAGAGGGCTGAACAGTAAATGTGGCAAATAGAAACTTGCTGATAAATCCACATGTTATTTTAACAGCCTCTAAAAGCAGAACAAGATCACTTTGTTTTAAACTGTCTTCAGAGCAGTTCCATGTTTGTTTATTTATCGCCCTATCATTTAGAATTTAATATTCTCTCACTTTCCTAAGGTGACTCTGCACCATCCCAGCTGCAAGGCACTGGGACTTCTGAGAGCGTGACCCTGAGGGTAAATGACTGGCCCAACATTTAACCCCCGATAGCAGAGTAGAGGTTTTGAACTAGCCTGTCGGCAAAATTGCAAACGGGAACCATGCAGTTTCCTTCTTCTCCATGACTCTGCTCATTAGCACTGCCCTTGAACAGCTGAAGTTTCCTTTGTTGGATAAATATAATCACTATGTGCATTCAAATCTCACCAACATGATTTCAGGCCAAATAAGTCATTGTGGTTTTGAGATGAATTAATAATTATTCGTGTGAGCCTTTCACCGAAAGTTCCAGAAATGTTCATACCAGACGTAATCAAATAGTCACAATAGAAAATACAGTTACCCGCAACATTTCACCCTTCACTGTGTTAAGATACATATGCATATATATGATTATTTGGTGCTCTGGAGTAACCAACATATTAAGTAAACCAGCATAAATACTGTTGCTGTTTTAAAATTAAACAGAATGACAACACTTTATATTATCTTTCAATCTTCTTTGCAAACAAAATGGGATTTTTCTGTGCTGTGGAGAGCTGGATGACACGGTTCTAATTACCTTGCTATCACAGGAGTCTGCGAAGATCTTTGTTTGGGTGTGAGCAATTACTAGTCTTCCCGATTTGTTATTTTATTTATGTTGTTCCTGATGTCCTTCATTAGGTGCTCCCCTGGGCGCTGCCTCATAAGCTCTCATTGTCTCCAGAACGCCTGCTGCTCTGCTTGTAAGTGCAGTCTGTCCTTTCATGTTTTGTGGTCAGAGCCCCAGGATGTCAGCAGGCTTGCTGCTGTTTTGCTGGGCCACTGGAGCAGTTGGCAGCCACTGGTTCTCTACAGGGAATACTGGACTGGAGAGGGAAACCAGCCATGCATAGTGTAATTTACATCTGATTGATGAAGGTCTGAACAGTACAGAAACAATTAATTTGTACCATGGTTCCTGTGGACCTCAAACCTGAGGATATTTTCCCCCTCTTTTGTTCCCTCACTTCAGTTTCCCTTTTGATCAAGTCATCAGCTTTTCTGCACAGGCTGCCTTCGACACAGATTAATCAGGTTATTTACACTGGGCAATTGGTTTGTGCTTAAGATTTCATTCAAAAAAACCCAGCATTTTTATTGCTTGATTACTGAGCTGCAGACAATGTGGTTGTTCTGAAACTAAGATATCTTTTCAAATGATGCACTTGTCCATGAAAATGGTTTTAATTCACATTTGCTTGTGAAACATTGTGTTGGCAGAGCAATTCCTGTGGCACCAGCATGAAATAAGCACGTACTTTACAAATAATTTTAAATAGAAAACATATTGGGAATGAAAATTTGATCTGCACCTTGGGATTTAGTTTGGATACATTTTATGTAAGATGGTCGAAGTCAAATGCTCATCCAAATGTTACATTTCCTCAGTTGATTGGGCTTTCTGAGGGGAATGATAAGCTTTGGCTGTCTGAATAATATCTGAAGTGCTGAAGCTCAAACCTAACATGTAAAAATCTGTGTGGTGCATTTATTTATAAAGCCTTTTGTTGGCCTCGAGGCTATTGAGGATGTTTGCATCACTGCTGGGAACACCTGGAATAACTGAGTGTTTTTTCCAATAGTGATGTATCTTTGTTGTACAGTGTGCTCCAGAGGTGGAAGATATGAGAATGATAATGCTCAGCAATTGTCACATTGGATTGTTTACTCTTTTTTGTTTCTTATGCACAGCGTAAGGGTTTTACCGTTTAAGATCTAGCAAAAGTTTCAATTTTCACATGGCTATCAGGATATAAAGATACAAAAATCTCATTATCCTGTAATATCTCTTCTTACTTTATTTACTGTAGATTGTTAAAAAGGGGTGAAGGTGATGTTCGGAGTGATGGTTTCATTTTTGGGTAGTGAAGAAGTTAAAGGGCCTAGGAGCAACACTGCTAGTATCAGGTTAAAGCTTTATTTCTACTTGGTGTATAAAGTCTTTTGTCTTTCTCCACTATTACATCTACCTTTGTACATGTCATTTCCACTCTCCTAGCAATCATTTTAGATTGTGCACACGTTTTGATAATGAATTCTCCTGTCCCTTTTTAGAGGAAAAGAAGGAACAGTTGAAAGAAACTAGACCTAGGCAGCACCAGAAATGTATGGCACCCAATTGTTAGTGCTCCCACACCAGAATATACAGGCAGAAGAGCATTGGTTTATCAAGGAGGTTGTCAATGAATTACGTTACATACTGCAACTGATCCTACAGCCTATGTCCACCAGAGGCACGGAACTGCCTGTGCCTGGTAAGATTGCATCCTCTCTTACCTTTCATGCCTTGGGTTTTTTAGGCTGCCTGTGGCTTCATATGGACAAGTGATGGGCAACATATGTCCATTACCTATATGCAAAATATTATTTGCTCCAACAACCAACTCCAACTCCTTTCCAATGCACAATCACAACAGCAAACAAAGGCACAGCAATTTTACAATGTGGCAGGACACCTGAAGGCCTAAATAATCATACATTGTATCCATGTGGCTCCATATGTTCTCTTACTCAATAGCATTACCCACTTTCGTCCACCAGCAACAAGAAAGTGAATGCTGCCGCAAAGCCTTCAGTTTATGGCAGTCTATTGTGCCAACACATTTTGAATCAGAATACAAAACTTGGGGAGATCAAGGCTTTGTGCAGCCATAAAACGTGTCTGCCGTTCAAGTTGAGCTCTGGGGAAATGAAGTGATATTTCTATTATTATTACTCCTACTAAATTCCCATCTGTCTGCTCAACAACAATGGGGCCAAATGAGTTCAGTCCCCTGTTGTCAGTTCTGAACTGGTCTGGCTGCTGTAGTCACTTGTAACCCTTTCAGTGACATAGCACTCTTAACATTGTTATCCAGTGCTTCCTTGATCTTCCTCAGCTTCTTGTTCCATGCATCTCAGAATGAGGGCCATAAACAGTATTCCACTTGCTTGAAACACCTATTTCCACCTCTTGAAACATGCCCAAACCATTGTAGGCATCTCTAAATTAGTGTAATTTCTTATCCAAATCATTTTGATTTATCATTTTTGATTCTTTGCATCCTGGAAACTCCCAGGCCCAGATTTTCACCATGACGGAGAACCTCTCCATTGTGGTGAAAACAGTGGAACTACCTGAAAATTGGAAGTTCTACTCCCAAACATAACTTTTCCCATTTTTGTGGGGCAGGAGAGGGGGCATTTCACTGGCCATTCAAATCAGCCACTGCCTCCACTCTAGTCGGATTTTGGTAGCCTAGGAGTGTGGATCCCAAAGTGTACAAAGTAGACCTGGTAAGAGCAAGACTAAACTTGATATATTTCTTTGGATTGGTACCCATGTAGAATTTACCTTAAAATTTTATTCACAGCCCTAGAAATGGCACAAAACAAATTCCAACAGTCTTCCCTTAACCCAAGGGAGTAGGATGGTGGGGCTCCTGGTGTAGTAGGGCAATTATTTTTGCCCCTACTGATTTATGCACCCAGATGCCAGGAAGAACTTTGTGCTGGAGAAGGGCGCATTGCGTTTCTTGCAAAGGAACATAGAAGCTGGGCACGGTACCCTCGCACATAGAGGCCATAGAAGCTGGTCACCATGAGCAGCTGGAAGCCAGAGAGAAGACAGAAGGCCAGGGGGAGGAGGCTGCTGCCCACGCACTAGGAAGGAGGAGAGGCAGGAAAACCAGGTACCACTCTGTGGGAAGGGTGGACAGACCTAGGACATCCTACCTCAATATGACAGAGAACCAGTGTCGAAGACAACTGAGGCTAAGCCGTGAGGTGGTGACAGATGTATGTCACATGGTCCAACAGCAACTCGAGCCACAACCCATTGGCCCCCAAGCCCTATAAGTGGCTGTGAAGGTAGCCATTGCTCTCAACTCCTATGCCTCAGGATCTTTCCAAGGACCCTTGGGAGACCTGTTTGGTATATCCAAGTCAGCAGCACACAACTGCATTAAGGCTGTAACTAATGCTCTGTTTGCTCATGTGGGGGATCAATTAATTTCCCTATAGATTTTTGGCATCTCAGATGCAAAGAGCCACGGTCTTTGTCCAATTAGCAGGCTTCCCTCAGGATGTTATTGATTGCATCCATGTTGCCATCAAGTCCCCAACTCAACATGGGGAGACCTTTGTCAATCAGAAGTGCTTCCACTCAGTAAATGTACAGGCAGTTTGTGATCACCACAACGTCTTCTGTCATGTGTGTGCAAAGTTCTCTGTAAGCTGCCGCAACTCCTTCATACTAAGGAATTCCAAACCCCCTCAGCTATTTCAGTCACCAACACAGATCCATGGTTGGCTTCTAGAGTAAAAGGGCTACCCCTGAAGAACTTGGATAATGACCCATTTTAAGAACCCACAAATGGAGGCAGAGCACAACTATAAGAACAGCCACTTTGTCACCAAGAGGATCATTGAGCAGGCAATTGGCATTTTAAAGGTGCACTCCATGTGCCTCAATCGCTTAGGAGGAGCTCTACAAACTGTCCCAGCAAGGGTATTAAGAATAGTAGTGTTGTGCTGCACAGCTTGCACAGCAGAAGGGCATACAAATCAATGACGATGACGCCATGAGGTCCAGCCTTTGAAGAGGAGGAAGATGATGAGGAGAAGGAGGCCCCTATCAATTTGGAAGTTTCCAAAATGGATGAGGATGAGGAGGTTGCTAATGGTAGAGAGGCAAGAGGCATGGCCATATGGCCAGGGCTGACTCTGTGCAGGAGCGGATCATCATAAGACAGCAGGTCCTTGTGCAAAATGGATTCTCATTAAGATCCTCCGATATCACAATTGCCATCAGTCAGATACTGACGCAGTCCATGTCCAAATGTAGCAAGATCTGGACAATATCGATGCTTGGGCTAACAAGTGGCAAGTAACATTCAGGCCACACAAGTGCCAGGCAATGACCATCTCCAACAAGAGAGAATCTAACCATTGCCCCTTGACATTCAATGACATTACAAGGCTGAATTCCCAACTATCAACTTCCTGGAGGTTACCATTGACCAGAAACTGAACTGGACTAGCCATATAAATACAATGGCTACAAGTGCAGGTCAGGGGTTAGGAATCCTGCAGCAGGTAACTCACCTCCTGATCCCCAAAGCCTGTCCACCATTTTCAAAGCACAAGTCAGGAGTGTGATGGAGTACTCTCCACTTACCTGGATGAGTGCAGCTCCAACAACACTCAGGAAGCTTGACACCATCCAGGACAAAGCAGCCCGCTTGATTGGCACCCCATCCACAAACATTCACTCCCTCCACCATTGATGAACAGTGGCAGGATGCACTGCGGAAACTCGCCAAGGCTCCTTAGGCAGGATCTTCCAAACCCATGACCACTACCATCTAGAAGGACAAGGGCAGCAGATAGATGGGAGTACCACCACCTGGAAGTTCCCCTCCAAGTCAGTCGCCATATATCACCGTTCCTTCACTGTCGCTGTGTCAAAATCCTGAAACTCCCTCCCTAACAGCACTGTGGGTGTAGCTACACTACATGGACTGCAGTGGTTCAAGAATGCAGCTCACCGCCACCTTCTGAAGGGTAATTAGGGCTGGGCAATAAATGCTGGCCTAGCCAGTGATGCCCACATCCCATGAATGAATAAAAAAATGCCCCTGGTGACATACGTCCGCCGAAAGAACCTTGTACATTGACTGCACAATTACTCAAGGGACTGCCCATCCCGCACAAGGGAGGCAATAAACATCAATGAGTTGGATTCAGTGACATTCATATGGCTGAAACCCTCACTATCATAACCATAGGCCTCATTATATTGCAAACAAACATTGTAATAAGTCATTCACAACCTGGCGCTCTCACATGAACTGTAAATGAGAGGCACATGCTGCCAAATTGTCTATAATCAAACCATGCCCACAATGCTGAGATGGCACAGCATCAGAATTTAAACCCAATACCAAATTTAAATCCCCAATGATGGAATTTCGTGTTGTAGTATATGTGCAGAAAAGGGAGTTCATGCATGAGGAGCCCATAACTGTGCAACAACAGCTCTTTAGCAAACTTGCACACCATCCACCCTGGCCAATGGCCCAGTTTCTGATGTGGGTGCCACATACAACATTCCTGGCTTCCATTTACCTCTGCTTATTGCACAAAACACATCTTGTGACACCTGGAATGCAAATGCAGCCAAAGTAGTGGACACAGCAGATGACTAATATTACCTGTAAGGTACATGGCCTTTTGAGCTGTGATTCCTACATCTAGGCCAGTGTGTAACACTGCAGTGCAGATGAATGCCTAGCGCCCAGCACTCATGCTAGAATCTATAATAAAGGATGTGATAACAGGACACTTCAAAAATAATGGCAGGATTAGGCAGAGTCAACAAGGATTTATGAATGGAAATCATGTATAACAAACCTGTTGGAGTTTTTGGAGGATGTAACTAGCAGAATTTTTTATTCATTTATGGGATGTGGGTATCACTGGCTAGGCCAGCATTTATTGCCCATTCCTAATTGCGCTTGAGAAGGTGGTGGTGAGCTGCCTACTTGAACTGCTGCAGTCCCTGTGCTGTAGGTGCTTGTGATAAATATTGGGTGCTTGTGATAAAGGGATGGCAATAATCATGGGCGATTTTAATCTACCTATAAACTGGAAAAATCAGATTGGCAGTAATAGCCTGCATGAGGAGTTCATAGAGTGCTTTTGAGATAGCTTCTTAGAGCACCACATTCTGGAACCAACCAGAGTGCAGGTTATATCAGACTTGGTATTGTGTAATGTGACAGGATTAATGAAGACCTCAGAGTGAAGGCACCCCTAGGTAGTAGCGACCACAATATATTGAATTTTATATCCAGTTTGAAAGAGGAAGAGTGGATCTAAGACTATTATTTTAAGCTTAAAAAAGGGCAACTATGTGGGCATGAAAGCTGAGCTAGCTGAAGTGAACTGGGATACTAGGCTAGGGGATAGATCAATAGAGAAGCAGTGCAGACATTTAAGGGGACATTTCAGAATACTCAGAATAAGTATATTCCTACTATAAAGAAACATTCTAAGGGAAGGACTCACCGTCCATGGTTAACTAAAGAAGTTAAGGAAAGCATCAAACTTAAGGAAAAAGCATACAACCGCGCAAAGATGAGTGGCAGGTCAGATGATTGGTCAGAATATAAAGAACAGCAGAGAACGACTAAAAGGTTAATCAGGAGAAAGAAATTAGAGTACGAGAGAAATATAAAAATGGATAGCAAGAGTTTTTACAGGCGTTTGAAAAGGCAAAGGCTAAGTAAAGTGAGTGTCGGTTCCCTAGAGAGTGACAATGGGGAGTTAATAGTAGATAATAAGGAAACGGCAGATGAAATGAACAAATATTTTGCTTCTGACTTCACTATAGAGGAGACACAAAACATTCCAGTAATAGCTGTAAATCAGGAGGTGGATTGGAGAGAGGAACTTGGTGAAATTACAATCACTAGGGAAGTGGTACTGCGCAAATTGATGGAGCTGTGGGCTGACAAGTCTCTGGGTCCTGACAGACTTCATCCTAGGGTCTTAAAAGAGGTGGCTAATGAGGTAGTAGATGCGTTGGTGTTAATTTTCTAAACTTTGCTAGATTCTGGAAAGGTTCCATCAGATTGGAAAGTAGCAAATATAACCTCTCAATTTAAGAAGGGAGGGAAGCAGAGAACACTAAATTATAGGTCAGTTAGCTTGACATCTGTCATGGGGAAGGTGTGAGAATTGATCATTAAAGAAGCTATAGCTGGGCATTAGAAAAACTCATGGTAATGGGAAGAGCCAGCATGGTTTTGTGAAAGGGAAATCATGTTTAACCAACTTATTAGTGTTCTTTGAAGGAGTAAAATTTGTTGTGGATAAAGGGGTGCCTGTAGATGTATTGCACTTGGATTTCTAGAGGCATTTGATAAGGTGCCACATTAAAGGTTATTGCAGAAAATGAAAGCTCCTGGTGTAGGGTGTAACATATTAGCATGGATAGAAGGTTGGCTGGCTGGCAGAAAACAGAGAGCATGCATAAGTGCGCCTTTGTCTGATTGGCATTGTGATGAGTGGAGTCCCGCAGGGGTCTGTGCTGGGGCCTCAACGTTTTACAATTTACATCAATGACTTAGATGAGGGGAGTGAAGGCATGGTAGCTAAATTTGCAGATAACACAAAGATAGGTAGGAAAGTAAATTGTGAAGAGGTTGCAGACGGATATAAATAGGTTGAGTGAGTGGGCAAAAATCTGGAGATGGAGTATAAAATGGGAAAATGTGAAGTTGTTCACTTTGGCAGGAAGAATAAAAAAGCAGAGCACTTAAACGGAGAATGACTGCAGAATTTCGAGGCGCAGAGGGATCTAGATGTTCTAGTGCACGAGTCACTGAAGGTTAGTGTGCAGGTAAAGCAAGTAATTAAGAAGGCTAATGGAATGATATCCTTTATTACAAGAGGAATTGAACATAAAAGTAAGGACGTTATGCTTCAGTTATACAGGACATTGATGAGACCACATTTCGAATACTGTGTGCAGTTTTGGTCTCCTTATTTAAGGAAGGATGTAAATCTGTTGGAGGTGGTTCAGAGGAGGTTTACTAGATTGATACCTGGAATGAGCAGGTTGTCTTATGAGGAAAGGTTGGACAGATTGGGTTTGTTTCCACTGGTCTAGAAGAGTGAGGCGTGACTTGATTGAAGTATATAAGATCCTGAATGGTCTCGACAAGGTGGATATCGTTGAGTCCACAAATGGGGGGCTCTGTTTTAAAATTAGAGGTTGCCTTTTTAGGACAGAGATGAGGAGAATTTTTTTTCCTCTCAGAGGGTTGTACAGCTTTGGAACTTTGCCTCAGAAGGCAGTGGAGGTGAGGTCATTGAATATTTTTAAGGCGGAGGTAGATAGATTCTTATTAGGCAGGGGAATCAAAGGTGAATGGGAATGTGGAATTTGAAACACAAACAGATCAGCCATGATCTTATTGTATGGTGGAGCATGCTTGAGGGGCCAAATGGCCACCTTCTGCTCCTATTTTGCATGTTCATATGATGATGGTTTCATGGTCACTATTACTGAGATAAGCTTTGTATTCCAGATTAGCCAATTGAATTTAGATTCCACCAGCTGCCATAGTGGGATTTGAACTCATGTCCCCCAGATCATTAGCCTGGGCATCTGGATTACCAGTCAAGTAACATTGCCACTACACCACATCTCCCCAATTGCTTACATTTGCTGGCAGGGCCTAATGCCCTGGGGTTTGCGTGTTCTTCTTTAGCAACATGTTCAGAAGCAAAATAAGTTATAATTGTTTCCTGGCAAGCAGAGTTCATAAATAACAGCAGAAGGAGTCACATGATGGCTTTGTGGTATGGTTTGCTGATAATAATATGAAAAGGAAAAGAGAAGATGATTGGGATCAATTCATAGCAAGCATAGGTCCTCCTACTTTCCCATTTATGTTACCATGCATGACCTCCTGCCTCAGCATTATGTTGCACCTGTTCCTTATAGGGAGGGTGAGACATCAGAGGTTTGCAGGGCTGCCGCTTGTCACACCTGCTTCTAGTGTTATGGGCTGTTATCTCCTTAAAATAAGTACCCAGAGGCAAAATGAGCCTTTGTTGTTAAAACATGCACAGGTAAAACTGATATTGACAGTAGCTCATACTAGGCTTAATGACAATTGTATACATCAAGTAAATACATTTCATGTGAGGCATTTCTTTGGATGACTGCACATAAGGATGTGATCGAGAAAATGCTTCCAGGTGAAAGTTGGGCATATTAAGGAGATGGCACAGTCTCATGGGTGTTCATGGTGAGCTACCAAACCGCTAGCACAGTAGGGGAGGTTACTGTAAGTGGCAGATGGGCACGGTAGTATTTTCTTGCAAGTTGTGGATGAATTCTGTTATCTTGACTGAGCTAATGAGACCATTATGTTTCATTTGGCATTGCCTGACTGAGTGGAGGATAATGGTTTTGGCACTTACTGTCCTGCCAATCTCCTGTCATTGTCCCTGGGCAACTATCTTCAGAAACTTACAGTGCTCCATGCCAAAGAGTTTTGTATCCTTTGTTACTTCATGCTTCAGTTTGTACACACCCATTAGAGAACCTGATGTTCTTTGCTCTTTTGCAGACCTGGTCTCCATTTAACAATCTCCTGATTCTTCCTTTATTCTTGAGCACAAATAGCAATGATAATGACCATACTTTAAAGCTATGACAGAACCTAAATTATTTAGTACTCATTAAGTCCTGCTCAAAATTGGACAAACTCATGATGAAGGTTGTGTTTTAATGCCTGAAGCTTTCCCAAAATATTATTGTGAATCTGACCCCAGAGATTACTGTTGGGGCAGGCTTATCAAATCAGGCAGGTGTAAGTCACCTTTTTCTCCCGCAGGATGTGGGCATCGCCAAAGGCCAACATTTTTTGCACATCTCTAGAATGCAGTAAATACTACAATAGATCTGCAATTAAAAGTATTAAGACTAACTTTTGATATCTACTTTAATTTCTGACAAAAATATGTTATTAATATCAAGTGATGCATTGATTTGTTGGTAAAACAATGAAACACATGCAACTGGTAAACCAAGGATTAGTATATATTGGATATTTTCATTGGAATATACATGTCACTTTGCGAAGTGTGCCATTGATCTATGTTTCATGTTGTATCTAAACCATTAACAAAAATGCAATCCTGCACAAAATGAAAATAAATGAGTATTGAATGAGTTAACCCCCCAAAGCTGGTCATTTTGTTTTTCACACCCTGACTGCTCCTAGCTGCTCTGCAGCTTTATGTCATAAGGTTAATGCATAAATAAAGACATGCTCCACTAGGAACTTCACAGCAGAGTAAAAGACTCACTTGGAAATTATTCCAGAGAGGATAAGCATGTGGAGAACCAGGTTACTGGAGGAACTTCAATTTTTAAAGACATTATTTAAAGACATTGGCAAAATAATTTTAAAAAATTGTGTTGAAGCAATTTAAATTTTGTGCTTTTTCTTGCTTAGCCACTGAACATCAACAAAAAAAATCACAATAATCGAAGGACAAATGCATTTCACAGTTACCAGAATCACATGTGTTTCCGATGCTGTTCTAGAGATGCGACTTTGTAATCATTTGCAGTGAAGAGACTCGTCATACCAGATACCTATGTTATGTGCAATGGTATATCTGAACATATATGTATCAACAAAGGTACGCTCATAACTCTATTAATATTAATTGTCAACAATTGTGCAGATTTTCTCATATTGCTCTTGGATGTAAAAGATCAACTGGGTAGAGTGAATAGAGGAAAATTGGGTGGGAAGGATCACACACATATAAAGCAGCCTGCCCAAATTTCTGTCTGTTTAAATTGACGCATGGAAAATTGGGTGAGATTCATTATGGCCATGTGATCCTCCTTATTTGATTTATTTATATGCACTGTGCCCAGGTGATCATTTTACACACACTCAAGCACAATAAGAGGAAAATATGTCCCTCCCACAACTGGGCTGGAAGAAATAATTTGAGTGAAGTGGGCTAATTTCAACCTTTTTCAATGGATTTTTTTTTTCCATTACAATGCTGACCATAATTTTGCTATGAATGAATAACATTTGTATTGAAGTTGAAAGTAACATGTTTAAATTTCTTCTTTTGATGTCCCTTCACTTCACACACCATCCCCTGACTGAGATGATGGGGAGGCTAATGCCATTATGCAGCTGGCTCCTGAGACCTAATTACCACAAGACTACCAAACGGTATTCATTGGATGAAAAAAAGTAACATCATCAACAAAATAAATTTGGAGGATTGATCATGGGACATTGGATCATTCTATCTCACTCATCTGTTAAGCTGCTAAATAGCTATTTCAATGGCAGGAGTGATAATACAAATCACATTTCAGCAACAGCATAGTATATTCTCTTTAGCCCATGTCTTGACTAAGTAAGTCAAATTAAAGTGATAATGCAGATATTCTTGGTATTAAATTTAATATAGAGAGCGGATTCCTTGATTAGATAAAACAGTGATTAGTGGCACCCAAAAGGAATGTGCTTGTGGAGAAATGGTGGCCCGTCAAGGACCATTCCCAGCTATTTAAATATGCATACAAAGGCTAAGGGTCTAGATTTGTCCTTGATGAATATACTCTATTTATAAGAACAGTACTGATGGATATGAATCGCTTCCCCTTCTTCTCCTACAATGATTAACTTTTGCTGGGTCCAGTTCCATAAGTGCTGGCAGCTGCATGAAATTTTAACTTAGTTTCATGTGTAAGCTAATGCCATGAATACTGGTCAGCTGTTTAACCACGAAGGGCAACATAACTAAGTGTAATCCTGTCCTCCTCTGATGCCCACTGGATGATATTTGGAATAACTGGCTGATTTCCACCACCTACACTCCCCCCACTGCCCTGCCACTCCCCATCTCTCACAACCCAAGGAGGATGAGGGCAATTTTTAAAATTATTTGTTCGAGGAATGGAGGCTAGGCCAGCATTTATTGTCCATCCTTAATTGCCCTTGAGAAGGTGGTGGTGAGCTGACTTCTTGAACTGCTACAGATCATGTGATGTCGGTACATCCACAGTGCTGTTCCAGGATTTTTAGGGCGTTCCAGGATTTTTACCCAGCGACAGTGAAGAAATGATGATATACTTCCAAGTCAGGATGGTGAGTGGCTTGGAGGGGAACTTCCAGGTGGCGGTGTTCCCATCTATCTGCTGCCCTTGTCCTTCTAGATGGTAGTGGTCATGAGTTTGGAAGGTGCTGTCTAAGGAGCCTTGGTGAATTCCTGCAGTGCACCATGTAGGTGGTACACTCTGCTGTCTCTGTTCGTCGGTGGTGGAGGGAGTGAATGTTTGTGGATGTCGTGCCAATTAAGCAGACTGCTTTGTCCTGGATGGTGTCAAGCTTCTTGAGTGTTGTAGTTGCACTCATACAGGCAAGTGGAGATTATTCCATCACACTCCTGACTTGTGCCTTGTGGACAGGCTTTGGGGAGTCAGGAGGTGAGTTACTAGCCACAGGATTCCTAGCCTCTGACCTGCTCTTGTAGCCACAGTATTTATATGGCTAGTCCAGTTCAGTTTCTGGTCAATGGTAACCGCCAGGATGTTGATAGCAGCACAACTGCTTACCTGGCTCAGACCTGCTAACTCAGCACAAACAAGAATGAAAGTTAGAACTTGCTGGTCTGTTTCGATTAGAACTTGTAACTTTCTTTTGATGGGGTTGTTTACATATCTTCCCAGATCTGCAACACTTGAAACTTTAATTCTGGTGAGGAGGCTGCCATCTGCAGTACTAAGTGATGATCAATATATCCACTGGTGAGGCTGTCTCAGGGAATCCTGCTGGATAAACTGACAATTTTTGTTCTGTATGTTTTGTTATCACACCATAGAGGAAGGATTCCTCATCATGCTGCCTGTACTGGATTTGCAAATGCACAAAATGTTTACAATTTTGCTCCCAAATTGCACATATTGAAAATTTTGCCCCATGCGAAAAGAATTGTTGTCATAATGGCATAGTGATATTGTCACTGGACTAGTATTCCAGAGACTCAGGGTAATGCTTTGGGGATGAGGGTTTGAATCCCCACATGGCAGATGGTGAAATTTGAATTCAACAAAAATCTGGAACTAAGAGTATGATGATGATCATGAAACCATTGCCGATTGTCATAAAAACCTATCTGGTTCACTGATGTCCTTTAGGGAAGGAAATCTGCCGTCCTTACCTGGTCTGGCCTACATGTGACTCCAGACCCACAGCAATGTTGTTGACTCTTAAATGTCCTGTGAACAAGGGCAGTAGTTGCTGGCCTAGCCAGATCCCATGAATGAATAAAAAATAATAATCTGTCACATCAATAATGTTAATATACAAATTCATATTATTTTGCTCTCAGCTATGGAATTCCATTTACCATATTTGTAATACATATCCTCAGCTTCAAAATTAATGTCAACGAGTGGCCCAAGAAAATATATTGCAGCAGAGTTGAAAGGTCCCTTTATTAAAAGAAATATTGACTGCCATTCTTGAGTAATACATTGAATTACTGCCCTATTTATGCATTATGATGTGAGAAATTGGTTCATCAGCATTTCACCAAAATTCTCTTGTTGGCAATGTGCATTGAACTGATTTTTAAAAATAGTGACAATCCAATATTAGATTTCTGCCAATTCACTAAAATAAAAAATCAAATCCACCACATTTTCAGAATACCTCAAAAAACACTTGCAATATCAGATTTTGAGCCTTGACTATTTGACTGTCACAGAGACAATAAAAACAGAAAGTGTGAGATCAGTTCAGATCTGATATTAAAATTCTGTCAAGATAAGGCAGAATTCTAACTGTAACTAAGTTCAGCCCAAACAGCACATTTTTTTCCATTTTCACTTTGGCTCAGTATAAATGTTTTCCTTTTTCATGACAAATGTGTAATGACAACACCTAACAGCAAATGGGTTTGTGTTTTACCATAGCATTTTCAGAGTGTGTGCTAGATGCCTTTGTGTGTGTTTGCAATAGACCCCAAGGTCCCTAGGTCAATTGGCAACATGAGTGCTTTATTGGATCCATTTAGCATTTCTCCAGGCTTCACCAGTGTATCTGCCATAAGCATGAGCTTTAGCTGCTCCTTTCTAAATGGCCCTCCCTTCTTCATGCAAATAACTGAATAAGAAGCATCTGGATGAAACAACAAGAAGTCTGTTGTGCTTGTAATCCTGCTCCCTCCAAGCAGTCTCTCAGCTAAATAATACAGCCAGTACCTTAGCTGTGTCATGTGCAGTTTTTCCCTGATGGTTAAAGATCTTAGTCTGTTATTTGTGACATTTTATTGTTAGTTTTGTTGGGTTTTAAAAATATCCAAGGGACCAGTTGCAACACAGTTAGTGTTCATATTACTTTACTGTGCTTATGGTGGCTGAAAGCAGTGACGTGACCAGCAAACAATTGAAGTCATGTCACTGATTGCTCCTGCCACCATAGATTTTTTATTTTAATGCAAAGCTTCTTTGAGCATGAGAGCAGTAATATATGAAAGCAGGACTGAAAAAGTTTCTGCTGTAATGGGCGCAGTGCCTGACGAAGTGTGAACAGCATTCAGCAGCATGAACTGTTATTTCTGACCACAGAAACTGAACATGCTCACAAATACCTAACATGGGGCTAACAGATTTTCTCCATTGGGTTGCTTCCTACAGTAAAGGTGCAATATAAATGCAACTTGTTATTTTGTTGAATGTCCCTTTAAGGGATGATCAAATGATAGAGACATTGTCATATTTCATCTCATGATATGTTGCCTCCTTCAATGGAATTGGCAGGAATTTATAATTTATTTATCTGCTCTTCATTTTACTTTTCAGCAATGTTTCTCCACCCTCCCTCCCACTCCCCGCCAAACCCTTCCCCATTGTTGTTGTTAAAATTCTTCCTTACTAGGATATTTTCCTTGGGCTTTCATGAGTTATCATCACTGACCGAAGAAGTGCAGGTAAAATATGGAAACAGTGGTGAAAAATTTGTGTTGAAATATCTGATGTCACCTCCCCTAATGCCAGTTTGAAATCACCTTCAATGAGGTGCACGGGAGAGTCCCTGGACATGATGTTTCTAATTTTACCCCTCCTTCCATGAGGAAGTGTTGGCTTCACTCTGCACTTCCCACAGTGACATACTTGAGACTGGGAACTTATTCTTTGAAGGAATGTGGGCCCAATCCTCATCCCACCACTTCACAACACAGTGAATTTCCAGTGATATTGTGCCACCTTGGAACCATCTGTAGAATATGAACATCCCAAAAGTCTGGCTTGTTTAATGTCCTTACACATTTCCAATTGTACATTCTTGAGAGCCACCGCCACCAATAAGTATGTACATTTTGATTACCCCTGCCCCAGAAAAACTTTCAAATAGTGACAATATTATTTAGATATGTCACTTTTCCTGATGAATGCAGGAACCCTCCTAACTTCTCCTTTAAGAGCAGTGGCTTGAATCAATCCAACAGCTTGTTAAAGACTGTCGGCATTTTCTGGATTTGTGTCACTGCCTGTGGCTCCAACCATTGGAGTTGGGAAGAGGTCTGGCATTGCTTATTGCTGCAGGGTCTGTATCATTGCCAGTGGGAGCAAGGAGATTCCACAGCCAGGGCTTGGCTTTAGCTCCAATCCGTCTTCAGCCTGTTAACAGAGCTTCACATGTTAAGAAACAACTTCCTGCAATTTGGCAAGGAGAGCTCACATTTCATTCCAGGCTCAGAGAAGTGTGAAGCACAGTGATGAGACTTGACGGATATATTTCACAAATATCATTTATCTCAGCCTTCCATAGAAACTTACAATCCTCCCAATTTTACACCCGACTGTCTCAGATGATCTCAGAGATTTTGCATTCATAACTTTACCTAGAAGCCCATTCGAGGTATTAATCACTCAAAGAAGTGAATGAAAAATGCTCCTTGATATTATTATCCTAAATTTGCCTTTTACTGCTTTGTACCAATGCTCCTTGGTATTTCAGTTATTCCACTTGTGTACCTTTTATAAAGTCCCCTCTCATTCAACCTTTGAAACAACCATGTTTTCCCCATAACTTTGTTCTCTGACACTGGATAGCATTCTTGTAGTTCTTCTCTTCACTGTTTCCAGAGTTTACCTTGTGCTTGTACCTCCGTGACTAGAACTGAATTCAATATATGAGGTTCAGCCTGACCAGAGCAGAATGCAGCTTTAACATGTTAGGTTTAAACTTAAACACTTTTGATTTGACAATATAGCTCAGAATTCAGTTTGCGTTATTAATTGCTGCTCTGTCATGGCTGCATGTGAATAATGCAGCCTGTGTTTCCCAAATCCTGAGGAATAATTTATTTTGAGTACCAACAATCCTGTATCTCATTCAGCCTCTCCCCTCACTCGTTCAACACCATTCAGGAATTTCCCACATGTTAAAAGGAAATGCAAATGGAAAATATAAGAGAAAAGAGAATATTACGATGCAAAGAAAGAAGACATGAAGAAAGAGAAGGCAGTTACCACTTTTCTCTTCACATTGCAGTATAAACTAAGAAATAGGTTGTAGGATTGGATGGATTTTTCAGTGGACAATAGGGGATAACGGCAAAATCTTTCCTCAGTAAATTAAATAGCTTCAGTAGATTATGTGATAAAGCAGATTGTGCATGACCTGTGGAAGGATTTGGCTTAATGGATCACAGCTACTGTGCCTACATAACAGTGGTTGCATTTCACTGGCAGTATTAATGCGTTTGTTGTTTTTCTTTGCTGAAAAACATTTTTTTTATTCTTTCATGGGCTGTAGATGTTGCTGACAAGGCCAACATTTGTTGCCCATCCTTAACTGTACTTGAACTGAACATGTCAGAGGGCAATTAAGAGTCAACCACATTGCTGTGGGTCTGGAGTCACATGTGGGCCAGACAGGGTAAAGATGGCAGATTTCCTGCCATAAAGACATTAGTGAACTAGATGGGTCTTTACACCAATCAACCAAAGGTTCACAGCCACCACTACTGATGAGGCTAGCTTTATATTGCTAGCTTTTTTTATTAATTGAATTTAAATTCCACCAACTGCTACAGTGGGTCTTGAACCCCTGTCCCCAGAGCATTAGCCTGGGTCTCTGGATTGCTAGTTCAGTGACATTACCACAATCTCCCCTACCTAATATGTATACCAATGATTGAATACAGCAGGCTTTTTTTAAAACATATTCTTAACTGAGAATCTGCAGCAATAGGGAATGCTAGTAAATAAGTGGATATTAATAATATATACAAATCAAGCATCTAATCAAAATAAACTCTTTCGACAGTACCCCAAGAAATGAGCAGATTTTGCAGGATGGCAAAGCTAATTGCTTACCCACATGGAGTGGGCGAATAGGTGAGCGAGTCATTTTGGATCACACTCATGAACCTCCCAGAACTCTGCTTAAAGCCAGCAGAAGCAGAGGAGCTGTGCCTGACTTCTGAATTTTATTTAACATCAGGCAGCCAGTGAGAGTTAGTACAGAAATCAACGAGTGAGGAACCCCCTCTAAGTGAGGGTCAATACTGGGGTCAGTAAACCAAGACCCTTTGTGAGGGATTAGAAGGAGAAAGGGGAATCATTATAAAATTGTGTGGGGTCGGAGTATAAATAATACATGTACATATCTATAGGCATTGCTGTTACCCTTCAGCACAACCCACATTCTTAAAAAAAAATCTATGTTTAGCTCTTCTATCTTCGCCAACTATCACCTAATCTGATAGCTCATCTTCTTCACTCAGAACTTTGAATGGTCTTTCATTGTCCCATCTCATCACTCCGTTTTAATCATTCTGCTCTGATTTTTGACCCACCCACATATCATATTAGCCAAAGTTCCCAATGGCATCCTTTGCGACTGGAGCTACAGCACATTGTCGCTCCTTAGCTTTTGTGATCTTTCTACAGCTTTTGATACGGTCAGTTAATGTATTTTATTCCACCTCCTTTCCTATGCAGAGAACCTCTGTAGCCTTTTCATGGTTCCATTCCTGCATGGACCAACAAGCCAGCAAATTCATTGCAAATGGCAACTCCTCCTGTTTCCGCATGGTCACTTGTAGTCTGCTCCGAGATTTGTTCTTAGAACCTATTTTATTTTTCAACGACAGTTATCCCTTAACACAGTTCAGCTTCCATATGGCTATTAGCAATGAGCGGCTTTACCTGCCGCCCTCAATTCCACAACTATTATTGTGCTGTCTGTCATAAAGAACCGGATTTTTGCTACCAAGGCAGGTAGCTCAAGTTAGGAAATTTCCTGACTCGCCAAACCAGCCTCGGTAAATAGTACCATGAACTGTGCAGTTTTCACTTGGGGAGGCAACCACCAATCCCAGAAGCAGAGTGTAGGGGCCCTGGAGATGAGTGAGTGTGCAGGGGAGGATGCTGGTTAGAAGGTCTGCCTTGGTTCTCTGGGACTTCATCTTGGTTGTTTCAGAGGCTGCTAGACTCACTAGCTCTTGCCCCTCGCACCCTCTCACCCTCTAACAATCCCCATGGACCCTCATACCCTCTATGCTACCTTCATAGCCATTCACCAAGTGTCCACCATGGACAGACCTCAGGAGCTATGTGGAGATGGAAAAAACTTAAACCTCTAACAATCTAATATAGCTCCCATTCCCACACACCTGATAATGAAAAAAACTTCCATTCATAAAACCCATTCAAAGCTTTTAAATCTCCTCAAGCGATTAATCTCTTATAAAAATAAACTTCTATTCAGAAAGCTCATCAAAGATAGCTAATCCTTTTATACCCAATAAACTGCCAATCAAATTGTGAACTCAGAACCCCCTGCTGAAATAATTGTAGCTTTTGAAACGCAACCAAGAATTCATAACAGAATAATAATAACCCTTGGGGAACTGTCAACAAAGAACCCTATTGAAATTACATGACCAGATGCTACTTTTTTTTGCTAACCCGCAGCAGATGGCCTGTCAATCAAAGTAGTTCAGCAGAGGTTTTTTTAAACTTCACATGACAGCTACAGCCTGTTTTTTTTTTTAAATTTAAAGAGTAGAGGATTAAAAAAACTTCAGATCATGATAGTTATACAGACCTATCTGCCCTTCAAGACTGTTCACATCTACTCCATCAATTCGTGACTCCCACACTGCAGGTTAAACCCCTTGCAACAGCCAAAATGGGGTTTGCTTGAACTCAGCACTGATTTCGAATGGCTCTACTGAGTTTGGGTTTCTCACCTATGTGAATCACTCTCTGCTTCCTTTCCCCTCCCAGCAAAAATTGGCTCTGTTAGAAATAATAGTGGCACATTCGTAGCTGGGTCCCCCCCCGACTATTTTTAAAGGTTCGTGGAGTCAGGAAGACTCTGTGAAAATCCATCCAAAAGTTGTGAACAATCCTGAGCTATCTTAAACTTAACACTGGAAAGATGGAAACCACTCTGTTTAGCTTTTGATTCCTTTCACCTTATAGCCTACTTAATCATGGTGAACCTGACAGTTTACAGACCTGGGGTGGGATTTTCCATGCCCGCTGGCATCAGGCGTGATTGGTGCCATGAGCAGACAATATGGCGCGATCAGTTTTACAACGGCAAGAAACCAGTTTGCGATTGTCCGCTCAGCCCTTTGATGGCGAGCCGCGTTTCCCAGCATTGGACGTTGGGAACCTCATTGTAATACATCAGCACATCATTAACAGGCCAGCCTGCCGGAATTGCTCCCCCACCCGCTGGATCGTCTGTCATTGATCGTTGGCGGGAAAGCATGCTGATGTGTTTCACAACAGCACATAAAAGGCGTGCACTTGGTGGCCTGCACTTTGAGGGGAACATGGAGGTGAGTACACAGTAACAATGTACAGCGTCGCCAGAGTCGCCTGTTGGACTTCAAGCTTCAGGGATATCGGGGAGTCGAAGTTAATGGTGGCCCTGCTGTTGAGGCGACTAGTGGCGGGGAGATTAAGGGCAGTCCTGTTGTTGAATATAGCACACAAGCATTCGGGGTAGGGGGTAGGGTGGGCGAAGGAAGTGGCCATGCTTAGGGAATTCTGTATAAAGTGACCATTCCTCTGCAACTGAAATGGTTCAGGTGCAGCCACATTGATATGATTGGGATCGGGCCCCTAGATTATCTGCCCACTCAAGCAACGCAGAGGCTTCAAAGTGCCACCAAGTGCTCCAAAGCTTTTCACTCTCCACCCCCGGCACAGACTGCAAATCCATGAGCATTTTAGTGGTCTGCAGAACAGTTGGACAACTGCACACATTGTGCAATCTCCTCGCTAAAGCTGGCCATGGAGCAGTCACGGCTGAAGGTGCTCACAGCCCCTTGCAATGTTAGCATCCCAGTTTGGACCAGTCTCCCCCATGGTTCAAGCTAACAGGGCAGCCATGCAGTGCACTAACCTCTGGCCATCCAAGTGGTGGCCAGCGCTCTCCGGGAAGTGTTAAAGAGCTTTCTCACTTAACCAGGACAAGCTCTTAGTACACCCATGCTAACCACGTGTCTCTGCCTTTCATCCTGCAGGAGGAGTACATCAGGATCATGGAGCCTGGTGAACTGGCTGTATGCCTGATGGCCCACAGAGAGTGAAGACGACAGGGGAGAGAGCGACTGAGACTCCTGACTGCGCAGAGGCAGGAGCAGCAACCTCAGGAAGAAGGGGCGGCTGGGGCTCCTGCATATGCCACCCAAGAACCACAGCATGTCGTTGCAGGCCTAGCTAGGCCCAGGGTCTATAGATGCCGCCTTTCATTCCAGCAGATGACCAAGAACTAGTGTCGCCGAAGACTGCGCATGTCTAGGGAACTGGTCAGTCACATCTGCCAGCTACTGCAGGACTTGGCGCCACAGGGACATGGACGGCCTCCATTGCCAGTGGCTGTGAAAGTGACCACGGTGTTCAATTTCTACACCAGTGACTCCTTTCAGGGCTCCACAGGTGACCTCTGTGGGATCTCACAACCCTCCACCCACAAATGCTCCATGAGGTCACGGATGCCATCTGTGCAAGGGCACATAGCTTTGAGCATTTTGCCCAGGACCAGGACAGCCAGGTTGCAAGAGCGACTGGATTCACCCAGATCTTGGGTTTCCTACAGGTGCATGGTGCAATCAACTGCACCCATGTGGCACTCAGATCTCTGTTGCATCAAATGGTGGACTACCTCAACCGCAAGGGGTTCCATTTACTGAATGTGCAGCTGGTGTGCGACCACCAGAAGCACATCCTGCAGGTCTACACATGGTTCCCAAGGAATACGCACGATGCCTATATCCTCAGTCGGTCACAGATCCCTGAATTCTTCCAGGGTCCACAGAAGCTGCAGGGTTGGCTCCTCGGGGACAAGGGCTACCCACAGAGGCCGTGGCACCTGTGCGGCGGCCTCGGGCTGCAGCAGAGCGATGGTGTAATGAAGCTCATGCTGCAGCTCGCAACTTGGTGGAGCAGACCATCGAGATGCTGGAGATGCGGTTCCGGTGACTGGACCGGTCTGGTGGAGCCCTGCCATACAGTCCACAGAGGGTGTCATGCATCGTGGGCATCTGCTGCACCCTTTACAACCTGGTGCCCCAAAGGGGAGAGGCACTGGCTGAGGAGGAGATGGAGGAACTGCACGGAGGATGCTGAAGGGAATGTGGGTGAGGAGGTTCTCGGGATTGATGAGGATGGGGTGAGGCCCTTGCACTGGCTAGACGAGGCAGGCACGCTCAGGAGGCCCTCATAGCTGCTAGATTTGTGGAGGATGATGATGACCTGCAGTGAAGTGACCCCCATAGCTCCTCACATCACATCTGTGAGCTTTTGACTCCAGTTTGGCTTATGGCAATGCGAATACCCTTGTGAGAATGCTCCTGTCATGGAGACGCAGTGGAGGCCCTAATAGTCACTCAATTGCAGGAGGATGATGACAACATGCACTGAGAACACTCCATAAATCTTCACATTGCCTCTAAAGCGTGCTCCCACCGAGGTGTGTGTCTCTGAGCTGTTGGAGGGTGTGGGTGAGCGCTGTGATGGGACTTCTGGGCAGGTGCCTCCAGATTTCTTTTCTGAGCTTTATTTGGGCTTTGATTGGAGGCCCTGGGTCATGGACTCTGTTGGTTTTTTGGCAGATTTTGCGAGAACAAGGAGAGATAATTACTGCATGGCAGTGGCATGTGAAACAGGACACACCACTCACAGCATGGTTGTCTGGTAGATGTTGCACTGCTGGATCCTCACTTATTAGAGCAGCACCGACCTCACTGTCAGCACAGGACCGGTCCAGATCCTCGCTGGCCAGCTGGATGGCTCTGCTTTCAAAGTCTGTGAGGACCTTGATTTTGGGCATTCCTCCACCAGCCTGTGATCTTTCCCTCTTGTTGTGTGCCAGCTTGCCCTGCATGAATAGAGATGGAAAAAATGTAAGCAGGACACCTGCCAGGCCAGGTGATAATTATACCTGGCATGTGTGGGTGGTGAGTGGTCCCATGGATGGGATGAGGACAATAAAGGTGTGTGTGAGAGAGTGAATGGTGATGCCCTTGAACTGGCAGTGAGTGAGGGCCCTGTGGATGTGTGATGGGTTTGTGAGTGTGTGAGTTGAGAGTGATGAGAAGAGTGACTTGCCCTGGCGGAACGGGGGAGATCATTCATCCTCTTGTGGCACTGGGTAGCCATCCTCTTTTGAAGGGCATTGGCACTGACCACTACTGCCACTGTGTCTCAAGCTGGGTTTGTACTGTTGCTGCCCATCCTTCGGCCAGAGCGGGGGTAGAGGACATCCCAGTGAGCCTCCATGGCATCCAAAAGGCGCTCGGGACGCGTCACTGAACCTAGGGGCTGCAGTCTTCTTCAGTTTCAGGGCCATGTCTTCCGTGCAGCCGTGGTGATCTGGAAGCACTGAGATGTGTGCTTGCAGCTGGACTTTTAAATATGGTGCCCAGCATGATGGCGTGTGGGCGAATGAGAGCCTGCCCGCCATGGAAACGGCATGTTTCCCGGGAGTGCATAAATAATGTGGCGGGTTTGGGATGATACCGTGTGAAAACCCGCCATTGCGGCCAGCGGGTAAAATGGCGTTTTACCCGCCTGCTAACGTACTTAGTGCAAATCTGGGGCGATTCTGCCCCTGGTCTCCTGTTGAAACCTCAGCTGAGCTTTATACTCTAAGTCTTATTCATCATTAAGACTGACTAGGGAGATTTACCTTTTATTATGTTTGGGTGTTAAACATTCCTTGGGTGAAATGTTTAGAGGCAGATTGGGCAAGGAGGATTGCACACTCATAACGGAGCCTGTCCAATTTTCCCCTCTACACTGTGCCCTGGCAATCATTTATCCCCAAGTGAAATAAGCAAAGCATTTAATTTCCTCTGTTGTCATGTGGCTTGTTAGTGAGGAGAGCCAATTATGCATAGCTATGCAACTCGTGCTATGGTCCATTGATAAAAACATACATTTATTGTATGCTTGGGTGCTTATGGAAAGACTTGTGAAATATTGCATAAACTTAACGTCACCTTTTTCAATCCATTCATCATTCCTGGTATTTCTGAAGCCCTCCTGTCTCTTTGTTGCCCTCAGGTGCAACTTCTCCAATCCTTTTCCCCCTAGCCTCATGAGCTCCATCCTTCAAAAACTCCAACTCAACTGGGAACCCAAGTTTGAGAGTCTATTCTATAATAAGTCTCATTCATTAACCTTCATTGACTCACCATCTCCTGAAGCATTTAAAATTCTTGTCATCATTTACAAGTCCCTCTATGGTCTTGCTCAACCCCACCTCTTCTTCCAATCCTTGCACCTTGCTTTATCTCACCTAGTTTTCAAAAGACACTTAAAAATCTACCTCCTTGGCCATAGCTTTGGTCATTTCCACCTAACTGTGCTCTAATTTTCACTTTTTTCTCTCTCACTTCTGTGAAGTTCCTCAAACAATTTCCAATACTTAAGGAAGCTGCATAAGTGCAAATTGTTGTATTAATTTATTATAGGGATAGCGATCAATGGAAAGGAGAATTGTGGTTGTGTGTATGATGGGTGGCCAGTCGACTACTGTCTGTTTTCTGCCCTCTCGGAATTTGAAATCTACTTCTTAAATCTTGAGTACAGAAATAATTACACTCCTCAAAAGAACTGAGCAGTGTTGTGTTCAACCAACATTTTTTTTGTCAATTGATTCTCAGTGGACTGTGGCAGAAAGATGATGTCAGTTAGCCAAATAAGGTACTGTTGCCCTTGATATTTTGAAATGTCTGGTGCTGTTATGCACAAGTGCCCCTCATGTCTTTGGAATATAAAGTGTCACATTCTCCTCACAGCAAGCAAATTGGAGAATTGCATAAATACCCAAAAGAACTTTCACTTGATGCAATCGCATACTTTAATTGTGTGGTACATTAGAATTAGAAGGAAACAGCAAATACTTATTACAATAGCTATTTTTGAGTGTTTCTAAATATGAAATATTCTGGTTTGTAAATATAATAACTAAAAACAGATGCATGTTACATATAAGTGATATGCTTAAGCGTAGTGTGCTGATATTCTGTTATATTGTGGCTTATTAGTGAGGAGAGTCAATTAGGCACAGCTATGCACTCACACTCTGGCCCACTGGTGAAGTTAAACATTTATTGTATGCTTGACTGCTAATCGAAAGACTTGAAACAAGGTTTCACAAAGGGAAGCTATGAAACAAGCTAGAGAAGAGCATATATTATACTTTGAATACACATACCCCACATATTTGTGTGTTTTGTTGCCTTGTGGCTATCTTATAACAGGGAAGGATTTAGTTGGTTTACAATATTTCTGGAGTCCAGACCATAGGTTGACTGAAGTAGCAGTGGTGCTCGAGGGTTAGTAACCAAAGTGAAAAATCCCATGAGATTCTTGGGAAGGGAGGGTCAGTCACACCCCAACTACACTCACTGTAGAATAGATGCCAGTATCATGGCTGAATTAACAAACACTGAAGTTGAACACATAGCTAATATTTCAGTCAGTGTACTGAAACCCAAGGGCCCACTTTCCAAACATAGTATTAGTTTTAGAAAATGCTGTAACAGAACATAATAATGATTGATGAAACTTGAAATGTACTTCTGTGCAGACTGTAAAAGAGAAAAAAACATCTGAACTGTTAGGAACAAGGCATACACTTTTCTATCAATATGTACATCTGGCTAAGATATCAGTAAACCAATTTCATTTAGCGTGGCTGATGATTTTTATGCTGCCTTGAGACTCATGGGTTTATGCCAGCTGAGTGCTCCTCCATTTCTTTGCTCACTCGTTCCATGCTGAGCTGGAGTGACCCCATCACTGCTTCCCTGTGGGCTGAGATGTGATCTGCATAGAGAATCAAGCGGGTGTCAGTCATGTATGAATAGACTGTTACTGGGAAAGATTACCAGCAAGGACTTCCTGTTGAGAGGCACTGTGTCCACCATTTGAGGAGGAGGCTGAATCTGGGGAATAGTTACTGGGAAAATATGCACGACAGGTGATCAGCCTCCTCCACCCTTACATAATGTTTTATATTGGTATAAAAAAGATGGTGTACAATGTCTTCCTTTGTGTTTATGACCTTAGTATAACCTATACTTGCCATGTTTTAGCTAATGAAGGAGGTAATCAGTTATTACATTGTAAAGCAACAGCTTTTTCAAATACACAGAATTGATTTCTAACAACCGTGGACAGTATTGCAGTGAGTTTGGGTTTATTCTGCATAACTTGTCAGTCCCATGTTTTATTGCTTCAGAACTGATGTTAAGCTCTGAAACACATCTGTCATCATTTTTCACTCTAATTACTCACCCGAACCACAAAAGGGGCATTGTCATCCTGTAAATGGGTTTTGCCAGACACACATTATCAGATTTGCAAACAGAGGAGAGCCCAACAATGTGATAGCTGGTGCAGTGACATTGTCACATTACAATGCCATCTGCTGCAGACTTTTTTTATATTTCCATTTGTATAAAATTGAACCAAAACTGAATGCGAAAACTGCATTGTGGTGGTATTTAAAGCAAATTATTCTAGAATTAGACCCAGCTAAAAACTTACTGATGCAACAATAACTTCCATTTAACCTACATTTTTTCAATAGTTTTGCTTTCCAAACTTATTTAAAATAATATTTGACTGTTCAACGCTTTAGCCATTATTAAGAGTATCAATAAGAACATCAGTAATACCTTAACAGATGAGTTTTAAGCATTTCAGTGTTGCAAGCATTAGGCAAAAATTGGAAAATGAATGATACAATACTTCAGTGTTCATTTCCACTAGATATTTCTAAACTCTCATCATTGCAATAAAAATAATGATCAATATTTATGCCTGATGAACTAATTTGAAACCTTATGCCCCTAGGCCAAAGCACCAGGAATGTCTTAAGTGTGGTGTTACGTTAGTGATGTTGCAAAGCTGCTGTTCCTTTGCAGCTCTTGTCACCTTCACATCCTTCCTGCATGTTCCTTAATAAAAGGACATTGTCTAAGGTAGTATATTTGTGATGCTGTTAGAGTTGAGACTGGGCACTCCAGCATCTGAAATTATAAGGGGCCTTCTGTTTCTTCGTCCATCCATTGTTTACCTGCAAACACACTAACATTTTTCTATTGAAAATGCAGGGCATTTACGAGAGACTGCATTCATGTATCATATATTAGATCAATAAATTGAGGGGATCAGACAGTAAAGTGAGGATTGTGTCGTAAGAACTCCAACGGCCCCTCTGGCCGGTGGGATTTTCCAGTCCTGCCGAAGTCAATGGACTTTTGAATGGCTCGTCACATTTTATGGCCCTGCTCTTCCCGTGATGGGGCTGTAAAATTCTGCCCCAAGGACTTGATAGGTCTTGCTGGGGCTGGAATTGCCGACAGGAAGGAGATAAAACTAGCCCTACCAGCAGGCATGCTGGTTCCCTGGCTCTATTCCACTCCTGGAGTGTTTCTCAGTGGTGCACTGGGGGAAAACAGCACCCAGATTGTTAACGGCCACTTAAGGCCAATTAAAGGAGCTGACTGGGATTTTCCAGTCATCCCCCAGAGGAGAGTGCGAGAGGAGGGCCCTGGGACAGGCAGTCAATAGGACCTCATGGAGAGTGCGAGAGGAGGAGAGGAGGACCCTGGGACAGGCAGTCAGCAGCACCTAGAGGAGAGTGTGAGAGGAGGACCCCGAGCTAGGCAGTCAGCAGCACCTAGAGGAGAGTGCGAGATGAGGACCCTGGGATAGGCAGTCAGCAGCAGCTAGAGAAGATTGCGAGAGGAGGACCCTGGGATAGGCAGTCAGCAGCAGATAGAGGAAAGTGCGAAAGGAGGACCCTGGGATAGGCAGCCAACAGCACCTAGAGGAGAGTGCAAGAGGAGGACCATGGGACAGACAGTCAGCAGCAGCTAGAGGAAAGTGCGAAAGGAGGACCCTGGGAAAGGCAGTCAGTGGCACCTAGCACCGAACATCACAGGAGAAACGTAAGTCCATTGGTTGGTGAGAAACTGCTGTTAAGGAGTGTCATCAAGTAGCTGAGAATTAGAAAAACACATTATTTTTAAAAGAAAGGGCTACTTACATTTAAGTAAGAAACACAAGCAATAGGGAAATAAAGATTAGTCGAGGACAGATAAAATCAAGTTGCATAACTAAAGCAAAGTAAAATAAAGTTAACACAAGGGGAATAAATTGAAGCCATGGCAGGATAGCTCGGCCATTTGGAATGTGTGTCTTGTAATATGTGGGAAGTTGTGGATGCTACCAGTGCCCTAGATGACCACATGTACATGAAGTGTCACCAGCTGCAGAACCTTGAGCTCTGGGTTTTGGAGATCGAACTGTGGCTGGAGTCATGGTGGGGCATCCACGAGGCTGAGAACTATATGCATAGTATATTAAGTGAGGTGGTCACACCACAGCTTGGAAGCCTGGAGGCAGAAAGGGAATGGGTGACCACCAGACAGTCCAAGGAAATTAGGCAGGAAGTGCAGGAGACCCTTGGGGCCTGGCTTTTCGGTTTTGGATACTGGTGAGGGGATTGGCTCCTCGGAGGAATGCAGTAAGAGCCAGGTTTGTGGCACCACAGGTAGCTCTGCTGTACAGGAGGGGAGAAAGAAGAGGGGAAGAGCAATAGTGATAGGGGATTTGTTAGTTAGTGGAACTGACAGGCATTTCTGTGGCTGTAGATGTGACTCCAGGATGGCACGTTGCCTTGGAGCAGCTGCAGGGCATTTTTCTAGGGGATGGTGATAAGCCAGAGGCCGTGGTCCATGTTGGTACCAATGACTTAGGGAGGAAAGTGGATGAGGTCCTGAAAACAGACTTTAGAGACTGACGAAGGAGATTGAAAAGCAAGACCTCGAAAGCAGTAATCTCAGGCTTGCTCTCAGTCCCACATGCAAGTGAGTATAGAAATAGAAGAATTGAGTGAATAAACACGTGGCTGGAAAGCTGGTGTAGGAGGGAGGGCATCAGATTTCTGAGGTATTGGGACCGGTCCGGAGAAGGTGGGACCTGTACAAGATGGACAGTCTACATGTGAACAGGACTGGGACGAATATCCTCACAGGGAGATTTGCTAGTTCCATTGGGGGGTGGTGGGGTTTAAACTAGATTGGCAGGGTGGTGGGGACCTGAGGGCAAATTCAGAGCAGGGAATGGGGGATGGAGAATTAGTGAGTGACTCTGAAAGACAGAAGCAGCACAGGTTAAAAAGTGTACAGCACAGGAATTTGGCAGTGTTAAAAGGTGTATATGTAAATGCAGGGAGCATAGTGAATAAAGCTGATGAGCTGAGAGCTTAGATGGACACATGGCAGCATGATATCATCGCTATAACGGAAACTTGACTTAAGGAGGGGCAAAAATGGCAGCCCAACGTCCCTGGATATAGAATTTTCAGGCAGGATAGGGAGGGGGGTAAAAAAGGTGGTGGTGTAGCATTATAGATTAACGAATCAATTACAGCTGTGAGAAGGGATGAGATACTAAATGAAGCAACAAATGAGGCCATGTGGGTTGAGATCAGAAATAAAAAAGGGGCAGCCACACTTCTAGGAGTGTACTATAGACCCCCAAATAGGGGAAGGGAGTTAGATGAGCAAAGATGTGAACAGATTTCTGAGTGCAAAAACAATAGGGCAGTAATTGTTGGGGACTTCAACTACCCTAATACCAGTTGGAATACAAACAGTGTGAAGGGCACAGAGGGTGAAAAATTCTTGAACTGCATTCAAGAGAACTTTTTTAGCCAGCATGTAACATGCCCAATGAGAAGGGGCACAATTCTACATTCAGTCTTAGGAAATGAAGCTAGGAAAGTGGATGAACTAGCAGTGGGGAACTATTTTGAAGATAGTGACTATAATATAGTTATATTTAGCATCATTGTGGAAAAGGACAAAGATGGAATAGGAATAAAAGTTCTAAATTGGGGGAAAACAAATTTTACAAAGCTGAGAGGTGAACTGGCGAGAGTGGACTGGATACAACTATTAGAGGGAAAAACAGTTTCAAATCAGTGGGAGGCGTTCAAAGGCGAGATTCTACAGGTGCAGTGTAGACATGTCCCCACAAAGGAAAAGGAAAGTACTGCCAAATCTAGAGCCCCCTGGTTTTCCAGAGGTGTACAGGCCAAGATAAAGCAGAAAAAGAAAGCTTATGACGGTCACAGACTTAATACTGTAGAAAGCCTAGAGGAGTATACAAAGTACAGGGGTGAAATAAAAATGGAAATTAGGAAAGCGAAGAGAGGATATGGAAAAATATTGGCAGGTAAAATCAAAGAAAATCCTAAGATGTTTTACCAGTACATTAAGAGCAAGAGAATAACTAAGGAAAAGGTAGGGCCTATCAGGGATGTACATGGTAACTTGAGAGTTGATGCAGAAGATGTGGGCAGCATTCTCAATGAGTACTTTGTCTCTGTCTTCACTAAGGAGAGGGATGATGCAGACATTTTAGTTAAAGAGGAGGAATGTGAAATATTAATTACAATAAGCATAGTGAGAGAGGAAGTACTGAAGGGACTGGCATCCTTGAAGATGGATAAATCACCAGGGCCAGAGGATTGCATCCCAGGCTGTTGAAGGAAACCAGGGAGGAAATAACGGATGCTCTGAGGATCATTTTCCAGTCCTCAATAGATACAGGTGAGATCCCAGAGGATTGGAGGTCTGTGAACGATGTACCATTATTTAAAATGGTACAAGGGATAGGCCAGAAATTTATAGGCCGGTCAGTCTGACTTTGGTGGTGGGCAAATTATTGGAAACAATTCTGAGACGCAGGATAAACTGTCACTTAGAAAGGCACAGATTGATCAGGGATAGTCAGCATGGTTTTGTTAGGGGAAGATCGTGTCTTACTGACATAATAGAATTTTTTGAGGAAGTAACAAGGTGGATTGATGAGGGTAGTGCAGTTGATGTTGTTTACATGCATTTCATTAAGGCATTTGACAAGGTCCCCCATGACTGGTCCGGGAAGTGAGATCTCATGGGACACAGGGAAGGTGGTAGGTTGGATCCAAAATTGGCCCAGCGACAGGAAACAAAGGGTAATGGTCAATGGATGCTTTTGCGAATGGAAAACGGTTTCCAGTGGTGTTCCACAGGGCTCAGTGTTGGGGCCCTTGCTGTTTGTTGTATATCTTAATAATTTAGACTTAAATGTGGGAGAAATGATTGGGAAATTTGCAGATGACACAAAAGTTGGCCATGTAGTTGATAGTGAAGCGGATAGCTGTCAACTCCAGAATGGTTTGGTTGAGTGGGTGGAGAAGTAGCAAATGGAATTCAATCTGGAAAATTGTGAGGTAATGCATTTTGGGAAGGCAAGCAAATCAAGGGAATACTCAAAAAATGGGAAGTGATTGAGAGGGGTTGAGGAAGTGAGAGACCTTGGAGTGCATGTCCACAGGTCCATGAAGGTGGCAGGACAGGTGGTGATGCAGCTATCTCAATATTTCTGAGGTGCAATGCCAAAGGAGGCTCTGCATCTAAAGGGAGACTCCATTGTCAGATGATTGGGCCTGAGATCAGCTCCAACTGTGTGGGTGGAAACCCCATGTCAGTGGCTCTGAAGGTCACAGTGACCCTCAACTTCTATGCCTCCGGCCCTTTCCAGGGCTCAATGGACGATCTTTGTGGAGTCTCTCAGTCAGCTGTCCGCAGTTGCATTAAGCTGGTGACAGAAGTTATGCTCAAGCAGGTACTGACCTTTATTCTTTACCGTACAGACGAGACCAGCCAGGCTGAGCGAGCCAGAAGGTTTGCAGCGATTTCTGGGTTCCCCCATGTCCAGGGTGCAATCGACAGCACACATGTAGCCATCAAGGCACCAGTGGGTCAGCCGGGTGCCTTTGTCAACAGGAAGGGCTTCCACTCCATGGACATGCAGATATTGTGTGACCACAGGATGCATATTCTGCAAATGTGTGCAAGGTACCCTGGCAGCTCCCATGACGCTTTCACCCTGAGACACTCCCAGGTGCCAAGGCTCTTCAGGGCTCCAACCCAACTGGATGGATGGCTGCTGGGTGACAAGGGCTCTCCATTGAAGAGGTGGCTCATGACACCTCTCTGCCACCCAAGAACAGAGGCAGAGCAGTGTTATAATAGGAGTTATGCCTGCACAAGGCCAGTGGTGGAGAGGACCATAGGTCTTCTCAAGATGCGCTTCCGATGCCTGGACCATTCAGGGGGAGCACCACAGTACCCCCCAGAGTGGGTGTCACTGATAGCGGTTGCATGCTGCACTCTCCACAATCTGACACTGGCAGCAGGGACCCACCCAGAGGAAGACGATGTTGATGCAGCTGCACAGGCCACAAACAATGAGTCCAGTGGTAAGTCAGAAGAGGAGCACGGTGAGGAGAATGCTGAGGGCATGGGGGAGACCTCGGTAATCTCCAGGAAAGCAGGGACAGCAGGGACATCTTTATTCCAATGTTCCTTCAGCTAGGCTACCAAAGATCTGCTTGCACCTCATGGCTGGGCTGCTGCCTCCATCCCTGATGTCTAAAATGACCCTTTCATTTGAACCCAATGTCCACTCAATGCCTGTGCAATAAAGTATCGAGACACTCACGTCCAGCATTACACACTGGCGTACCCTACACCAGAAATATTAAAGGTGAAGCATAGTCAGGCCATCAGAAATAAAGCAAATTTAATGTTACCATCACATTGCAACCATTATGACATTACAATTATTGGTGTTGATGTCCGTACCAGCAGACACATAAAACAAACATAAATGAACAGAAAATCGCTGTGTACTGTCCCTCTCGTGCTAATGGTACCTTAAACTTAGTTTTCCAGGCACTATGCATTGGAAATGTCATTAGTTAAAGTCATCACACTGTCACTGTGCATGTCATGCACCCTAGTGAGACAATGGAGGTCTGCATCATAGTGCCATCGTCTTTCATGATCAATGGGGACTCCAGGTCCGAGGCTCCCATCAGTGAAGAAACTCCACTAGAATGGTTGCACAATCCAAAAGTCTCACCCCTGTGCACTGTGCTCTTATCTTCATCTGGAACCCCTGCCTCTCCATATCTGGTTGCACGGGGAGTGTGCCGGCTCTCCAGCTCATGGGCGTCCTGCTTGAACCTGGTGAGCAGCAGCAGGTTGGGTGGCCTCCGCCTGAACATGACCTCTCTGCTTGTTTATAGCTTGTCTTCTCCTGAAAGGACAGAAAAGCATTGATTAGTCCACTCTCTACCTGCAGCACCATTGCAGCCTGACCAGCCCTACCTGAGGAACACCTCCCAGGGCACACCTGAGTCATGGCCCTCAAGCCGTAAGGCACTCCAAGCAGCCAGGGCTCACCCACTTGGCCAGCTACAGTGTCATCGACAGTTGTCACTCTGACTCTAGTACACCTGAGGTCCACAGGGAGATGGCTACACCTTAATACCTCTGCACACTGACCCATGCCAACATTGAACTCACCCTTCCTGAGCACAGCAGGTCAATGAACCACTTCTGTCACTGCACCCATGTGCACCACACCACGTCATGACTGCTCACCAGTGCTGCTACCTCCTCCCATTCCTTTGTGAGGTGCGGTGGCCTCCTCCTCCCATCTCTAGGGACAAGGGTGTCCCTCCTGGCAGCCACCTCCTCCAGCAGGACCGTGAAGCACTCATCTGAAAAGCGGGTGGCCAAATGCCCGCCTGTGATCTGCCCTCCCACCTGGCATTTCCAGCTGCCCTCGGCTCCATCAAGACAACGCAGAACAGATATCTTTTCATGGCAGTCATTCTGGGGGCTTCCTGGGCCATTTTTAAAGTGGCCAACAGGTCACCATTGGACCCAGCGACCAATAGGCCCCTGCCCCTGCTCGGCCCTTCCCAACCAGTGAAGAGCAGCATTTCACGCTGGGCCTTAATTGGCCCGCCAGCATGAAATTGCAGTTGGGGACTAATCATGGGTGGTGGGCCACTTCCCATTTGCTCTTGGGTCCCGCCGACCATGACCACCCATTGACCTCAAAATTCTACCCTATGTGATATGGACTTGATTTTCCAGACAGGTTTCTCATTAGAAATGTCAAACTTTATTTACTAATCTCAGCAGCAGTTCCATGCTTCCATCAAGCTCCACATCTAGGAGAGCTCGTGCTCTAAGGTTCCGCGCACTTAGAACTGATTCGTTCACACAGTCAAGTGATGCTACACAACACAATAAGTCTTAAAGCTACAGTCACTACATTCCTTAAAGCTACAATTACTACACTATGCCTGACACTGCAAGGAATAGACGAGCACTGTTATTGCTTATCATATTTTTTATGTGAACATATGCTGGAGTTCCGGGACAACAAAAAGGAAATGTTAATGGTAAGTACTGGGCAAAAGTGAAAGCCCAATTGCATTCTTAGATAAGGCCTTACTTATCTATAATAATGCTGAATCTTCACAAGACCCCTCAATAGTCATGTAAATCTAATGTAAGCTTTTAAAACAGCATTTAAAATTAAATGCATTTACAATATGCGAATCCTATCTAAAATGGCAAGTATAGGGAGTGACTACAATCACCCTTTTCTGGACAGGTGACCTCCCATTCTCGATTCAGAGTTTATTTTACTGGTTCATGGTGGGAGTGAAATCAGTGAAAAACCATGATCTTGAATACAAGTCACTGTATATCACCCACCCAGGTGAAAAGTAGAAAGTCATAAAATTACCCATATTTCAATGAGCTATTAACTATTATACTGCATTTTACAGTCTTGGTTTTGTTTTGCATTATGGGCTATGGCTTTTCACTGGCAAATGTTAGTACCAAACATTTAACTGCAAAAAGCTTTAAGGATTAGATAAGTGTTTGCAAAATATATTAGTGGCACATTTTAAAATGACTTGCAAGATGGCTTGACTTTGTTACAAGAGAACTGGCCATGGTCATTAAAATGTATTATAGTTTCAGTGGCATTTGCCACTATTGATTCATTTTTACCTTTATTTTAATACACAAAATATGATTTAAAAATAAAAAGTAAAGCTTGTTCTGCAACAGATTTCACATGTGCGGGTCTAAACTTGCCATAATGGTTAACACGACGACATGATAATGAAATTTTCAGAGAACATTGTCCTTTGCTGCTTGAAGAAATAAGGCTGTTAAAAGACACCCCAGTCAGGTAGTAATGCCTCCTAAAATTGATTTTGGTTTCAAGTAGGTTTGAGACGCTTATCTATTATTATGCAAGAGCAGACTCAGGAACATAGGAACAAGAATAGACCATTCAGTCCCTTGAGTCTGTTCCACCATTCAGTTAGTTCATGCCTGATTTGTACCTGAACTCCATTTACCTGCCTGTGTTCCCTTGATACCCTTAGCAAGCAAAAAAAAAACCTGTCAATTTCAGTTTTGAAAATGTCAATTGACCCAGAATCCACAGCATTTTGGAGAGAGAGTTCCATATTTCCACTACCGTGTTTGTGAAACAGTTTCATCTTGAGTTCGGGGTCTAGATGGGGTTTCTTTAGGCTTTGCCTGTTATCCAAGAATACTACCACAGACTTGTTCGTAAAAAATATTCTTGTTTATTTACAGATCTATACATGTGTCAAAACTCTACATGAGGTTGTACTTATGCTTCCCTCCAGATCTCAGTCTTTTAGTCATGTCACATTGTATCACAGTTACATCAGTAGTTACATTAGTATCAGGTACTCCTGATGTTAACCCTTTACTCTACATCTCCCCCCCAAGTCTTTATCCCAATTATATACATCTTCCTACATCTCCCCCCAAAGTCTCAGACTTCATAGGGTTAGTCTCTGTGGTGCCTTGACCAATCTCCCTGATCTGGTCCTGATTTCATTTCAAGGTTGAGGATGAACTGCACTCTTGTTGTTCAATGGGAGTGTCTTCCACCTGGGTGATTAACAGCTCGTTAATAAACTGAGGACCATTGCCTGACACCACAACGTCTGGGATGCCATGTGTCAGGAAGATTCTTCTTAGTGATGTATTGACTGCCTCTGCCATGGTGCTATGCAGATTGTTTCTGGTTCCTTGTCTGCATCCGGATCTAGATAGTATGTCCAATGTTCCATTGGTTTTTTTCCCGATGATATCACTGCTCTTTGCTTCTTCTGATATTCCCCGGTCCATCTTAATTCTATAAGATCTCGGTTATGGAGCTCTTTCTATTACAATGCCTTCTTTCTGTTGAACAGTCTGCACACTGTCTCCCCAGGATGTAGCATTTTCAAACCTCATTCTCTGTGTCTGAAGTTGAAATTATGAGCTTGACTGTCTCACTGCTCCTCACACTTCCTAACTTTCTTACAATCTGAGATAATGTTAGGTTGCAGTGTTTGTTGTAGAGCTGGAAGTTGTGTTTGCAGCTGTCTTCCCATCAATAGTTCTGACAGTTAGAACAAGTTTTTTGACGGTGAGGTTCTGTTGCTTAGGAGGGCTAAGTTATTTCATCAATTCCTTTCTCTTCAATTACTCGATTGTTCGAACTCCTCTTTCTGCTTCTCCATTTGACTGAAGATATCTAGGTGAACTAGTCATATGCATGAAACCATATTTCTGTGCAAAATTGTGGAACAGCTCGTTAACAAACTGAGGACCGTTGCCTGACACCACAACATCTGGGATGCCATGTGTCAGGAAGATTCTTCTTAGTGATGTATTGACTGCCTCTGCCATGGTGCTATGCAGTCTACTCACTTCAAACCATCTGGAGTAGTAATCAATGATGATGTTGAAAATTTTGCCTTTAAAATTAAATAAATCCATCCCCAGGTGCTGCTATGACCTCGAAGGAAAAGTGCAGGCTGCCAGTGGTTTGCCTATTCACTGAACACATAAGGCAGTTCATGATTAACTCTTCAATGCAGTGACTGATACCTGGCCACCTGACTGACTGCTGGGCTCTTGCTTGGTATTTCGCTATTCCCAAGTGACCTTGATGGATTTTCCGGGAGAATGTCGAGTCAAAGTGTTTTAGGCATGACTAGCCTGTCATTAAAACGTAAAGAACCATTGACGATTGTGGGATGTTTTCTCCATTCAAAATATCGGCAAAGTACTGGGTTGTTAGGAGTATAATTCAACCACCCTTTCTGGCAATACTCTTTTATTTTGATGCACTCATCATCCTGTTGTTGTGCTTGTTTAATTTCTTGTAATCTCTTCTCAGTGGTTGGTAAGCGTTTAGTAAACGGAGCAAAGTATATGCTTTCATTTCCTCAATAAAATTTAAATCTTCCAACTTGACTCCTTCCACTGGTATTCTTGATAATGCATCTGCTGTCACCTAGTACTTCCCTTGAACATACTCAGTAACTGAATCGTATCTCATGAGTCTCAGTCTAAAGCGTTGAATTCTAGACAGCATTGTTGCAATTTCCTTTTGATTAAGAAGAGTAATCAAAGGTTTGCAGTCTGTTTCAATTTTAAACCTTAATACCATTACATAATCAGGGAACATCTTGCAGGCCCATGTGGTTGCTTATGCTTCTTTCCCAGTGGTTGCAGTCCTCTTCGCTGTGTCTGTGAGATATCTTGAAACATAATAACCTGGTCTTCATTGTCTGTCTTTTTGAACTTGAAATAACGCAGCACCCAAGCCTATACATTATATGTCTGCTGCTATAATTGTCGGCAATTCTGGATCATAGTGCGCTAGAATTTCTGGTGAAATTAAGAGATACTTGATCTCGTCAAAGAATTTTATTAGTCCATGTTTCAGCACGTTTCAGCACTACTCTTGACCTTGTCTTAACACATTGTTGATTTCCACCAAGTTCGGTAGGATCTTGCCTACTTGATTGACCATCCCAATGAATCTTTGCAATTCTGTTTTTAGGCTGTGGGAACTCTTTAATAACCTGGATTTTCTGTGGCTTGGCCGTAATTCCCGAAGCTTACAGAATGTGCCCTAAGAATTTTATCTTAGGCTTTGCAAATTCACATTTTCAGTCAATCTCCAACCTGCTTCTTGTAGTACTTTGAGGACTGCCCTCACTCATTGATCATGTTCTTCCCTTAATGAACTGTGTTCAAGAATGTCGTCCTTATGGCATATTGCTCCTTACATGCCTTCCAGGGTCTGAGTCATCATTCTTTGCAATATCTCAGGTGCAGAAGCACTTCTGAATGGTAACCTGTTAAAACAATAACAACCAAATGCGATGATAAAAGTAGTTAATCATCTGGATTCTTTGTCCAGAGGGAACTTCCAAAAAGTACTGTTATCATCCAATTTTGTGAAGAGGGTGCTTTTTGCTAATTTGGTGAGACTTTCATCCAATGATGCTATCGGGTAGATCTCATGCTCTACTGACTTGTTTAATTGAGTCAAGCCCACACAGATTCTGATTGAACCATTAGGCTTTGGTACTTTGACCATTCCAGAACACCACTTCATTGGTATGGTTACTGAAGAGATGACCCATTGTTGTGACATGTGTTCAGTGTCGCTCTTGACTTTGTCTAAGAGTGGGTGAGGGACCTTCCTCACTGTGAAGAGGCATGTCGGTTTAGCACCACCTTTAAAATTATGTGATATTCTGTTTTTGGCTTTCCTAAGCCTGAAAATAAGGATGGAAATTCATTTCTGAATACGTTGCTGGACCACTCATCAGCAATTTCATTAACCTTGCAAATAAGCCTCAGCTACAAGCATGCTTTTCTGCTCAACAATGATGACAACTGGTATATGGGCATATCCTTCTCTCCCAAATGCTGACCAAAACAGATGACCCTATTCTAAGAGGTGTGACTGTCATCTGGAACAAAGGAGCCAGGTACTTCTCGCCCTCCCTTATGTTGCGCAGTGTCTGCCGGTTGGCTTTCAGATCAATAATCCTGATTTGGAATTTCCCTAACTGCTTACACTTCCTGCAGATCTGTTTGTCCTGGATAGTCATGGTGTCCAAAAGCTCCCACATTCCACAGCTGCAACATAGCATCTGTCCTGCCATTGTTACTTATGTTACTTAGTTAATTTAATTACTTTCTTAATTAACTTAGAGTAATTCCTAAGTGTGCTACAATTTACTGTGCTTATAAAATGCTAGAACCACTGACAACCAAACGTTTCTTAACTACACAGGTATGTGTTTTAGGTGTTTCATTTTAAAATAAAATAGAGTAAAGTTTTAGTTCTATTTTATTTATGGATCTACCTTAACACCTGTGACAAAAGCTGGCTATTAACACACTGTCCCTAACACTAAGCACTTACCGGCCAATCAACTTATCATCAACTTACAAAGGTACAGTGGCTATATTATTTTAAACACTAGGAACAGAATAAACCTTAAACACTTGCTAGATGCTCAGCAGATCTCCTGACTGCCTTTCCACTCATGTTGTTTTCAATCTCCCAGCTGCCTCTTTGCTCGGCTGTCACAAAACTATGTAGGAATATTAGTTGTGAGGAGGATGCAAGGAGGCTTCAGGGAGATTTGGGCAGGTTAAGTGAATGGGCAAGAACATGGCAGATGGAATATAATGTGAATACATGTGAAATTATCCACTTTGGCAGAGAAAAAAAGAAAGACATGGTATTTCTTAAATGGTGAAAGTATGGGTAATGTTGACATCCAAAGGGACCTGGGAGTCACTAAAAGCTAGCATGCAGGTGCAGCAAACAATTAGTAAGGCGAATGGTATGTTGGCCTTCACTGCAAGGAGATTTAAGTACAGGAGTAAAGATATCTTGCTACAATTCTATAGAGCCTTGGTGAGACCGTACCTGGAGTATTGTGTAGTTTTGTTCAGCCTATCTAAGGAAGAATATACTTGCCATAGAGGGACTGCAAAGGGGGTTCGCTAGACTAATCTCTAGGATGGCAGGATTTTCTTATGAGGAGTGATCGAGAAAACTGGGCCTGTATTCTCTGGAAATTCAAAGAATATGAGGTGATCTCATTGAAACTAACAAAAATTCTTACAGGGCTGACAGGGTAGATGTAGATAGGATGTTTCCCCGGCTGGTGAGTCTAGAACCAGGGGACATGGTGTCAGAATAAGGGCCAGGCCATTTAAAACTGAGGTGAGGAGGAATTTCTTCACTCAGGGGGTGGTGAACCTTTGGAATTCTCTACCCCAAAGGGCTGTGGAAGCTCAATCATTGAGCATGTTCAAGACAGACATCGATAGATTTCTGATTCTAATGACATCAAGGAATATGGGGATAGCGGTGGAAAATTGTGTAGAGGTAGATGGTCAACCATGATGTTTGAATGGCAGAGCAGGTTCAATGGGTTGAATGGCCTATTCATGCTCCTATGTTCCTATGTTCCTATGCTCCCATGTTCCTATGATATATGGCAAGTAGTTCAGTAACAAAAAAAACTGAGACCAAATTTCAGAGGGGAATGGGAGTTATTCTTGTAGCATTCAAACGTACATTGAGAAAGTCAATAGAGATACAGCATTGATATCCTTTCCTTGAAATGCACTTTGGTCATAAAATCTTGCTCTCCTGATCAAGTGGGACAGCAAAAATGATTGCAATCAAAGAGCAACAATCTTAACTTTAATTAACTTAATAGGAATCGCGCCAGCTAGCGAGGGAAAATGTACAATATTTGGTCCAAGACTGTTACAATATGAGAAGATTAGTACCCAGTAGAAAATAGAAACTTTGTGCTTTGTAAGAATTGTAGTTTATATCTCTTAAAAAGATTGTGATTATGTGAAAGATTTTCTGCGGAGGTGACATTGGTTACAGTTGTTGCAAAGCTACTTCAGTGTGAATATATTTATTATGTGAGCCTTTGTCCTGTCACTCTGCAATTCTGCTAACCTGGTGGTAACAAGGATATCATCAGGACAATAGAGCGGCCAACATGACTCCGAAAATAGTGTGAGTTGGTTTTTCTGGTTTGCAGGCTGAGGATACTCTGGTTTTCTGTAAAATGGCATGCATTGTTGGGGTGCTGACTAATGATAGCCCCTGACCTAATCAGGTAGATTTATATTCTTCCTTCCCCAGTATAATCTTTGTATGGCCAGGCTTGTCAAATTTGCACATTTCTAATTCTTGTCCAACTGCAAGGCCCTTCCAGGGAGTGGTCTTAGGCTGGGAGTACGTCCTTGTTGAAGGCGAGGAGGAAATTTGCGTGATCTGTTCACCTTACAGGTACAGTGCCCCTAAGGGCCTGAGACTATCTAGTACACAGGGCCCATGCAAGAGTATTAGGTGCCCTAGGCGAACCTTCAACCTTGCCACCACACCACATTTAACTTTTGAAAATGACTACAGTAAAATGGCTCTAAGACTTGTTCCTGGTCAGTCGCCCTCTCACACAACAGCTAAAAATTGTCAAACTCACGGGTAGTTGTAATTGGCGGCCTGCCCTCAATCTGGTCTCAGCCTCCCACTGTTCTGCAGCACCATGTTCCGTCAGTGCTGCTCACTTGATTTACACACTACCACACCTCTCATGAGACCTCAGCATCCGCATCACTGTGAGATCATCCAGGAGCTTTCTGGTTGGTTGAAAATGCAGAACTCTAAGGTAATCAACATTTTTGATTAACTGGCATCACCCATTCCTCACGCAAGCTGAAGCCTGTTTCTTTACTTATGTCATTTCATGAATAGCTGAGCAACTTTTAAGCAATATAATTACTTTTACATTAAGTTTTTTATATTTATATTTTCTAATCAATTTCCATCCACTCACTTCACTCACTCACTTTTCCAGAACCACTTCATCCAATTCAGGGTCACGGGGAGTCGGATCCTATCCCGACAGGCAATGGGCTTTAGGCAGGGTACACCCAGGATGGGGCGCCAGTCCATCACAGAATTTCGATCCAATGTATGAAAATGTTTCATTTGCCCGGTGAACTTTAAAACACAATGCTTGTTTAAAGTTAATGTTTGAATCTCATTATTTAAATATTAATGACTGAAATATTAATTTGAATTAATTTTACCTGTGGGCAGGATTTTTCCCTCGTAATGCGGGCTTGGCAGGGGGGTGGGTGGGGGCGGTCAGGAAGCTGACCACCGCCCGCGATCGGGGCCGGACCGTGATTTCATGTTGGCGGGCCAATTAAAGGCCCACCCAGTGTGAAAAGCACGCGGCAGCGGTCAGCAGCGGTCAGCGCTGCATGTGTGGGGGTGGGGGAGGAGGGCGAGCATGCAAGTTCGCGCATGCGTGCGGGTGTGCACTGGAAAAGCCCCCTGAGGCACAGAGCTGCCTCAGGGAGATGAAGAGTTTAAAGCATTAAAAATAAAGATTTAAAAAATGTTATAAAACATGTGATTCTGTCACTGAGCAGGGACATGTTATAGATGACATGTTTAAATTTTTATTTTATTTTTAATAATTGTTAGAAACATCATCCCGCCTGTGGATGTGACTTCCTAAAAAATGCAAAGGCCGCTTGGCCTTTTCGCCTGCCCTCCAACTGTAAGGTTGGACAGACAGTGCAAAATTTCTTTCAATTATAGCTTTAATGGCCTTAATAGGCCTTTTAATTGTTGGTAGGCATGCTGCTGACTCTGGCACATGCCTGCCGATTGAAATATTGCGCGTGATAGCATCATTTTATGCTTGGTTGGGTTGGGCGCGTGCCCGCCCCATGAGCTAAAAGTTCTGGCCTATGTGATTGGGCAGATGGTTCGCTGATACTCGGGTGAGGGGAGACAGGAAGATACAAATCATAATCAATATACAACATAATCTCCGTCTGCCATTGTTTCCTGTTGTTAGTATATTTTTAATTCTAATGCTATTCAACAATTGCTTTCTTTCCCTAAGAATCCCTGAATGAAGAAATCCAGCTGTGTTTACTGGAATCCTTGTTTTACACAGGGATTTCTTGTCCTGCCCTTGTGGAGTTGTCCTATGTCTTTCCTCCCTCTATGTCTCTCTTTCTGTCCCTCTCTGTCCCTGTCTCTCCCTTTGTGTGTCTCTTTCCTTGACTCTAACTGTGTTCTCTCTCTATTTCTTCCTATGTCTCCTCCACTCCTCTGTGTATGTGTGCGTGTGAGATTCTCTGTCTGCCCATTTCTCACTCTTGTGTAGGGTCCTGCTTTGCTTATGGTTCTGTCACACCCCCATGGAAAGTGTCACTTGGAGTCTTGGAAGTTTTGTTTTCTCCCTCTGGCTCAGTTCCAGCATCCTCAAAGTTGCTAATGTGCAACGGCAAACTTGTTGCCTCCCTGCATACATTCAATTTTTCCAATATGTTCAAGTGCGGTGCTTTCAAGAGAAGCTGTGACAACTCCTTCAAACACAACTGAAACAAACCAAACCCAAAGAGACAGAATCTGTGGTTGGAGGAGCAGCTCTGTCTTTGTCGCGCCTGCTGCTCCTCCAATCACAACTCTGCAGTCAGCTCCCGCTCTCAGCAACCAACAATTAGTGAGAGTGGGGACTGCTGCTTCCCTTTGGGCAGCCTCATGGTTTACCGGCCTTTAAAAAAAATCAAACTGTCAGTTTCACCGACAGTTGCTCCCAGTGGTAGCTGCTGTGTCCGACCTTTGGGAAGCTTCATGGGTTTCCGGCCAGCTTTCAGTTTTGATTTTTTGAAGGAGCCATCAGTTTTTTTCCACCCCCCCCAAATTTTGCCACTCTAGACGACCACCTAGTTTGCCTACTGGTTGCACCAGCCCTGCTAGTTCAGGAAAAAGAGCAAAATCAACGCTCATAAAATCATCTAGGCTGGTTTCCTGTTGTTCCAGCAGTTGTAAATGATTAAGTATGTTTTTGTTCAAGATATTTGTCCAATTTGACTTTGAAGAGCTCTGTACTACTTGCCCAAAATCCTCCTTTAGTAAGCTATTCCAAAGACCAACCTTCCTCAGTGAAATAATACGTGAATTGCCTTTCTGCTATCATGTACCAAATCAAAGAATCCTTTAAACCACTGAGCCCTATTTATTTAAATACCTGAGAAACAAAGAATGTTGCATTTTTGCTTCCGGTTTATTTCTTGCCCCTGTGGGAGTGGATTTTATTTTTAATATTTTGAGGAATATTGTGTTATTCTTTAAATAAGGCTGGGTGTATGTGTCTGTGTGTGTGATTTAATTAAGCTGGGCTTGAATTTGATAGGATTCAGGTTGTCTGGGGGTTTGGAAACATGAAAAGGGCAGAAGTGTTAAGTTTGAGCTACATCTAACATTTGCATTTTTAGATAAGTTGGGAGTTTGTTTGAATATCAAAGGGGGGGGTCAGAGGTGAAAGGAAAATGTTTGCATCTTGCAGGAGTTCAAGTAGTGGGAATATGATATTTTATTGACCCAAAAACAAAGACAAGATGGAAACATGAAAAATCTTATATTTGAAAGGGTTTAAGTTTTAAAGAGGTGTATGAGAACAATGGAATGAAAATGAAAGGGGAAAAAACTTATATTAAAGCAACCATGGATAGCTGTTGAGCTGGAAAGAGAGCTAGAGATAGCTGAAGATAGCTGGAGCTGTTTGAGCTGTTGAGATAGCTGGAATGCTGGGCTGGAGGAGGATGCAGTTTGAATCACCCATCCAGTCAAACCAGAAAAGTCTTGTGCTGCAGCAAGCAGTTTTATTCTGCTCCACCGCAGAGTGGAAGGGGGTAAAGGTCATGTGGTACATTAAAGCTACAGCTGTTTGCCTTGTGTAATATTACTGGATTTCATGTTTAAACATCTACAAGTGAGTGTTGCCTGGAAAGTGGTTACTTGTGTGTTTGACCAATTACAGAGTTTTGGGGGAAATGTTTTGTAAAACTAATCTTAATTGCATAGCTGTAATATTGTGTGTTTAAGCCTTCTTTTATTTTATGTTAATAAAGCTTTTATTTTTAATTTTTAAAAAACGCCAAAGTGTTACTGTACCTCCTCCTGTTGAGATTGGTATGCCTTCTTCTCATTATGAGAATACAAAAAAAATGGTTGTGGCCCAAAAGCCAAGTTTCCCTCTGTGATTTAGTTTACACAGCAATTAATATCGGCTATGGTCATAACAGTCCATCTATAAAGAATAATAAGCATCAGTGGCTTAGAGGAGAAGGCAACAATCCTCTGCCAATTTTGCCAGTTTCCTGAGCACAGGTAAAGCACCTCCCCATGTGTAGTAGCTGAAGGTATAGCCTCTCTTAATACTGTCTATCGGGGTCACGTGATGTTCTTGGAGGCTCCGACCAATGACCCCTAAGCGCGGATAATCCGGTGGGTGGGGGGTGGTTGGTGGTGGTGGTGGGTCTTCCTGTGGAGGACTTGGCTCAAGCATGAAGCACCTGAAAAACTCTCCGTAATAAAATTTATCTGTTTCTTGTTGAAACCTGTCTGGTATGTCAAGTCATTACACCATGATAACAAAGTAAGATCATTAACTCATTAACCTGAGAACTCCATCCTTTCACAGAACGGTAAACTAAAAGAACATTTTATCTGAAGGCTGAGCAAGGTGATGCAAAATAAATAATAATTAAGCAAAAAAAAACACCTATCTTATTGACCTCCAGAACAGCAAAGTGACTTTTTCGAGAGACATCAGCTCATCTTTCTCCCCTCCTCCAACCAGGGGAGCAAACAAATGAAACAATCTGATATGGGATCCTTGCCTTCCCTGCACTTCAGAGCTTGAATACAGTTTCATTTATTTGGTTTGAGCTTAATCATTTGTAATATCTCTGTGCTGTAATTTCTTATACAGCTTGGTGGGCTAGGGCACTAACATGCCAGTGACTGAGGAGACAGGTTATTATTCTCAGTTTCTCACTGTCCATGTATATTTAGGCATTAATGAATCAGAAAGATATTCACGACAGATTCACTCACATTGTGAAAAATTTTGGCTCAAGGCAATGTTTGGTTAAAGCTAATGGCGTTAAACTGTCTGTATACCTCTTGCTTTTAATTGTTTTTTATTAACATTTTAAAAGTGTAACTACATTTGTGAGTGATTTTCCCACTTTCATAGAACTTTGAGTCAGAGCAATGAGGTTGAAGACTAAATTCCTTTTGGGGCTTTAATGCAAATTTTTTTTAGCCAATTGGCCTCCTTATGCATGTATACCTTTATACAAAGAATATCTCATGTGCATATTGTGCCACTGTTTTGCTTTTAAATCTCAATTCCTGCCTTTACAAATAAAAAAAGATACTATCCAGGCCATGGCGAAAGAGGAGGTAATTAATACACAAGAAGGATTTAAAATTGACAGGAAGGTGGTATTAGATAGGCTTGTTTATACTTAAAGTAGATAAAGCACCAGGACAGGATGAGATGCATCCAAGGGTACTAAGGGAGCAAGAGTGGAAATTTTGGCGGCACTGGCCATAATTTTCCAGCCTTCCTTTGATTCAGGTGGTTCCAGAAGACTGGGGAATTGCAAATATTACACTCTTGTTCAAAAAAAAAGGTGTGAAGTTAAGCCCAGCAACTACAGGCCAGGCAGTTGAACTTCAGTGGTGGGGAAACTTCTTGAAACAATAATTCGGGACAAAATTAATAGTCATATGGGAAAATGTGAGTGAATAAAGCAAAACAAGCATGGATTTTTTAAGGAAAAATCATGTTTAACTAACTTGCTGAAGTTTTTTGACGAGGTAACAGAAAGGGTTGATGAGAGCAATGCTGTTGATGCGGTGCACATGGACTTCCAACGGCAATTGATACAGTGACGCACTATGGACTTGTGAGAAAAGTGGATTAGCTCATGGATTAAAAGGGAAAGCAGCAATGTGGATATGAAATTAGCTGAGTGATAGGAAACAGAAAGTAATGGCTAATGAATGCTTTTCAGACTGGCGGAAGGTTTGAAGTTGAGTTTCCTATGGGTCAGTGTTGGGACCTTTGTTCTCCCTGATATAAATTAATGACCTAGGCCTTGATGTACAGGGCACAATTTCAAAATTTGCAGATGATGCAAAACTTGGAAGCATTTTGATCTGTGAGGGAGACAGTGTAGAACTTCAAAAGGGCATAAACAGGCTGGTGGAATGAGCAGGCAAGTGGCAGATGAAGTTCAGTGCGGAGAAATATGAAGTGATTCATTTTGGTAGGAAGAACATGGAGAGGTGATATAAAATAAAGGTTATAATGTTAAAAGGGGTGCAGGAGGAGAGGGACCTGGGTGTGTATGTGCATAAGTCATTGTGCCTAAGTCACTGAAGGTGGCGGGACAGGTTGAAAGTGTAGTTAATAAATCATACAGTATCCTAGACTTTACTGATAGGGTCATACAGTACAAGGAGGTTGTATAAGACAAGTTAGACCTCACCTGGAGCATTGCATACTGGTGTGGGTGCCGCACTTTAGGAAAGATGTGAAGGCATTGGGGAGATGCAGAAAAGATTCATGAGAATGGTTCTGGGGATGAGAATTTCAGTTATGAAGAAATATTGTAGAAGTTGGGATGGTTTTACTTGGAGAAAAGAAGGCTGAAAAGAGACTTGATAAATGTATTCAAAATCATGAGGGATCTGGACATGGTAGATAGGGAGGAACTGTTCCGCTTATAAGGTTCAAGAAGAAGAAGATTTGAATTAATAGACAAAATAAGGTAAAGCAACATGAGGAAAAACTTTTTTTACACAGCGAGTGGTTAGGGTATGGAATGCACTGCCTGAGAGTGTATTGGAGAAAGGCTCGATCGAAGCATTCAAAGGTATTAGACTGTCATCTGAAAAGGAAGAATGTACAGGGTTATGGGGAGAGACAGGGGAATGGCACTAGGTGAATTGTTCATTCAGAGAGACGGTACAGACTATTCAGGCCGAATGGCCTCCTTCTGCACTGTAACAATTCTGTGATTCTGTGATAAGCTGTAGTGTTTGCTTCTGAAGTGGGAATGTATAAATGGAAGTCCTTCCACTAGGCTGCACTAGAGAGCCAGCATTAAAGAGTCATCTATTACAGCCCTTCAGAAGAAAGAAACCACTCAGGGTGATGAAAAGTATCTAAATACTGGGTCAAAATATGGCGTGTGTGGTAAATCACTTATCAGTTTGAAATATGTTGTTGTAGCACCTACCCTCTAAGGTACTTAGGTTATCTTTGGCAGCTCTATAAACTGCACCAGGGGAAGCTGGAAAAACTGTGTTACAATTCTCCATCTGTTTAATCATACAGGGATAAGCTGGCAGTGCTAAAGTAATTACTAAATATGACATCTACTTATATGTAGCTGGGGCATTGTGCAGCAGGGAGCCCAAGTCTCAATGAAATTGCAGAATTTTGCCACAGTAAAATATATATAACTCATTGGAAAGGACTTGTTGGCATTTAGAAATGATGTGCTAGCCTGCCAGGACTCATTTCTTGAAATTAATCACGATTGCATACTGCATGCAAGGAGCCCGAATTTTACAGCAGCACAGCGTGTTAGTGGAGTGCCCCACATCCAGTGCATGTTTGAATTATGTTATCAGTACGTAAATCTCAAGTGGCACACATTTTATAATATTTCAGTATCGTTAGAAAATGCGGCCTTGCCATTCCTGTGAGGCAGCATAAAATACATATTATTTTAAAAATCACTCCTGTATAATGCTTGCTTCTTTTAACAAGTTCCTTGTAGTTTATTGAATGTGAATTCCAAATAAAGTGGAATTAACTCAATACTGAGGTGAAGATAGTTACCTTCTTCAGAGTATATTGAGACATTATTTCAATTTAACTATATAAAAGATAATTTATGCAAATATAGATTAAAAATTGTAAATAACTGTGATTCTGTACATGTTAGGGCACAGCAATTATTCATTTGAAAATAACTCAATAATTGCTAGTTTTAGTTTTATGTATAGTTCAAGGTTACTGCCTTGCTGCCTAGTAAGCATTGGAGTCAGTTGGTGTGAACAAACGTAAGGGAGAATTAAACATACATCTGAGTGAGGGGGTGATTAAGATAGACTGAATAGTCTTTCCTGGTTGTGTACTTCCCACTGTTCTTATGAATTGCTATTCATATTTTTTGATGTATTACTTGTTACACAAGTCAGATGATGGATTTGATAAAGTTAAATTTATGGAGATGTTCTGATATTTTTGTAAGATGGAACAATTTTGATATTAGTATACGAGAATAATGAATAACTAGAAGTGAATACAAGGTCGTAATCTAATCGAGTAGTGCAGATGTTCTCTCAAATGTTATGCACAGTTTATAACCATTCTTTGTGTTCTAAAATTAGATTACTGCATGACACCTACTATTTTTATGACATACCGGTGGATCTGCTCCCAGTCCAATGCAGGGTGTTGTAAAATGGCTTAGGTTTTAGATTTTATTTCAGTAGGATTTAGTGTGCTTGCTTAACTTGATCAATTTATATTACCATGTGAACAAAAAAGAAGCGTTGATGTTGCTAACCTTTTACAACAAGCTAACTTAACATAATACTGTGAAGTAGTCATTGACTAGCAACAGATGATTTTATTGGAAGGAAGTATCTCAATTATCCTGTAATTGAAGCATAAGTAATTAATAATCAAATAAGCCAGATTTCTGTATTCCATTAACATCCCTATGTAAGGAGTAAAAGTGCTGTATGACATACTGGTAGATCTGCTCTGTGGTGAAGCCTTGGGCCTACTTAGAATTTGATCTCCACGGTTTGCCACTTCAGGCCCTGGCCTGAATGACCATAAGATCAAAAATAGGAATAGGAGTGGGTCATTCAGCCCTTCAAGCCTATGCAACTATTAAGTAAGATCACGGCTGATCTTTTACCTCTACTCTACCTTCGCACAGGATTCCCCCATTTCCCTTGATTCCCTTAGTAACCAAAAAGCTATTAATCTCTGCCTTGAGTATACTCAATGATTAAGTGTCGAGCTTTCTGGGTAGAGAATTTCAAAGATTCACAACCATTTGAGTGAAGAAAATCCTCCTCATCTCAGTGCTAAATGGTCAATGCCTTACTCTGAGATTGTGACCCTCTAGTTCTTGACTCTCCAGCTGGCGAAACACCCTGCCAGTATCTACATAATAAAGTAATGATAAACATAATAACGTGTGTGGAGAGGCTACCTGAATTGTAGCAGAGCTTGAGTTCTATGAGAGATTTGGTTGGTACAGTTTGATTAGTCAAAGACAATATATATGTCATTACCGCACTACAGGGCTTGTGGGAGGAGGGAATTGGTATTTTCAGTTTTTCAGCATAATTGTGCTTGAACCAGGAGTAATACAGAATTAATAGCTGGGCCAATTTGTTATAAAAACAAAATACCGTGAATGCTGGAAATCTGAAATCACCCAAAAATGCTGGCAATACTGAAGAGCTCAGGGGGCATCCGTGGCAAGAGAAAGAGTTAACATCTCAGATAAATGACTTTTGTTCTTAGTCTCGTGATGGATTCGTATTGAGCGATGTACATTGTGGTAATAATGTCGGAACCTTTGTCCTGACAGCAACTAACCCTCTGTTTCCCAACAGAGCCAGAAGCAGATAGATTCCTTTGCATGCTTGCTGGAGAGGAGAAGGATGTCATAACTCCTAAGCATTATAGTCTTGGAGATGATGTGCTTGTTGAAGTTGAGGAAGAATGCTGTTTAAGTCAAGATTATTGACAAATGTGTGATTCTCTTTATTGTTATTTTCAAGGATTTAGGTGGGGCGGCTGATTAACTATTGTGGTGGCGCTATCTTGGACAATTATCTTCTCAGGAACATGATTGGGGAAAATATATAAATTGAGGAGAAAGGTTTTGCATGTGATAAATGAATAATAAAAGTAGGTAATAACCAATTAGAAAGGAGAAAGCACAGGCTTTGAATTTATATTAGGTGATTATAGAGTTTAAATTCTTAACACATTTGTGTTAAACTCCATTTGTTCAGTATTCCATTAGCTATTTTAAACAGGTTCATGTAGATGACAGACTTGGCAGTATGATGGTGAAAATCTAAATAACATATTTAATGTATACAACTGATGCAAGAAATGTTATTCTAAGTTCTGTTCCAATAGAGTATGGGACTAATATAATCATTTTTTTCTATATTGTGTAGATAGAGACATACATTATTGATGTTTGATGATGTTTGAAATAAACAATTATTAAAAATGATGCCAACACTGCAGACCAATGGTGAAATAAGCTGCACCTCATTAACAGGAAATTCTACATTGAATAAATATTGTAAATAGTACTCAGCTTTTAATCTGTAATGTGGGTTGACATATACAGTTCTGTATTTCTCTCTGATGTAGTTTACAGTCCTGGAGCCATATATGTAGCTTGATATTATATAAAACACACTTTAATCGGCATTGAAACTTCAAAATATCATTACGCCGGGGAAGACTTTATTACTTTGCCTGTGTGTTTGTGACTGGCAGAAGTAATAAGTGAAGCAGCTGACGGCAGTATGGTTAGTGATAACAAATGGAGAATTTTATAATGTTTGAAAACAAAGAACTTATAAGATATCCCCATGTATCTTCATGTTTCCCATGATAGTGCCTTTATTGAAAAGAAGACCAGATTCACTTCCTCTACAGCTGCACGTGGCTTTAACTGCAATTAGATATTTGACACCAGGGCCAAAATGTGGTAGAGGATACATGAGGAGCAATGTGAAATATCTGCTTTCATTCTACCAGCATTCTTGAAAGCTGTCGTGCATAGGCTGTGTTGGTTATAAACATCAATGATGTTGCTTGTGGTGAATCTGAAAATAAGCTATTTTGGAGTGGCAGGATAGTTTTCTTTTAATCATGTCATGTACAATGGTTTTAAATTTTTACAAATGAAGGCAACCGTCAGCTGAGACACTGTGAAGGAAGCACCAAATTGTAAAATCTACCTGGATGTATTATAATGTATCATAAGATTGTCGTAGAATCATTGTATGGGCAAAAATCACATTTTCCCCAATTTTACATTGCATCCATGGCATTGGAGTGGTGCTTTAACATTTGAGCCCTGTAACTTGGGTAGGACCTATTTATGTTGGGTTTCTCTTTATGATCATTGCTCTGTGACCAGTTGTGGGGTCTTCCTGAAATGCATGCAATGATGTCTATCATTTACTTTGCTTTTTATCCAGGTGTATCTGACAGTCTGATTCATTACATTTTTGGACTTTTTTTTGGGCTCACCTTCCAATGGCCTGCTCCCATTTCAGTGCCTTTATCCACTTCTCCAGTGGAAGACATTCTTTAAAAGTGCCACTAAATCTCACATGAGCCATCTATTATGATTATTTGACAGTTAACTCAGTCTTGCAAGTTACTTCCTGTTACCCCAATCTGCTTTTGAAACCTTCAGCCATTTTAGACTTTTAAAAGCCTGCATTTACAATTTAAACCCCCTTTCTTCCAGCACAGTGCCCCCATGCGAATAAGCCGACCCTACAATTTACTACAGGGTTAGCACTGGAGTAAAAGGAAATACTATAGATACTGGAGATCTGAAAAAAAACCCAGAAAGTGCTGGAAAAACTTAAGCCTGGAAGCACCCGTGGAGAGAGAAACAGAGTTAACATTTTGAATCTTCTTCGGAACTGAAGAGAGGTAGGAACATAATTTGTTTTATGCTGTTGAAAAGGGGGGAAGGGGCAGATTAATTGACACGAGGCAAAGGGAGTGGTAGTGATAGTATTAAAGACACAAAGCATTGATCCTGACTAGATGTTAATAACAGAATAAAGGTCAACACTGTCTGAAAGCAAAAACATGAGAACAAGATACGGACTGGCATTTAGGAGGAAAAATTCAAAATGGAGGAAAGAGTTCATGGTCTGAAGTTGTTGAACTCAATGTTGAGTCCAAAAGGCTGTAAAGGGCTTAATCGGAAGATGAAGTGCTGTTCCTCAAGTTTGCAATGGGCTTTACTGGAACACTGCAGTTTGCCGAGGACTGAAGTGTGACCAAGAGAGCAAGGTGGTGAATTAAGATGGCAAGTGACTGGAAAGTCTGGGCCATGCTTGCGGACTGAGTGAAGGTGTTCCACAGAGTGGTCACCCAGACTGCGTTTGGACTCTGCAATGTAGAGGAGACCACATTGTGAGCAGCGAATACAGTATACTACATTGAAAGAAGTACAAGTAAATTGCTGCTTCACCTGGAAGGAGTGTTTGGAACCTTAGACAGCGAAGAGTGAGGGAGGTAAAAGGGCAGGTGCTACACCTCCTGTGATTGCATGGGAAGGTGCCATGGGAAGGGGATGAGGTATTGGGGGTGATGGAGGAGTGGACCAGGGTGTCATGGAGGGAATGGTCCCTTTGGAATGCTGACAGGGGAGGGGAGAGGAAGATGTGTTTGGCTTTGGCATCATGCTAGAGCTGGCAGAAATGGCGGAGGATGATCCCTTGAATACAGAAGGTGATGGGGTGGAAAGTGAGGACAAGTGGAAGCCTATCGTGGTTCTAGGAGGGAGGGGAAGGGGTGAGGGCAGAAGTGCAGGAAATGGGCCAGACACGGCTGAAGGCCCTGGCAAGCACAGTGCAGGGAGAAATTCTCGGCTGAGGGAAAAAAAAGACCTGTCAGAAGCACCAACGTGGAAGGTAGCATCATCTGAACTGATGCGACGGAGATGGAGAAACTTGAAGAACAGAATGGAGCCCATGAAATGGAGCACTGAAGTAAATGCTCTCAACCTTTTGAAGAGCTTGATTATGTCCTTCCTGAACTTTCCTGGCAACTTGACAACTCCTCAATTTTTTTGTCACTTCAATTTGACTTACATGATGCGCATATTTCATCATCACCTTTAATTTTACACCTCCTATGGTTCAGACAATATTGATGATAGCAACATAATCTAAATGGTACAGCATGAAACCACATGGCCAGCAATCCCCACTTCCATCTCATATGTAGGAACTTATCGAAGTATGTAAAAGCTACAATATTGAACTCATGGATTATATGCAGTTTATTTATTTATGTAACTTGATGTAAAAGATTTATATATTGAAATATTTTATTATATTTTAGTGAAAATATAGACAAGCTTGGTCCACTAAATTTTTATTCTTTTTTTTAGCTTGAATATTGTATATTAAGCTCATTTATAAAAAAAAAACCATTGCATTTTATCACCTAAATGAAAACTTTTTATGGATGTGAGCAGAGTGGCAAATTGAAATTGTATCTGCTTTTCTGGAGAATGTGCTTTGCCCTAAGACACAGGGAGCATATCATTTAGTATCCTAGTATTACAAACAAAGTGGGCTTAAAAGATCATCAGTATTGATCTCCCCTCCAGATATTGTTGGAGTATTGAGTTAGTGTGGGGTTAACCAATTTACATGGCATCAGCAGCTGCCTGTTGCAATGTGAATGGTGGTGGGTAGGCTCCATCCACCTAAGTACTGAAAACATATTTGATCAGCCTCCTTTATCAGACCTGGGAAAGAGGTTGCCTCCATTTCTGGACTCTTAGGACCCATACCTGGAAACCCATGTGAGCTCCACCTCTGTCCCTTAGCTGACCTAATGCTTAGGCTCATCCCAGCATCCAGGTTGTTGGGTAATGAGGTGGCCAGGGCCAAAGAAATCCCTGGGCTTGGAAAATCCATCCCTTTGTGGCCATTCCCTTTGATGCCCTGTACCACACCCAGGGTGGGTGGAATCTCTGTCTGCTCAGGTCCTACAGTACCACGCTCAAAATTGCATCATTAGGCCTGAGTATGTTGCAGAGGGGGCGCTGGCCTCATTAAAAAAATGAAGCCATGCTTTCAAGTACAGAATGATGGTTGGGGGGATTTGGCAAGATATCTGCTACAGCAGCAAGAAAGAGGTACTGCTGTTCCTTTAAAAGGGCTCAACAACAACTTACTTCTAGGCTTTAAAAATATGGTGCTTTGTTTTTGTTGACATATTAAGGGACTTGGCTAGAGGGTCAGTCCTCATAGCTGTTGATTTTAGGCATTGATGCTTTCTGGAATCTCTGTACAAGAAAATCCTGTTTTCTGAGTCCCGCCACATTGCCAGGGTGTAAGAAGTGGCTTGCAAGTTGTGATGGCTGGTGTGGAAAAGTCACAGCTTGTATCTGTGCCAAGATACTGACCACTACACAGAACTGTGATGAATCAAAATGCACCTTCCAGGGTTGCGTATAATCGAATCCCTTTAACAGAAATTGTAGGCACAGTTATGCAATCTCCCAGGAGTATCATGCTATACATGATAGAGATTCTGGGTTGCAATGCCCACAACTCATTGCTTCTGGGTTGTGCCAATGTGGAGCGTCAATGACAATTTGCGACTCTGCAGTTTACACTTGTACATTGGGGGTCTTGCAGAGGGAGTGCCCAGCAGCACAGGAATTACATGTCACAGATGCAGAAGCTACTTCTTAGGTTGATAGCGCCAGCTGTATAAGACAAGTAGGCCCAGGTAGCTGCCATGCTAGCAGACATAGTGCGAGCAGCCCCAGGTCCTTCTTATGACCCGGTATGAGGAGGTACAAAACCACTACTATCCCAGGAATCACTTCAAGACAGCCAGCAGCCAACCACCTCGCTTATTTTACTACGAGGGTTCATCTTGAAGAATGCCAAGTTAGGCATTCGATTATGCTCTCAACACATTGACACATAGGGTAAGAGACACTGACAGCCCAAATATGATTGCTCTAATAAATCTTCAGAATGGGGTATAGATTTTTGTTTTAAAAGTACCTTTGCGCTGGGCCACGTTTCTGCAGAGAAGATTAACAGATCTGCAATGATGGAGGGTGAGGTGAAGTATAGAATCACAATGTCAGTTGAGTTTGGTGCACCAGTTCTTTGACACAATTATATAGGAATACTTGTGCTGGAAGACTTCAAAGATTAAGGCCTGAATTTTTGCAATAACAGAGAGGGTCTCTGGCTTAGCCAAAATGGTGCCAGAGCCCCAATTCCAGATGCCCTGTGTCTAAAACCTGGCACCCACCATTTTCACTATTGAAGGACATATTTTGCACATCCATGGTTCACGGAGGCAGCTGCACATGTAAAAGTGCAGTAGCCTTCAAATCGATCCAATTTTTGTTAGTGGGATATCCAAAATATGACTTATGGGCTTTATACCTACCAAAAGAAGGTCTAAACTTGCTGGCATTCCTTGGGGTAGGGTACCCTAGGTCGAGGGACACCTTTGGAGAGGTTAATCCCCTTTGGGATTGTTAAAATTAGACATGCATGTGTGTAAAAGTGGGTGAACTCATTTTATCTGTCAAACTATCAAGGCATTTAAATCCCCTTGGAACTGCCAAGGTATTTAATATCTCCTGGGCTTTAAATAAAAAAAAAGTCTTTAGTTTTTAAAAAACAGTGTTTGCTATTTCATTCTGCCTGTTGACACAAGCCTGAGAGCTATAATTGTAGCATTTGTGCTGCATGACTGATTCCACAACTTATCATTATCATAATGGTGTGCCTGTCAGTTTACACTTTGATTGACAACTCCAAGTGGTTTTTAAGTCTTTGATGTGGGGCTATGAATACAAATGCTTGCTTTTTAAAGGGATTAAATACTTGTATGAAATGTTTACTTTTATAAGGGATTAAGTAGTTGAAGGAATTTAAATACAGTGAATGGGTTTTCATCAATGAGAATCTAAAAAAAAATAGTGAAGTCATTAACAGGAACAGAACATTGTTTTATTTCATCTCAGCATGGGTCCTGAGGTCTGCCCATGGCGGATATAGGGTGAGTTGGCATGGAGGATGTAAGAGCAAAGGGTGGTGGGGGAATGGGTTGGCATGATTTGGCACTAAGTTGGCATCAGGGGTGGATAGAGGGGCAAAGGTTAGCATTGAGGGTATGAGGGGCCGTGGGGGGGGGTTAGAAGGACATGGATTGGCATGGAGGATATGAGGGGCAATGGGGATGTGGATGGGGTCATGAGGTGGCATGGGTTGGTAGGGATGGGGAACGGATAGTGTGTTTTGTTTTTTTGTTTTTTTACAGCTGGTCCAAAGTGCCGGAGCACCGAGGCTAGCCTTTCAGACAGCTTGCCTCCGCACTTTTCCCCAGGTCGGCGGGCCCAACACCGTTAACACCCGCCACCCTTTCTACTCCCCACCCTGGGATGAAAATCAGGCCAGCCGGGGTACTTTCTACAGAGTCGGGTTTGGAGAGTCGGAAATCTTCCCGACTCTGCACTCCTGGCTTGGGAGTGAAAATTCAGGCCTAATTGCAGTACCTGTAGTTTGCCATTAAATGTCAGATATTCCTTGCTGCACCATTGCCTGCCCCTTTATATTTTAAAATACTGTAAAATAGTGCAGATGCTGGCAATCTAAAATTAAAAACAGGAAATGCTGGAAATATTTATCAGGTCAGGCAGTATCTGTGGAGAGAGGAAAAAGGGTTAATGACCGGGGTTTTCCGTCATGGGCGGGAACAGAAAATTGGAGAGCCAGCCAAAAGCCCTTTGACTTTCAGCACAGCGGAAAATCCCAGCCGTGGGCAGGGCCAGAAAATCCCAGCCAAAATTTCAGGTCATGACCTTACATATTTTCTGACGGTTCCATAAATTCCAGTCTTGTCATCAACAATGGCTCCAAGGCATTTAACAACCAGGACTGTAGACTCATGTAAAATTATTGCCATGCCGCAGCTTCCAAAGGGGCTGGTACCAACTGCATGATATAGTTTTGATGGCTGCAGACAACTCAGACGTTAATGGAATAGATTCTTTCCTATTCCCTCCAATAAATACTGAAAAGACAGAAGGGAAACTTCTTCCCTTGGCCATGTACACCATCCGTTTCTCTGCTCTAATTTAGGCTGAACCTAATGCATTCGCAAACTTGGCATTCTACTTGATCTTGAAATGAGCACCTATCCCCATATCTGCTCCATCACCAAGGCCATTTACTTCTGCCTCAGTTGCATTGCCTGTCTCTAACCTTGCTTCAGCTCATCTACTGCTGAAAGCCTCACCCTTGCCTTTGTTACCACTAGACTTGATGATTCCAAACTCTCTAGGCCAGCCGTTCATCTTGCGCCCTGCATAAATTTGAGCCCATTCAAAACTTTGCCATCCACATCCTAACTCACTAAGCCCTATTCCCTCAACACCCTGTTGTGATATTGCTTTTTGGGGCATGTAGTTTAACATACTAATTAACATCCTGCTGAATATGTAAATGGTTTTGTTATACATCATCATGGGGAGTGATGCAAGTTAAAATGTGATATAATAGTTCGAGCAGCTGTTGATCAGCAGGTAACATGTGCATGAAGAGCTCTCCTGGAATCCTATTATTCTTCAATAAGGAACTCTTTATTTAGATTACCAATCATTGTCATAGTGTTTGGTGTGTTTGTGTTAAGAGACAATAACACAACACACCCCTGTGCTTGCTGGCCTAAATTGACTCCTCGTCCATCCTCGATTTTAAAATGCTTGTTTTTTGTTTTCAAATTCCTCTATGGTCTTGTCCCTCCCTATCTCTGTAACCTCCTTCGGCCTTGCATTCCCTCTGAGATCTCTGCACTCCTCCAGTTCTGGATTCTTGTGCATCCCTGATTTTAATTGCTCCACAGTTGGTGGCTGTTTCTCCATCTGCCTAGACCGTAGGCTCCAGAATTCCTTTCTTAAACCTCACTGCCTCTCCACCTCTCTTTCCTCTGTTAAGATTCTCCTTTAAACCTGTCCTAAAATCTCTTTATTTTGATTGCTAGCACTTCTGTGAGGCATCTTGGCAATGTTAAAAGGTATTATATAAATGCAACAACAACTTGCATTTATATAGTGTCTTTAACATAGTAAAACATCCTAAGGAGCGCTATTAAAATAAAGTTTTATAGGGCCATGGAGGGATTTGGAAATGAGGATGAGAATTTTAAAAGTGCGGCAGTGCTGACCCATGAGCCAATGTAGGTCAGTGAGCACAGAGGTAATGGATGAATGAGTCCTTGTGAAAGTTAGGACATGGGTAGCAGCGTGCTGTTAGTGTAGTGTAAAGGGTCAATGTTAAATGTGTAAATAGACAGTCTACATCATCAGTGTGTTACGGACAGGAGTGGGGGGTTAATTTAAACAGCTCTGATTTCTCCTCACACCACTCGTCCATAACAGGAAGGTGCTTTGAATTTGATTTCCCCCTTTATAAATAGTGGTGTATTTCCCAACACCTCAGTTTTGGTGTGATCCAACTTCTGTTAATAACCCCACAGCAAACTCGTGATACGATGAACTCAGAGAGTTAGTTTATTTGCACACATTCAAACGTGGGAGGAGAGTCACAACGTAGCCCCCTGTGCATTCATACAAAAAAAAAGATAGAGAAAGAAAGATTTAGGGTGGAATTTTCCCAGATTTGCACTAAGGGCAGTAGCGGGCGAGTAAAATGATTTTTTTACCCGTTAGCCGCGATGGCAGGTTTTCACGTCCCATTGTCCCAAACCCGCCTCATTATTTATGCATTCCCGGGAAAAACGCCGCTTCCATGGCGGGCGGGCTCTTATTTGCCCTTTTGCCATCATCCCACTGTTGCATCACACTGGCCACCATGTTTAAAAGGCAGCCACCAACACACTGCTCATTGTTACCAGCTCACCACTGCTGGCTGGGAGACATGGCCAGCAACGGGGAAAAGACGCAGCCCCTGGTTTAATGATGGGTCCCTTGAGCGATTGCCGGATGTTGTGGAGGCCCGCCGGGATGTCCTGTACCCCTACTCTGACCACAGGATGGGCAACAACATGACCTAACCCTACCGCTACGTCTTGGTGCTCCCCGGACATCCACAGTGGAGGTGGAGGCAGCCTGCTGACTGCGATGCCCTGTGTGTGTGATGACTTTGGCGGGCGTCCTCTGGAGGCCTCGGAAACCTGGGAAGTCTCTGCCACCTCCTGCTGTGGATCAGACTGTGCACTGTGCTCACCAGTATGTGATCCCATGCCTATTCTAGAGCTAAGTCCCACCTAGGTGTGTGTCTCTACGCTGGAGGAGGGTGTGGGTGAGCGCTGTGACGGAACTTCGAGGAGGGTGCCTTCAAGTTCCTCTTCAGAGGTTTCTTCATGGCTTGATTGGAGGCTCTGGGTCATGGACTCTGTCGGCTGTTTGGCAGATGTGTCTGCGAAAGCAAAGGGAGATAATTAGTGCAGGGAAGTGACCTGTGAAAGAGGACACATCACGCACAGCATGGTTGCCTGATGGATGTTGCATTGCCGGATCTTCACTTGGTAGAGCAGCGCTGACCTCACCATCAGCACAGGACTGGTCCAGATTCTCACCAACCAGCTGGATGGCTCTGTTTTCAAAGTCCATGAAGGCCTTGATTTCAGGCATTCTGCCACCGGTCTGCGACCTCTCCCTCTTGTTGTGTGCCAGCTCGCCCTGCATGGATAGAGATGGAGAAAGTGTAAGCAGGCCACCTGCCAGGCCAGATGATAAGTATGCCTGGCCTGTGTGGGTGGTGAGTGGTCCCATGGACAGGATGAAGACAATGACAGTGTGTGTGAGAGAGTGATTCCCTTGAACTGGCAGTGAGTGAGGGCCCTATGGATGTGTGATGGGTTTGTGAGTGTGAGAGTTGAGAGTGATGAGAAGAGTGACTTACCCTCGCGGAATGGGGGAGATCATTCATCCTGTTGTGGCGGTCCTCTTCTGGTGGCGTTGGCGGTGACCACCACTGCCACCGTCTCAGGCACCCATAGGAAGGAGGTTCAGCAGGCGCACATCCCAGGGTCATCGACCCAGGTGACTCCGAGAGTGTCCGGCCCATCCGAACCCTCTCTTCCTGTGACCTCCGCAGCTCCAGCTCCACAGGGTGAGGAGGGTGCCACTGCCACACAGCAGGACCCCAAAGCAGGTGGGGCCCTCCAAGTTTCGGCCCTCCAGAGGACGCCCACCAAAGTCATCACAGGCAGGGTGTCACAGTCAGCAGGCTGCCTCCATCTCCGCTGTGGATGTCTGGGGAGCACCAAGATGTAGCAGCAGGGTTAGGGCAGTTAAGGAAAAGTAGTTGCACAGCCTGGGCATGGGTGTTGATCACTTGTACATATTGTTCACTATTGTCAATAAACTCCCAAGAATGTCTCCCTGCCTATGGCTCCTTGTTCTGATGAGCAGTGATCTTGTCACTCAGATCTGAAATTTGTCTGCACAGGATAAAGGGCAGGTGTCCAGTCCAGGGCCTCTTCCCTGTGCTCTGTGTAGCCTTCAGACCACAGTGATGCTCCAGTCTCACACTCCCTGGAAACATTAATGATGCTTGTACCTCGGCAGTGCTGGTCATTGCTGCCAGAATGTAGTGGGCAAGTGCCAGAGTTCTCTCATTCTCTCTGTGTGCTCTCAGCACCTTTAATGTGGGGCTGGCCCCCATCACACCAGCATCTGCGATCAGTGATGCTGTGGACCAGCTCCTGAAGGGCTCAGGCGCTGAAGGCAGACACAGCATTGGATGTGCCTAAAGTTTCATGGCTGCGTCTCTATGAGACGATCCTGAACACAGAACGCAAGCGAGCTGCCCTCGGCCAGACAGGAGTCAGACATTCTCAGAGGCTATGTGAAGATCTATGGAGTGTCCTCACTGCATGTTGTCATCATCCTCCTGTGATCGAGTGACTATTAGGGCCTCCCCTGCGTCTCCATGACAGGAGCATTCTCACAGAGGGTATTGGCGCTGCCATAAGCCAGGCTGGAGTCAAATGCCCACAACTGCGATGTGAGGATCGATGTGGACACCTCACTGCTTATTGTCATCATCCTCCACAAGTCTGGCAGTAATGAAGGCCTCCCAAGCGCGCCTGTCTCGTCATTGTGAGAGCTTCATCCCCATCATCAACGTCATCAAGGACCTCCACACCCTCATCCCCATTGGCATCTTCCTCATCTGAGGAGACCTCCAGCTCCTCCATCTCCTCCTCAGCCAGCTCGTCTCCCTGTTGGAGTGCCAGGTTGTAAAGGGCACAGCAGAAAATAATAATGTGTGACACCCTCTGTGGACCAAATTGCAGGGCACCGCCAGACCGGTCCAGGCACTGGAACCGCATCTTTCAGCTCCACCAAGTTGCAAGCTGCAGCATGAGCCTCATTATAGCATCTCTCTGCTGCAGCCTGAGGCCACCACACAGGTGTCATCAGCCACGGCCCCTGTGGGTAGCCCTTGTCTCCAAGGAGCCATCCCTGCAGCCCCTGTGGACCCTGGAAGACTGCAGGGATCTGCGAGCAATTCAGGATGTAGACGTCGTGCACACTCCCTGGAAACCGTGCGTGTCCCTGCAGGATGTGTCTCTGGTGGTCGCATACCAGCTGCACGTTCAGTGAGTGGAAGCCCTTGCAGTTGATGTAGTCTACCGTGTATAGCTATAGAGAGCTGAGCGCCACATGAGTGCAGTCAATTGCATCTTGCACCTGTGGGAACCCCAAGATCAGGGCAAGTCCAATGGACCTTGCATCCTGGCTGTCCCGGTGCTGGGCGAAATACACAAAATTGTGTGGCCTTGAGAAGGTGGCATCCGTGACCTGATGGATGCATTTGTGGGTGGTGGATTGTGAAATCCCACAGAGGTCACCAGTGGAGCCCTGAAAGGAGCCACTGGCACAGAAATTGAGTGCCACAGTCACTTGCACAGCCACTGGCAGTGGATGTCCTCCATGTCCCCTTGGCACAAGTAAGTGGCAGATATGAGCGATCAGGCCCCTAGGGATGGTGATTAGGCTGAGGGTTAGGAGACTGGGGTATTTTAAAGGAGCTTTGGCCACTTTCAGGGATTCCGATTCAGTGTCCGTCTCGGGCGCTAACACAACTGAAGTGTTCCAGCCTCTGCTACTAGGTGCTTTAGGCAGGCCTGGCAACAGGCAGGCAGTATGCTCTGGGCCTTCGGCCAACCTTTCTGGCCCAGATGATGGTGTTCTGGAAGGAGCCTCTCCCACATCCATACCAGGTGGAGCTACAGGGCTATCGCCTGATGGATCGCTATTGGTCATTTTAAATGGGGTGGGTAGGGGATCCAGTCTGGTTGGGATCCCTCTGCTGGTCAGTTAGGTGGTGGCTTCCATGTCTTTTGGAACACTACTGTCCTCTGGTGGATGGTCAGCTCTTGATGTACCTCCTGGTGGCTTTTCCACTAAGTGAGGCATCACCCTACCCTTTCTGGGCCAATTTGGGAACTTTCCTGGTCTCCATTTAAATTTTCCAGTAAGTTATCGGCTAAACTAATCATTGGCTTCCTACCTAGGGCCTTTGGCTTTGGAAGAGTTTCTCTCCTCACGTTTTCCTTGTCCCCTGCAACAGCACTGTCCTCAAGTGGAGGTACGGCTCCAGCTACACTCTCTTTTGGCTTTTTGACTGGGGGAAGATCTCACTCTCTATCTGCTCATCTGTTTGGAGACTCCCTTTGTCCCTAATTAATGTCAGAAAGAAGATTTCTGCTAGCCATACTTCAGGCAGGCCCTTCACCTTCCCCTTTCTTGATTTAATAACCTGCCTTTCTTCAGGCTCTTCGACTATGGGGCATCTCCCTCACTATCCCTTTCCCTGCTCGACTTCTTTGCTCCCTAGTTAATTCTGGGATGCTCTGTGAATCTATTTTAGATTCTAGTGGCTGCACCAGTGCATAGAATGCCTCGCCAAAAATGCGAAATGCCATTCCTGTAAGAGGAGAGGCCATTTTAAATCTGTATGCCACAGCAAAAGCTCCTAATACCGAAATTTAAGGAAAAATTAATTAAACCATGTGACATTCAAGAAATTAAAGATGAAAAAGACAATGAAGTGCCATTCTTGAGAGAAATTACAGGATCTAATGGAAACTATTGGAAGGCAGACATTCTGGTCAACGGATATAAAACAAACTTCAAATTAAGCGCTGGAGCAGGAGTTTCCACTCTTTCAGGCACAGAACAGTGGGTAGAACAGCCATCGACCAGATGACTCCAAGGTTCAGGAGGCATTCAGTTGAAGTTCAAGAGGCAGCTGACTGCCAAAATTCAGAACAAAGGAAGAGAAATCACAGAAACTTTGTATATGACCTAAAATTAAGAGTGTTCACTGTTCAGCCAAAAAGCTTGCACAGGACTACAGCTCACCTATAAAGTAGACAAATTGGGAAGCCAAGAAAAACTGAAAGGATTCAGGACAGAATTTCCACACTTATTTCGAGGTCTTGAGAAGACTGAAACAGGGGCTCTGAAGCAGGAGCACCAGAACCTAATCGAACCATGTGAAAACCTCAAGAAAGCCGGGCAGGAGATTTTCCATGAGCGGTAGGGAAAGGAACCACTAGATCATTACAGGGAAGGGCAGCTTGTATTAAGCAAGAAATGGATGGACAAACTTGAACAAGGAAAACAACAAACAACAACAGACACATTGTCGTGCATTCCTGTTGAAAAGTATGGGCAAGAGGAAATATATTTTGTCAAAGATGTGGAGCCCTCTACCTCATTGACCACAAAATTTCTACTAGCTACAACAGGCTAAATAAAATTCGAAAGGCACAAGGAAGTAGATGAAGAATATGCCATCATTCGGAAATACTGCATTAATGGATAGCCAGAATATGTTCCAGATAATCTCATCCTTAAGCAATACTTTAAGCAACAAAGACATCTCAGTGTCATGAATGACTTGCTGCTTTATGATAGGAGATTGGTCATCCCTAGAGTCCTCAGACTCGAGATACTTCAGAGAAAACACCAGGGACACGTGGGCATTATAAAGTGTTGAGCTAGAGCACAAAATACTGTTTGGTGGCTAGGGATCTCAAAATCATTACAGGAAATGATTTTGAGCTGGATCCCCAGTGCAATACATCGTTAGGAGCAACCACTGATGGCCAGTACAGTCTAGAATGGTTCACATACTACTCTACTGAGTTCAAGAACATGGAAAACTTGAATCTGATACATTCTCCAAGAGAGCAGGGAACAAGTTCGGGAGATTGGTGAAACCACCACAATGTTATGAACCAGAGATGAAGACAAAGACTTCGGGGTGAGATGTAGGATAATGTAAATAATGTATTTAATAGATTCAGAGACTTGGAGGATATGTAGTGTGAAGGGTTAATGTTAAATATGTAAATAGTCTACAACATTATTGATGTAAGATCACATAACAACAGAGTATGCTGAGAGATAGTTTGATGTGAAGCCTCATGCTAAGCCTTGTACTTACATAATTAGTAGAATGTTGAATAAAAGGTAAAGTTTACCAACATTGTGGCCTCCAGCAGTCTCTATCAATCCTGACCAATGACAACCCAATCTAAGACCCACAACAATGAGTTAGAACTCAAGTTTATGGTGGATTGAAGATGAGAGCAATGGAACAGTCAAGTCTAAAGACAACAAAGGCATGGATGCATGTTTCAACAGTAGATGAGCTGAGTCAGGCGATATTATGGAGGTGAAAATAAGCGACCTTGGTGATGGAGTGGATATAGTTCAGAAGCTTATCTCGGGGTCAGATACAACAATAAGATTGGGAATGAACTGGTTCAGACTCAGGCAGTTGCCAGGGAGATAGCTGGGAAACAGAGTTTGTGGCAGGGACAAAAGACAATGGCCAGAATTTTCCAGCCCCATTGGTGTCGGGTGTCTTGGTGGGCTTGGTGGGAGGTAACAATATGGCGAAAAAGCCAAAAATCGGTTTCACGCTGTTGTGAAACCAGTTTGCCATCACCTGCATCACCCATCAATAGCAGTACGTGGTTCCCACTGCTGCATGTCGGGAATGTAATTTCAATACTTTAACATCTCATTATAAGCCCTGCTTGGTCGAATCATTCCCCCCTCCCCCCACCCCCTGCTGGATCATTCGGGCACATCAGCATGATTGCATGCCAATGTGTTTCCCAACTGTACATAAGCAATGTGCACTTGGTGAGCTGCACTTCACTTGGGACTTTGAGGTTTGTTTGCCTACCTCACTTCAGGCAGCACTCATGATTATCAGTGCCAGGCTTCGCAGGCAGCACCACATCATTTTTAGGGGGATCAAGGGCAGGTCTTTATCTACCAGACCAGCCGTTAGGCGGAGGTGGCTTTTCATGCCTGCGGGGCTAGGACTTGGTTGGGGAAGGGGGAAAAGTGGCCTCAGGGAAGGGAAGAGGCTGCAGGGTGAGAGCTGTACTGGGGAAGGAGGGTATCCCATGATGTGAGTTGATCTGTGCAAATGGCCTCAAGATGGTGAGGGCTGAGGAGGCAGTCCCCAGAGGAGATGAGGCCAGATGGTGATGTGAGGGTGTGTGTGAGAGAGTGAGGGTGATGTCCCTTGAGCTGGCAGTGAGTGAGATGCCAGTGAATGTGTGATGGCTTTGTGAGTGTGTGAGTTTAGAGCGATAAGTTGGTTTTCTTACCCTGGCGGCACAGATCAAATCATTCATCCTTTTTCTGCATAGCCGACCTCTTGTGTGCAGCATTGGCAATGACCACCTCTGCCACCGCCTCCCAAACCAGAATGGTGAGACCAAGAGGCCCCCTGCGGCCCAAGCAGTGGTAGAAGACATCGTGGCAGGCCTTCACAGTGTCCAGAAGGTGCACTAGGGATGTGTCACTGAATCGGGGGGGCTGCATTCTTCTTGGCTTTTGAGGTCATGTCTTCACCAAAACAGTCCTGGGCTGCAAGCATTGAGAAATGTGCGCACGACTGCAGTTTAAATATGGTGCCCTGCATGAGAAAGCAACAAAGTAACGGTGTGGCAGGCAAATCGGAGGCCGCCGCCAGTGAGACGCCATGATTCCTGTGACTGCATAATTAATGAGGCGGGAATGGGATGATACGGTGCAAAAACCCGCCATTGCAGCTGGCAGGTAAAGCAGCTTTTTTTCCTGCCCACTCCTGCACTTGTGCAAATCTGGGACAATTCTGCCCAATGTCTTCAATCAGCATATAGGATCATAAGAAGCAGGAGCAGGAGGAGGCCATTTGGCCCACCGAACCTCCGCTGCGATTCAATAAGTTAATGGCTGATCTGATGGTGGCTTAACACATCTTTCATGCCTGCCCCCCATAGCCCTTGACTCCCTTGTTGATCAAAAATCTGCCTAGCTCAGCCCTGAATATATTCAATGACCACTGCACTCTGGAATAGAGAATTCCAAAGACTAATGACCCTCAGAGAGAATAAATTCCTCCTCGTGTCTGTCTTGAATGGGAGACCTCTTAATTTTAAACTGTGCTCCCAAATTCTAGAGTCCCCCACGACAGGAAACATCCTCTCAGCGTCTACCCTGTCAAGCCCCCTCAGAGTTTTATATGTTTCAATAAGATTACCACTCATTCTTCTAAATTCCAATGAATATAGGCCCAACCTGCTCAACCTTTCCTTCATCCCAGGAATCAGCTTAGTGAACCTTCTGTGAACTGCTTCCAATGCAAATATATCTTTCCTTAAGTAAGAAGACCAAAACTGTACACTGTACTCCAAGTACAGTTGTAGCAGGACATTTCTACTTTTATACTCCATCCCCCTTGTAACAAAAGCCAACATTCCATTTGTCTTCCTGATTACTTGCTGTACCTGCGTGCTAACATTTTATGATTCGTGTACAAGGATATGTAGATCCCTCTCCACTGCTGCATTCTGCAGTTTCTCTCCATTTAAATAATATTCTGCTTTTCTATTCCTCCTGCCAAAGTGGGCAATCTCACCTTTCCCACAAAATACTCCATCTGCCAGATTTTTGCCCACTTATTTAATCTATCTATATCCCTATACAAACTCTTTGTATCCTCCTCACAATTTGCTTTCCTACCTCTTTCCTACCCAACCCTTAGTTTCTTGTTCATAACTGGAGGAAACTTTTGCTCATCCAGTACTGGATGTCAGACTGGATGTGTGACAAATTATTATCAACAGAGAGCGCTTATTCTTAATTGGTGCCATGAGATTGGTGAAAGGATAGCCATGAAGGTTCCATTGATGAGGCCCCCCATTAAATCCCAGACATTCTGAAAAAAATGAAAGTTGTCTCATTGCTGGCCCATTTGGTTTGGCAAAATGGTGAAGTCCTTCATCCTGACAAACATTGCATCAGTGACCTGATTTTTTTTAACAATGAACTGCAAACCATCTGATCAGTCAGATGTCACCTGAGGCATTTTCAATGGAACTGGATGCATTGAAGTTTAAGGCAATAGTAACTCAAGAATGGCCATATGCAACTTTGTTTCAATTCAGAGGGTAACTACATAATGATCAAAAAAGTCTACTGATCTGCAAAATGTCCAAAAAAAATGGCCAGAAAATTGCACCTTTACTGTCACTTGCAAAATCAGGAATATAATGTGTAAGAATATAAATTTGAAGACTGGGCAACCAGTTTGTAAACATGCCCAGAATATCAGTGCGCAGTGATACGGTTGTGATTTGGATGCGACTATTCGGAAATGCAAGCTTATGGAAGCCTAGGGATGTGTCACTGTCTAAGTCACTATGTAAGTTACATAGTGCTTGGACTTTTAAAGAGCCTCGTACATTCCAGAAATTAGGACTTCTTGAACATCAAACACTTTGATTAAAAAGTACTGGGGCACTCACTCCTATTGCTCCTCCTATTGCATTTTCAGCAGTCCAATTTAACTCCACCACCATTACCCACATATCCAACCCCCAACATTATAGATCACTGGCATATCATTGCAGAAAATCTCTGTTGGCGCTTACTGTACATGCAGCATTACTAGATTCTGGATGCTATGTGCTGGGTTATAGTGATGACAACGTTGGGTGATTGCTGATGTATTGAGGATCAGTTGCTTTGAGCACCCTGTGATGCACACTGGTGATACTACAATTCACTGTTGCAGTTTGCTGCATAGATAATTTAAAATAACATAGTGCATGAATTATTCTGTAATAACTACGTGTAGTCAGTGTGTTTATTTGATTGACTTTGAGAATTATACAACAAAGTGTAAGTTATATAGTTCCCCTTCAGTAAAGGAGTACACTGAGGTATGTTCCCTTTAGTTTATTTAGCATTAGAAATGGAAACAATATTATTGCAAAGATCCATTGTGTTAGTCAAGAATGTTGTCGCTCAGTTTAATGAATACATAACTTGAATGATTGATTAGGCAGCAACATAAATGTGTTGTTGCTATTTTGGGTATATGAAAACTGAAAAGCATCACATAAATACTCAACTTAATGTGTGACAGTTTTAAAGTATGCACTGAAAGTTATTTGGAATTCCTATTGTCTCCTGTGGGGAACCTGCTGCAGGTGTGTTATGAAATGATTTATATTTGTTCCTGGACAAAAGATAATTGACCTAAAGTCAGAGACACCCTGGAGAAGATGAGCCAGTAGAGTAGAACAGAGCTGGAGCTCTTTCAAAGCAGTAGAGTTATGAGGACAGTTTCGTAGCCATCCATCATCGCTTGCCAGGGTACATATGTTATTGAGTTAAATGGAGTGTGCTGCTATCAGGGGAGCAAAGATATGGTCGGTGGGTGTTGTGAACTTAAAGTGTGATTACTGTCAGTTAGAGGACCTGCCACCTGAGCTGCAGTGAACAGCTAGCAAGTCCATTTCACTGTTTACAATAGGCACTGAAACCTGCTCCAGTGGACAAGCTGATTCCAGTATAGACTGCTACTAGCATTAAAACAAACATATGCAGTTTATTATATATTTTATGACCACATTGACACTTCCTTCTGTTCTTGTTTTTAAAGTAATCTATTATAATAAAAATTGTCATGTTTCCTGTTGAAATTTGAAGTGCATTTTATCATCATTTTGTGCAGTGAGCTATGGTAAAACAATAATTCATGGGTACTCATATTAAAAGTGGTCAGATTTGGAAAGGACCCCACAGATTTGCTTAAAGACCATATGCCATCTGTTATGTTGCTTTTGAGCATGAAAATAGACTGGTACATCCTGGTGAGTGGAAGGTTCTTGTTGCTTATGTTAAATATAGCACTGGATGACTGATTCTGCTGGTTTTGCAATCTGTTTTGGGCAGGGTTATTAGGTGTGCCTCTTTATCAGTAAAAAAACAATGATTGAGACTGATGGGCCTATCCACCTCTTTCTTCACCCTTTAAAAAACTACCTTTTGGCGAAGAGTTTGGCCACCTATCCTAAAGTCGCCTTTGGCTTTGTGTCAATTATTGTCTGATAAGATACCTGTGAAACACACTATATGTGTTGTTGCCTAAGATAAAGTTTATTACATAGAAAATTTGAACTACTTGTCATGACTCACTGGGTATAGTGTGCTGTAATGTCAAGCCCCACTGTTGCCTGAGCTGTGACACATGTGAAAAGTTTGATCAAACCACCAGATTGCCCGAATTCTAACTAAGAGTTTAATTTAGATTAACAGAATACAAGCACCAGGTTTGTAATCTTAATAAGTAATTAACTGTTTATTGAATGAATTGTCTTTAACTAGTGGCAAAAGAAAGAAATATGAGCTGCTAACTTCTAACCCTATAACTTAAATACTACCCCTTCTTAAATCCCTATACACAAACACACACACATACATACACATACACATACACATAAGACACATAAAACATGGATTTTAAGGGCGAGATAAAACAGTTCAATCGCACCAATCCAGAGTACAAGATTAGATGGGTTGATTTTGATCGATGTCTTCCAAATTCCTTGCAGTTTGATGTGGATGACATAAGGTAGTCTCCAAGACTTTCATTCTATGGTTGACTGGTTGAAAAACTTGCTTTTCAATGTCTCTACTGGTGATTTTTCCCCTTTTCCTCTTGACAAGGGTTTTCAGAGAAAGCAGGTTACAGAGATGTGAGGGATAGCCAGCTAGCTATTATGGCAAAATTGCTGAAATCTTACAAACTCAGGAGAGAGAGGTTTCAGGTATTCTCTCTTTTCAGGCTAGGAGCTGTTCTGCCTGCACTATTACCACACAAAACCCTGGGCAGGAACAAAGAACAAAGAACAAAGAAAAGTACAGCACAGGAACAGGCCCTTCGGCCCTCCAAGCCTGCGCCGATCATATTTCCCGTCAACTAAAACATTTTGCACTTCCGGGGTCCGTATCCCTCTATTCCCATCCTATTCATGTATTTGTCAAGGAGCCAATTAAAATGTCGTCAGGCAGTCCCCCTAGTCCAGAATTTCTTTCTGGCACCATTCTGTTCTCTAATGGCACCCTATGTTCCAGGATAGCAACATTGTAGATATTCCTCATCCTGCTCCAGTGAATATGTCTTTCAACTGCAGCTATGGTAGTTTTTAAAGCCGCAGTCCAATTTTAAAATCACAGTCCAAGAAAATTTAAAAAATTAAAAATAGGTTCTTTACATACTAAGATAAAAGCAAAAAACTGCGGATGCTGGAAATCCAAAGCAAAATTAAAAATAAAAATACCTGGAAAAACTCAGCAGGTCTGGCAGCATCTGCGAAGAGGAACACAGTTAACGTTTTGCAGAGAGGCTGGGATGTGAGACCAAGTTAAGTTTGCAGTGCACAGAGGTGAGAGTTTCAGATGGTGCAAACATTCTTGTGCAGTCTTGTCATTGATGGGAGCCTCAAAAATGGATTCCCCATTGATCATTGAAAGGTGATGGCATGATGATGCAGATCTCCATCATCTCACCAGGGTGCCTGGCATGCACAGTGACAGTGTGATGACTTAAGCTAATGAAATGTCATTGTTCTCCCTTAGGTTCACCACCATGCATCCAATTACAGGACACCGAAGACCCAGCCCTGACGCCGAAGGACTGCCAGGCTTCAGCTGCACCTGCATCATACCCGCTTTCTGAACCAGGCAGGAGCACAGATGCCAGCATCTCGGTGGGCGTTAGATCTTCACCTAGACTGTTGGTGCATAGCAGTGAGGGCACTTCACACTCACTTGAGGTGCAGGCGGAGGCAGAGAGTGCCCAGGGCGCTGGCAGTCAGAGGACTGCTAGAGAGCAGGACGATGCTGAGTCGAAGGCAGATGATGAGTCGCCCATTAGGCGGCAGATGCTGGATGTCCAGCGGGAGGATCTGGCGGAGATCCATGAGAGTATGCGTGCCATGGTCTGTGTTATGGAGGAGTCCATGCGGAGCACCAGCGGTGCATTAACCCTCATGGCTGAGTGCACTGCCTCCTCCATTGAGAGAGTGGCGACTCTCATGGGGAGGCAGCTCAGGGGTTCCTAGGGTTACACTTGGACCTGCAAGCCCTCACGCAAACAATGACCTCAGGTGGTCAGTGTCCATATAGGAGATGGATGAGGCACCCAGTATCCCATCTAGGTGTTTGTCCATTAATGGTGAGCAGGGAGGTCCAGAACAACCTCATGTTGGCGCACAACCTGCTTGTCGTCTCTGCGGTCTCCCCTCAAGGGACTCTGAATGACGACAGCAGCTCCTACGCCCCTCTGCCAGTGACTGTGGCTTCTGATGAGGCTGTGGTGACTGGAGAGAGGCTAGCCTTGGCACTGGCCGCTCCCTCCCAGGCGGGGCCAGCACAGGCTCCACTGGCCAGAGGATGACCACCAAGGTCATCAAGGCCAACAGGACAGCAGAGTCAGCGGGCTACCTCCAATGCCGTTTCCAGTGAGGGGGTCGCACCCGGACGTGGCACTCCCAAACGTACGTTTAAGGCACCTTGAGCATAAGAGGATCTGGCCATGGGTGATCTTCTGCAATGTTTTGTTTTTGTTTACTGGCCTTGGGTAGAAGACCAGGGAAGCTTCTATTAATTTGTTTTGACTGTCAACATGAGATAAATTTTCTTTTGCTGAAATGGCCTGAGTATGCTTCACCTTTTTTATTTAATGTGGGGCAGGGTATGCAAGTATGTAATGCTGGACATGAGTGGCTCTAAACTCTATTGCACAGGTGCTGAATGGACTGTGGGGCCAAAGGAAAGGGTCATTTCAGACATCCAGGATGGAGGTGACAGCCCTGGCATGAGGTGGTAACGCTTATTTGGCAGCCTAACTGAAGTAGTGTTAGAACAAGGCATACATGATGTCCCTGCCTCCCTGGAAGTTACAGAAGTCTGCCTCCACGCCCTCCTTGTTCTCCTCACTGTGCTCCTCTTCTAACTCACTACTGGATTCATCCTCTGTGCCCTGTGGAGCTGCGTCAAGATCCTCTTCCTCCAGTGGTTCCCCCCTTGCCAGTGCCAGATTGTGGAGAGCGCAGCATGCAACCACCATCAGTGACACCCGCTGGGGGGTATTGTAGTGCTCCCCCTGAACAGTCCAGGCAAGGCAAGCAAATCTTCAGAAGACCTATGGTCCTTTCTATCACTGCATGGCTTCTGTTACACAGCTGCTCTGCCTCTGCTTTTGGGTGGCGGAGAGGTGTCATAAGCCACCATTTCAAGGGATAGCCCTTGTCACCCAGCAGCCAGCCATCCAGTCGGGCTGGAGCACTGAAGAGCCTCGGCACCTGGGAGTGTCTCCCATGTCATGGGAGCTACCAGGTACCTTGCACAGACTTGTATAATATGCATTACACTATTACACACCATCTACACGTTCATGGAGTGGAATCCTTTCCTGTTACGAAGGCACCGGGCTCACCCGCTTGCACCTTGATGGCCACATGTGTGCAGCCGATTGCACCCCGGATGCAGGGGAAGCCAGCAATCGTTGCAAAGCCTCTGGCTCACTCAGCCTGGCTGGCCTCGTCCGTACAGAAATGAATGAAAGTCAATACCTGCCTGAACAGAGCTATTGTCACCAGCTTGACGCAACTGTGGACAGCTGATTGGGAGACTCCACACAGATCCCCCACTGAGCCCTGGAAAGAGCCAATGCATAGAAGTTGAGGGCCGCTGTGACTTTCAGAGCCACTGGCATGGGGTGTCCGCTAACACAGTCGGAGGTGACCTCAGGCTCAAACATCTGACGGATGGAGGTCACTGTCTCCCTTGAGAGGTGAAGCCTTCTTCAGCATTACACCTCAGACATATTGAGGTGGCTGCATCACCGCCTGTAAACCTTGGCAAAGGATAGTGGCATCTTCTGTGGCCCCTAATACTTTGGACTGCCTGCTGGCCCTGTGCCCCCTGTGCCTGCTCTTGTCCTCCCACAGGTAATTCCCTTGGAAGCTACATTGGGACACCTGGCCTCCTCTCCCTTTGTCCCTCTCTCCCTCCTCAGAGGAGGTGCCACCAGCGGAGACCACATTCCCCATTACCAGAGTAAGGGAAGGAAAGATACCTGGAAGGGCCCACATGGTCTGAATACTCCGGGGGCCTTAGAGACACCAAGGAGTCCTGAAATGAAGCCTGCAAATGCTAACAATGAAGCCCCAAACAGAGATGAAGCTGCCAAGTACCAATAAGTCACCAGCAGCAAACTATCTACCAAGCTCCTCACTACTCACACTGGCAATGCTGCTGACCCTTAATATCCTGTTCATGGATGAGATATTTGAAATTGTTGGCTGGCTGCCTGCCTATTTTGCCCGTGCGACAAGCGTGAAATCACACGGGCAACGAAAAATCAGTGTCAATTGACTTTTAATGGCCTTAACTGGCCTCTTAATTAATGGCCGGTGCGGATCTGGCACCTGCTGACTGAAATATTGGGCAGGTGTGCAATGGCGTCGGGACGATCACCCGACGTCATCGCGCGTTATTTTACGCTCAAGCAGGCTGGGCACATGCCCGCATGGTCAGCGAAAAATTCTGCCCACTGTGTCTGTCCAACAGCTGAAAGGGGCCACAGAGAAAAATGGGTTCTAACATTTTTTTATCGTGGCTTTCTGAGTACTTTGCACGGAAATATTCCTATAGTGGGATATCTCAGATAACTGACAAAAGAACCATGGGGAAGATGAGATTCATTTTTATGATCTGGAGTGCACTGCTTGAAAGGGTGGCAGAAGCAAATTCAGTAAAACCTTTCAAAACAAATTGGATAGACACTTGAAGAATATTTGAAGGGCTATGGGGAACGAGTTAGGGTTGGGGAACTAATTGGATAGCACTTTCAAAACGCTGATGCAGGTATGATAGATCAAATGCTGTGCTGTAAGATTCTGCTATTTGCTTTGAAAATAGCTTTACAACACAACTGGTTTTATCCAGTTCCTCTTAGCAGTTCTTAATTTGGGAAGATAAAAAAGTTGTGATGTTAAAATAAGAAAATATTCCAGGAACTTTTAAATAGTCGTCAGTTACTGTCAGTTTCTGTTACCAGCCAGAAATGATTCAGAACTATCACCATTTTCAGAAGAGAAAAGAGAGAGGATTTGTTTCCCTTTCCACAGACTTAAAAATAATTTTCACAAGCACGTACAAGTGTAGGTGATACCCATGCCTAGCATACCTTTTAAACACTTGTAGAAGTCATGAATGATCCTTGTAGAATCTTATACTGATGTTGATAACAATAAGCTGCAGTGAGTAACTCATCTCCTGACTCCCCAAAGCCTGTCCACCATCTACAAGGCACAAGTCAGGAGTGTGATGGAATACTCTCCACTTACCTGGATGAGCACAACTCCAACAACACTCAAGAAGCTTGACACCATCCAGGACAAAGCAGCCTGCTTGATTGGCACCCCATCCAGAAACATTCACTCCCTCCACCACCTACACACAGTGGCAGCAGTGTGTACCATCTACAAGATGCACTGCAGGAACTCACCAAGGCTCCTCAGACAGCACCTTCCAAATCCATGACCACCACCATCTAGAAGGACAAGGACAGATAGATGGGAACATTACCACCTGCAAGTTCCCCTTCAAGCCACTCACCATCTTGACTTGGAAATATATCGCTGTTCCTTCACTGTCGCTGGGTCAAAATCCTGGAACTCCTTCCCTAACAGCACTGTGGGTGTACCTGCACCACATGGACTGCAATGGTTCAAGAAGGCAGCTCACCACCACCTTCTCAAGGGCAATTAGGGACAGGCAATAAATGCTGGCATATCCAGCGACGCCCACATCCCATGAATGAATTTTTTTTTAAATTGGTAGGGTTACCTTCTAACTGGAGTCATCTCAATTTTCTAGTCTTTAATAATATAAGTTCTTAAATTCCTTATTATTTTTCATAAGTACTTGCCTCAATATGAAGACACATGCAGGAGACATATATAATGTAGAAATAAGGCCAGTCTGAGGTTCTGTGCCGTTATTTTTCTACTCCAAGGGCAAAATTTTCCCCCTGTCGGTGGGGGGGGAGTGCAGGAGCGGGCATGGGCAGGCGGCCCTTCGATCGACCAATTAAGGCCTGCCCAGCATGACGTCCGCATGGAAGCGCTGTGAGCTCCCTGTGTGGATGGTGGGGGGGCGGGGTGGGGGGGGGGGGGGGAATGGCAAATGTGGAAGTGCGCTCCAATCTCCCTGAGACTAAGTGCTGCCTCAGGGAGATCGGTTCCCAAAGGGAAAAGTTATTCTTTGGAAAATTTCATTAACCATCCATGTCCCCTCATGTGACAATGTCACATGAGCTGGGACATGGACATAACTTTAAGTAAAAGTTAATCTTAATTTTTTGCCATGAAACCTCATCCCGCCCGTGGATGAGGTTTCATGCTTTTTCAGGTGGCCACCAACGCTCCCGACCTGCCGCTAACCTTAAGGTTGGACGGGCAGGTCCACTAATTGCTTCAATTGCTTTTGAATGGCCTTAATAGGCTGTTGACAGGTCAGCGGGCGCACAGCTGACTCGGCTGTGACCTCGCCGACCTGAATATGCAAATGATGCTGGTTGATGTTGGGAGTTCCGCCCGATATCATTCCGCATCATTTTGCTTGTCGGCCAGCGGGACCCGCCCCCGCTTACCGACCGGAACATTCTTGCCAAAGACTCTGGAGCTAGTGATGTAGAGGTACTGTAACTAGCCTAATAACCGAGAGGTTCAGGCTAATGTTCTGGGCGCATGGGTTCAAATCCCACTCTGGTAGCTGATGGAATATAAATCCAAATCATTTGTAAAACATCTGGAACTGGAAGCTAGTCATAGTAATGGTCACCATCTAATTAATTGTTGTAAAAAACACTTGGGTTCACTAATGTCCTTCAGGGAAGGGAATCTTCTGTCCTTATCCAGTTGCCTACATGTGATTCCAGATCCACACCATGTTGTTGACTCTTAACTGGCCTTGAAAGCTATTCAGTTACAGCCTGCTAATCCAAAAAGGATCTATTTATCCCTACTATTTTCTGGCCTTTGATCAATCCTTAATACCTACTATTATATTGTTCCCAATCTCAAGAACCCTAATTTTGTGTATTAACCTCTTGTGGCATCTTTTTGAATGCTTCTCGAAAATCCAGCAACTCTACAGTCCCTCTTATCCATCCTACAAATTACATCTTAGATATCTCTAATCGATTTTTCAAACACTATGGGCAGAATTTCATCCACGTCGCGTGGCCTCGGCGGGGGCGGGCAGGGGCTGCTGACCACTTCCAGCGTTCGGGGCTGGAAGGCAATTTCACGTTGGCGGGCCAATCAAGGCCCACCTGGCGTGAAACAGGTGGGGGTGGGGGGGGGAGTGCGGAGGGGGAAGTGCTGAGCCCGGCAAGCCCGACCTAAGTGCATGTGCGCGAGAAGGCGCTTCATAATCTCCCTGAGGCACAGAGCGGCCTCAGGGAGATGAAGTGTTACATAAAAAAATAAAGAAAATAAAAACGTAATGAAACGCGTCCCCTCATGTGACTCTGTCACATGAGCAGGGACATGTTATTAATTAAGTTTTAAAATTTTTACATTATTTTTATTTGCTTTAGGGAACCTCATCCCGCTCGTGGACGAGGTTTCCTAAAAAGCGTAAAGGCCACTTGGCCTTTTCACCCACCTGCCAACCATAAGGTTGGACGGGCAGCAAAACATTCATAAGTTAATTGATAATTTAATAGCCTCAACAGGCCTTTTAATTGTTGGTGGGTGTGCTGCTGACTCCGGCGCGCGCCCGCCGACTGAAATATCGCGCGACTGCATGTTGACCTCAGGACGCTTCCCGACGTCAACGTGTGTCATTTTACACTCGAGTGGGTGGACTATTCCGTGCCCGTTGGACAGTATGCTGGGAAGGACAAAACTCAGTTTCACACCATTGTGAAACCAGTTTGCGATCGTCTACAACAAAACAAAAACAGAAACAGAATTACCTGGAAAAACTCAGCAAGTCTGGCAGCATCGGCGGAGAAGAAATCAGTCAACGTTTCGAGCCTCCATGGCCCTTCGGCAGAACTGCAGCATAGTTTCAACAAGGGAGAAATATAAATTGGTTTAAGGTGGGTGGGGGGCGGGGGGGAAGAGACACATTGAGGGTGTGGTGTGAGCAGATAATAATCAAAAGATGTCAGAGACAAAAGGGTCAAAGAGGTGTTGAAGGTGGTGGTCTTTGTCTGAGAAAAGTGCTAATTAAGAATGGAAAACAGGATATTCAAAGTACAGCTCTAGTGGGGGTGGGGTGGAAAGACTAAAGGTTTTAGTTTTAGATTTAAAAATAATGGAAATAGGTGGGGAAAGAAGAATCTATATAAATTATTGAAAAAAAAGCGGGTGGGGGGGGAAAAGAAACGGGGTGGGGATGGGGGGAGGGGGAGTTTAAGATCTAAAGTTGTTGAATTCAATATTCAGCCCAGAGGGCTGTAAAGTGCCTAGTCGGAAGATGAGGTGCTGTTCCTCCAGTTTGCGTTGGGCTTCACTGGAACAATGCAGCAAGCCAAGGACAGACATGTTGGCAAGAGAACAGGGTGGAGTGTTAAAATGGCAAGCGACAGGGAGGTTTGGGTCTTTCTTGCGGACAGACCGCAGGTGTTCCGCAAAACGGTCGCCCAGTTTGCGTTTGGTCTCTCCAATGTAGAGGAGACCGCATTGGGAGCAACGAATGCAGTAGACTAAGTTAGGGGAAATGCAAGTGAAATGCTGCTTCACTTGAAAGGAGTGTTTGGGCCCTTGGACGATGAGGAGAGAGGAAGTGAAGGGGCAGGTGTTGCATCTTCTGCGTGGGCATGGGGAGGTGCCATAAGTGGGGGTTGAAGAGTAGGGGGTGATGGAGGAGTGGACCAGGGTGTCCCGGAGGGAACGATCCCTACGGAATGCCGTCAAGGGGGGTGAAGGGAAGATGTGTTTGGTGGTGGCATCATGCTGGAGTTGGCGGAAATGGCGGAGGATGATCCTTTGAATGCGGAGGCTCGTGGGGTGATAAGTGAGGACAAGGGGTCGTCTACTCTGCCTGTCAACGGACATCGGGAACTTGATTTTATAATATTTGCATATCATTATAAGCCCTGCTCACCGGTATCATGCCCCTACGCTGGATCATCCGGGCACAACCTGAGTGATTGCACGCTGTGCTTCACAACTGTACCTAAGCAACTTTCACCTGGCTAGCTGCACTTTGCCCAGGACTTTGAGGTTTGTTTGCCTACCTTTCTTTGGGCAGCACTCGCAGTTTTCAGTGCCAGGCTTCACAGGCAGCACCACATCAATTTTTGGAGGGGTTCATGGGCAGGTCTGTACCTATCAGACCAGCTATAAGGCTTTTCAATGGCTGCAGAACTAGGGCTTCTTGGGGAAGAGGGAGAAATGGCCTCAGGCCATTTTCTGAGAGAGGGATCAGTGGGGATAGGCATTAGAATAGGATTTCATGCCAAGGGAAAAATATAAATTATAAGTTTCAAGTAAAAATATTTTTTTGCATTGAATTTACACTACAGAAACAGGCCAGTCAGCCCAATTAGACAATGCTGGTGCTTATTCTCTACATGAACCTCCACCCACTTTACTTCATCCCATAATATCAACATATCCTTCTACTCATTTTACTATCATATGCGTATCTAGTTTCCCCTCTAAGGCATTTATTTGACTCAACCATTCCATGTGGTGACAAGTTCCACATTCTCACGACTCTAAGTAAGGATGTCTTTCTTGAATTTGTCATTGGATTTACTGGTGATAATTATCCATCAATTCCAAATTAAAGGATAACATCTATATTTAACTTATTAAAAATAAGCTGAGGGACAAACAATACAGTGATGGAATTGAAAGAGAAAGTCCTGAAAGCTGTTTGAGAGCCACCCACGTTTGTGCAACAGGCAATTCCTGTTAACAATTTGGGCTTAAGAATTTATAATGGAAAATGTTGACACAGAAGCATGACAACAGGATGCAAAGTAGTGCAAACCGAAAGATGCAACATTTTTCATTTATAGTTGAGCAATTATATGTCACTGTCTTTGAGTTTTCCTTTGGATAGTATTGCAGATATTGTACAGGAATATTAATTTCTATTGCATTTATTTTCATTCATAGTGTACAGAATGTGCTTATTTGGTGCAGGGTGTAATGGAAATTGCATGTTCAAGGTTTAGAAAGGAATTGGTCTTTATATTACGTACAGTTGATGTGGGAAAATAATGACAAGTGAAGATTAGTAGATTCTGAACCCTTTAGCAGTTGAAAGTCATAAAGAAGGGGATTACTGAGTTCCTTGTGGTCCCTCTCAGCTACATATAGGGATTAGAGGAACTGAATCTGTCTGTCTGTCAGTCAAATAATTCTTTCTGCGGTGATGAGATTTTTGATAACTTTATACTAGATAGCTTTCCTGATACCATCAAGGCAGTTAACAATTTAACCTGTTTGGCAATGCACACAAGTCTTAGAAGAGTCATAAGACTATTATCAGACCGTAATTTTCAGGGGTTTATTTGTATGACATGACTATCATGTTGAGGTGTACAGGTGTACGACAGTATTATCACAGTTGCAAGCTGTTTAGTTATAGGGAAATGCAGATCTGATGATTTAAATTACTTTTAAAAATGAATGCTGAGATACATATATATAATGGGCAGAAATTCAATTCTCAGTTCTCCAGTTTTTGGATATGGAATCAATGTTGCACTTACTATTTTTGTGGTGGGATATCCCATGACAGACGTTCACACATATTAGTTGCCACCATGTTGGTTAGGGCACTGTTTCTCTTTCTCCAGTGGCTGCCTGAATTGAACGTTGGACTTGTTTAAAATATGCATAGGTTTGTATTAGAACCCTCCTGGGCAATTGGTGCCTACAAGCTTTTGATCCAATTATTTTTAATCCTCTCTAGAAAAAGGTGGATAGAGCACTCAGGATGCAGGATGAAGCAGTGATATTTAGAGTGATCACCACCTCCATTAAGTAAGCTTCTGGCTAGTCATTTTTAGTTGTTGGGATTTTAGGAGCCATTTTTTGACTGAGATTGAAAACAATGGAGACACAGGGCCCCAGAGTTGCAATGGTAGTACCCCTTTGGCAACCAGTGTGAAAATAGAGAAGGATGGCGAAGAGTCAAAGATAAGCTTGCTGGACTGAAAAAAGACATGGGAAAAATTTGCCAAGAGAATGATGAATCAGCAGTGGGAATCTCCAAATATGCCATGGGTAGAGTACAAAATTAAAATATTTTTCGAAGGGAAGGAGTGGAGAGAGGCACATTAATAGGTAGACTTCCATGGATAAACAGAGAGATTAAAACTAGACTTACATTTGAACAGGAGGTACATGATAAAATTAGATACATCAATACTAGAGAAAATCATGAGGACTGCAAAAGTTGCCATAGAGAGGAGGAAAGAGAGTTTAGAAGATATAACAATAAATATAAAAGGAATAGCAGACAATGTAAATGGAAATACTAATAGCTTTTAAAACATATTAAAAATATAAGAATAATCAAAGAGGGAGTGATTGAAAGGGGGAAATCTAATTGTAGAAAATGAAATATGATGATGAGAAATACTTTATCTCAGTTTTTTGTAAATGATGGTAGTGTGAGATTATGGCTGTACTAGAGAAGAATATGGAACAATGGTTAGAGATAAATGTAGAAAATGAATTTATCCTCCAAAAAATGTAGCAGCAATCAAATTAAATACATCTCCAAGTCCTGATGGCATGCATCTTAAGCCTTTTAAGGAAGTTAGAGAGGAGCTATGAGAAGCTCAGAACACAACTCTGATTAAATAAACAAATTGTGCCAAGGACAGGAGGGTAGTTAAAATAGTATTTCTGTTCCAAGAAGGGAGAAAAGTTTACATTCAGTAATGGGCAGAAGCCTAGAATTCCTGATTTGTTATAAAATTGGTAGAGATTTAAGAGATAAGTACTGAAGAGGTAACAGAAAATAGACAAGAGTAGGATGGTAGATGTAATATAGTTAGATTTTCAAAAAGCTTTTGATAAAGTACAGCACAATAAGGTTAAAGCATGCAGCCAAATAACAGAATAGATAGGTAGCTGGCTGCAAGACAGAAAGCAGAAAATCAGAGTAAAGGCTAACTACTCAGAGTGGCAGAAGATGTGAAATGGAGTCCCAGAAGGAACATTACTGTGACCACTGTTATTCACAATTTATATTAATGATTTTGATTTGAGAATTAAAAACACAATTTCTAAATTTATGGACGACAGCAAATTGAGAAGGATAGTCAATACTGAGGAGGATTGCAACAAATTACAAGGTGGTGTTAATAAAATTGCAGAATGGGCATGTAGTTGGCAAATAAATTCAACGTGATTTGGTGAAAATAAGGAGGTCATACAGTACATGGAAAATAAGGATCTAAATGGGATACAGGAGCAAGGAGAAAACACAAAATTGTGGTGCACATCAATACAGCCATGACGGAAGCAAACCAAGCATTAAGGTTTGTTTATAGAGGGTTAGAATTGAAAAGTAGAGAAGTGCAAAACTATATTGAAACTTGGTTAGACCACATTTGGAGTACTGTGTATAGTTCTGGTTGCCATACTTGAAAAATGATATTGAGACCCTGGCAAAAATGTAAAAAAATTAACAAGGATGATTGCAGAATGGTGAGGTTTTACAAATCTGGAAAGGTTGAATAGGCTGTGTCTCTTTCCACTTAAAAAGGGAAGGCTGAGGGGTGACTCAAAATTATGAAAGGTTTTGATAGAGTAAACACAGAGAGCATGTTTCTCCTTGAGGAGTAGAGCAAAACTGGAGCTCATTAATCTAAGTAGCCATCAGGAAATCAAATAGAAAATTCAGAAAAAATGTCTTTACCCGGAGAATGGTGAGAAGGTGAAACTTGCTGCCATTGGGAGAGGTCGTTATCATTATCAGCTGTCCCTCGATTTGAGGATAGCATCTTCTCAGGGTTGCAAATTCCTGTAATGGGTCTTCATGCAACTGAACAGGTCGATTCTCCACCCGCTTATCTTTGGGCAGGTGGGGCAGGACTTTCCATGGCATAGTGGGATCCGAAGTTCAGAATTTGCTTTCTTCATTTTTCTTCTCTGCTGTTTGTTAGGAACTAGAGAGTATAAGTAAGTTATATTTGTATTTGTGGATGCTAGGAGTGACGTTTAAAATGTGTTCCTGTATTTGTATGTTAAGAAAAGGGGACATTTAAGTTTCAATTTCACTTTAAAAGATGCCTGCATTCTAACAGGGTTTTTTGACTCTTGAAGGGGAGTTCAAACAGACAAGGTAGAAAAAACTGTGCTGTTGCCTAGCAACAGGGGTTCAGAGAGAGGGGCCCCACAGAGGGACAGAGAAAACCAGAAAAGCAATTATAGTTCAGTTGAAGTCAGGATTCCAGAGAGGTTGGACACAAGAAAGAGAACTGCAGGGGCAGATTCCAAAAACTGAAGAAGAAAGTCCCCAAAACCAGGGAGTGGAATAGGAAAAGTCCCAACAGGACAGTGAAGTCCAAGGACTCGGACAGGAATCTGGGGAAGGTCCTGTTATGTGGGGCAGAATTTTCCGGTCAGCATGTGGGGGTAGGCCCGGCATGCCGACGCGTAAAATGGCTTGCGATGACGTTGGGCGTGCGTCCTGAAGTCCCTGTGCGCCATCGCGATATTTCAGAAGGTGAGCGCTTTATGAGTTTTGAGGTGCGCCCGCCATTAACTAACAGGCTAGTTAAGACCCTTGAGGCAGCAACTGAAGATGATTTTTCACAGCCTGTGTGATTTTCAGGGCGTCGCATGGGCACAACGGGCAGGCGGGTAGGCCACATTTTTAAAAACCTCATCCACGGGCGGGATAAGAAGGGTGAGTGGGCTCGCTAATGCGAGTTGCTAGAACTTTAGTTTATTATTTACTGTAAATAATAACTTGCTTGTGTGAACAGGACAACAGGATGCAGATTCTGCAAATCTGTGCAAGGTACCCAGGCAGCTCCCACGACGCATACATCCTAAGACACTCCCAGCTGCCGAGGCTCTTCATTGTTCCAGCCCGGCTGGATGGTTGGCTGCAGGGTGACAAGGGCTATCCCCTCAGAAGGTGGCTCATGATGCCTCTCCCCAATCCAAGAACAGAAGCTGAGCAGCGGCACAACAGGAGCCTCCACAAGGGCTGTGGTAGAGAGAACTATTGGTCTTCTCAAGTTGCACTTCTGGTGCCTGGACCATTCAGGTGGTGCTTTCCAATATCCCCCAGATCGTGTGTCACTGATAATGGTTGCATGCTGCACTTTCCCAATCTGGCACTGGAAAGGGGGGACACAGTGGAGGAAGAAGGTGTAGACGCAGATGCTCTGGCTGCACACAATGAGTCCAGTAGTGAGTCCAAGGATGAGCATGCTCAGGAGAATGCCGAGGGGATAGACGCTGACCCGGGCAACCTCCAGGGAGGCAGGGATACCTGGGAGGCTTTGATCCAACATTCCTTTGTCTAGCCTATCAAACTGAATCACCAACACATGTCAGGGCTGCAGGCTCCATACTCGATACCTGAGAGCAACATTTGCCTAGTCAGGAACATGAACTATGTGCCGTGTCAATAAAGCTCAATGACAAACAAGTCACTCATAACATCATGGATCCCCCTTCATCTGCAGAAGTAATGAAGCCCCCAGTGGCTCGTTGAGAAACAAAACATTTAATGATTGACAACTTGCATACAGAAATCAAAGTACATTAAAAGGTGTTGAACAGCACACCTACTTAACAGTAACTTAAAAGTAGGGCCAAAGAAAACCACCAGTGATAAGCCTGTGTTGTGCCTAAGATGATTTACGCTTACGCTTGCATATGCTACGTCCAGGTGCTCCCCCATCGCTGGCACCAGCATTGGAAACAGCCTGCTCACTCTGCTGTCCTGTTGGTCTTGATGACCTTGGCAGGCGTCCTCTGGCCCGTGGAGCCTGTGCTGGCCTCGACTCGGAGGGAGCGGCCAGTGGCATGGTTGGTATCTCCCCAGTCACTACAGCCTCATTGGATGCCACGGTCACTGGGAGAGGGGCGGAGGAGTTGCTGCCCTCATCCAGAGCATCCTGAGAGGAGCCCACAGAGACGACAGGCAGCTTGTGCTTTGGACCTTCCTGCTCAGCACTGATAGATGGGCACCGAGCTGGGGTACTGGATGCCCAATCCATCTCCCACAATGATACTGACCACCTGAGGTCAATGCCACTGTGTGGGCTTGCAGGTCTGAGCGCATCCCCAGGAAGCCCTGATTGTTCTCCTGGAGGAGGCTCTCCATGGGAGTTACCACTCTCTCCATGGAGGAGGCAGTGCGCTCGGCCATGAGGCTCATTGCATTGCTCATACTCCACATGGACTCCTCCATCACGGAGACCATGGCACAAATTTCCTCATTTATCTCCTCCAGCTGGACTTCCAGCATCTTCTGCCTCAGGGACTACTCCAGAGGCCCATCATCAGCCACCGACTGAGCATGTTCCTGGTCCCCAGCATTCCTCCAATTGCCGGCGCCCTGGGAAATCTCTGCCTCTGCATGCACCTCAAGCGAGTGTGAAGTGCCCTTACTGCTGTGCACCGAGATACTAGCCAACGATCTTATCCCCACCGAGGTGCTGGTATCTGCACTGATGCCTGCCTGGCTGAGAAGGTGTGCCGCTAGTGGGTTAATGTCTTCTGAGCCCTCAGGGGTCAGCGGTGGTCCCTCTGCCTCCTGAGTCTGAGCCTGTTCCGGAGAGGCTGAAAGGAAGAACAAAGACATTTGATTAGTTGAAGTTGTTACACTGTTAATGTGCAGGCCTGGCACCCGGATCAGGATGCGCTCCTCCTTCCATTATCAATGGGGATCCCATGTTGGAGGCTGAAATGAATATACAGTCAACAGTGGAATGTTTGCACTGACAGACATTGTGACCTCAGTGCCCGGCACTCTTACCTCCCAGTGTCACCCCAACCTCACCGCGGCCGCTTAACCTGGGCGCATGGCGCCTGTCCAGCTCCAGTGCCTCCTGCTCGTACCTGATCATGATGAGAAGGTGGGACTGCCCTCCGCCAGTCCGCAGCCGCTCAGCATTATTGAGTGTTGTCTTCTCCTGAAAGGAGAGAGGAGAATTGATTAGCCCACTCTGTACCTGCATTACCATTGCAGCCCTGCCACCCACACCTGAGTGAAACATTGCAGGGCTCATCCAATTCGTGACCCTGGAGCCGCCCTACATACATTCCAAGTGCCCAGATGCTGCCTCCATCACATTTGCCACTCACACTCTAAGACCTTCCAAACCCACGAACATTGCCACCTATAAGGACAAGGGCAGTAGATGGATGGGTACACTGCCACCTGGGACTTCCACTCCAAGTCATTCAGCATCCTGACTTAGAAATGTTTCGCTGTTCCTCCACTGTCACTGGGTCCAAATCCTGGAACTTGTCCCTGAGCAGCACTGTGGGTGTACCTTCTCCCAAGCACGTTTTGTTAGATGGTGGGACCTTCTCCACCCATCCCTTGGCACCAAGATCTCACAGCGTGCTGCCACCTCCTCGAGGAGGGCAACGAGGCACTCATCCGAGAACCTCGGGGCCGACTGCCTCACCGACCTGCCCTCCAGCCTGGCCTGCTCTCCGAGGACGTTATTCATCAGGGGCAGCCTTAAGACGGCTGCCTGCGCCATTTTTGAATAGGCCGTCAGGTCGCCATTGGACTCCTGCCGCTGCCCGCCCCTTCCCGCTGATCTTGGGAGTTGTGATTTACACTGGGTGGGCCTTAGTTGGCGCACCTGTGTAAAATGGCGGCGCAGAGCCAATCGCGGGCGGTGATCGGCTCCATGCCCATCTGTGCCCGCTCCCGCCCAGCCTGCCTGCCATAGGAAAAATCCTGGCCGAGAAGTTAAGGCTGTGGAGCAGAGGGAGGCTCCAAATTAAAGATAAGAAAGCTGCAGGAAGCAACATAGGCTTGCGAGAAGCCAGAAGATCCAAGGAGACAGCTGAAGGGCTGTAACTCTTTACCATGGGCATGTGAAGCAGTGGTGTTCTGTTGGCATGGCTGAGTATATGAGAGAGAGTGCGTAGAAGAAAGCTTGAATGCATGTGGTGACCCAGGGGAGCGGAACATCGGAAAGAGAGTCCGAAACCCAGGAGGTGGACCCTTGTGGAAGGCATCTGAGAGAAAGTGTAATTTGGGACAAGATTCCAAAGCGGTTTCTTTGAGGGTGGAGATTGAAACCTTCATGTGAAAGATGGAATTCAGTGAGACCGGTTGGCTCATGGTGTGACAAGTGCCAAGGGGAGTTGAGGAGAGATCCACAGCTTCCATTTGGGGCAGTATCTGTTACTTGGGGCAGGATTTTGCCCTTGGCGGGGGTGCTCGGTGGGGGCTGGCGTGGGCAGGCGGGGGTGGTTGGGAAGCCACCTGCAATCAGCTCTGCACCGTGATTTCGCACGGGCAGGGCAATTAAGGCCCGCCCAGTATGGAACACAAGCGGCAGCACTCAGTACTGCCTGGGCAGGCAGCAGGAGGAGGGCGAGCAGGCCTAGTGCAATCTTCGCTGTTTAAAAAAAAAAGGAAATAAAATTGTCATAAAACATGTCCCCCCATGTGATGCTGGCACATGAGCTGGGACATGTTTTTAATTCAAAAATAAAATTTTTATTTGATGTTTATTTGCTCTAGGAAACCCCATCCCACCCGTGGATGAGGTTTCCTAAAAACTGTAAAGGCCACTTGGCCTTTTCACCTGCCCACCAACCGTAAGGTTGGATGGGCAGTGTAAATTTGAATTTAATTAACTTTTTACTGGCCTTAATAGGCCTTTTAGTTGTCGGCTGGCGTGCAGCCGACTCTGGCACGTGCCTGCCGAATGAAATATCATGAGACTGCGCGATGATGTTGGGACGCTCACCCGACATCATCGGGTGTCATTTTATGCTTGGGCATATCGGGTGTGCGCCTGCACGCTGAGCGTAATATTCTGCCCTTGGTTTCAGAGTGTGGTGTGTCTGACCACAGGTGACCTATTGGTTTACATGGACTGTGTACTTACCATGAATATTAAAGTATAAAATAGCTTTTGTAACTTGTGTTATCCTTAGAAATCTGGATATATCTGTAAAGGTATAGTTGTGGGTGAAGGAGTATTGAAATGTATGTCAACGTTATTTGTTTGATAAAAGTTAAAAAACTTTTGTTAAAAGTTCATCAGCTGACTCCTGTGATTCTGTTCAGTGGCCACTCTCCACGTTTCTAAACAAAAAATAAAAGTTAGGATCTATCAAGCTGGGTTCCACTCTTAGATCTGGCTTGTCCAGTAGTAATATCAGCTGGGATCATAACATGCTACATGCTCCGCCTATCATTAAGATGTTGGGACTCAAAAGCATGATGCAGCTTGATGGACAAGTTGCCGTCTTTCTGACCAGTTGGTAGCAAGTTCCTCCCAGTCATTAATGTCAATGCCACCATGCTTCAAGCAGAGGTTCAGAGTGTCTTTGAAGCTTTTTCTTTGCCCTCCCCTGAAACGTTGACATTTTGAGAGTTGAGAGGACAGGACCTGGTGGGGAAGCAATTTTCAGCCATCCGGACAGTGTCCAGTCCATCAAACTTGATTTTGCAATTTTTGTCTGAATGTTTGTGGAACTGGCTTCCCATACTTTGGCAGACCCCTCTCTCCGAAGGTCAGTATTGAGGAGGAGATCCAACACTGGATCAACTGTGCCAGTTCAGACTTCTACAAACTACTGCAGTGAGTGTTTGACAACAAAAACCTCCACAAGTTACCAAATGTCCTAGGCTACAGAGCACTTGTCATCACCACGCTCCTGTACTGCAGTGAGACCTGGACTATGCATCAGCAACAGCATAAGAGCACTAGAGAAATTCCATCAGCAATGCCTCCTCCACAGCCTCTAAATTCAATGGGAGGATATGTTGAATAAACGCTAGTGTCCATATGGAGTAGTTGAAGTGTATTGTATAGATGCATTTAAAGGGAAGCTAGATAAGCATATGATGGAGAAAGTGGAATTTTATGCTGATAGATGAAGAAAGATGGGAGGAAGCTCATGTGAAGGCATGGACCAAATGGTATGTTTCTATGGTGTATGTTTTATGCGATTCTAGGCCAGCGCAGATATTTTAAAGGCAAGCTGTTTGAAAATTCAGTAGAATTTTTTTTGAAAAAATGTCTGTGTAGATAAAGATAAAGCAGTGGGTGTAATTAATATACATAGATTTTCAAAGTCACGTGATAAGCTGCTCCAAGCATGGACATATTGTAAGGGGATATGTAATACCATGAAAGCTTATCGTTTTATGAACAGAAAATAAAGGGTTATGATTAGCGGGCGCATTCTGAATTGGAGAATGGTTGGGCAAGCAAGGCTACTTTATTCTCAACTTACATACAAAGGATCTGGACTTGGGTGTAGGGAAAATATACTAAAATTTACTATTGAGAGTAATGTATGGGACATGATATTGAGAAGACCTTTAATAGGCTTCAAGAGCATATAGACAGGAGGAACAGACAGACAGATGGCTGGTGTAATTTAATGTAGAGAACAGTATAATAATGAATTTTTGGAGGAAATAAAGGAAAGGGATTATCCATTTAATGGGATATTGGTGAAGGATGTGGAGGAATGGAGGAATTTGCAGGCATATAGGCCACAACATTCGACTCTGAAGCACTGCTGGAGTTGGAAGCCTTCAAAATGGCGGGTGCAGCATTTCCGGCTATTTGCAGTGCTTCATAAGGAGGGTGATAGCATGGTGTGTGTGTGCTGGGAGCTTTGACAGTGGGACGATCATGACATCAAACAACCTCTCAGGCTGATTTGATGCTTGTACTGCAAACTTGGACCGCGTAGATCAAGTGAATGCCATGTCCTAATTATTCACAGCTGAACATGTATGAATCCAGCTGTATGAGCGACCCCCACTTGTGCTGTTTAAAGACCCAGTCATCCAGTTTGCAGATGAAGCAGGCAGATGGGCTTTCAGTTAAACCTCCGACAGTGCAGCATGCCCTCAATACTGCACTGAGTATCAGCCTTAGTACAAATAAGTTTGTTGTTTGTGTATTATACTGGTCCAGTATAGTGTTTGCTTGTCTTACATGGAATAAGCGAGTAGGTAAACAAAGAATAAAAGCAAAGGATGGTAGTAACCATTAGCCTGGGTTTGGTCTCCAACTTTGCCCTACAGTACTCTCTCCCTTGTGTAGGTCACCTTGGTGAAGAGACTATTTTTTAACACAAATCCTGGTGAACAGGATTTTTTTAAACTGCCATCTTGGGATAGCAGTCCTCTTCTGGTGCTCAAGTGTTGTTGCTTTTGTGTGTAACCTTCTATGAGGCGATACAAAAACAACACTTGTTAAAATTAGTCCTAGTGATACTGTCAACCATCTTATCATACCAATTCATATAGGACAACGAGAAATGCTTATTAATGAAAAGCTGCATTAGCATGTCATGCCAAAAGCAGCAAGATTGTCAACGTGTAGATAGCTCACTTGCCTGTCTGTATTGGTGAAGTATTTTTATATTTTAAATTATAATGACAAAAAGATTCTTTGCAATGGCAGCTTGATAAATTGCCTAGATAGGTCAAATGCAAAGGTTAATCATTGTAATTACTGGAGATGCTCAGGAAATGGCACTGTGAGCATTGGAAAAGTAACTCTGATTCCTTATCGATAAGAATGTTTGTGTCCTGTTGGAATTAATTGCAGAATTTGCAGAAAATTTATAGAACGCAATTTTAGTAAGTGCTAATTATTTAATTCAAAAACTTAATCAAGTGTTTTATTTGTGTTTAACTACACATTTATGCTGCAGAATAGATTCTGACATACTTTATGCAGTATAACATAGACATTTTAGTGCATCTGCAAAAGGTCTGGTACCAGAATTTAAAAGGAATTTCACATCAGGCTGACCTCCAGCTATACAAGGACCAGAATCTTCCGGTCCTGCCTGCAGCAAGCAGCTTGGCGGGCAGGCGGTCTCAATTTGGCGGGAAGCCAAAAATCAGCTTCCCAACGGCCAGGTGAACTTTTACAATTAAGTTCTGAGGGCTTTAAAGGCGGGTTGAGCTTCCTGGCGAACAGTGTCAGGAAGCCCTTTTGCTTGCATTTACATGTCATAAACGCTCACGAAAAGGCCAACTCGCCAGAATTAAGTGCCCCCCCCCCCCCAAATTAATTTCTCTGCCAGTGAGAAATTAGAACATTCACATTTATGACCGCAAATAAGTGCCGTGCACCTGGCAAGGTGGACTTCTTCCTGGGCTTTGAAGTTGGTGGTTGCTTCTTTGGCCTTCCAGGGGACCACTCAGGAATGTCAGCCTCTAAATTGAGATTGGCTGCCGGAAACTGCGCAAAGGAGGCAGGCTAAGGGGGGAAGGGTCGGAGGATGCCCGGGGAAGGTAGCCAGACTATCCGGGGCATGTTAGGAGGGTGTCCGTGGAAGAAAGCCAGACTCTCCAGGACTTGTTAGGAGGGTGTCAGGGAAGAAAGCCAGACTGATGCTCCTGGTCACCGTGAGTGTATGGCTGTCCAGGTGCCCCTTAAATATGACGCCTGAACCTTTGACCCCATAAGGTAAAAGGCATTGGTGACTTTCCTGCCCCCCCCCCCACTGCAAGATTTGCCGAGCTCCTCGTGCATACCTATGTAATGAGCTGAACAGCGCGAGGTCACATGTGGCCAGCCATCCTGTCTCCGAGCAGAAGTCATTCTCATTTCCGCTCCCGCCGCCCTACTTGTACTATAGAATGAAAGATACTGCCCAAGGTGTAAGTTGGAGGCCACAACAAAATGACTTGTGTTTAAATAATGACTTTAACATCCTAAAGCATCCCAAGGTGTTTGTGGGCAGCTACTGTCAGACCTGCTGTGTTTTTCCAGCATTTTCAGTTTTTATTTCAGATTTCCAGCATCTGCAGTATTTTGCTTTTATCCCAAGGTGTTTCACTGGAACACTGTCGAACAAAATCTGACATTGTGCCACATAAGGAGAAATTAGGAAAGGTGGTGAGATGTTTTAAGGGATATCATAAAGGAAGAGAGAGGGATAAAGAGGCAGAGACGCTTGGAGAGGGAAGTCCGGAGCTTAATATTTAGGTAGCTGAAGACAATAGTGGCATGATTAACAATGGGGAAGTGCATGAGGTTAGAAGAGTTCGAGAGCCGGAGGAGGTTGCAGAGATAGGAAGGGGCAAAGCAGCAGAGGGATTTGAAAATGAGGATTAACTGACACTCATTGCTCTTCCACCAGCTAGGACAGATACTCTGATACTATCAGCTGTAGAGAGTCAGGAACTGAAGTATGTTGGGTCAACACACACATTCCTTAGTGAATTGATATGGGTCATAATTATTATGGTAATGATTATTACGATTATAAGCAGAGAAGGCTTCATTAGGCACTCTTTGTTTATGTTTTCCAGATTTTATCCAACATAAATTAGCTTCACACTCCCAAAAATTGTTTGCTGCCTAGAAGTTTTAAATAGAGAAGAAATTTAACAGAGGTGTTCAAAATCATGAGAGGCTTTGATAGAGTAAATAAGAAACAACTCTTTTCGGTGGCAGAGGGTCAGTAACCAAAGGACACAGGCTTAAGATAATTGGTAAAAAGAACTAGACGTGACACAATTAGAAATTTTTATGCAGCAGGTTGTTATGAACTGTAATGAATTGCCTGAAAGGGTTGTGAAAACAGATTCAGTAGTAACTTTGATAGTGAACTGAATAAATACTTGGATAGGGGAAACAAAAACACTGCAGGGTGATGGGAAAGAGCAGAGAAGGGGGTCTAACACAATAATTCTTTCAAAAAGCCAGCAAAAGCACAAATCACCTCCTTCAGTTCTGTATCATTCTATGATTCTATGAGTCCCATTTCTTCTGCTCATCGCTTGTTGCTTTTCTCATTCCCATCACCTATTCCTTTGCCTGTGCACTTTCTCACTCCCATTGTTACTCCAGGCTCTTTGCCTTTGAACTACCTGATCAACCCTTGTAGTCGCCACCCAGCACCTCCTCATTGCATTTGCTGCCATTCACCTTGCCCTTAACTCTGCCCCACACCCCAGGAATTTTTCAGAAGACATTTTATTTTTGATTGTTTTCCTGCCCATTGTAATTCTGCTTTTCAGATGGTATGTCATTGCAGGATTTACAGATATTTTAAATATAAAACTAAAAATAATTTTCTATCAAAGTCAATTTCCTGTAGATGAGAATCCAGCCCCAGGTACATCATGCTAATTTGTGGACTGAAATCCTTTCAAACATATCATGCAATAATACCAACCAATAATGCATACCTTCTCCTTCTGCAAGACAAAACCTGTTCACAATCACATCTATCCCTGTTCTGGACCCTCTGCCCAGAGGCAGGTGAGAGATTATTTGGATTAAGTTAAAATGATTTAACTATCTTAAATAATTATTTTGTTATGTCGCTTCAGGATGGATATCATTGAAACAAAATCTTAAAATTGAATTATAATGAACAATTTCAATGAAATGACAGGACTAATCCCGCGCTCCAGAAATGAGTTGCAGCCAGAGGAAATTGGGTGAAAGATGCACCTACAGCATTGTAACCTAATTCTCTGACCTGCACTCCCTACAGACATTCCTATTTATTGGGAATGTGAAAGTGCCGAAGTGTCCATTTGATCTGTCTTTTTCTCTTTTAATTAGTGAACAACCTGATATACATTGCAATCACATTCTGATTTTAAAATTTTAAGAACAATTAGTAGAGCAGAGCTTCCCAAACTTTACACGTTGAAAACCCCTTCCAGAACTCTCAGCTGCCTAAGTTTCCTTATCACCATACGGATTTAAATTTGTAATCTCTTTAATGCCCAAGAATTGTTCAAAATGCACATATTATAATTCATATATAAAACTTAAACAATGGCTTAATAGTACAATTCACCATTAATACGTCAGATGAGTTTTTTTGAGTGCATGCACATAATGTTTGGAGTGATGAGTGATTGTTGAGTTGTAAGGTGTTTTCTACACAGAGGCACGGACGATACTCTAATTTCATTACCGTGAGTGATGAAAAGGTTAAGCTGTAGCAAATGGTATCAAGACTTTACCAGTCCTCAATGATAATTCAGGAAACCCTGCTTGCAGTTGGGCCCAAACTTACCCACTGCCTTTGTTGGAACCAATGTTCCTGCCAAGCTACATGCATGCCCAGTGGTGCAGCAGCCTGGAAGGTATTGTGCAGGCCCTGTTCCATTTAAATACTGCATGCTCAACCATACATTGAAAAAACTGGCTGTGCACAGCAACAAAATTGTAAAGAGAACATTGGTTGGGACTGAGTTGGGATGTCCAGGACAAGTTTGCGACATGGCTACTGCAGAAAAACTTGTGAAAGGGTAGTGGACCCAGCTATTTGCAATTCACTGGGTACAGAGTGGATCCCTCCCACCAGTTTCACCTAAATCCAGGATTACAGACCCTTCAGTTTAACCTAAATTGACTTAAAAACTAAGACACTCTGCTAGTTACGATCAGTCCATCCTATCTGACATTTTCTAGAAACATTTTCAGATACTATAAATTTCAAGAATGTAAAGGGCTATTTTTTCCCATGCTGGTTTTAGTCTATGTGATGCTCCGCACTTGGTGTTATTCAGTGTTGCAACCACTAAACATGCAAACTACAACAAGATTGTTTTTTTAAGTGAACTTTTCTATTCTTCCAGATGTATTATTTTTAATGCATCCTATTGTAATTACCATAAGCCACATCTAACAATAGGATTGCTTACCCAGTTGCTTGGAGTATTTTGTTACCTTTAAGTATTAACATTGTCGATTAAAGCATTTCACATTTTACTGACTTCATTTCTTTGTCAAGTTATGCATTTCATATTTAATTTGGAATTCGTGCACACTTAATAAAAACTATCAAGTTTACAAAGAAACTGGATCAATCAACCTGTGAATATGGTGAAAATAAGTTAATATTTTCTTAATAAAATAACTGTTTGCAAAACATAAAATAATTTGAATTCCTCCCCAAAAAAGTATCATAAAAGTCTAAACTAGATCTTTAAAGTAATGCATGACAAAGGAGGAGAAAATCTCAGGCAGCAACAAGCATGATTTTTTTTAAAAAGCTCAATAAATCAAAGAATATTCCAACATGTTTGTGACCCACCTCCACCACCTCCTGTAATGTCTGGTCAGTGGTGAGCTTGGTAACGTTCTTAAGTGCAAGCCTTTCTTTCCATTTTAAACTGAATTAGCAAAGCAAGCGGCAGTTCAACTTATCAAAAAGTTTAAACCCGATCAACTCTTTTATTTAACTGTCCAGTGTGCCATCAATGCTGGTGACTGACAGTCTGCATCCCCTAATTTAATGCAACTTGCACCACGTTACAGTGAAATGAGAGAAAACAAATAAAGTAGCATGTGAGAGACAGTGTGAGCAGAGAGGACGTGCAAGAGAATCTGCCATCAGACTATTTCTCCTGCATACCCCTAGAGATATACATCGACCACAGTTTGGGAACCGCGGTTTAGGGAATACTGTACAATTATGGTTTCAAGAAAATACCTCTGTGTAAAGAGATTAACACCTCTTTAAAGTAGCAAGCAGAAGAATATCATGAATGTATGAATCATTTGTCAGCTGTTGTCATCAACAGTAATTTTTAGTTGATATTGCTGATTTGCTCTCAATAGGCTTTGTTTTCCTGAACTGGAAATAAAAGTCATTACATATTGCAATCATTAGGAAAATGTAAGTACGTAGAAGGTTTTCAGGAGCAGAAAGGGAAATTAATTTTATGCTCTCAGGTGGACCTGGCTATCTGGGATTAGTATGCTTTTGCACTCTTATTATTAATTATTAATGGTGCTCCTCACATTGCCCCATTAATGCTGAATGTTCTAATATGGATTGTGTGGATCTCTCGCTTGTTACTCCATAGTAGCAAAGGGACATTGTAGTGGAATCCTGAATCTACTAATACAATTAGATTTAAAAAAACGCCACTCCAAATCTGTTCCCTAGATTTCTAAACCTTAGTTTAGACTTCCATCCTTTGACAGGAAAACTCAAATAAAGATTTTAGCTCCCAGATTTCATTTACATATGCAAGCGTAGACTCCTGCCTGACTCTAATAGGAATCACTGATGAGTTTGGGAATTTGTGTGACAGGAGGCTGCTGCAGTGGGGCTCGTGGGAACAATTTGACAAGGAAGGCCTGTTTGAGAGCTTAGGGAGGGGATCCCTGCCAGGTCGGGTGTTGTGGGGTTGGGGGAGGCCCAAGTCGGGCCAGGAGTGTAGGCAAGGAGCACCACACAAAATAAAAATAAATAGAAAGAACTTGTTTTTCTGTCCTTGACCACCACTCCACACAGGTTTGCCCTGGTGGGAAAGCTATCATTGCTCTCCTGCTCAAGCTTCAGTTTTAAATTGTAGATTGGGCCTCAGTGACTATGTTGGATCCAGACCTGCATATTTAAAGAGTGCCTTGCTAGCTTGAAAGGAGTGCCCTTGCCACAGTTGGAGCTAGCCAGTGGGTCAGCCTTTCACTCAATTTTAAGTGGTCCCTCCGTTTGGTTTCAATCAGACAGGTGAAATTAAAATTAAAGCCATGGTTTTCAAATATTGACTGTCAGATTAAAACATTGACGGTTGGCATAGTATGCAGTCTTCAGGGATCAAACTACCCAGCTGCACCCTTCTGATACTTTTCTGTCCTTATGGTCTTTCTGAAAGCCATTGCATGATAATTGCATGAAACGAAGACACATTTTTGATATGGAGTCACGCCTACAGGGAACTGACAGAGGCTTCCCAAATTCATTGCACTTCAAAAACACTTAACCATTATTGAACAGGAGAAACTCATCCCTTTTATTGACCAGTGCTTGAACTGTGATCCTGGGGTGAGAGGAACATATTTCAACAAACTCTGGCATTTAGTCCAACATGCTGAAAGAAATGTGGTCTAAAGCTTTGGGACGTAGGAGTGGTGCTGTATGTTAGAAATGATTATACATCATTACAGACAAATAATAAAATAGCATTTAAATATTTTTAAAATTTAATAATGCCTATATTTAGAGTGTAGATCGCTGTCATACCTCATTGAATGGAATTTGACTTAATTGCTGTTATGCCACAGTCTGATTGACTGGAAGATATTCTCAGTACTTCATTGAGTTACAGTTTGATTGACTACTATAAGCTCTGCTTTTAATGCTTTTGCTGGGCAAATTATTGTGTTCACCTTGGTGCTCTAGCTGCTGCCACCTCAGCTAGGCCGGACCCTGAGAAGGGCAAACTGAGTGCCCACTTGGTTTAGGAGGGAGGCCACTTTTTATATGCAAATTAAATTTTAATGACCATCCTCATAATTCTGATGGTGGAGTGTGTGCTGCACATCCTTTGCCCATTTGTACTGATGTTGAGTGAACAAAAATTTTGGTTTGCTGGCAACCTGTGCATACATCACCCTGTTGCCACCATTACCCAGGGCATGTGTGGTTGGATCTGTGTAAGGTTTTCCTGATTTCCCACATGTTCCAGTTGATGAGGTGCCTTGGCCACATCTAAACGCAAACTGAAAATTTCAGCCCTGTTGTGTGGAATTTTGATTTGCACGTAGTTCTTTGCTTCATTAGAGAGTGATGAATAATCATATGTTGGTGTGAGTAGGTATTGGGTGTTAAACTGGTCTGCAGAATAGCAGCACCATAGGATGCTTTGGGGGATGATAAATATAGATGGAAGCTATTTCACCATGAATGCAGGAGTAGGGAACATGCATATAAATTGAACCAATCTCAAGCATGGCATGAGATTGCAAGGAAGTTTTTCCAGGGTTGCATATAAGTGGAATAGCCTGCCAGCTAGGATAATTAATTCTATAGATAAAACACCCATGAAAAGGAGCTAGATTAACAGCTGGTAAGGAATGGGACTCAGAGTTACAAGAAGAACTACAGATTCATCGTGTTCATTCCTGATTTGTCATGGAAATATTATGCCCCAGAGTGCATTCATGCTAGGATGTATAATGTATTGATGTAAGATTAGATATGAAATGTTGTTTAATTTGTCTTTGGACAAGGAGCAAGAAACTTTGTAGACCTTGTCCTAGGGAAGTCAGATAGGTTGCTCAGAGTTTGTGACAGACCTAATTAGCGAGGTGCCTGTGGGCTTGTTTGGCGGTATTATGCTTTCTAATGATCTTGTTTTATAAGCTGCTATATTCAACACTTATAAACAGCCTTTACTCAAGCTTCATTTTAGATACTGTAGCTGGATGGTGTTGTAGTGATATAGTAATGGAGGATTGGGAACCAACAAAGTCTCCATCTGGTTGTATAGAACATCAGTGCAGCAGGATGGTGGAGCAGTGTCCACATCTGGGAAAGAGGGAAAGTTGGTGAACGGCTTAAGCTCGAATGCATTTGTGATCTCCTGGAAGTATAATACTAAGTGCAGTATGCGTACATGTCACCTGGCACCTTCTTGGTCCAGTGAATAGTGCAAAGGAACATGAAGTAGGAAGAAAAGGCAACGGAAGAAATATTTGGAGAAAGGAATTGGTATAAACGTCGACATAGATATAATCATCTTTAATATGATTGAAAAGCAATGATAGATTTCTGTTTACCAATGTATCCCTGAACTGAAGACATGTCGAAGATTGATGAGCTTGACTTTTATTGGTCAGTCAACTCACCTAGCCAGATTGACCAGACAGTACATGCATGTATCCATTATTGATTTATTACTTCTAAATTTATTGGAACACAGGCAGCATTCAAACTGGTTGCTTAACTCAGTTAGGGTTAAATATTTTTTGTGCTTAAAAAAAATAGTTCATGTTAAACAGGTTTTTTCCATTATCAGTTGAATCTGCAAAGATCTCTGTGTGTTCTTATAATGATGAATGATTTCCAATCTAAAGAAAAGGTTATTCATTAAATGCAGTGAAGTTTCCTGGATACATAAAAGGATAGTCAACTTTAATTTCTTTTGTAAAGTTCTTAGTTCAATGCATGTGCTGATAACACTGGCCTTTAGTAGCATGGCTGCCACCAGGTTGGGAGGTCTTTTGGTCATCTCCTAAGTGCTGCGGACTGCTTTGTGGTCTTTGTCTGCTCTTCAGGGGACAAGTTCCTTATTCACAAGGCTCAGCTTGTTAAAGGTTCTCTTATGTTTGCATCTCATTAACTACCTTGGTGGAGCTGTTAAGCTCTGGTGAGAAATTTGCACACAAAAGCCTTAGGCCTGAACTGAGCTTTTATTTGAAAAAGACCCCATTGCATTATGACATGTCATAACAATTGACGTTTTTTCAAGTGTGACATACATGCAACATATAAGTTATTTTACTTAACTTGGAAAAATAATGCTTGTCTCTCTTGGTCACTTTTACACAAACTACACTGAGCCCAGAGCTCTGCTGAGGAAGCTATCAGTCCTGCCTTCTGTTGCCTGACAGCCTCAGGCAATAATTCGTTAACAAGTTCTTTGGAGACGATGCATTTGAATAAAATACTGTGTTTTTATTAATGTTTTGAGATGTACCTTGTTTATTAACCTTTTGGCGTCATGTTAATTACTTTAATCTGTTAAATATTCTTTAGAAAAAAATAAAATCAATCATTGCTTCCTGATATACTTCCTCTTTTATCCTACTTTTATCAAACTTACTGTCACGCTGGACTATCATTTGAAAATGTTAAAAGGAAATTTCTATAATATTATATGGATTAAATAAAACTGAGCAGAATTAAATAAAATGTTAATACATTCAATTTTTTTGATTAACGCTAAACATTACACAGCTTTTATTTTGAACCAAATATGTTATCTCATTCCAATGTAGTCCAGAGCACTAGAAGGCAAATGTAATCCAGTAATTGTTGTATTTGTGTGTGGTGGAAGGGTGGGAAGGAGGGGGAGGCTGAGAGTGAGGAAGAGAGATGTTCTGTGTATAAGGATTTTCAATTCCTGGCAGCCAGCCAACCAGCCTCAGAGGAATAGGGCTAATGAAGGGAGAGTGAGAAAAAAAATCTGCAGGCTGTGGCAAGAATACAGATTTCACTTAATTGGGAGCAGGTATTGGTGCATGCTTCATTCTGTCTAATTGGTGAGGGGGTTCATAAAGAGGAAAGGGAAAGAACACATAAAGTTTATATGAAAAAATGCACTCATAAACTGAAGCTTGGTTGATGCTGTTGGAGAAGGAACTTTAATTTAGGAGGATTGGCTGTGCGAACCAGGTTTTGATCTCCCAGGAGGATAAGGAAGAAAATGAAACCAAAGGGAACTTGATAAAATCACCAAGCTTGTATATAATCTCCAAACAATAGGTTTCACTGAGCAAAATCAGCCTCAATCAATATGGTTCTTCTTCTAAAATTACAAATGAAAAACTATGAAATTACAATAAAAGCCTGATTGCCGTTACATGAGGAAAGTGTTTTGGGAATGGAAGGAGGGAGGGCTATGTAAAAGAAACCCTGAATATTGCAAATCTTTTCCATTGTGGAGGCTAATGTTTGGAAGTGTTTATCGCAAACACCTTGATTAAACTCTGTTGAAGCAAAGTGTTTTTACTGAAGATATGATGATTATTACCATGGTGTTGATAGTAGGTCATATTTGATCCTCTCCTTTACTGGGGCAGATTGCAGCTGAAAGTCCTAAGGTCACCAAACTTAAGACCTAAATTTTAGTAATATTTTTGGGCCTAGTGAATCAACCCAGACCTATTCTCATCCAACAATTTTTATGTTGAGGTGCATGGTCTAAGATGGCCTGTTTGGAATTATTGGTAATGAGTTTTAGCACAGGAATTCATTGATTTTTTTCTTGCATTTAATGCAATACCTCAAATCTGGGAAAGTTGACATATCTGCATTTCACCTGCCTCTTGTAAGTGCGATGAGGTAAATAGTTCTTGGGTGTTATTCATCTGTATGCCTCTCTCCTTTTATTATTCTGTACAATATCTAACCCAAGTTAGCCATATGCAAATCAATCTATATTTGTTAGTGTGGATGCACTCCATAGGGAGTGGGGGGGGGTGGCGAGTGCTGTCATAGGAAAAAGATATGGAAAAAGATTTTTAAAAAGTAAGGATGGTAAAGTATGCGCAGTTTGGTCCTCTGGAAGTCTCATGGCCAATGGAAGTAAATCCTTGTAGCGCCGAAGACTTGAAGAGGTTCATGCATGGTTGCAGCCTGTATACTAAGCTTAATTGATTACAAACATACAAACATAGAAACATACAAATTGGGAGCAGGAGTAGGCCCCTCAAGCCTGCTCTGCCATTCAATAAGATCATGGCTGATCTGATTGTACCTCAACCCCACATTCCTGCCTACCCCAGATAACCTTTCACCCCCTTGCTTATAAAGAATCTATCTACCTCTGCCTTAAAAAAATATTCATGGCGGAGAGACAGAAGTGCCTCAGGGAGATTAGTTTAAGTTCTAAAAATCTAAATTAAAAAAAGAAAAAAATTTAAGACATGTCTCCTCAGAGCTGGGACATGTCAAAGAATTTTTATAAAAAATTTTATTCAATTTATAAACACTTCATGAAACCTCATCCCGTGGATGAGATTCCATGAAAGAGCCCACCTGGGCTCTTCACCTGCCCGCTAACCTTAAGTTTGGACGGGCAGCTCAGTTTATTCATTTAATTAGTTCTTAAATGGCCTTAATAGGCCTGTGACAGTTCGGCGGGCATACAGCCGACTCGGCTGCGCACCCGCTGAATTGAAAATCTAAATGACGCGCGTTGACTTCAGGACGTACGCCTGATGTCACCCTGCGTCATTTTATATCTCGCAAGCAAGCTCCGCCCCCGCACGCCAAGCCGAAAATTTTGGCTATAGACTCAACTTCCACTGTGTTCTGAGGAAGAGAGTTCCAGAGCATCACAACCCTCTGAGAGATAAAAATTCTGCTCATCTCTGTCTTAAATGGGCAACCCCTTATTTTTAACCAGTGACCCCTAGTTCTAGATTCTCCCACAAGAGAAAACATCCTCTCCACATCCACTCTGTCAAGACCCCCCAGGATCTTATATGTTTCAATCAAGCCACCTCTTACTCTTCTAAACTCCAGTGAATACAAGCCTAGTCTGTCCAACCTTCCCTCATAAGACAACCCACTCATTCTAGGTATTAGTCTGGTAAACATTCTCTGAATTGCTTTTAACAGATTTACATCTTTCCTTAAATATGTGGACCAACACTGTACACAGCAGTATAGATTCTATAGAGTTTGGAAGCCAGGCTGCTCATGCCCACAAGCCATCCCCCCCACCCCACCACCCCCACTTTCTGACCCCTTTAGTATCCACAGGAAAGCACTATGATACACTGCAGCAGTACTTCACCTCTTAATCGGGCCATAGAGTGGCCACAAGAGAGTCAGTATGTTGTAGATTACTGATGGAGTGCAAGAGATCCTTGAAAAAGAGCAATGAATAAAAATTGATTCTATAAGGCATAAAGTGATTATGCGCCTAGAAATTAAATTATAATGCAACTCAGTATGGTTTAAGCAGTTATCTCCAAGCTGATACAACAGACAGTTAGGATCATGCTTTATACAAACCTGTCGACAAGGACCAAATGCATTTGGAGTTGAGATATATATTATTATTAAAATCAGTGATCATTTTTCACTTTTTAAAGCTCAAAAGGAATTGATTATTATGCCTGCAAGCCGTATTGACATAAATATGACCAATTTATTTTATTAGTTCCACTGATATGATATGGTTTGATCATGTCGATTTAAACAGTCACCTATCTTTATTAAAAAGTGTTTGGCAAGCAATCAAAAATGATTTGCAGATACTCAAAATCAGCCAATTCGATTAACTCCACGTGATATCAAAAAACGGCTGAAAGCACTGGATACTGCAAAGGCTATGGCCCTGACAATATTCTGGCAATAGCACTGAAGGCTTGTGCTCAGAACTTGCCACGCCCCTAGCCAAGCTGTTCCAGTACAGCTACAACACTAGCATATACCGGGCTATGTGAAAAATTGCCCAGGTATGTCCTGTACACAAACAAAAAAGCAGGCCAAATCCAACCTGGCCAATTACCGCCCCATCAGTCTCCATCATCAGTAAAGTAATGGAATGGGTCATCAACAGTGCTATCAAGCGGCTCTTGCTAAGCAATAACCTGCTCACTGATGCCCAGTTTGGGTCCGCCAGGGCCACTCAGCTCCTGACCTCATTACAGCCTTGGTTCAAACATGGACAAAAGAGCTGAACTCCTGAGGTGAGGTGACAGTGACTGCCCTTGACATCAAGACTGCATTTGACAGAGTGTGGCATCAAGGAGCCCCAGCAAAACTGAAGTGCATGGGAATCAGGTAGAAAATTCTTCACTGGTTGGAGTCATACCTAGCACAAAGGAAGGGTGTTGAAGGACAGTAATCTCAGCTCCAAGACATCACTGCAGGAGTTTCTCAGGGTAGTGTCCTCAGCCCACCATCTTCAGCTGTTTCATCAATGACCCTCCTTCCATCATAAGGTCAGAAGTGGGGATGTTCGCTGATGATTGCACAATGTTCAGCACCATCCGCTACTCCTCAGATACTGAAGCAGTCCATGTCCAAATGCAGCAAGACCTGGACAATATCCAGGCTTGGGCTGACAAGTGGCAAGCAACATTCGCGCCACTCAAGTGTCAGGCAATGACCACCTCCAACAAGAGAGAATCCAACCATCACCCTTTGACATTCATTGGCATTCCCATCATTGAATCCCCCACTATCAACATCCTGGGTGTTACCATTGACCAGAAACTGAACTGGACTAGCCATATAAATACTATGGCTGCAAGAGCAGGTCAGAGGCTAGGAATCGTGCAACGAGTAACCCACCTCCTGACTCCCCAAAGCCTGTCTGCAATCTACAAGGCACAAGTCAGGAATGTGATAGAATATTCTCCTCTTGCCTGGATGAGTGCAGCTCCCACAACACTCAAGAAGCTTGACACTGTCCAGGACAAAGCAGCCCGCTTGATTGGCACCACATCCACAAACGTTCACTCCCTCCACCACCGACGCACAGTAACAGCAGTGATTATTATCTACAAGATGCATTGCAAGAATTCACCAAGGCACCTTCAACAGCACTTTCTAAACCCATGACCACCATCATCTAAAAGGACAAGCGCAGCAGATAGATGGGAACACCACCACCTGGAAGTTGCCCTCCAAGTCACTCACCATCCTGACTTGGAAATATATCGCCGTTCTTTCACTGTCGCTGGGCCAAAATCCTGGAATTCCCTCCCTGTTAGCATTGTGGGTGTACCTACACCACATGAACTGCAGCGGTTCAAGAAGGCTGCTCACCACCGCATTATCAAGGGGAAGTAGGGATGGGCAATAAATGTTGGCCCAGCCATCAAAGCCCACATCTCATGAATGAATAAAAGAAAAATCATTGTTGAGGTTTTTATGATTCAGTCAAAATGTGGGTGTTCCCACCAGGAAGGGCTGGAATGTTAAAAATTTTATTCGTTCATGGGATGAAGGCCTCACTGCCTAGGCCAGCATTTATTTCCCATCCCTTAATTGCCCTTGAAAAGGTGGTGGCATGTCACCTTTTTGAACTGCTGCAGTCCATGTGGTGTAGATACATCCACAGTGACATTAGGAAAGAAGTTCCAGGATTTTGACCCACCAACTGGGAAGGAATGGTGATATAGTTCCAAATCAGGATGGTGCGTGGCTTGAAGGGGAACTTGCAGGTTGTGTTGTTCCTATGCATCTGCTGCCCTTGTTCTTCTAGGTGGAAATACACAGCAACTCAATCTCACACCTAGAGTATTGCGTACAGTTTTGGTTTCCTTACCTAAGGAAGGATATACTTGCCATAGAGGAGTTCACCAGACTGATCTCATGGTGGGATTGTCCTATGAGGAGAGGTTAGGAGACTGGGCCTGTATTCTCTAGAGATTAAAAGAATGAGAGGTGATCTCATTGAAGCATACAAAATTCTTACAGGGCTCGACAGGGTAGATGCAGGGAGGATATTTCCCCTGGCTTGGAACCAGGGGACTCAGTCTTAGAATAAGAGTTTGGCCATTTTGGACCAAGATGAGGAGAGATTTCTTCACTCAGAGGGTGGTGAATCTTTGGAATTCTCTACCCCAGGGGGCCGTGGAAGCTCAGTTGTTGAATATACTCAAGACAGAGATCGGTAGATTTCTAGATTTTAAAGATATCAAGGAATTGTGCGGATGACACAAAGATTGGCCGGGTGGTTAACAGTGATGTTGAGTGTCTTGGGCTACAGGAAGATATAGATGGGATGGTCAAATGGGCAGATAAGTGGCAGATGGAATTTAACCCTGAAAATTGTGAGGTGATACTCTTTGGAAGGAGTAATTTGACAAGGAAGCATTCAATGAACGGCATGATGCTAGGAAGTTCTGAGGAACAAAGGGACCTTGGCGTGTGTGTCCATAGATCTCTGAAGGTGGAGGGGTGTTAGTGGGGTGGTGAAAAAGGCATATGGAACACTTGCCTTTATCAATCGAGGCATAAATTACTAAAGTAGGGAGGTCATGTTGAAGTTGTATAGAACCTTGGTGAGGCCACAGCTGGAGTACTGTGTGCAGTTCTGGTTGCCACATTATAGGAAGGATGTGATTTCACTGGAGGGAGTGCAGAGGAGATTCACCAGGATGTTGCCTGGGATGAAACATTTAAGTTATGAAGAGAGATTACATAGACTTGGGTCGTTTCCATTGGAGCAGAGAAGACTGAGGGGGCGACCTGATTGAGGTGTACAAGATTATGAGGGGCATGGACAGGGTGGATAGGGAGCAGCTGTTCCCCTTAGTTGAAGGGTCAGTCACGAGGAGACATAAGCTCAAGGTGAGTGGCAGGAGGTTTAGGGGGGGGATGTGAGGAAAAACTTTCTTACCCAGAGCGTGGTGATGGTCAGAAATGCACTGCCTGGGAGGGTGGTGGAGGCGGGTTGCCTCACATCCTTCAAAAAGTACCTGGATGAGCACTTGGCATGTCATAGTATTCAAGGCTATGGGCCGAGTGCTGGTAAATGGGATTAGGTAGGTAGGTCAGGTGTTTTTCACGTGTCGGCGCAGACTCAATGGGCCGATGGGCCTCTTCTGCACTGTGATTCTGTGATTCTGTAATTCTGTGATTCTGTGATTGAATATGGGGATAGTGTGAGAAAATGGATTGAGGTAGATGATCAGCCATGATCTCGGTGAATGGAGGAGTAGGCTTGAGGAGCTGAATGACTCACTCCTGCTCCTATTTCCTATGTCTCTATGTTCCTGTATGAGGCAGTTAGATGAATACCTCTGACCCAACATGTTAGATGTCTTCCTAGAACTTGCTGCTTTTATTTCAGATTTTCAGCATTTGCAGAGTTTTTTTATTTTTATTTCACAAAGCCCCATTTCTCCCCTCTCAAAGTTTTAAAGGCTGTGCCCCTTCCTGGGTGGCTGTTGGTGGACTTTTTCCTGTTGTCTTGGCCTCTGATGGTATAAGGAGGTACAAAAACACCAGCCTGCACTTTCACCAAGTCAGCTTGACTCAGAAGTCCTTTAAAAATGGCGGCTGGGTCCCGATTCTGGGATACTCGACCCAATTCCTGGGCTTTATAATTCTTGGGAGTGCCTTTAAAGGGTGCAGGCTGGTTCCTGTCAAATGCCTGCATCCAGCACTCCTGACCTGGCCAGCTCTATTACAGCGATAAGCATGTCCTACACCTCCGCAATTTTCATTGTGTTGGGCCAGGTTTTTAAGTTCGTGCTTCACAGCCCCTCAGGAATAATGAACCCTAGTGTGCACGAGGAAGCCTTTTAAGACGTATGTTTAAAAAGACCCCTTCATGTCACCATGCCAAGTTACACCCCCCACCCACTCCATGTCCCCTCATGCCCCCTATGCCAATTTATGCCCTTCAACTCACCCCTACCTTATAGCCCCGTATGCTCCCTATGCCAATGTCTACCATTTCACCCACCCCCCTCAGGTTCCTCATTCCCACTATTCCAAGCTCTGGCCCTTCCATGCCCATTAACTCACTTTCTAGAGCAAATGAATACCATACTGCATAGCGGGTGTATAAAAAAAATGCTTTGAAAAAATGTAATCCAGTGATAACTTTCTCCTATGCTTGAAAAAAATAGTCTGGACTACAAGCTAATAAAAATGTTAATCATCCAGGCCCTTTGAAGTTTCAGAAAACCACAAACCACAAACCCTTGAAACTATTTAACTTGTGTCAACTAACATTGTGAAATTGATGCAGAGATCAGAGAGCCGGAGCTGTCAATCAAACGATGTTTCCTCTGGGGTGCAGATGTTCCAGTATTCCAGTGGCAGTCAGGGCTTTCAGCCAAGCATAGTTAATGAGGATTGGCTGAGAGCCCAGACAGCTATTATAATACTAAAATGCCTGTGTTCCAGAGGAAACATTGTCTGATTGACAGTTCAGGCTCTCTGATCTCTGCATCAATTTCAAAATGTTTGTTGACATAACAAATGATTTCAAGTGTTTGTAGTTTATAGTTTTTGAAACTTCAAAGAGTCTGCATGATTGACAAGTTTATTAGCTTGCAGTCCAGAGTTTTTTTTCAAGCATAAGAGAAAGCAATCAATGGATTGCATTTTTTCAAAGCTATATTTTTACACATGCCACTATATGCTATGATGTTCATCGGTTCTAGAAAGTGTACAGTGAGTCAATGGGCATGGAAGTGGCAGGACTTAGCATAGGAGGCATGAGGGGCCTGAGGGGGTGGGTGGAAGGGCAAAATTTGACATAGGCACATGAAAGGCCTGAAGGGATGGGTAGCATGTGCCTTGAGGGTGAAAATCCAGGTCATTGATATAGTGTTGTACCAAGTAATTTAACCAGGAGCAAAGTATTGCACAGTGAATTGAACAGTATATATACTTTGAACTACCTTCTAGTTTTTGCCTTACCTCTATTTTATCCTTGGTCAATAGACCAGGCAGATAACTTTTTCCCCTAACCCCTGCAAGTTTCACTTTGTAACTGCAATGACAATCTGTTGTAATTCACTCCACATCTCTCCTCTTTTCCCCTTCCCTTAAGTGTCTGGTTGACTTGGTGCCTTCCAACAAGTGAGACATTAGAAGTTAGAAATTCACCATGTGGGGATTCAATGGAAATAACACTGTGGAACAGTGCACTATTGCATCTGTCCCTGTCTGCAATTTAAAGATTTTTAACTGCACAAGCACATTTTATTCTCTTTTACTCCATTGAAAGATGTAAATTATAATTGTATTCCATCCTACATATCTAAAGAGACACAGCCTTCATGGAATAAGTAGTTGACAAACAGGAGTACATTTGGGGAAGCAAGTTTGTCCCATTTTTGCCATAATAAAATTACATGCAATTATAGTAATGAATCTGTCTTGTGCATGTGTAAAAGGCACAGCGCCATTTCAATTTACAGAGAAGTAATCCTACTGACGTTTAATTGAAGATACTTTGGCCAGAATTTTCTGGCCCTGTTGGCATTGGTGGGTGGGGGTGGACAATATGGCAAAAAGGCCAAAAATCGGTTTTATGCCAACGTGAAAGCAGTTTCTGATCATCCACTCTATCCGTCAATAGCGGGCTCTGTTTCCCGCCACTGTACTTTGGGAACATCATTTTAATATATTTGCTTCGAATTATAAGCTCTGCCAGTGGCCGTGAAAGTGACTGTGGCTCCTTCCAGGGCTCCACAGGTGACCTGTGCGATACCTCGCAAGCCTCCACGCATAAGTGTATCCAGGAGGTCATGGACGCCATCTTCACAAAGGCACAGAACTTTGTGCATTTCGCCCAGGATCAGGAAAGCCAGGAAGCAAGAGCGCTAGGATTTGCTCCGATCTCAGGTTTTCACAGGTGACAGTTGCCATTGACTGCACTCACATAGAGTCATAGAGTCATAGAGGTCTACAGCATAGAAGAAGGCCCTTTGGCCCATCAAGTCTGCGCCGGTCAAACAAGTACCTAACTATTCTAATCCCATTTTCCAGCAGTCGGCCCATTGCCTTGTATGCCATGACACTGCGAATGCACATCCAAATACTTGGGGCGAAAGGGATCAAAGGGTATGGAGAGAAAGCGGGAGCAGGTTATTGAGTTGGATGATCAGCCATGATCATAATGAATGGTGGAGCAGGCTCGAAGGGCCGAATGGTCTACTTCTGCTCCTAGAGTCTATGTTTCTATGTTTCTACTTCTTAAATGTTATGAGGGTTTCTGCTTCTACCACCCTTTCAGGCAGTGAGTTCCAGATTCCCATCACCCTCTGGGTGAAAAAATTCTTCCTCACATCCCCTCCAAACCTCCTGCCCCTTACCTTAAATCTATGATCCCTGGTTATTGATTCCTCCACCAAGGGGAAAGGTTCCTTCCTGTTTACCCTACCTATGTCCCTCCTAATTTTATACACCTCAATCATGTCCCCCCTCAACCTCCTCTACTCCAGGGAAAATAACCCCAGTCTATCCAATCTCTCCTCATAACTAAAACTCTCCAGCCCAGGCAACATCCTGGTAAATCTCCTCTGCACTCTCTCTAGTGCAATCACATCCTTCCTATAATGCGGATTCCAGAACTGCACGCAATACTCTAGCTGTGGCCTAACCAACGTTTTATACAATTCCAGCACAACCTCCCTGCTCTTATATTCTATGCCTTGGCTAATAAAGGCAAGTATCCCATATGACTTCTTAACTACGTTATCTACCTGTCCTGCTACCTTAAGGGACCGGTGGACATGCACATCAAGGTCCCTCTGATCCTTGGTACTTCCCAGGGTCCTACCATTCACCATACCTTGTTTGTCCTGCCCAAGTGCATCACCTCACACTTACCCAGATTAAATCCCATTTGCCACTGATCAGCCCATTTAACAGCCCATCTATATCCTCCTGTAATCTAAGGTTATCCTCCTCACTATTTACCACCTCACCAATTTTCGTGTCATCTGTGAACTTACTGATCCACCCTCCTATATTCAAGTCTAAATCGTTTATATATAACAGAAACAGTAAGGGACCCAACACTGATCCCTGTGGAACCCCACTGGACACAGGCATCCAGTCACAAAAACACCCCTCGACCATCACCCTCTGCTTCCTGCCACTCAGCCAATTCTGGATCCAATTTGCTAAATTTCCTTGGATCACGTGGGCTCTTAGCTTCATTATCAGTCTCCCATGCGGGACCTTATCAAAAGCCTTGCTGAAGTCCAAGTAGACTATGCCAAATGCATTGCCCTCATCTACACAGCTGGTCACCTCTTCGAAAAATTCAATCAAATTGGTCACGTGGCGCTTAGATCTCTGTGGCAACAAGCAGTCAATTACATCAACCACAAAGGTTTCCACTCGCTGAACGTTCAGCTGGTCTGCGACCACCACAAACACTTCCTACAGGTCAGTTCACGATTCCCAGGAAGTGTCCACGACTCCTACATGCTTAGCAGGTCTCAGATCCCTGACATCTTCCAGGGTCCAGAGAGGCTGCAGGGTTGGCTCCTCGGGGACAAAGGTTACCTGCAGAAGCCGTGGCTGATGATGCCTAGTGCGGCGGCCTCAAACTGCATCAGAGCGACAGTATAACGAGACTCATGCTGCGGCCCGACTTTGGTATAGCAAATAATAGACATTTTGATAATGAGGTTCTGGTGCCTCGGCAGGTCCAGTGGAGCACTGTAATGCGGTCCCCAGAGGGTGTCGTGCATCATCGTCGCTTGCTCCAGTATTGCAATGGGAGGGGAGGATGTGGCTGAGGAGAAGCTGGAGGAGCTGCACGTATCCTCTGATGAGGAGCATGTCGAAGGGGGTGATGATGATGAGGCCCTCGAAGGCAAAGATGCTGGCAATGAGGCCATCGCACTGGCCAGATGAGGCAGGCATGCTTGGGAGGCCCTCATAGCTGCAAGATTCATGGAGGATGATGATGAGATGCAGTGAGGACAGACTTGACATCCTCACCTTGCATCTGTGAACATTTGACTCCTGTGTGCCTGATGACAATGCACATATCCTCAGTGCTCAGGGTCATGCCATGGAGATACAGCAGAGGCCCTAATAGTCGCCAGATTCCAGGAGGATGATGACGATATGCTGTGAGGACAATCCATAGATCTTCACACAGCCTCTCGCTTGCGCTCTGTGATCAGGGGCATATTATAGAGACGTAGCCGTGAAACTTTAAATGCACCTGATCCTTTGTCAGCCTTCAGTATTTGACCCCTTCAGGAGCACAGAGTCACCAAACACAGATGCTGAAGAGATGGGGGCCAGAGAGAATGACGGAACTCTGTGACACATGCTCACGACATCCTGGCAGGAATGACAAGCACCACCAAGGTACAGGCATCAGTAATGCATCCAGCGAGTGTGAAGCCAGACCATCACTTTGGTCTGAAGGTTGCACACTGCACAGGGAAGAGGCCCTGGACTGAAACACTTGCCTTTATCTTGTGAAGGAACCAAGGTTTCACACCTGAGTGGCACGAACACTGCTCATCATAACAAGGAGCCATAGGCAAGGAGACCTTGGAAGTTTATTTACAATAGTGAACATTAAGTAAAAGTGATTAACACCTGTGCCCAAGCTGTGCAATGGCTCAGTTCATAGCACCCTCACCTTTGAATCAGAAGGTTGTGGGTTCATGTCCCACTCCCGGAAAACCAAAAACTGTGAATGTACTCGAAAGAGTAACATGCGATCTGTTGATAACTTGAAAGAGTTACACCTTCCTAACTTTCCTAACCCTGCTGCTTCGTCTCAGTGCTCCCTGGACGTCCACAGCCGAGGTGAAGGCTGCCTGCTGACTGCTGTGACCTGTCTATGATGACCTTGGCGGGCATCCTCTGGAGGGTCAAGACCTGGAGAGCCCTGGCCTGCTTTCGGGGTCCTGCTGTGTGTCAGTGGCATCCTTATCGGCCTGTGGAGCTGGAGCTGCTGATGTCATAGGAAGAGGGGATTTGGATGGGCTGGACAATCCCGGAGTCACCTGGGTGGATGACCCCCGGGTTGTACACCTGCTGATCCTCGTCCCTATGGGTGCCCGAGGGCCACTGACTGATTTCTTCAGAAGGGGAAGTTGGAGTGAGATTGAGCTGTCCTCACCCTTGTGTTGGCACTGTTGGAGGCCAATTATGGCATCAGCAATAGAGTTCAGCCCGCACAGCAGTGCAGGACTGATGTCCTGGACCGAAGTCTCCGTGGCAGCCGCCATCCTACCAGTGTTTACCTTGGTGCGTTTGCATGCTGATGCTATCACCTCAGACTGAAGGCGGATGGACTCCTCCATCATGCCTTGAAATTTGAGGAGTGCAGCGGACATCCCTTCCTGATGTCCCCGACCTTACCTTTGCAGCTCCAGCAACTGAGGTATGACCAAGTCCAGAGGCTCCTCATCTGACTCAGACGCAGCAGATTTCTGGCCTCCAGCAGTCCTCTGCGTGCCAGACACCTGGAAAGCCCTTGCCTCCGCGCCACCTGCTGTGGATCAGACAATGAGATGTGCTCACCAGATTGTGACCCTGAGGCTGCTTTAGAACTAGGTCCCAACAACGTGTGCGTCTCTGCTCTGGTGGAGGGTGTGGGTGAGCGCTGTGATGGGCCTTCAATTAGGGTGTCATCAGATTCTTCTTCCGAGGTATCTTCGGGGCTTGAGTCGAGAGCCTGGGTTGTGGACCCCCTCAGCTGCTTCCCAGATGTGCCTGTGAAAGTAAGGAGAGGTAATTAGTTCATGGCACAGGACTGTGAAACAGGGGGCTTCATGCAAAGCATGGCTGTCTGATGGATGTTGCATTGCTGGATCCTCACTTGGTTCAGCACCGCCGACCTCTCCCTCAGTACAGGAACGGTCCAGATCATCACCGACCAGATGGATGACTCTATTTTCAAAGTCTGTGAGGACCTTGATGTTGGGCATTCCTCCACCAGTCTGTGACCTCTCCCTTTTGTTGTGTGTCAGCTTGCCCTGCAGGATGGAGAGAGTGTAAGCAAGTCACCTGCCAGGCCTGGCATGTGTAGATGGTGAGTGGTGCCATGGATGGGATGAGGACACAATCCACAAGGCAGATGAAAGATATATGTGAGAGAGTGAATTTCGATGGCCATTGAGCTGATAGTGAGTGAGGGCCCTGTGGATGAGTGATGGGTTTGTGAGTGTGTGAGTTGAGAGTAATGAAAAGAGTGACTTACCCTGGCGGAATGGAAGAGATCATTCATCCTCTTTAAGCACTGGGTGGCTGTCCTTTTTTGCAGGGTGTTGGCGCTGACCACTGCTGCCACTGCCTCCCATTTTGGATTTGTCACCTTGCTTGCTGGCCTTCATCCAGACCGGGGGTAGAAGACTTCACGGCGGCCCTCCACTGCATCCAGTAGGCACTGGAGGAAGGTGTCGCTAAATTTGGGGACAGCATGTTTCCTCCCTTTGGCAGCCATGACTTTTCAGCAGCTTCTAATGTCTTAGAGAGTGCTAGCTCTGTGCAGGGGTGCCCATTAAATATGGCTTCCAGATTACTTAAGGCCTGACGTGATGGTGGGATGGGTGAATCGGAAACTGCACTGCCAACTATCTGGCATGTTTCCTGGCAATGCATTATTAATGAGGTGGTACGTATCGGGAATGGGGCAATATGGCGCGAAAACCTGCCATTGCGGCCGATGGGTAAAGCATCCTTTTTCCTGCCTGCTTCTGCACTTAGTGCAAATCTAGAACAATCCCGCCCTTTGGTTACCCCAGACTTGTTTGATTATTTTTCTTCTTCTTCTTTATGGGTATATCCGTGCCAATCATTGCCCCACGGCCTGACAGGGCCTTCAAGCAGCCTTCCCTCGCCACTCCCACCCAACCACACCCCACCCCCATTCCTCAATGCCCGTGTCCCAATTATCCTTTAGGATTGACTGTTAAATGATTGAGAAGAGCTCAGAGTGATCTGTTGTCTAATTTTCCTCACATTGTCTAATTTTCCTCACATTGTCTTTGGGCCAGAATTTTACACTCACCCGCCAGCAAGTTTTTAGGCAGGATGTAGGAAACATGCAATCGAAGGGATGGGATTCCATCTGGCTTCCCGCCTGCTCCAACTACACAGCAATTTTATGCTGGGGCTGGCAAGGCCACGAACAGGAAGTCGTCCCTTGCCCCAATCGAGGTCCCTCAGTGGCAACATATTAGCCACCTAAGAGCTGTTTCCCACCCAGCCTGAATTTTTAGGCTGCCAGGAGGATTGAAGTTGCTTGGGGGAAGGCCGAAAGGATGGAAAGGGGTGGGGGGCACATCCCTCAGAAGCCCCCTTCTAAAGTTGGATGACCTCCCACCCCCTTAAGGCCCAGTGGACTCTGTACCCCCTTTCCCCCCCACCCCCAGCCCTCAGCCTCTCCCCCAAGACCTAGATTGTCCCCTTCACACCTGCCCCTACACCCCAGGCCTTCCCTACCATCCCTGCCCTGGGACCCCTTGAAATTACCTAGACCTCCAATGTCCAGACTTAGTCTCAGGCGTCCTCCTGCATTTCTTCTTCTGCCGCTGCAGTGCTGTTGTTGCAGGGACTGGAGAGCTGCCGGCCAATCAGATTAGGTGACAGCTCTCTAAGGTGGACCTTGATCCTGAATGGGGGGCGGAAGTCCCGCCTGCAGCCACTTTATGCTCATTTGAGCATGAAATGGCTGCAGGGCCCTTGGAATCAGTGGGGATGCGTTCCCCACTGACTCTTCAGATGGTGGGAAGCAAGACCCCACCATCTGAAAAATTCAGGCCGTGGTCTTCTTATCCCTCCACAAAACCGTCCCATCAGGAGGTTAACTATGGTTCTCCAACCAGTTTGATATATATATGTATTATATATGTTATACTATATTACCTAAAATTGGTATGTGGGTTGCTCTTTTTTTGAAAACTCCTATGTCAACCTTACTGCTATTGGAAATGCCCTTAATAAGTACTTCTAGTACCCATTATGCTTCAAATGGCAATGTAATAAGTGTTTTCAGTGCTCGGGTGTCGCACCTTGTCTATCACAGATTCACAGACTCATGCCTGTGTGACGTGCACAGTAGGTGCTATTGCGCAGGTATATATGTTATATATATAGTCAATTGATTGAACGCAGTCAGTCTCTATTGGCATTGCGATGCTAACATTTTAATTGGAAAGAACATTTTACTTTTGTTGTGAATTTATTTCTTCATTTAAACACTTTTAATGTTTTTTTTCCCTTTTAAGTTTTTGAAAGTATACAGCATATTAATTGAACCTCCCTCTGCCATGCCCTGATTGCCAACTCTTGTGCGATTCAAGTTTGTGCCTTTAGGGCTTACTCCAACTTCATTTTGACCTTAAGACAAGACATCTCTATGCTTTTTCATGTTTTAAATATTGCTGATGAGTTTCCATCGCCACGGTGTTAGAGTTTTTCCAGCCACCTATTGGGTCTCTGGTCTTTTGTGAGCTGTGTGGTCTTCTCTGCCTCTTTTGCTATGTGGCCTTCTCTTATCAGCTATTCATATCTGGCCTCAAATGTCATGGTCCACCTGTTCGCTCCAACTGGTGATCTCTGCCTCCTCCTGGCTATTGTTCACCACCACTTGGTCCCCATTCACTTTGCTGCTGTAATCTATCTGCCCTCTCCCTCACTGTCACTTGGCTGTTCATGCACAGCTGCAGTTTGCATCATTGCTACATGCCCAGTTGAAGGGTTATGCCTTTTGAAACAACCTCCCAACAATGCTTCTTCCTCTTTCAGCTGCTGTCCATCCAGGCCCTGACCTTTATAAACTCTCCCTATAAGACAATGACAACAACAACTTGTATTTATTTATAATTTTTAACACAGTAAAATGTCCCAGGGCATCATCATTTTCCATTCAAGAATAAAAGGGAAGTGCAAGGGGCTGCATACAATTAAGTCTGGAATTAAAAATGATATGCACACTGCAGGATTTATACTTGGTCCTGTTCCCAGCAATACCTCTCTCTTGTTCTGCATTTAAGATCTCTGTCCATGCTGGTTCACTCTATATCATACTGTTAATATAATATAAAAGAAAGCTTGCCTGACCTTCTTTCACCTCCTCAGGTGCCCAGTCAGAGACTTCCCTAGTACTTTATTGTTTCAGTCAAGTAACCAACCCCACAACTGTGTAAACAATTAGGTGAACCCCTACAGAATCCAACATTTGACCTGAATTCTCACAGGGATAAGCTTAAGTGAGTATGTGTAAAAGCATCTAGAAACACCTCAGCACTGTTCCCCCACTGCCTCTGTCCTCTTTTCTGTTATCCCTGTTTTCTCTCTCACACCATCTATTGACTGTCCTCCTTCTCCATATTACCATTTCCCTCTTCCCTCTTCACCCCTGTCACCTGCCTTCCTTTCTCCTCCATGTCTTTGTTTCTCCTCTCCCCATCCACCTTTCCCTCCCATGCTTCCCTTCCTTAGCCCACCTCCTGCCAGCCTTCTACTTTCTTCACTTCCCCCTTTCACTCTCTCAGGCCCCACCTCCCCTCCTGCTTTTCCCCTTTCCTCTCAGCTTCCTCTCCATCCTGCTCTACCTTACACTCTCTTGCCCCAGTTTCCTATCCTGACCTCTTCCAGTCTTTAACATTACAGAATTCCCTGGTCCAATTATCCCTGTCCTCTAACCCTACTGGTTCACTCTGCAGAATGACACCCCCATATACTCCCAGTCACCAATTTGTAAAATCCACCCTCTTGCATCACTCACTCTCCAAGCTGATAGACTACTTTGTTGACAAACACCATCTTGTCTCACTCACCCTGTAGGCTCAAGAGTTATGTAGCTCTTGTCTTCAACCTTTTCCTTAAGATTTTTGGGTTGGAATTTTTTTTCTTTTTTCAAGCCATGAGCCCTTTCCTCGAGCCCTTTCTTGCTTTGAGTTCTGGAGAAGAGTCATACAGACTTGAAACGTTAACTCTGTTTCTCTCTCCACAGATGCTGCCAGACCTGCAGAGTTTTTCTAGCATTTTCATGAACAAATTTGGCTGCAGCCACAAGCTGTGCTGGGGCTTTCTGCTATAACACAAGCTGAGAAAAGCTGTCTCACTGAACCAGATAACTTTCCTGATCTCTATTTCATACCTTTCCAAGAAGCTGTAAAACTTGGTTCTGTTTTCCAAGTAGAAAATGCTGGAAATACTCAGCTGTACAGGCAGCGTCTGTGGAGAGAGAAACCAAGCTAACATTTCAGGTTAATGACTTTTAATCATTTTTTGTTATTATTTCAGAAATCCAGTATTCTGAGAACTTTGCTTTTGCATTAGATTCAGTTTCGTACTGTCATTATGTTCGCTAGTGATCAGATTTATAATGTCCCCATATCAGCAAAACGAAAGATTTTATCCTTGATGATTAACTCCAATTCTATCTAGTTTCCAGGTGTTCAAGGTCAGCCACTCCTATTCATACCAGAGCTACTATTCTGGACTAAATTTAGCATGGATTTTTTCCCTCTAGTATACTGGTATTATAGCTCATTCCTCTGTCCATAGGTTTCAAGCAGCATTAACATTGTACTTCTGCAGGGAGTTATTGAACTCATCCATTTAACTCTGGGTGTTGAGCTATCTAGTGTGGTAACATGTAATTAATTTAGAGACCATCAGCAATGGCAAATTTATAATCTAAGTCTAGAAACTAGATAGATTATGTGTGAATTAGCATAATAGAATGAGCAAAGCTGAAGAAGCATACTGGGGGCATGAGCACAGCAGTGAGCAAAGCAAAGGAGAGAAGCACAGTGTAGGCAAAATAAAAGAGGAGTAAATGTTGTTTAGGGAAACCTAACAGCATTGTGGAGGGGTGTAATTTCAACTATTAACATAAATACTGTACAAGACCACTGGGCTGAATTTTAACAGTCAAAACAAGTAGGCTGGGGTTGGGTGAAATGTTAAGACTTTAAAAATCTCAAAGCTGATTCAAAATTGTCCATTTCCGTTTTTTTAAATATTTATTCTTTCATGGGATGTGGGCATCACTGGCAAGGCCAGCATTTGTTGCCCATGCCTTAGTCCTGCTTGAGCCTAGTGGCTTCCTCAGCCACAGGAGGCAGTTAAGAGTCAACCACATTGCTGTGGGTCTGGAGTCACATGTAGACCAGATCAGGTAGAGATGGCAGATTTCCTTCCCTAAAGGACATTAATGAACTAACTGGGCTTTCACAATAATTGATGATCAGCATTACTAGCTTTCAATTCCAGATTTTGTTAATTGAATTTAAATTTCACCAGCTGCCATTTGAACCTGTGTCCCCAACACATCAGCCTAGGCCTATAGATTATTGGCCCAGTGACATTACTACCATGTCACCATCTCCCCATGGGTTTAATGCAGGCAGGTCAATGGGTGGATGGCCAACTGCCCCCAGGAGGCAGGTTAGGCATTTAAATACTTTAATGAGGCTGGCAGCCTCAGGTTTAACCTGCTCTATGGGTCAAGCCACGGTCGGCCGAGTTTCTGAGGCCTCGGGAATCCCGGCATCTAAAGGGAAGTGACAGCTTCGGAGAGAAAGTAAGTGATTCCACTCCCCCAGGCCCCCAGCATCAGCTCACTCCCACCCCCCAATACTACCCACATGTCCCCCATCCTGCAATCAGGAATTATTCCCCACCCAATCACCCACCCCCCTCCCCCCACACTGCCCCCCCCCCCCCCCCCCCCCCCCCACCAAAGCTGCACCTTACCTGCAGCTGCAGTCCTCTCCAAAGCCCTCCCCACTAACAAGAAGATAAGCCTCTCCATCAGCTTGCCTTCCGGATGAGGAACCTATCAAAGTAAAACTATGAATTGTTGAGTCAGATCTCCATAGAATTCAAGGAAATTTGACCCTTTGTGTTCCCCGACAGCAACTCTGTTTCCAACTCACCACCCCCACCTCCACCCCTCCCCCAACCCCACCATCAATGCCTCCTTGGCCTATGCAGCCACCCGGTCAAGATTCAGCCCATTGTATCAGCCAACTCTGTCACTTCATTCCTCCAATATAGTATTCATTCTTCATTAAGTAATTCTTACAACTGTATTTTATGTTACAGATAGGAAACATGGATAGGCATTATGTCTTGCGAGATACTGGACAATTAAGAAGCAAACTATGTATGAAAATGACGCTGTTACTGGAACCTAGTGTAAGTGGTATAAGATGAACGGAACTTTTAAAAAAAATTGTTATCCAATCTGCTTGGAAACCAAGTAATGTAATTTATTAGTTGTAACTCTCTGTGTTTCTTGCTTCCACAACAGAAACAAAATGATTATCCAGATTAATTGATGCCACATCAATGTTAGCTGGATAGAAACTAGGGTCAGCAAACCTGCATTAAATTAAATTAAATGAAGGTGGGCGTTGTTATCTCCATGGTGGGCAATATTTGGGTTGGAATAAACAAGAACAATTTGCTCCAAAAACATCTCTAAAGTGACAGTGAGAAGAAAATAACTTGTATTTGCATTTGTATAGTGCCTTTCACATTCAGGGTGTCCCAAAATGCTCGAAGTCAATGAATTATTTTGAAAGTGTTGTTTGGTGAGCAAACACTGAGCCAATTTGCAAACAGCAATATCCAACAAACAGAGATAAGTGGTCAGACAAATTTGCTTTTGGAGGGAATTTGGTTGACAAGGGCATGAAGAGAATTGCCCAGTTCTCCTTCAAATATTGCATGGGATCATTTAAGTTCATCTGAACAGGCAGACAGGACCTTGGTTTAATATATCATCCAAAAGGTAGGGCCTCCAACAGTGCAGGATTCCCTTTGTACGGCACAGGCAGGGGTGATCCTTGCACTCCTATATGCTTTGGAGACTTGGATAACCTGCAGCATGCACCTCAGAGCATTGGAGAAATATCACCAACAGTGCCTTCGCAAGATCCTCCAAATCTGGTGGCAAGAAAGGAGGTTTAACAGTAGCATCCTCTCCCAAGCCAACATGTCCAGCATCGAGGCATTAATCACTCAAAACCAGCTCCGATGGGCAGGACATGTTATTCTTATGCCTGATACCAGATTCCTGAAGCAACTGCACAACTCGGAATTTAGTTCAGCAGGAGATTTCCAGAAGGACAGTGGAAATGCTTTAGGGATGTCGTCAAAGGATCCTGGAAGAGGTCAAACATCCCTGCTGACTCATAGGAGTCCCTGAAATTAACAGAATTGAAGAAGGGGCATACGGACTTGAAACGTTAACCCTGTTTCTCACTCCACAGATGCTGCCAGACCTGCTGAGTTTTTCCAGCATTTTCTGTTTTTATTTCAGATTTCCAGCATCCGCAGTATTTTGCTTTTATCATGAGAGTCCCTGGCTTGTGACCGACAAAAATGGAAAAGGTACTTTTGGGAAGACAGCGAACACGTCAAGAGCCTTCGTCGGAAACACTCAGAGGTGAAGTTGAGGCATTGAAGAGAGTGCACAAAACTCCTAACAACTCATCTACCTGAACCTTCAAAATCACCTGCCCAGAATATGGCAGAGTCTGCACATCATGCATTAGACTTATTGGCCATTTCATAACTTATCGAACCAGAGAAGAAATACGTTATTCTCGATCCAAAGGGATTGCCTAAGAAGAGACAGGCATCGGTCTGGTTTTTATGCTCAAGTCCTTGGGGAACATCACATTTACCCTACAGCAAATGGATAAAGGGGAAACTGTAGATATGCTGTACTTGGATTTCCAAAAGGCATTTGGGTGCGACATCAAATGTCACTATACAAAATAAAAGCTTATGGCATAAGCTGAGGTAGCATATTTGCATGGATAAAGGACTGGTTAGCTAACAGGAAGCAGAGGGTAGGGATAGGTGGGCCATTTTTGGGTTGGTAAGCCGTAACTTGTGGAGTGCCACAGGGATCAGTGCTGGGGCCTCAACTATTTACAACCTTGATCAATGACTTGGATGAAGGGACCAAATGTATAGTAGCTAAATTTGCCAATGACACCAAGATAGGTTGGAATGTAAGTTCTCAAGAGGAGGTAAAGTATCTACAAAATGATATAGATAGGTTAATTGAGCGGGCGAAGTTTTGACACATTCAATGTGAGAAAATGTGAACTTGTCCACTTTAGCAGGACGAAGAGAAAAGCTGCCATTGGTTGCAAGACCTAAAGCTCTGTAATTCCCACTCTAAACCTCTCTGCCTCTCTTCCTTTTTTACCTAATTTCAGAGACTCCTTAAAACCTACCTCTTTGATGAAGCTTTTGGTCACATTTTGTTTGATAATGGCCCTTTGAAGCATGTTGGGACATGTTATTATGTTAAAGGTGCTGTATTAATACAAGTTGTTAATACAATGTAAACATGACCATTGGATACAAATTAGCTAAAGTTGTTATATTAAATTACGGCCATTTGTAAACAATCAAAGCTTAGTAAATACTTTGTGTGCTAATACTCTTACCATAAAGTCTGTCAAAAGTTATTCCAACTACTGCATATAGTGGACAAAACACATTCCCCTGAACTCACCCAGTGTTCTGGTTGACTGTTACAATCCCGCAGGCAGTGGAGATTGTAACAGCCACCTTCCGTATACTTATTCACATAGCTGGCATAGCTGGAGAAACACAGCAGAGCAACTCAGTTTTGCTTTTTGTTTATGCAGGTTAACAGTTAAATGTTTCCCTAGAAGACAGTGCCTACCTTTTTATAATCAAAGGCTGAAATTATGACAAACTTGTGGAACAAACAATAAAAAAATCCTTTCACCTGTCGCTCTGAATGTGAATCAAGTAAATCAGGTAGTCTATTCAGTTTAAGGTTCACAATTTGCAATGCGTATAATTGATCTGAAATCTATAGATTTTTATTAGCCAAGGTTGTTAAGGAATATTGCGTCAAGACGGTAGATGAACTATCTGTTTCTACTCCCCTTCCTATGATACATAATGGGGACTATTTTTAAACAAATATCTTTTTGCTTTTACATGCTCGATGCCTGTTGAGTAAGATGCACAAGAAGATGAAGTTACAGAACCCTATGTTGAAACTCTTTTAAATCTCAATGCAACTATTTTATTAAACTTGACACCTCAAAACTGTTCATAAATGAAATTGGAATGATAGATGTTGAGTGTTTATTTAAAATCAGGAGTCTTGTAATAAATGCAGCCCATGATGCAGACATGCTCCATTCCCTGTGTCATGAAGCATCCATTCCATGTTTTATGACAGATGAAGTCAGCCAGATGATTGACACAGGAAGTGCTCAGAGAGGGTGTGATATAGGAACACATGGCTCAAGAAGATGGTGAAGTTAAACAACATGCGTGAAATATTTTATCTATTTTACACAAAAGTACTCTGTCATTTGTGCACAACATGTCTAAATTCCTTTCAGTTGAAAGAATCACTGGCATGGTCTTCCATAGTTTACCAGCACAGGGTCCTTTATTTATTAAAAAAAATCATACTTTTTGAAATGAAATGTAATGGTGAACATTGCATTGCATTAAGAACACAATGACATTGTTTAATTGCTGAAATTCTGATTCCAAGGGCAAAATATTGCACTTGCCGGGCAGGCATGCGCACGAAAATGACGCACGATGACGTCGGGCGAGCGTCCTGATGTCATCGCGCACTCGCGCAATATTTTGGTCGGTGGGTGCGCACAGAAGTCGGCAGTGCGCCCGCTGACAACTAAGTGGCCTATTAAGGCCCCCGATGAACTAATTGATTGAAATTTTTCGCTGCCCCTCCAACCATTCGGCTGGCGGGCAGGTGAGAAGGCCAAGTGGCCTTTGAAATTTTGGCGACGCCTCATCCATAGGCGGGATGAGGTTTCGACCAGTGTTGTAAGCATAATTAATAACTTTTCAAACTCATCTCTAACATCCCTGCTCATGTCATAGAGTCACATGAGGGGACATGTTTTTAACATTTCTAATTTCTTTCTTTATTTTTAAAAAATCTTCAGTTCCCTAGGCAGCTTTGTGCCTCAGGGAGCTTTTAGTGTACGCACCCACGTGCATGCGCAAACTTCCTCACTCGCATCCCACCCCGGCAGTGATGAACGCTGCAGCGTGTTTCATGCTGGCTGGCCGTTAATTGGCCAGCCAGCGTGAAATCGTGTTTGGTGCCCGATTGCGGGCAGCGGTCCATTTCGCGGCCGCTCCCGCTCGGCCCTGCCGAACCTGCCCGACAACCGGAAAATCCTGGCCCAAGATCATTAAAATTGTTTTTAACAAAATCTTTCCATTAATATGGATTGTTACCTGCAAGCCATCCTGAAGTGCATACTTTAGGAAGAACATAAGCCATTTTAAGGACAATAAAAAGCTCGCTAGGTTCAAAATAAACCCTGTCACATGTTCATAGATCAGCCCCATCTACTCACCTTATTTGTCCCTTTCTCTCACCAAATGTATTTAATTGTCTCTTGAACCCATTTATACTAACATCTTCAGCGGCCTTCCTGGTAACGTATTTCACAAATTAAGCAAAACCTTTTCACCTAAAGTTCTGCCTAAATTCTATTCTTCCTCCATTTTAAATACTCAATGTCAGAATGTGGCTGACAGGAGCAAGGCAACATTAAATGTCCATCCCTGGTTGCCCTGAGGACATTGAGTTAACCATAGGCCAGGCCCGATAGGGATGGTGGACTCCCATTCCTGGGGGACATCAATTAAATAATTATTTTACAACAAAGGAATGAGATCAACATCCTGGATCTTGGCACAAACTTAATTATACAGAATTATTCTTTTGATTTTCTCCGTATTCTCTCAAGGACGGTAACATCATTTCTATGATTAGGTGACCAAAAATATGCATAGAAGAGTCTGACTAATGCCTTAAGTAGTAATAATCAAATCTCTCTTCATTTTCACTCTAACCATCCTCAAATTATTTTCCTTCTTTCACTTTAGCTTAGCATTGTGCTGATCAATTCATATTTTTTCCAATAATTATCTTTCGGAATTCATGTAAAGATTTTTTTAAGGTGCCAGGTATAATGAAGTCTCCTCATTTAAATTCAAGTTGTTTTGTAACATTGCTTTTCTTTGTACAACCACTTAGATGGTATTGTATGCATAATGTACTATCATTTAGCAATATCATTTAGCAACTACTTCTCATTTTGCTCCCCTGCTCTCATATTAATTATCTCAAACTTATTCACATAAAATTGTATCTGCCATCCACTGGCCCATTAACTTAAAAGATGTAAATGTTCTAAATTTTGTTGCATTGTTCATAATGATTTCTCCTGCCTCTTATTTTGATATCATCTGAAAACCCTTGTCCAAAAGATCTGACGGCCTATATCATGTTTTTTTTTATGTGCAATATGCTCTGCACAGAAGCCATCAACCACCAACATTCGCAATGGGAATGCCAGTGTTAAAATATCAATCCTACTTGTTTTGCTGAGCTATGACTATTACATGTAATGCCACTAGATGGTACTATAATGGAATGCCAATGTTGACTGACACCAATGATGTGCCACTATTATTTGTCAAACCAGTAGGTGGTGTATAATCCTTTCACAGTCAACATGATATCAGAAAAATAGTCAGACAGTTTTAATGTCAGAACTAAAATTCTTAATTTCTAAAATACGGTCTCCAAAAAAACTAAAAAAAACCCTACACATATCACAACAATGTGATTAAATTTGCATATTGAATTGCCTTTTGTGTTCCCACTGGTTTTCTCAGACTAGGTTTTGATTTGATATTTTTATCTCACAAAGATAGGGAGGGCTTTCAATCGCACCTATCCATTCTGAGCATGTCCATTTTGCATCAATGGATATTGAGTGGTATGAGTGTGTGTTTCCCTCACCCCCCCACCCCCCCACCTCAAATCTTGAGTTTCTTTGTTTTCCAAAGGATTTGAAAGAAATTGGAATTTGCAATTCATATTGCATTTGTTTCAGGAATGTGATGACATTTATAAAGATTATATGCTTTGATGTTATGAACTTCTCACAGACAGCAACTCTGAAAATCAAAACCTGCTATTGCGAATGATTAGAAAAGAAAAAAAAAATCTTTATGTTGCAAATGGTTTGCCATTTATTGCTTTGAAAATTCAGTTTAAAAATTGATTATATTTTAAACCATTTAAAGCCTAAAGTTCTCTTGTATATAAAAACTTGAAATTGTGTGAATGATAAACTTTTATGAGGATTTTATGGGGTAATGTTTGTTTATTTATGGCAAGCTATGGCCATCTATTTATAGTTCCCACTGCTTGAGTAGTAATCGGTGGAGCAGATTGTCCAGCTCATGTGGAATTTTTGTTAGATTACTGTCCAGGCGATGAGGGTGAAAATAAACTCCTATCTTCATTAAAGACTGTATAAATTTGCAAACTCACTAACAGTACACTAAAGGACACATTTCCTGTTTCGACATCTTGGCGCATGTCAGGAGTGCATATCAGGAAATTGTGCACGCCATGAAGTGATTCTCTGTCTATTTATTTTATGAAGCAGAAACTTTATGCCTGATTACCTGAAGGCAGAACCTACATTTCTATGACACCTTTATGTCCCAAAGTGCATTACTGCCAATGAAATATTTACCAGTGTTAAAGTAGGGAAACATAGCAGCCAATTTGTACACAGGAAATCCTGCAAACAACAGTGAGACAAATGACCAAATAATTTGTTTTAGTGGTGTTGGTTGACAAATAAATGTTGGCAGACACTAGAACTCCCATGTTCTTTGTCGAATAGATTTTGTGGCCTTCTTTTTCACCTGGAAGTGCAGGAAATGTTTAATTTCATCTGAATGAAAGAATTGGCTGTTGATTGTGTAAATAGTGTTTGGGAGTAGCTAAGAGCACGTTAGGGGAGAGGAAGCTGGACGGTGGAAATATTATGAAGAGTTGGGGTACAATGGTTCAAAAGGAGCTAATGCCATTTGAGATCATAGGCCTCCATATTCCATGAGGCTGTTAGATCCTGCTACCACCAACTCCACTACCTCCCCATTACTACTCATCCTCCAACTGCTAAATCCTAATAATCCCATTTATACCGGATTCGAGTTCCCAGATAACCAGTAACACCCTCCTGAGTCCGGCTGGGCCCCAGGACACTCAGTGTCAGGGTTCGAATATACAATCTCTCAAGTTGCTCATGAACTTACTCAGAGCAGTGACTCTGTCGGCTGAGTATAGATTGTGCAGTGTATCCAACTTCCCAAAATGCAGCAGTACCATTTAGTGAATGGAACTGCTGGAACGTTTTTCTCAGCTTCAAATTTAAAGCGATTTGCAAAAGAAGTAAGTGCGGTGTGAGAAAAAGCTTTTTAACACAGCGAGTGGTCTGGGTCTGGAATGCACTGCCTGGAAGTGTGGTGGAGGCAGGTTCAATCGAGGCATTCAAGAGGGCATTAGATGATTATTTAAATAGAAACAATATGCAAGGTAACCGGGGAAAAGGCAGGAGAATAGCACTGAATCATAATGCTGATTCGGAGAGCCGGAGCAGGCACAAAACAATTCTGTGATTCCAGGAGTCCCTATTCAGTTACTTTTGAAAATTATTTAAAGACAAGCCAAAGAAAAGAATTCAAAAGCCTTATTCAAGTACTTAACTTGGAAGAGGCCAAGGTGTGGCCCAACTGGACTATGCCTTGTACCCCTGAAAAGGGAAAATTTAGTTCAGAAAATTTCACCCTCCCCTTTACAAAGAATCTTTGACCCCCAGATTCCTGCTTTCAACTGGTATATCTTGCATATTGTCTTGGCTCCAGCTTTAAAATCAGTGCCATGATTCAGAATTCCATCACCATTTGTTTTAGGACTCGGTCACCGACATGAGTTACGTTAAGATGCATTTTCAGCAGGAGCTTGCCCAAAGCCTAGCTGCTCCAGTCAGTCCCATGTAGCACTAAAAATCCAGTGGTCTTGAGAAGTGTATAAAATGCAGGATGGACTGTGGTTTTGAAGAGGTCCCAAATATTGAACCATTCTTCAGCTGGTTTGGTCATTCAGGAAACGTTTGGCACCTTAGTGTCGACAGGTTTCTTTGATATCTGCTAGCCTGTGAAGGGAATCAGCAGGGATACTAACAGGGAAGTTAAAACAGATAACAGAAAGGAAAAAAAGGGAGGCAGAAAGCAGCAGAATCCAAGTTGCAAACCTCTGCCCTGGTGAAGGAGAGTTTGGGCTTTTATCAAAGTAATGGTCTCTCTGAAATGAACCAGCAGATGGATGTGCTTAATTTTTATAATAGTACAGGAACCAAAGTTATTCTGATCATACCAATCATCTTTGATCACACTCAATGTTCTGTATGTTTAGTTTGCTGAGGAATAAAGCATTTTTGCAAACTGAACCAAACTATGTTTTGCCTAACATTAACCTTTTGTGTTTTCAGAGGGTTAAAGGAACATGTGTGCTTAAAAGATGGTGATCATTGTATGATGCTGTATATGCCTGCATGCCATTGTAAGATAGAGGTGCTAGGCAGAGCAAGGTTTAATGTGGGACTAGAGAATAGCACTGCTCACAGTATGGTATATAGAGTGGCATGGTAATAGATTGAGAGAGTAGGCCAGAAAGACCACTCTGGATCTAGCCTGCAAGGAGGTAACAGCACCATGCATGTCAGTAACCTGAGATCTGTAAATTGTTAAAGATTAACAATAAAGTGCTCATGTTTAAATATACAAGTCTCAAAAATCTCATCATTGAGACATCTAACAAACCCATATTGCAACATGATAAAAGTAAAATACTGCAGATGCTGGAAATCTGAAACAAAAACAGAAAATGCTGGAAAAACTCAGCAGGTCTAACAGCATCTGTGGAGAGAAAAACAGAGTTAACATTTCAAGTCCATTTGACTCTTCTTCAGAGATAAAGGGAAGTAAAAATGTGATAAAATTTATATGGTTTAAGGGGGGAGTGGAGGAGGTGAAGCTGGATAGAAGGCTAGCGATAGGTGGGGGCAAAGGAGAGATTGACAAAGATGTCATGAACAAAAGGACAAAGGGAGCGTTAATGATAGTGGTAAGGGCTAAAGAGGTGCTCATAGTGGCATAAAGGTAAGAAAGCAAAGTGTGATAATAGCAGGACAAGGGTAAGCACTCTGAAAAGAACAACATGAACAAGTGACTGATGGCCCTTGCAGGGGTGGTGTGGGAGGAGGGGACAGTGGTGGGGAGAAAAAGGTTGAAAATTGGATAAAAACTGGGGATAAAACAATGAATAAATGAAAAAAGTGAAAATAAATAAAAATGATGTCCACTGCTCCATCACCCCCAACACCTCATCCCCCTCCCACGCACCTTCCCATGCAATCGCAGAGGGTACAACATCGGTCCCTTTACCATCTCCATCCTCACCATCCAAGGGCCCAAACACTTCTTTTAGGTGAAGCAGTGCTTCACTTGCACTTCCTGCAGTTTGGTCTACTGCATTCACTGCTCCCAATGTGGGGCAGAATTTTCTGCCTGTTGGGCAGGCGGGACCGACCCAGTCTCTGGCGGGCGGGGAGCTGATCCCCACCGGAGAAGCGGGCCCCACCGCCATTTTACTTGGGCGGGCCAATTAAGGCGTGACATCCGGTGGGAAGCGCTATGCGCTTCCTGTGCGGGCGCCGGTGGGGGGGAGGATTCCCCAAAAGCAAGAGTGCGCTCTTTCGCGCATGTGCACGAAAGAGCGCACATCTCCCTGAGGCTAAGTGCTGCCTCAGGGAGATCGCTGACAGTTTTAAAAATATGAAAATTGAAAAAAAATTCCCTAACATGTCCCCCTCATGTGACAATGTCACATGAGATGGGACATGTTCATAGTTTACATAATAAGTTTATTACACATTTTAAAGCCCTAGATGAAACCTCATCCCGCCGGCGGATGAAGTTTCATGTTTTTTCTATTCCCCGCCGGGGCTCCTGGCCTGCTCACCAACCAAGTTTGGATGGGCAGGTCCTTTAATTGTATAATTGATCCTGTCAATGGCCTCAATTGGCCATTTTCAGGTCGGCGGGCCCGCAGCTGATTTTGCTGCGCCCCCGCTTTCCTGAAAATTTAAATGGGGCGCGGTGACATTGGGGGTTCCGCCCGATGTCATCCCGCATCATTTTGCATGTTGGCAAGCGGGCCCCGCCCCCTGCTTGCCAATGGCAAAATTCTGCCCGTGGTCTCCTCTACATTGGAGAGACCAAACGCAGACTGGGTCACTGCTTTGCGGAACACCTTCGGTCTGTCCGCAAGCATGACCCAGACCTCCCTGTTGCTTGTCATTTCAACACGCCATCCTGCTCTCATGCTGACATGTCTGTCCTTGGCCTGCTGCAATGTTCCAGTGAAGCCCAACGCAAACTGAAGGAACAGCACCTCACCTTCCGATTAGGCACTTCACAGCCTTCCTGAATTAACATTGAGTTCAACAGCTTCAGACCATGAATTCTCTCCTCCATCCTCACCCCCTTTTTTATCCCCTTTTTTTCAATATTCGTTATTATTTCTATTTTTTCTTTTTTTCTTTTTATTCAATTATTTTTATTTTTATTTATTTTCATTTTTATTTATTTATTCATTGTCCTTTATCCTATTTTCAATCTTTTATCCCCACCACTGTCCCCTCCCCCCCACCCCACCTCTGCAAGGGCCATCGGTCACTTGTTCGTGTTGTTCTTTTCAGAGTGCTTACCCTTGTTCTGCTATTATCACATTCTGCTTTCTGACCTTAATGTCACTATCAGCATCTCCTTACCACTGCCATTAACACCCCCTTTGTCCTTTTGTTCATGACATCTTTGTCAATCTCTCCTTTGCCCCCACCTATCGCTGGCCTTCTATCCAGCTTTACCTGCTCCACTCCCCTTAAACCGTATGAATGTTATCACCTTTTTACTTCTCTTTGGCTCTGAAGGATAGTCATATAGGCCTGGAACGTTAACTATGTTTTTCTCTCCACAGATGCTGCTAGACCTGCTGAGTTTTCAAGCATTTTCTGTTTTTATTTCAGATTACAACATGGTTGGCAGCAGTGGGATATCAGTGCTATCAGCATAATATAGCATGGTTGGTAGCAGTGGGAGCTCCTAAAAGATATCACATCAGCGGTGACCTGAAAGGTGGCAGCATTTTAAACGATGAACACAGAACAGTATCCCAAGGTATGAAACGCTAAAAACAGCTGAAGCTGGACAAGAGAGACGTGCACCTAAGAAGAAAAATTGAAGAAGCTTTGCTACAGACTTAGAAGTTGAGGATTTCACCAGATTGAATGGGAGCCCATTTGCAGACCTCTGTATGGCGCAGAGCAAAAAAACTACTTCGATCACATAATGGGTGAGCAACACTACAAAACTTGCAAGACCCTGAATGGCGCTAAATAAGACACTTAGTTAGGTCACAAGATGGTGTGCAAAACAGAAAAAATTGCAAGAACCTGAGTAACGCAGATTCAAAGAACCTGGTCAGTTTAAAAGACGGTGAGCAAAGTTATAAAAAGGAAGCTGTACTTACATTATAGAATAGGTGACAGTCCCAGGGCTCAGCAGATTGCAGCAGTAAGGCATAATAATGCACTGAAGTTTTAAAAAAAAATCAGCTGGCAGAGTTAAAAGTTTAAGCAGAACCTGCAGAGTTTTTAAAAATAAAAACAACATCTGCAGATTTTAAGAACAAAGCGCTGTCACTTTAAGTTTAAATAAAAGGACCCTGATTAGACTGCGAGCCTGCCAAAACTCCCACAGCGCAGGACATTCTAAAAGCCATTTAGGAGTGAAAAAATAGAATCACCCAGAAAAGAAATGCTCCTCCCTTAAGAGTCTAAAACAGAAAAAGGCCCACGATTGCCAGGGAGCCTGCAAAAATCAGGAAAAGTGCGGGAAACGAACACAGAGAAACCGACAGCTGCGGAAACAACCTGAGAGGGAACAAAAATGTTACTGCACTGACAGCCCTCCAAGCGGTAATGACATTTAAAGCAGTAACTACAAAAGAAAAACCAGCCATGAATGGAAAATTAGAAGAGCCAGACATATTTGTGTTATGGAAAGGACTAAACCAGACCAAAGAGTGGGAGTCTTGGAGAAGACAATTTTTAATGTATAGAAGTACAGGATTAAATAAGAGAAGTGTAAGTTGATAAGTTTTTATTTGTCTTTGGTTCATTAGCTGGTGAAATGCTCCACAGCCAACGTATGGATCCATACTCAACAACATTTGGTGAGATATTAAAAGGCTTTGATAGATATTTTAAGCTCCCAATAAAGTGCCGAGGGCAACAAGAGGCCCCAGAGAGAGGGAAAATTCAATAAAGCACTGAGGGCAACAAGACCATGAGGGAGGGCAACAAAAGACCCCAAAGGGAGGGAGCCAAAAGACCTTAGAGTGAGGGACACAGATAGCATTGCAGAGTGAGCAGATGGCTGTGAATGAAGAAAAGCTATCTGAGGTAACTCAAAAGAAGCAAAATATGCAAAAAGTAAATGAAGCTGTTCCACAGGAAAATGTCTGCATTAGAGCTGAACCAGAAGATTTGAAGGGCAAGATTCAAGCTGAGTTTATACCCTTGAAAATACACGATAAACTGAAGCCTTCAATGAACCAAGCTGTTCAAGATCTGAACAAATAAATTTCAGCGACGACATAAAAGTACCAGGAGGGGATAATGACCCTCAGTTCCACAGTTAGTAAGCCAAAGCATGAGTTGGGAAAACTCAACCTGATGTACAGCCAAGCAAGACAGCGGGCAGAAAAGGCATGCGAAGAAGTTGTGATCCTGAAAGACTCGTTGAAAAATAAATACGTAGCCATGGAAAAAGATGAGGAGTGAAAAAGGACATTGAATGTTACTTCAGAAAAAACAGGTTGGAACTATCAGTAGCAACAAAATGACGCACTGAAGGCCAGAGTGAGTTGGCAAGAGCTCAACAAGAAAATAAACAGCTGAAAGAACAGTTGATTGCCCTTGAAGATCAAATGCAAAAGGAATGCGTAACCATTCAGCAACATGAAGAAGCGGAGACTGTCTTAAACAGCAGAATGGAAACCCGGCAGAAGGAACTCAAAGAGATTCTATTGGCTTACAGGAAATGAAACAGAGCTTTGCAAAGAAAAGGAAAACCTGTTGAAAGGCCTTCAAATACGACAAGATTTTCTCAGGTCAATGTTTGTTCCTCTGGACAATTACGAAGAGAAGGAAAATGAATTTAATGTCATTCCAAACAAACTGAAGAACCAGTTGGCAAAGAAGACTCAGCAATATTCTACATACCAGGAGGAAGCCAAAAGCTACAAGAAACAGACTGAAAAGCTGAAGGAGCAGTTGAATGGAAAAGAGGAGGCATTGAAAGGAAAAGCTGTAGAACTTTTCAAGTTGTGAGTGGACAATGAAGCCATGGGAATCATCCCAGATTTGCACTAAGTGCGGTAGCGGGTGGGCATAATGATGTTTTATCTGCCGGCTGTGATGGCAAGATTCACGCCGTATCGTCCCAAAACCATTGCACTATTTATGCATTCCCAGGAAACACGCCATTTCCATGGTGGGCAGGCTCCGATTCGCCTACCATGACATCACCCCGCCACTTCATGCCAGGCACTGCATTTAACGTACAGTCACGTTCAGTGCTTCCAGCTCAGGACTACAGCAAAGAAAACATGGCCCCGAAATACAAGAAGACTACAGCCCTTGAGCACCCTTTGGACACTGTGGACGCCTGCTGTGATGTCTTTTACTCCAGCTCTGGCTGCAGGAGGGGCAGGATCATTAACACTATTTTTTGGTACGCGATGGCAGTGGTGATCAGTGCCAATGCTGCACAGAAGAGGTTGGCCATCCAATGCAGATAGAGGATGAATGATCTCATCCACGCAGCCAGGGTATGTCAACCATCTCATCACTCTAAACTCACACACTCAAGCCCATCACACATTTACTGGCATCTCACTCACTGCCAGCTCAAGAGACATCACCACCCATTCTCACACACATACCCTCAGATGTCCATCTGCTGTCATCTCCTCTGGAGACTGCCTCCTCAGCCCTCACCATCTTGAGGCCACATGCACAGATCAACATGTGACCCCACACACACTCTAGGATACCCTCCGTCCCTAGTACAACCCTCGTCCTGCAGCCTCTTCCCTTGCCTGAGGCCACTTCTTCCCTTCCCCAAGCAAGAACTAGCCCTGCAGCCATTGAAAAGCCACCACATGTGGCTGATCTGGTAGGTAGAGACCTGCCGTGAGTCCCCCTAAAAGTGATGTGGTGCTGTCTGTGATGCCTGGCGCTGATGACTGTGAGTGCTGCCCGAAGCAAGGTAGGCAAACAAACCTTGAAGTCTTGAGCGAAGTGCAGCCCACCAGGTGCACGTTGCTTATATGCTGTTGTGAAATGCGTTGGTGTGTTTTCCCGTTGATGTGGACGGACGATCCAGTGAGGGGGGGGGGAATGATTTCAGCGGGCAGGCCTAATCATGATATGCTGATGTATGAGGTTCCCGACTTCTGATGGCGGAGAACGCGGCCCGCCATCGATGGGCTGAACAGATGATTGCAAACTGGTTTCACACTGTTGTGAAACCAATCACGCCATATTGTCTGTTCATGCCACTGAACACACCCGACGCTGGTGGACAGGGAAAATCCCTGTCCATGCGTTGTACAATTACAGAACTGAAACAAGTTAAGGCTTCACGAGAACCAGACCTGGCCAACAGTGAATCCAAAGTGAAGGAGAAGGTCAAAGATGGAGACAGTAAAAGAAAAGCAGAAATGGGATCGGAAAATGTAAATCTGACACTGAAGCGCAAGGCCGTAAAATAAAAAAAAGGCTGAGTTGAATGAAAGGATTCATAAGTTTGCAAATTGATTTGAAAACAACAGCAAACAAATGTTTGATTGAAATTGTGAAACAAGTGGAAATGAAGATTCCATTTACGAAACGTCAAGGTCCAACGTGGACATGGCGGACACCATCGGGCGAGCGATATTTCTGTCGGCGGGCACAGGCAGGTGCCGGAGTTGTGCCCGCCATTAATTAGAGGCCACTTAAGGCCCTTAACAGTTTAATTGACATATACATGGGGTTAAGGTAGAAGTTGAAATAGCATAAGCAAATTAAAAATATATTTTTCATTATTTTAAAAATGTGTAATTTTTTCTTGCAATTCAAAAATTTGACATTAAAAACAACTTTAGTTTTCTGGAGTCAGAGAGGTGTTCAGCAGTACTTCCAAAGTTATCATTATGTTAGAAACCCAGTTGCACCAGAATTTAATAGGTTGTGACTTTTTCACTGCTTTTTTGCAGTGAAATTAATAGCATAGAAGTGGAAGTTTATATCAATTCAAGTGATTTTCCAAGCCTGAGAGAAATTCAACAGTGTGCCTGTGAAGGAACAGAGAAACACTGACTGCAAATTCCAGATTTCTTTATTTAACAGTGCCTGTGTTGACGCCAGAGGTTACTGTCAGTTTCACAGCTGTAAGGATGGCGAACATTGACAGTGTTGGCATCATTACAACCCAAAAAACAAAATCTGGACCATAAAGCTAAGATTGCCAACATTTACATAATTTTTAGGGCTATTATCCTCTTCGTTGGATCCTGGTATAAACATAGGTTCCATTATTCAGCATGAAAGTACAGTGACCTGGAGTTTGCAGTCAGCAGCTCTTGCTGCTGATCTCAAACAAATCTCCCCACAAAGATCTAGCAAACTCTGTGGCATGGTTTTCATCTTTCCTGACATTAGTTTGATTCTAGTGCAAACTAAGGGGGAATCTTTGGCATCTAGCAACAGTGATACCATCAAGTTGGCTGAGCAGCCAATAAAATGGAAGTATTCTCAGACAGCAAACCAAGAAGCAAAATGCACTGATTATCCTTCATTTTTAAAATAGTTTTACAGTCAGAAAAATAAGGATTAGGATATACACATGGAGTAAAGCATGAGCTAAAATATCATGAACAAACTTTTTAAAAATTATATTTAAACATCTCATCATTTTTACCATTATGGAGAAATTTAACATTCCACAAGTATAAAATTAGTTTTTCAGGACAGAGAGGTTGTTCAGAAGTAATTATGAATTTACTGTCGTTAAAACCCCAGTCACATATCATTCAACAAGGTGCAACTTCTTCAAGAGCTTTTACAGAGAGACTAAGATGGAAAGGTGGAGGTTCATGTCAATTCAAGTGATTTCAGAAGACTTCAATGGGCAGAATTTTACATCCCATGGGGTGGGGGGGGGGGGGGGGGGGGGGCGGGATGCGCCCGAACCAATCGGACATAAAATAGCGCGCAATGACGTCAGTTGAGAGTCCCGACGTCATCGTGCACTCGCGCGATATTTCGGTTGGTGGGCGGGAGTAGGTGCCAGAGCCATGCCCGCCATTAATTAAGAGGCCTCTTAAGGCCATTAAAAAGTCAATTGATGCTAATTTTTCATTGACCATGCGGTTTTGCGCTCGTTGCACGGGCAAAACAGGTGGCTGGCCAGCCGACAATTTCAAAAACTTCATCCACGGGCGGGATAAAAGGGGTCAGCAGCATTGCCAAATGCGAGTAGTGAGGAGTTTGGTACATAGTTTGCTGCTGGTGACTTATTGTTACTTGGCAGCTTCATTTCTGTTCGGGGCTTCATTGTGAGCATTTCCAGGCTTCATTTCAGGACTCAAAGGACCTGTGTCTCCAAAGGACCCCAGAGGATTCAGGCCATGTGGACTCTTCCAAGTATCAGGCAGCTTTCCCTTACCTGGTAATGGGGATTGTGGTCTCTTGCTCTGAGGAGGAAGAGAGGGGCAGCAGGGAGAGTAAGCAAAATGTCCCACTGCAGCTTCCAGGCGAGGGAACTGTGGGGGAAGCGTGGCAGGCACAAGGAGTGCAGGGCCAGCAGGAGGTCCAAGGCAGAAGATGCCACTCTCCTATGCCAGGGTTTACAGGCGGAAATGCAGCTACCTCAATATGTCTGAGGTGCAATGCCGAAGGAGGCTCCGCCTCTCAAGGGAGACAGTGAACTCCAATTGCCAGATGATCGGGCCTGAGATCAGCTCCAACTGTGTGGGTGGACACCCCATGCAAGTGGCTCTGAAGGTCACAGCGTCCCTCAACTTCTCTGCCTCTGGCTCTTTCCATGGGGGGGTCAGTGAGGGACCTTTGTGGAATCTCCTAATCAGCTGTCCATCAAGCTGGTGACAGAAGCTCTGTTTAGCGGGTACTGACCTTTATACTTTGCCGTATGAACGAGGTCAGCTAGCTGAGCGAGCCAGAGGCTTTGCAGTGATTGCTGGGTTCCCTTGCATCCAGGGTGCCATTGACTGCACAAATGTGACCATCAAGGTGCCAGCAGGTCAGCCGGGTGCCTTCGTCAACAGGAAGGGATTCCACTCCATGAACATGCAGATAGTGTGTGATCACAGGATGTATATTCTGCAAGTCTGTGCAAGTTACCCTGGCAGCTCCCATGATGCTTACATCCTGAGATACTCCCAGGTGTTGAGGCTCTTCAGTGCTCCAGCCCGACTGGATGGATGGCTGTTGGGTGACAAGGGCTACCCATTGAAGAGGTGGCTCATGACACCTCTCCGCCACCCAACAGAGGCAAAGAAGCGTTAGAATAGGCGTCATGCCTCCACAAGGGCGGTGATAGAGAGGACAATAGGCCTTCTGAAGATGCCTGGACTGTTCAGGGGGAGCACTACAATAGCCCCCAGAGCGGGTGTCACTGATAGTGGTTGCATGCTGTGTTCTCCACAATCTGGTATTAGCAAGGGGGGAACCCACTGGAGGAAGAGGATCTTGATGCAGTTGCACAGGCCACAAATGATGAGTCCAGTAGTGAGTCAGAGGAGGACCACGGTGAGGAGAACTCTGAAGGCATTCGTCGCCTCTAGGGGAGGCAGTGACGTAGTGGTATTGTCACTGGACTGGTAATCAATCCAGAGACCTAGGGGGACCTGGGTTCGAGTCCTGCCATGGCAGGTGGTGAAATTTGAATTCAATAAACACCTGGAATTTAAATTTAATGATTGTGGTAAAAACCCAGCTGGCTCACTAATGTCCTTTAGGGAAGGAAATCTTCAGTCCTTACCTGGTCTAGCCTACATGTGAATAGAGACCCAAAGCAATGTCATTAACTCTTAAATGCCCTCTGAACAAGGGCAATAAATGCTGGCCTAGCCAGCGATGCCCACATCCCATGAATGAATAAAAAAAAGTGGAGACAGACCTCGGTAATCTTCAGGAGGCAGGGTCACCACAGATGCCTTGATCCAACGTTCCATCAGCTAGGCTACCAAAGATCAGCTTCAACCTCACACCAGTGCACCGGATGTCTGAAATGACCCTTTCATTTGCACCCAAAGTTCACTCAATGCTTGTGCAATTAAGTTTCATGCTACCTGCATCCTGCATTACATACTGGCATACCCTGCATCACATTAAATAAAAAAGGTGAAGAATACTCAGGCCATTACGACAAAAGAAACTTCATCTCGTGTTGACCCATCAAAAATTAACAGAACTTTCTCTCTAGTCTTCAACCCAAAACCAGTTAAAATAAACAAAACATTACACAACAGAAGATCACTCATGGCCAATCCTTCTTGTGCTCATGGTGCTTTATACTTACGTTTACGAGTGCTACATCTTAGTGCTCCCCTGTCACTGGCACTGGCATTGGAGACAGCCTGCTGACTCTGCTGTCTTGTTGGCCTTGATGACTCTGACGGTTGTCCTCTGGCCCATGGAGTCTGTGCTAGCCCCGCCCTGCCTGGGAGGGAGCAGCCAAGCCACGGCTGGCATCTCCCCAGTCGCCACAGCCTCATCCGATGCCATGGTCACTGGCAGAGGGGCGGAGGAGCTGCTGCTGTCATCCAGAGAGCTCTGAGAGGAGCCCGCAGAGATGACAAGCAGCTTGTGTGCCAACGTGAAGTTGCTCTGGACCTCCCTGCTCATCACTGATGGATGGGCACCTAGCTGGGATATTGGGTGCCTCATCCATCTCCCACACTGGCACTGACCACCTGAGATCAGTGCCTGTGTGAGGGCTTACAGGTCTGAGTGCAACTCCAGGAACCCCTGATTCTGTCCCGGGAGCTGCCTCTCCATGAGAGTCTCCACTCTCTCAATGGAGTAGTCAGTACATTTGGCCATGAGGGTCATCACAGTGCTCATGCTCCGCATGGGCTCCTCCACAACGGAGATTATGGCACGCATACCCTCATGGATTTCCACCTGATCCTCCCACACATCCCGCTGGACATTCAGCACCGGCTGCCTAATGGACCACTCCAGAGTCTCATCATCTGCCTTTGATTGAGCATTGTCCTGGTCTCCAGCAGTCCTCCGACTGCCGGTGCCCTGGGCACTCTCTGCCTCCACTTGCACTTCAAGCAAGTGTGAAGTGTCCTCACCACTGTGTATCGACATTCTAGCTGAAGATCTAACGCCCACCGAGGTGCTGGTATCTGCATTGGTGCCTGGTTCAGAGAGCGGGTGTGATGCAGCTGCATCTGGAGCCTGGCGGTCCCCTGGCATCAGGGGTGGCTCTTCAGGGTCCCGCAATTAGGTGCATGGTGGCAAACCTAAAGGAGAACAACAACATGTTATTAGCTTATGTCATCACACTGTCACTGTGCATGCCAGGCACCCTGGTGAGGCCATGGAGATCTGCATCATCGTGCTATTCTCGTTCAGTGATCAAAATGGGGAATCCAGTTTTTAGGTTCCCATCAATGAGGAGACAACACAAGAATGTTTGCAGCATCTGAAGCTCTCACCTCTGTGCACTGCTCTCTTAGCTTCGTCTGACACCTCAGCCTCTCTACGACCGGCTGACCGAGGTGCCTGGTGCCCCCACAGCTCCAAGGCCTCCTGCTCATATCTGGAAAGGATTAGGAGGTTAGCCGGGCCTCCGCTGGTCCATGACCTTTCAATGTTGTTATGGGCCATCTTCTCCTAAAAGGACAGAGGAGCATTGATTAGTTCACTCTCTACCTGCAGAGCCATTGCAGCCTGGCCAACCCCACCTGAGGAACATCTCGCAGGGCATATCCAAGTCGTGGCCCTCGTGCCTCAAGGCGCTCAGTCCAAGCAGCCAGGGCTCACCCCCTTGGCCAGCGCCGGCATCATTGACAGCTGGCACTCAGACTCTAACACCCCTGAGCTCCACGGGAGGATGGGCAGACCTTAACACTTCATCACACTGACCCATGCCAAAACAGTACTCACCCTTCCCTTGCGCAGCTTGTCTTTAAACCTCTGGCAGTACTGGACCCACGTGTGCCGCACCACGTTATGGCTGCTGACCAGCACTGCCTTCTCCTCCCAAGCTCTTTTCATTAGGTGCGGTGGCCTCCTCCTTCCATACCTGGGGACAAGGGTGTTCCTCCTGGCAGCCACCTCCTCCAGGACAAGTGTGAGGCACTCACCAGAAAGCCAGGGGGCTGAGTGCCCAACCAACCTGCCCTCCTGCAGAGTTCTCCTCGTCACTGGCAGTCCCCCAGGGCCTGACTGTGCCGGTTTTAAACCAGCTGCTGGGTTGCTGACAGGCCCCTGCCTCCGCTTGCCACTTGCCGGCCATTGGACAGCCGCCGTTCATGCTCGGTGGGCCTTAATTGGCCCACCAGCGTGAGATCGTATCAGGTGACGGCCCGTTTCCCGGCCGCTCCCGGGCCTGCCGACCACGCCTGCCCGCCGACCTCAAAATCCTGCCCCATCTGTAGGGGACTGCAACAGTGCAGCCTGTGGAGGAGCAGGGGACCACTGACAGCAACTTCTAGATTTCTGCATTTAACTGGGCATGTGCGGATACCAGACATTGCCGCCAGTTTCACTGTTGCAATGGTGGTGAACGCTGACAGTTTCGCCATCATTACAACCACAAAATTTGGACCCATATATCACTCTTTGATGATAACAGATCCATTAGTATTCCATTGTGTGTTCAGCTCATAGTACTAGCATTGATACCTGTAGATATTCTAATTGCTGTGCCAAGAATATCATGCTTTACTTACTGAATTCACAACACTGTATGCTGTTGCCTGACAATCATTCTTTCTGTTGACTTAGCTATATTACAAGTGCCAAAATTATAATAGAATCCTTGATGGCCTATGCGATCATACTTTTAAAAAGAACTATCACGAAAAGTTCCCATTAGCTGCATTGCATTGTTCTTGCAAACATAATGTACACAGTTGGTCAAGGCTTTTCATAAATGATTAATTAAAAAAATTAAGGAGAGGCTTTGGTGGGTAACTGGAGGCAATAATAAACACCTCAGAGTCACGTGTGGACAGTAACAGATAGAAGATAGCAGGCTGGTCTGTTAATTCAGATGAATTCAAGAATTGCAGGATTGAATCTTAATTTATGAAGTTTATGTTTGTTGTTATAAATATGAGATAAGATCAGTACCTTATTATCAGTCCAGTTTATCTGTCCTTTATTTATTTGGTGATACTGTTAATTTGATAGTGCGGTTTAATTCTGTTTTGGGCCAAGGTTACTGTGACAAACGGACTTGATTTTTTAAATCACGTTAGTAGATCTCCTAGAAATACAATGAATTACTTAGAAGTACAACCATTTTGTATAGCAAGATTTCAAGAAAGCACAATGGTGAATCATCAGGTCATTTCTTATGGGTGGTATTGGTTAAGAGAGGTGTATTGGCCAGGACAGCAGGGAATTCCCCTGTTCTTCTTCTAGCAGCACCCCCCCATGGGTTCTTTAGCATTCACCTGGATTGGAAGATAAGCTGTACCTGATAGTTCAAACTGATAATACACTTTCTGTAATTGATACATTATAATTATATTCATAGAAAAGTGATTGTGATGTAATTACTGCAACTTTAGCAAGAATTAATTAAAGTTGATTGAACTATTTGCAGATAGTGTATGCATTTTTTTCTGCACTTTTATTTCTTGGTTTAATTTCCATCCAGAAACTATGCGTTCCTCCTCCCATGGTGTTGGAATGAACTGAACTATAGCCTTTCCCATGACTAATCCATGCTATCTCAGGCATTGCTTGTTGTTTTAAGAAGAATCTGCAAAGACTAACACAAAGAATATATCGGAATATTTCCCTAGATTAACTAATTTTAGTGAAATTGTCAGTGTGAGTACAAATTGGGACCTTTTTGTTGTCATTAGTGAATGGACCAAACACCAAATTATTTCTGAAATATATCCAGCAATAGAAAGACAGGTAATAAGGATCTACCAAAGTCTCCAGCCTTAATCGTACCACATAGAATTTAAATTATTTCGTCAAATGATTTTACATTATATAATAACGTGATAAATATTAGTATTTTTAAAAAGATTAAATATTATAGCAGAAATATTATATCCATTTTATTTTAGTTCTTCAGTACATTTGGTATATGCCAAAAACATAGCAGTACAATTACCTGGTTTCTAACTGAACATACAAATTTCTAAAATTGGCAAGTAGAGAAAGACAAGTCATGTGAAAATAGTGACTGCTTCATGGACGATTGTTCCATTAGCATATGTGTGAAGTAACCCTTACAGTTTTCAGCTGGGACTTTAAACAGTGTCTTGTCAGCACATAGTTGGTACTTACTCAGGCACTGCAGGAGGGCCAATCTTTCACCCTTGAAAATCAGGATCATTACTTCTCGAGGGTTCGCTTGTGGGTAGGTACTCGTAATTTCTAGTAATACACATTTGTGGATATTCATTTCAAACTACACCTACTGATGACATTCTGCTCAGTGTGCTGTTAATAATACTACTGAATATTGCTATAATAGACCCCAGCTTTTCTATAGAAGATGAACTGGATATCTGATCTGTGATGAAAAAAAACTTATTGCATTTTATGGAAGTTATTAGTGGTGCAATGATTTTACATTTTGTGGTCAATTTATCACATTATTTTAATCAGTGATTATTTAACAAATATATTGATTGCTTTTGGCTATTTTCAGCTTTTCCTGCTCCTAATATTCATTTTAGCACCTACTCCTTGTTACCCACAAGCATTCAGCATTAAGACCATGTAGCAGGATTGATTTATTCCTGTAAATCAAGATCATTTCTCCATTCAATACCCGAATAGGTTATTTTGGCCACGTCACAAACTGTTCAGCAGCACAAATGTTTAATCAAACTCAATAAAATTCCAGGTTTCTGACATTTTCTGTGTACCTGCCTTAAATTGGGCTTTCCTGCCATTTTAAAAAAAAATTGATAATCTTTCTCTTTCTCTTAAACTTTCTCTTTCCTTTCTGCTCTTCCTCATGTCATACACCATCTGTTCTGTCAAATACCCAGTTATGCTACACTGGATGTGGAGCCAGACAAGTGCGATAGCATATCCTCACACCCAAGCCTAAGTATGCTTCTGAGGATTTTGCACCCAAGTTACACTGTTGGCGGAATCGTTCCAGATTTGCAGTCTGTATGGAAACAGTTTTACCTTCTGGCCATGATGGCAGGTATTCATGCCGTTTCATCCCAAACCCGCCGCATTACTTATGCATTTCTGGGAAACACGCCTTGTTCCATGGTGGGCAGGCTCTCATTCGCCTGCTTCATCACGCCAGGCGCTGTATTTAATGTCTAGCCATACACACACATTTCAGTGCTTCCAGCCCATGATCACTGCAGCCAAGGTGTCCTCGAAAGGCAAGAAGACTGAAGCCCCCAGGTTTAATGACGCATTACTGGAATGCCATTTGGACATCATGAAGGCCCGCCGTGATGTCCTCTGACCCGCTTTGGCTGCAGGATGGGTAGCGGCATCACCAATCCAGCATGACAGGTGGTGGCAGTGGTGGTCAGTGCCAACGTTGCACAGAAGAGGTTGTTCATCTTATGCAGGTAGAGGATCAATGATTTCACTTGCGCAGCCAGGGTATGGCAACCATTTCATCACTAAACTCACACACTCACTGACATCTCACTCACTGCCAGCTCAAGGGATATCACCACCCAATCTCACACACATACCCTCACATCTCCATCTGGTCTCATCTCCTCTAGCGATTGCCTCCTCAGCCCTCACCATCTTGAGGCCCCCACACACACCCTGAGTTACCCTCCTTCCCCAGTACAGCTCTCGTCCTGCAGTCTCTTCCCTTGCCTGAGGCTAATCCACCCCCTTTCCCAAGCAAGCCCTAGCCCTGCAGCCATTGAAAAACCACCCACGTATGGCTGACCTGGTAGGTAGAGACCTGCTGTGAGACCCCTAAAAGTGATGTGATGCTGTCTGTGAAGCCTGGTGCTGATGACTGCGAGTGCTCCCTGAAGCAAGGCAGGCAAATAAACCCTGAAGTCTCAAGCGAAGTGCACATCGCTTATGTACAGTTGTGAAATACGCCAGTGTGTTTTCCTGCCGATGTGGGCGGACAATCCAGTGGGGGCAATGAGTTCAACGGGCTGGCCTAATAATATGCTGATGTATTACAATGAGGTTCCCACAGTCCACACTTGAGTGCATGAGTCTGTCTGAGTGTGTGAGTCTGTGTGAGTGAGTGACTCTGTATAAGTGTGTGAATCTGTGTGAATGGGTGAGTCTGCCTGAGTGAACAAATGAGTCTGTGTGAGAGAGTGAGTCTGTGTGAGTGGGTGAGTCTGTCTGAGTGAACAAGTGAGTCTGTGTGAGAGAGTGAGTCTGTGTGAGTGGGTGAGTCTGAGTGAACAAGTGAGTCTGTGTGAGAGAGTGAGTCTGTGTGAGAGAGTGAGTCTGTGTGAGAGAGTGAGTCTGTATGAATGAGTGAGACTGTGTGAGCCTGTCTGAGTGAGTGAAAGTGAGAACCCTGAGACTGGGAGTGAACCAGATACATGCACAAACCCTGCCCTTCTCCTCATCCCTCCCCAAAGTCCTATCCAAAAAGCACACCAGGAGAGGAGGAAAACCCAGGCTGAAAGGCAACCTGCTTCCGACACCTGCTTTTGTCTGAATTCCGCTGAGACCAGCTCAGAGTGTGTGCCACCAAAAGCGAACACAAGGTCAGTGTTAGTTAAATACAACTCCTTAGCTCATCCCCAGTCCCCACCCCTTCCCTGGTGACCAGAACTTGGAACCAAGTCTGTCTCGCTAGCTCTGCTTCTTATGCGAAAAGGCAAAAAATGGTTTCATTGGTTAACTGTGCTGCTTGGAGCCTTTTAATGGTCGTTTTTATTCATCACTTTTTAAAAAAAATTATCGATTTATTGTTTTGATGTTAATTTAAAAAAAATATTTTTAATGTTGTTCCAAATCATATCTTGTCAAAGTTTGCTCATCACCCCTTGAGTGAGAAAAAAATTGAAATGTGGCCCCTCCATGTGAAAAAGTTGGACAAGCCTGGCTTATGACATAATTGAAAATATCAAAGAATTCACAAAAATAAAATCTGCAATGTATTACTTTGCATTTTGTATAAATGTTGAATCACCCAGTATTTAAAGAACTTCACTGGGAGCCACTATTTCTCACCCGAACACTGGCTCTTGAGTTTGAACTTGGAACCATTTGCTCCTGAGATCGGAAGTTGAAATGCAGAATGGAATTGAGCAATAGGATTTGCACCTTTAAAATATCCCCATTTCCATCTTTCTGAGAATTCCATATATCAGGAAGTGCATGATAATCAAACACCAGGGGTGGAATTGTCCCAGATTTGCAGTAGGTGCAGTATCAGGCGGGAAAAATGACATTTTACGTGCCAGCTGCAATAGCGACTTCTCACGCCTTATCGTCCCAATCTCACTGCGTTAATTATGCATTCCCGGGAAACATGCCGTTTCGGTGGTGGGTGGGCTGTCATTCACCCGCCATGCCATCACCTTGCTGCTTCATCACGCCGGACATCATATTTAAAGTGCAGCCACGTGCACACCTCTCAGTGCTTCCAGCCCAGGACATGCCCCCAAAAGACTGCAGCCCCCAGGTTAAATGAAGTGTCCCTCGAGAGCCTTTTGGATGCTGTGCAGGCCTGCTGCGATGTCCTCCACCCCCGCTCTGGCCGCAGGATGGACAGCAACTTCAGCAATCTGGCTTGGGAGGCGATAGCAGCTGTGGGTGCAAGAGAATGACTGATCTCCTCTGTTCTGCCAGGCTAAGTCACTCTTCCCATCACTCTCAACTCATACACTCACAAACCCACCACACATCCACAGGGCCCTCACTCACTGCCAGTTCAAGGGTCATCACCACTCACTCTCTCACACACACCTTCATTGTCCTCATTCCGCCCATGGGATCACTCACCACCCACATATGCCAGGCATACTTATCTGGCCTGACAGATGTCCAGTTTACACACTCTCCATCTCTATTCATGCAGGACAAGCTGGCACACAACAAAAGAGAGAGAGATCGCAGACTGGTGGAGGAATGTCTGACCCACGGCCTCCAATGAAGCCCCGAAGAAACCTCTGAAGAGAAATCTGAAGGCACCCTCCTTGAAGTCCCGTCACAGTGCTCACCCACACCCTCCATCAGCGCAGAGACAAACACCTCAGTGGGACCTAGCTTTAGAGTAGTCTTGGGATCACAATCTGGTGAGCACATCGCACTTTCGGATCCACAACAGGCGGCGGCAGGGACTTCCCAGGTCCCCGGCACTCGGGGGACTGTTGGAGGCCAGAACGTTGCTGAGTCCGAATCAGATGATGAGCCTCTGGACTCAGTCATGTCACAGTTGCTGGAGCTGCAAAGGCAAGTTCGGGAACATCAGGAAGGGATGTCTGCTCCTCAGATTGCAAGGCACGATAGAGGAGTCCGTCTGCAACAACAGCACAACAAGACCGGGGGCCCTCCAGGTCTTGGCCCTCCTGAGGATGTCCACCAAAGTCATCACTGACAGGACATCACAGTCAGCAGGCTGCCTCCATCTCTGCTGTGGATGTCTGGGGAGCACCAAGATGTAGCGGCAGGGTTAGGAAAGTTAAGGAGAATTAGTTACACAGCCTGGGCAATCACTTGAACGTACTGTTCATTATAGTCAATAAGCTCCTCAGAATGTCTCCCTGCTTATGGCTCCTTATTCTGATGAGCAGTGTTCTTGTCACTCAGATGGGAAACCTTGTTGCACAAGATAAAGGCAGGTGTCTCAGTCCGGGGCCTCTTCCCTTTGTTCTGTGCAGCCTTCAGACCAAAGTGATGGTCCAGCCTCACAGTCCCTGGAAACATTACTGATGCCTGCACCTTGGCGGTACTTGTCATTGCTGCCAGAATGTAGAGGGTGGACATCACAGAGTTCTCTCATTTTCTCAATGTGTTCTCAGCACCTTTATGGAGGGGCTGGCCCCCATCTCTTCAACATCTGTGACCACTGATGCTGTACTCCAGGTGCTGAAGGACTCAGTTGCTGAAGGCAGATAAAACATCAGATGCTTCTAAAGTTTCATGGCTGCGTCTCTATGATATAACCCTGATCACGGAGCTGCCCTTGGCCAGACAGGGGTCAGACGTTCTCAGAGAATGTGAAGATTCATAGAGTGTCCTCACTGCATGTCATCATCATCATCCTCCTGCAATCAAATGACTACTGGGGCCTCCACTGCATCTCCATGACAGGAGCATTCTCACAGACGGTATCCGTGCTGCCATAAGCCAGGATGGAGTCAAATGTTCACAGATGCAATGTGAGGAACTATGGGGTCACCTCACTGCATGTCGCCATCATCCTCCACAAATCTGGCAGCTATGAGGGCCTCCCGAGCACGCCTGCCTCGTTCCGCCAGTGCGAGGGCCTCATCCCCCTCATCATCACCTCCGAAGGCCTCCTCAGCCTCATCCCCATTGGCATCCTCCTCATCAGAGGAGATGTGCAGCTCCCCCATCTCCTCCTCAGCCAGCTCCTCTCCCCATTGCAGCACCAGGTTGTAAAGGGCGCAGCAGGTGACAATGATGTGTGACACCCTCTGCAGACTGTATTGCAGGGCTACACCAGACTGATCCAGGCACTGGAACCTCATCTTCAGCATCCCGATGGTCTGCTCCACCAAGTTATGAGTTGCAGCATGAGCCTCATTATAGCGTTGCTCTGCTGCAGTCTGAGGCTGCCACACGGGTGTCATCAGCCATGGCCTCTGTGGGTAGCCCTTGTCCCCAAGGAGCCAACCCTGCAGCTTCTGTGGATCCTGGAAGACTCCAAGCATCTGTGACCAACTGAGGATGTAGGCGTCGTGCACACTCCCTGGAAACTGCGCATACTTGCAGGATGCATTTCTGGTGGTCGTATACCAGCTGCACGTTCAGTGAGTGGAAGCCCTTGCGGTTGATGAAGTCCACTGAGCGCAAAGATGGAGATCTGAGCACCACATGGGTGCAGTTGATTGCACCCTGCACCTGTGGGAATCCCGAGATCAGGGCGAATCCAATGGCCCTTGTATCCTGGCTGTTCCAGTCCCGGGCAAAATGCACAAAGTTGTGTGCCATGGAGAAGATGGCATTGTGACCTCATGGATGCATTTGTGGGTGGTGGATTGTGAAATCCCACAGAGGTCACCTGTGGAGCTCTGAAAGGAGCCACTGGCATAGAAATTGAGTGCCACGGTCACTTTCACAGCCACTGATGCCCTCCATGACCCTTTGGTGCCAAGTCCTGCAGTAAGTGGCAGGTGTGAGTGACCAGGTCTCTAGAAATGCACAGTTATCGACAACACTGGTTCTTGGTCATCTGCAAGAATGACAGGCGGTGTCTATAGACCCTGGGTGTCGCTAGCTGCCGACTAGCCACAGCTCGCTGTCATTCCAGGGCAGCGTGTGTGGGAGCCCCTTCTTCCTGAGGTTGCTGTTCCAGACTTTGCACGGCCAGGAGCCTCAGTTGTTCTCTCCTCCATCTTCTGTGGTCTCTGTAGGCTATCAGGCATACAGCTAGGTCACCAGGCTCCATGCTCCTGATGTGCTCCTCCTGCGGCATGAAACAGAGAGAGATGTGGTTAGCATTGGTGAACTTAGCACCTTTCCTGACCCTTCCTGGAGAGAGATGGCCACCCCTTGGATGGCCACAGATGACTGCGCTGCATGGCTGCCCTGTCAACCTATGACATGGGGGAGACTGCTCCTAACTGGGATGCTGAGATTGCAAGGGGCTGTGAGCACCTCCAGTCTGTGCTGGTGGGGGGAGGGGGTGGTTTAAGTCTGGAGTACTTGGTGGCCCTTTGGTGTCGCTGCATTGCTAGCATGGGCGGGCAGGCTAGGAGCCTGATCCGAATCATATCAATGTGGCTGCACCTGAACTGTCTCAGTTGCAGAGGAATGGTCAGTTTATACAGGTGTCCCTACTGCGTGGCTACTTCCCTTGCCTACCCTGGCCGCCACATCGATTTCTTGCGAGTGGGATCCAATGCCAGAGCAGCAGTTACCCCTGCCACCTCCCCCCCACCCCCAAACAACAGTCACCACTGAGACTGGCCAGCAGTTGCCCCCAGACACCCCACTCGACGTGGCAGGGCGGCAATTCACCCCGGCTCCCCAGCATTGGGCAAGCTCGGCAGGGATGAGCGGGAATGGTTGGGAAGCCGACCACTGCCTGCAATGGGGGCCCGCCCATCCAGCGTGAAATGAACTCTGCAGCATTCAGCACTGCCTGTGTGGGTGGGGGAGGAGGGCGAGTGCGCATGTGTTCAGATGCCCGCAGGAATTACTCCCTGAGGCACAGAGCTTCCTCAGGGAGATGAAAATTTTGAACAATGAAAATAAAGAATTTAAAAATGTTCATGACATGTCTGAGCAGGGACATGTTAGAAATTAGTTTGAAAATTTTTTTTTCTTTTAAATCACTGAAAGAAACCTCCTCCCACCCGTGGATGCGGTTTCGCAAAAAATCCAAAGGCTGCTTAGCCTTTTTGCCTGCCCATCAACTGCAATATTGGACATGTAGTCAAAAATCAAATTCAGTTGGTAATTTAATAGCCTTAATAGGCCTGTTAATTGTCAGCGGGCGCGCGCAGGCATTAGCAGCACACCTGCTGACTGAAATATCGTGCGAGTGCGCGATGATATTGCCATTCTCATCTGACATCATTGTGCGTCATTGTACGCTCATTTGGATCAGGCGCACGTCTGCCTGATGAGCTGAAATTTCTGCCCATAGACACAGACACCACTAAACTCTATTTTAACATAATTTCCAAAATGTTATAAACATTATTATATCTTCTTGACATCCCCCTCCTTATCAAAAAATCAACCATCATAATTTTAAAAGATGGCTTCATTTTTATCAACCCATCTTACACTATTTCCTATATGTATCTATATACTTACACTATTACGTTACCAGGTGCATGCATTAACATAACAATATGTATACAAATCCTTGGTATCAGCATAAATCATTCCAGTTCAATGTCTAGGTTTTAACATGGCCAGTTTTTCCTTTAAGCTTCAAACTCTTGATAAAACATCTGCAATCAGATTCTCTCATCCAGCAACATGTATAATCTGTAGATTAAATGGTTGCAGGAATACACTCCACCTGAATAGCCTTACACTTCTGTCTTGAAATTTGTCCAGAAACTTCAAATGATTGTGGTCTGTATAAACAATTGTTTCTGATGAATGGTTTGCTACATAGATTTCAAAATACTTCAATGCTAACACCAAACCCAATGTCTCCCTTTTGATTGTTGAACACCTTCTCTATTGTGCATTCAAATTTCATGAAAAATGCCCAACCGGATTTTCAATTCCATCATCTTCTTGTAACACTGCAGCCCCAATGCCTATATCACTTGTGTCAACAGCCAACTTAAATTGCTTGGCGTAATTGGGTACTGCCAAAACTGCTGTCATAGTTAATATAGTTTTCAAATTGTCAAATGCCTTCTGACACCCCAGTGTCCATTGAAACTTCTTGTTTTTTTTAGTAGTTCAGTCAGTGGAGCAGCCACACTGCTAAAATCTGGTACAAATTTCAGGTAAAACCCATTCATGCCCAGAAATCTCAAAACTTCTCATTTTGTTGTAGGCACTGGGAAATCCATGAAAGCCTTGAGTTCCACATCTCTCTGAGCCACCTTACCATATCCAATGGAATGGCCTAGATACATAACTTGCGCTTTTGTAAATTCACTTTTAGCCAAGTTCATCATCAGATTAGCTTCTTGTAATCAAGAAAACAATTCCTCCAGATGTTGTAAATGCTCATCCCATGTCTGACTGAAAACTATTAAATCATCAATATAAACAGCACAATTGCTTAGACCTGCAATTGCTTTGTTCGTCAGTCTTTGAAATGTTGCTGGTGTGTTTTTCATACCAAATGGCATGACTTTAAACTGATATAGTCCATTTGGTATCACAAAAGCCAATATCTCCTTTGCTCTCTCTGACAATGGTACTCGCCAATATCCTTTTAGCAAATCAATCTTTGAGATAAATTTTGATTGTCCCACTTTCTCAATACAATCCTCCAACCGTGGTATAGGATATGAATCCACTTTTGTCACCACAGTCACCATCTGATAGTCCACACATAGTCTTTGTGTTCCATCCGGTTTCGATACCAGTACAATAGGCGAACTGCAGTTACTGCAACTAGACTCAATGATATCATTTTGAAGCATGAAGTCAATTTATTTTTGTACTTTGATAACTTTGCCAGATTTAATCTATAAGGATGTTGCCTTATCGAAGATGAAACTTCTACAGGGACACCTTGTGAAGCTAAATCTGTCCTCCCCAGCTTATTTCCACAAATAGCTTTGTATGACTGCAATAGCTTTTCCAAATCACTTTGACACTTGTCTGGAAGGCAACTCAATATTACATTTAAATTTTCAAATACCCCCTCATTATCTAATTTGATTAGAGGAAAATCAGTTTGAGAATTCTGCATTTCCACCTCTGTCTCATTATCTACCACCGTTAAGACCTCCTTTTGCTCCTCTGTCCCATCAAAGTACTTTTAAGTGTATTTACATGACACATCCTCTGCTTCATTCTTCTATCTGGAGTATTTATTAAATAATTTACTTCACTCAATTTCTTCTCAATCCTGTAAGGCCCACTAAACCTTGCCTTTAATGAGTCACCCAGCACTGGTAACAGAACTAGCACTTTATCTCCAACAATAAAATTCCAAGCTGTAGCCTTCCTGTCTGCTTTCACTTTCAGCACTTGTTGTGATATCTTTAAATGTTCCCTAGCCAACTCACATGCTGTATCCAATGTCTTACTGAAGTTTGATACGTAGTCCAGGAGATTAGTTTCTGAATTTTGAACCACTAATTTCTCATGAATCAATTTCAGTGGTCCCCTTACTCATGACCATAAACTAGTTCAAAAGGCTAAAACCAGTCAATGCATTAGGAGCGTCTCTAATAGCAAATAACAAGAATGGAATTCCCCTACCCCAATCCTGTGGATAAACCTGACAGTGCACTCTCATCATAGTTTTTAAAGTTTGATGCTATCTCCCCAAAGCCCCTTATGACTCAGGATGGTAAGCTTTTGACTTAAATTGTTTTATCCCCAACTGTTCATTACTGCCTTGAACAGCTGTGACATGAAATTTGGCCCCTGATCTGATTGCATTTCTTTAGATAAACCTTGTAAAAAATGTAGTTAACTCTTCCGCAATTTTTTTGATTGTAATGTTTCTTAAAGATATTGCTTTAACAAATCTGGTAGACACATCCATTATTGCCAGTAAATACTGATTTCCACTTTTAGTCTCAGGAAGCGGTCCTACACAGTCAATTATGACCCTAGTAAAAGGTTCTTCAAATGCAGGTATAAGAATTAAAGGCACCTGCTTAATCACTGCTTGTTGTTTCCCTATAGCCTGACATGTGTGACGTGTTCTACAGAATTTGACTATGTCCCTGTGCAACCCTGGCCAATAAAAAAACCTTTGTACTTTTGCCTGTGTCTTTCTAATTCCTAAATGTTGCCCCATTGGAATTTCATGAGCAATCCTCAGAATCTCATTTCTATACCTAACTGTGATAACAATCTGATGTATCTCCCTCCAGCTTTCATTTGCTGAGACATGATCCGGCCTCCACTTTCTCATTAAAATATCACCCTTAAGGTAATAACATTCTGAAATACATTTTCCCTCTGTTTCTGAGTAAATTGTCTAATATAATGGTTTTAATTGTAAATCATTTTGCTGCAACTCAATTAACTGCCTTTATTGAACCGCAGAGTAGTTGGGTTGCACACGTTGTACAACCTCCTCACCAATGCTGGCCATGTAGCAGTCACTGCTGGAGGTGCTCACATCCCCTTGCAATCTCAGCATCCTGGTTTGGACCAGTGTCCCCCATGTCGCAGGTTGACAGGGCAGCCATGCAGTGCACTCATCTCTGGCCATCTAAGGGATAACCAGCACTCTCCAGGAAGCATTAAGGGGCGGTCACACAGGGCCTGGAAAGGTGCTAAGTCCAGCCATGATAACCATGTCTCTTTCTTTTTCATGCTGCAGGAGCACCACATCAGGATCATGGATCCTGGTGACCTAGCTGTATGCCTGATAGCCTACAGAGACTATAGAAGATGGAGGAGAGAGCGACTGAGGCTCCTGGCTGTGCAAAGGCAGGTGCAGCAACCTCCTGAAGAAGGGGCAGCAGGGGCTCCCGCACACTCTGCCTTGGAGCGACAGTGAGCCATGGCTGGTCAGCGCCTAGTGACACCCGGGGTCTTTGGACACTGCCTGCCATTCCTGCAGATGACTGAGAACCAGTGTTGCCAATGACTGTGCATGTCTAGGGACCTCTTGGCTCACATCTGCCACTTACTGCAGGACTTGGCGCCAAGGGGACATGGAGGGCACCACTGCCAGTGGCTGTGTAAGTGACCATGGCGCTCAATTTCTATGCCTGTGGCTCCTTTTGGGGCTCCAGAGGTGACCTATGTGGGATTTCACAATCCGCCACCCACAAATGCATCGATGAGGTCACGGACGCCATCTTCTCCATGGCACATAACTTTGTGCATTTCGCCCGGGACCGGGACAGCCAGGATGCAAGGGCCATTGCATTCATCCTGATCTTGAGATTCTCACAGGTGCAGGGTGAAATTGACTGCACTCATGTGGTGCTCAGGTCTCCATTGCTATGCTTGGTGCATCATCAGCTGCAAGTGTTTCCACTCACTGAACGTGCAGCTGGTATGTGACCACCAGAAATGCATACTACAGATATGTGCATGGTTTCCAGGGAATGTGCAGGACGCCTATATCCTCAGTTGCTTGCAGGTCCCTGCAGCCTTCCAGGGTCCACAGAGGCTGCAGGGCTGGCTCCTTGGGGGCAAGAGCTACCCGCAGAGGCTGTGGCTGATGACACCCATGCTGCGGCCTCAGACTGCAGCAGAGCGATGCTGTAATGAGGCTCATGCTGCAGCTTGCAACTTGGTAGAGCAGACCATCAAGATGCTGAAGATGCGGTTCTGGTGCCTGGACCGGTCTGGTGGAGCCCTGCAATAGAGTCCGCAGAGGGTGTCACGCATCTTCATCGTCTGCTGCGCCCTTTACAGACTGGTGCTGCAGCAGGGAGAGGAGCTGGCTGAGGAGGAGATGGAGGAGCTGCATGTTTCCTCCGATGAGGAGGACGCTGATGGGGATGAGGGTGAGGGGGTTCTCGGTAGTGATGACGACGGGGATGAGCCTCTTGCACTGGCTAGATGAGGCAGGTGCACTCGGGAGGCCCTTGAGGCTGCCAAATTTGTGGAGGATGATGACGACATGCAGTGAGGTGTCCCCGTAGATCCTCACATTGCAGTTGTGAATGTTTGACTCCAGTCTGCGCTTCTCATACTCGTAACCTTAAGATTCACCAATTCCAAATAATCAAGGAATTTCAAACATTTCCCAGGCGAGCCCCCAATTATTATGACATAGCTGATGGTAAATGCTGAGTTGTTCAAATCCCGGAGGGAAACTTCAAACAACTTTCATAACCAATTTTTGAAATTTTTATGTTTCGAGATGCAGACTTTGAATTCAGTTATAAGATCACTAAATCTCAAGGGGTTTTTATAAAACAAAATTAAACATTTATTAATTAAAAGATTGTAAGCACATACATATGTCTAGAAATTACTATGATAATAACTTCTAAAAATCCCCTCATTGTTCTGACTCTCAGTTACACCTCCGTTAAGGAAAAAAACATAGATTTAAACAGACCCCTGGCAAAGCACACTCTGGACAGTCACATTCAAAATTAGTTTCTTTCAGCTCTAGATCCTTGCAGACAGCGGCTTGAGGCTTGCAGGCTGGAGGCTTTAGATCTTAGAATCCCTCTCCTTTTTGCTAACAGCCTTTTTTTCCTTTATATATATTTTCCCCTTTGAATGCAAATTTTCATTGTATCTCTACGTCTTTTGAACTTTACCTCTTCGAATAAAAAAACCCTTTCATAACGCCAATTTTACTTGTAAGCTTTTGAAAAAGTAAACATATTGTTTGGCTTCTTCTGGCTAGGTGTAATATTTCACTCCCTCTCTTTGAATCCAAGCTACACTAATTTGTTTAAAGAAAATATTCTAATTGACCCCATGTTTACCTAAGTAACATTTCAAACCTACTTCTCTTCTATACGTCAAAGGCTCCAGACCAGCTGGCTTTAATCGAATTAAGGCGCATGCATACATACACACATATAGACAGAGGCACCACTAAACTCTACTTTAAAATTATTTCCAATAACATTATCGACATTATTATATCTTCTTAGCATTGCCCATCCCTAATTGCCCTTGAGCAAATGCCAGCCAATGACCATCTCCACCAAGAAAGATTTTCCCCTTGACGTTCAATGGCATTACCATCACTGAATCCCCCACCATCAACATTCTGGGAATTACCATTGACCAGAAACAGAACTGGATGAACCACATAAATATGGTAGCTAAAAGTGCAAGGAGAGGCTAAGAATTCTGCAGCAGATAACTTATGTCTTTACTCCCCAAAGCTGGTCCAAGCTCTGCACAGCACAAGACAGGAGTGTGATGGAATACTTCTTACTTGTCTAGATAAGTGCAGCGCCAATAATACAAGAAACTCAGAATCATCCAGGACAAATCAGGCTGCTTGATTGACTCCCCATCCACCATCTTAAACATTCATTCCCTCCACACTGGCACCCAGTGGCAAGAGTGTGCACCATCTACAAGATGTATTGCAGCAACTTGCCAAGGCTCCTTTGACAGCACTTTCAAAACCCACAACCTTTAACACCTAGAAGGACAAAGGCAGCAGATGCATGGGAACACCACCACCTGCAAGTTCCCCTCCAAGTCATACACCATCCTGACTTGGAACTATATTGCCATTGCTTTACTGTTGCTGGGTCAAAATCCTGAAATTCCTCCCAACATTATGGGTGTACCAACACCACATGGACTGCAGAAGTTCAAGAAGACGGCTCAACACTATCTTCTCCAGGGCAATTAAAAAAGGTCAATAAATGCCAGCGATGCTAGCATTCTATGGACAAAAAAAAGCTTTATTCTAATAAGTTATTGGGGCTTAGTCCATTGAAAACATGTAAACTTCAAAACTAAGATTAATAGATTTTTGTGAGGCAAGGGTGCCCTGATATGAAACAAGAGCTGGTAAAAAGAGTTAAGATAGAGATCAACCTTATCTAATTGAATAACAGAATAGACTCAAGTGATTGAATGACCTACTCCTGTTTCTATGTTACTTGAGATGGGAAAAGGATGGCAAAAAATTGATGGGATAATGTTTTAAACAAGTACAGTAACCTTGGCCATCAAACAGTTAACATGTAAAGTTGTTCATGGATAATTAGCATGACTTTCACGTGTTCGCTCAGATTACCTGCTCCTCCGCAAATGTGGGTTTCTTTCCTTCTTCAAGCATGCATAGCCTCGAGAAGAAACCACTATGGGTTAGTTTAACAAATGCAGGTGCTCTTACTCCTGTCAGACTGGTATGATTAATGAGGATTTGCCCCCAATGAACATAGTCTTTGGAGCAGTGTTCAGGGAATCTGCGGAACTGTCAGGGTGAGACAAGGACAGAAGTGAACAACCAATTATTTGGCCATCATTGAGGCAGCTCATTGGCCCTGACAGTAATATCAGGACAGCAAAGCTATTGTTTTGTAATATTTTTTGTGTTGTTGAGGTTTTTGCTGACTCCTCTACCCAAGTCTCTTTTTGGTCATCACACACTCTCCCCAAGCGTTGCATTAGGTATTTCTCATTAATTTCAGTTGAACATATAGCATTGAGCTAAGGCACAAGTTTAAAATTCTAGTGACATTATGGGCAGAATTTTACGTCCCGTGGGCGGGCATGCACCCGACCTGATCAGGAGTAAAATGGTGCACGAAGACGTTAGGCGTTCGTCCCGACGTCATTGCGCGATATTTCAGTCGGCGAGCACGCGCGGGAGTTGGCAGCACGCCCGCCAACAATTAAAAAGTCCTATTAAGGCCATTAAAGTATTAATTAATTGATATTTTTGCTGCCCGTTCAACCTTACTGTTGGCGGGCGGGAAAATAGGCCAGGCGGCCTTTGCATTTTTGAGGAAACCTCATCCACGGGCGGGATGAGGTTTCCAACAGTAATTAAGGAAAAAAAAAATTTTGAAACATCATTTTTAATATGTCCCTGTTCATGTGACTGAGTCGCATGTGGGGACATGTGTCCCTTATTTTTAAAATCTTCATTTTTCATTTAAAATTCTTCAGCTCCCTGAGGCAGCTCTGTGCCTTCAGGGAGCTTTCAGTGCGTGCTCCCCCACACATGTTCAGACTTCAGTGCTCGCGCTCCTCCCGCCCCCACTCCAGCAGCGCTGAGGCTCTCAGTGCGCATTTCACACTGGTTGGCCGTTGATGGGCCAGCTGGCATGAAATTGCGGTCGGAACCCGATTGCGGGCGGTGGTCCATTTCATGGCTGCTCCAGGTCCCGCCCACCGCACCCACCCGCGGAAGGGAAGATCCTGCCCCATGTATTTTTTGTATACCCTTCTAAAATTCACATTCCTAAGGCATCTTCTCTCCTCATTTTAATAGTTCAACATAGAAATCTGTTAAAAGTATTGGCGACAATTTATTTTTTAGTACTTGTTTAGTCATAAATCTGTAATTTATCCTGATGCAGTTATATTTTAAGTCATTCACACTGCAACAGTGCAAATATTATATTCTGTGCAAATACTGAAAAGTAGATAGTATTACATTACAGCACACTAGAAAACGTGAAACATTATGACATGGCAGTGTAGATTATCTTAATATAATTCATGTATATTCAAATGTAATATATACATTGTATTGTATTAAAATAGTTACCATCCTTACATTAAGAATGACATCTTACACATATACTTTGGAATAAGGTGTACCCTAAATTAATATGTGTTGGAATAAAATCCATATCTAAATAACATTGGAATTAAGTCTATAACTACATTAGTTTGTCTTAACATGAACTCTCCACTGCATTACAGATAAGTATATTTTACACTGAAATCCCATATTCTGAGACTGTGTCCCTGGCTGTAGACCTCCCAGCTAGGGAAAACATCCTTCCTACATCCATCTTGTTGAGCCTTGTAAGAATTTTGCATGTTTCAATGAAATGGCCTCTCATTCTTCTAAATTCTAGATACATTGAAATAAAGTAATCTTTTGTTAGAATTAAGTATATGTTAGATTAAATGTACAGTGTACTTAGGCTTAAAGTACAATATATGCAAATGAAAGTTAACCATGCACCATTATATATTACAGTATACATTTGATCAATAGAAAACAAACATTACATAAATCTTTTTATTGAAATTTATGTTAAAATGCAGATTATTGTACAGATGAATTAGTACAAAATAGCATAATATATATAAATATATATATTATTAATAGATATCTGCATCTAATGGAATGCCAACCAATAAGTCAGTCTTGAAATTCTGATGATTTCAATGAAACTTGTGAAGATTATGAACCTTGGCTGACCCATAAGAACATAGGAAGAGGAACATTTGGCCCTTCAAGCCTGCTCCGCCATTCAATCAGATCATAGCTGATCTTCTACCTCAACACCACTTTCCTGCACTATTCCAATGTCTTGATGTCTTTACTATCCAGAAATTTATTGATCTCTGATCTGAACATACTCAATGGCTGAGTCTCCACAGCCTCCTGGGATAGAGAATTCCAAAGGTTTACCACACCCTGAGTGAAGAAATTCCTCCTCATCTCAGTCCAAAATGGCCAACCCTGTATTCTGAGATTGTATCCCTGGCTCTTGACCCACCCTCCCGCCCCTCCTCAGCCAGGGGAAACATCCTTCCTGCATCTATCTTGTTGAGTCCTGTATGAATTTTGTATGTTTCAATGAGATTGCCTGTCATTCTTCTAAACTGTAGAGAATACAGGCTCAGCCTCCTCAATCTCTCTTCATGGGCAGCATTTTCCCCCAATCAGGGGAGGTTGTGCGGGAGCGGGCGGGTTCCCGATCGGCGCCCCCAGTTGGGGGCGCGCCGCCATTTTACGTGGGTGGACCAATTAAGGCCCGCCCAGTGTGACATCTGCCCAGAAGCACTGTGCACTCCCTGTGCAGGAGGGGGAGTGGGATTCCCTGAGCAGGCCTGTGCGCTCTTTCACGCATGCGCATGGAAGAGCACACAGATCTCCCTGAGGCAAAATGCTGCCTCAGGGAAATCGGTTGAACTTTAAAAAATTTATTAAAGGGAAGGAAAAATTTTCCTGACTTGTCCCCTCATGAGCTGGGACATGAGCTGGGACGTGTCCATTACTTTTATTTTAAAATTTTCCGAACATTTTAAATCCCTCATGAAACCTCATCCCGCCTGTGGATGAGGTTTCATGATTTTTCGGAAGGCCGCCTGGGCTCTTCGCCTGCCCTCAACCTTAAGGTTGGACGGGCAGGTTCATTAATCATTTTAATTACTTTTTAATGGTCTTAATAGGCCGTTGACAGGTCGGCAGGTGTGCAGCCGAGTCGGTTGCGCGCCCGCCAAACTGAAAATCTAAATGACGCGGGGTGACGTCGGGACGCACACCTGGCGTCACCCCGCGTCATTTTACGTGTTGGCGAGCGGGCCCCGCCCCCACTCGCCGACCGGAAAATGTTGCTCCATAGGACAATCCTGCCATCCCAGGGATCAGTCTGGTGAATTTATGTTGCATTCCCTCTACGGCAAGTATGTCCTTCTTTAAATAAGGAGACCAAAACTGTACACAATACTCCAGGTGTTGTCTCAGCAAGGCTCCATACAATTGCAGCAAGACATCTTTACTCCTGTGCTCAAATCATCTTGCACTTAGAGGCCAACATACCTTTTGCCTTCCCAATTGTTTGCTACACCTGCATGCTAGCTTTCAGTGACTCATGAACAAGGACATTCAAGTCCCTTTGGAAAGCAACACCGCAATCTCTCACCATTTAAAAAGTACTCTGCATTTTTGCTTTTTCTAGCAAAGCGCACAACTTCACAATTTTCCACATTATTTTCCATCTACCATATTCTTGCCCACTTACTTAGCCTGTTTAAATCCCCTCAAAGCTTCTTTGCATTGCCAAGGGCTAGCTAAGACTTCACATTCTTATATTTTTATAATACATATATATATATATCCTCATGGCTAATTTCTAAAATGTTAAAACTGGACAATGACCTTTTCAAATGGCTGAAGCCATGTTTGTCTATTACCCTGAGCAAAAGAGACTATTCCGCAGTATCAAAGAAATTTACACCTTGTTATCTTTGGAGACCCTAACAACTCCCCTGTGGGCTGCAGAGACCAAATTCAAAGAACATAAGAACTAGGAGCAGGAGCAGGCAATTCAGCCCCTCGAGCCTGCCCCGCCATTCATTACGATCATGGCTGATCTCATTTCAGCCTCAACTCCAATTTCCCGCCCTCTCCCCATAACCTTTCAACCCGTTACTAATTAAAAATCTGTCTATCTCATTCTTAAATTTATTCAGCGTCCCGGCATCCACTGCATTCTGAGGTAGTGAATTCCACAGACTCACGACCCATTGAGAAAAGTAATTCCTCCTTATCTCTGATTTAAATCTACCACCTCTTAGCCTAAAACTATGGCCTCTCGTTCCAGAATGCCCCAGAAGGGGAAACATCCACTTCAAGTCTACTTTGTCTATCCCCTTTAGCATCTTATATACCTCAATTAGATCTCTTCTCTTCCTTCTAAGCTCTAGCGAGTATAGGCCTAAACTGCTCAATCTCTCCTCATAAGACAAGCCCCGCATCTCTGGAATCAATCTAGTGAACCTCCTCTGAACCGCCTCCAGTGCAACCACATCCTTCCTCAAATAAGGGGACCAAAACTGTGCACAGTACTCCAGGTGCAACCAAAACTGTGCACAGTACTCCAGGAGCAGTCTCACCAATGCCTTGTAGAGTTGCAACAACACTTCCCTATTTTTATACTCTATTCCTTTAGCAATAAATGCCAAAATTCCATTTGCCTTCCTTATTACCTGCAGTATCTGCACACTAGCTTCCAGCAATTCATGCATGAGGACACCCAAATCCCTCTGCACTGAAGCATTCTGAAGTTTCTCTCCATTTAAATAATAAGTTGCCTTTATATATTCCCGACCAAAATGGATAACCTCACACTTATCCATGTTAAACTCCATCTGCCAAATTTTGGTCCATTCACCTAGCCTGTTCATATCCATTTGTAAATTTCTTATTTCTTCATTGCAACTTACTTTCCCACCAATTTTGGTGTCGTCTGTGGGAACTATACAAAAGCCATCTGCATTTCAGAACCCAGGCGAGCCAACTGAAGTCTACTAGCCTGCTAAGGCAAAAAGCCCTGCAACCTTCCTTTCAATTTCTTAAAATCATTAACAATCTCAGGAACCCAGATAAAGGAATATACAACAATAGTCATTTGGTAGTGCAGAACTTGAGTATTGCTGAAAAAAGAGACATGTCTAAGCTTTCCATCTTGCACTCATCAGGACATTCACAAGGACACCAATATAAGGGGAAAACAACAATTTATACTGCATGTGAAGAGAGTGCTGATTGGTTGGCAAGTAACATTGCCATGGAGGATGCGCCACTGATGGTGACTGACAATTAACTGCAAAACATTGTCTGAAATTTAAACCAGGCGGCTTGACCCTGATTGGTCAAGGCATTGCCCTGAAAAATGAGTCAGCAAATGGCTGTCACTTATTTTGTTTAGCTGAAATAGGCACAATTTATGTACATGCTCTTTCTGTTTGTCTGTTCTGTATATTAATATACGTAGCTTCCAGTACAGGCAAATACACCACATTGTGAGCCTGGCTGACAATCTTAGATTGGTTGTCAGCATAATTCTTAGCACATTGAGGATTATTTAGCAAATGTTGTCCAATCGCAGAATCACATCTAATGTTGGACACTGCGTTTTGAGTTTTGCAAGCACGGGCTGTTTGGGTATGGTCTGTACCCTGACAGTTGTGAACAGCGACTGGGACATGCTGTTTGATATGATCTGGTGTCTTTGAGGCATATGCCCTACATACCTAACATCACATGGCACTGAAATTCATATACCACAGTGTGATGCTAGGTATCGGTCAGAGCTGTTTAAATTAGCCCCCATCCTGTCCATAACAGCATCCTCCTCACAAATCACATCCCCACCTAGTTTTGAGTCATCAGCATACTTAAGATGAAATATGGTGTAAGATGTTTTATTCCTTCTAATTCAAAGCTTTTTCAACATGTTCAAAGAATTTCCTTTTCAATCATTCACATGGCACTGTACACTTAGTTGATGTGGAAGCTTGACAACAGTGTAAGGGTAATTAACCCTTTATGAAAGCTCAAGGTGTGGAAATTATGGGATAAACTTTTATCTTCACTGCATGGGTGATTACCTGAGGGAACAGATCATCACCTGTTATAGAACCTGTGGAATGAACATTGGACAGGTTCCATAATGAACCATTGCTCCGGTCTGTCAGATTACCAGCCAGGCAGCAAAGATGAAAATTTATCCAGATGTTTTGGTTAAGCAAAATCTCAAATCTATTCTCAATAACATGCTCACAATTTCAATACAGCAAGTGCACTGAGGCAATCCCTCTTTCTCCACTGTGTTAACTTCCATTTCTATTGGAAGTATCATCTTAGCCCAGTGGTAGCGCGCCTGTCTGTTAGTTGAAGGCCATGGGTTTGAGCATACAATCTAGGCTAATATTTCAGCGCACTATTGGTGGGGGTGGTGTGGTTGCTGCATTGTTGGATAAGATATTAATCTAATAGCCTGCCCAACTGTTTAAGTGGATGTAAAAATCCCATGGCATTGTTCGAAGTAGAGCAGGGGAGTTCTCCTTCATTGTTCATTTATTTCTCCATTAACATCTCTGAAAATGATCATTGTTGGATCTTGCTGTGTGCAATTTCCTGCTGTGTTTACTTAAAAAAGTGACTTAGGCCTGGATTTTCATGCTTCCGTCGGAATGGAGGCAGGCATGATTTAAAAATGGAAGGTGGGGCCCAATTCCAGGATTGTGGCTCCCATTTCTGGCATGGGATTTCAATGCCTCTGGAATGAGGGTGTAGGTAGCAAGCCCACACTTAGCACTTCTATCCTTACCTACTTACTTGGGCATTTTAGACCCCCACTTTTTTCATGGAGTAAGGCCCATTTTGTTGCAAAATGTAGTTCATGGCACCTCAGAGGAGTCGTCAACCATGGGGAAGCTTGTTGTGGAGTTGGGAACTTTTTGATAAGTGAGTTTAAAATGTCTTTCCAGCTTCAGCTGTCATAATTAGAGACTTTATGATAAGTTAAATATGGTTTTAATTCAGTGATTGATCATAGGGCTCTGTTCTTAAAAGGTAAGTGACCATTAAATTGACCAACATTGTGTAGGTGTTCACATGCATTTTGGTACATTATCCAGTGTATAAAGAGATTTTTTGCAATCTGACTTAATGTATCATCTGGACACTGTGCTTTCTTCTTCAGATTGATTTAAAGTCCAGAGGTCTGTTAAGCCTTTGAAGTACTCTTCCAGTATCCACAATGGACAGAACTCATGAGCCCTAAAATAACATTGAGAAATGCTCATGAAACTGTCAAAATAAGCAAACAGTCATTCAAAATCCTCTTGAAAAAAATCGCTCCTCTTCCAAGCTCATAAAACTGTCAACCAAACACAGCTATTAATACTCCAATGAGAAAGCTTTAATCTGCTTATCACTTCTTAATCTTGTCCAAATAAGCAAATAGACATTGAAAAACCATTTCAAATAGATAATATTATTAAAAGCCTGTAAAATATGTCAACCAAACAAAGCTAAATGTTCCCTTCACAGCTGTGTAAACAGCCCCCTAAAGATCTAAAACCATTAGTGGGCTTGGACTTCAGGCAATCATTCATAATTGGATTCCATTGCACATCTGTGTCAACATAGGCTGTAAAATTGAACGTATTGAAACCTTTCTAGCAGGCTGAACAGATGATTAGCCTGCCAGTCAAAGAGTCATCCATCTGGTGAGCCAGAGAGTCATCTGTTCAGCCTGCTTCAAAGGTTTCAATGTATTCTGTTTTAGAGCCTCTGATGACATAGCTGTACAATGGAATCAATGTCCGGCAGCACCCTGATTTTAAAATTCTCATCCATGTGTTCTAATCCTCCAAGGTTTTGTGGCTTTCTAACTCTGTGATATCTCCCAGCCCTACAACTCTCCATTATCTCTGTGCTCTTCCAATTTAAGCCTCTTACCCATCCCTGATATTCATCATTCTACCATTAGAGGCCACCCCATCAACTGCCTCGTCCTTGGTCTCTGAAATTTCCTATCTAAACCCGTTCACCTCTCTTACCTCCATTAGGCACGCCTTAAAATATAACTCTTTGACCAGGTTTTGTCCACCTGTCCCAATATCTCCTTATTTTGCCTAGTGTCAAATTTTCTTTTGTAACACTCCTGTAAGTGCCTTGGGACATTTTCCTTCAGTAAAGGCACTGTAAGCACATGTTGTTAGAATGGTTGAGGAAATCTTTTCATCGGTCCTAAAATTCCACAGAGATTGTCCTACTTTCCTGTTGTGACTTGAGTGGGAAGCCAGTGGAGCCGACAAAGAAATGTCATAAATAGTTGAAAACATACATTGTGGGTGTATTGTAGACAGAAAAATAAATAATAAAACTGTCCATCTGATGGTTAGCATGTAAACATGGCGCTAAGATATAGGTTTGCACCCATAGTATGCACTATGAATGCAATAAGCATTCATTATCTGCATCTGTCAGAGAGAAGCAGGTCAGAAGGAGGGCAGCGTGAAGTGGAAGCTAAAAAAGTACAAATCTAATTGTAATAGGAAGTAGAACCATGCTGTTGGGGTTCACTAATCAGAGGGCATATCTTCTGAAACCATGGCACATGTCTTCAGTGTGACTTATTAAAAATCAGCTCTCTGAATATTACCAAATCATCCTAGTTTTCAATCTTGAATTTAGGAAATTAAGTCAGTGTTGGATTTTGAAACTCTTCATGCATTTTAAGCATAGTACCAGTAAGTGCAAAATGAATCTATAAGATTGTGCTCATTTTACTGGATCTATTGGAGCTGGAAAGCAATTAAAATTGTGCCTTCTGTAACATGACATAAGTGCAATTTAAATATGGGGAAAAATTATTTGAACCTAATGATGAAAAAGATGACACTTTGCATTGTTCTTCAGAAAAACAATGGCATTTTAATAGAAGGTGAATAAAGTAACAAATTAGAAAATAAAACTAAACAGAAACAGTTATTTTGTAAAGTGAAAATGTTCTGTTGCTATCCAATGTTTGTTGTGAAATCCTAATAATAAATTAGCATGAATGGATTAATAATTTTCCATAGTAAATACATATAATAGATAGTAGCAAATGTATTCTGAAATTTGTCCATTGATGTGAGTGGAAAATGAATACAGCCTTTCCACATTATCATAGCAAGAGGACCACAGTTTACATTCACTGCAGTAAACAACTGAGTAAAACTGTCACTTGAAGACCCAATTTAATCAAAGCTGATACACTGTCTGCATGAAGTGAGGAAGAATACAATTTGTGATTTAGTAGCACTGGAAAAGGATAAAGCTTAAGTATTTGTTTGGCACCATTTCACCACAGCTTCTCAAAACGAATTGTTCCAGAGACTCCAAGTCCCATTCAAGTGGAACGTATACCATTTTTTTATTTTGAAAGAAACACATTTTTTTCTCTCCTCCATAGGCTGAATGAATAGCTGCCTCTCAGAATATTTAAAAATTTAGTCACATCTGCATTTTGCAGCCTATAAGGAGCTTTCACGCTTTTAGGTTTGCCTCAGATCTTTAATACCCTTTCCTTTGTGTCAAGGAGCCCACGAGGCGTAAAGAAGCACTGATAAACCCACTTAGATCCCTTCCTGGGCCGTCACCTCACCCTGCCAAGCGGCTTTAGGTGGTAACTGATCTGTGACAGGCTGCCAGTCAAACAGCATTTTTGAAAGCAGACACAAAAGCCTGGGCGCTAGAGAAAAGGAAAGGAAGAGAAAAAAAGGATCCAAAGAGAATCAGCGTTCCTTTCCCTTGGTCAGGTTCACAGTAGGGCAGCTTAGAGCTGGAGAGATAGCGATCAGCAGCCTATCCAGACTGGGAACTGCCCCAGCTTACTGCAGATAATAGAGGGAAAGTGAAAGTGACAGTCAGATGGAAATTGACACAGGACTGCTGTCAATGCAGTTTGTTCCCGCGGGATGAGAAAAGGATCCAAGCTGAAATGTCACTGTAGATAACTCTGACGGTTCTTTCTGTCTATCACACACACGGAATATAACACGGTACTGGATTTGACTTCGCTATTGAAATGGAACCATATTCTCTCCCTTTCTTTTATGAATCTATCACAGTTCATGTACACTATGCCAACCTTTTCAGATTGTATCCACACAGAAACTCCATATGTTTCTTTTGGTTCTGAAGACACACTCATGAATGCTATTTAGAAAAGAAAGCAGCTTAATTGTTAAAATGAAAAGAAGTCAAGAAACATTGCTGATTGAATTAGTGAGTTTGTATGGAGCCAGGCATGCTTTTTATTTGCTTACAAGGGTACGTCCACTCACTAAAAGCCTGAAGACTGATTAGCAACTTGACAGTATAACTAGCAGAAGAGTGGTCTTCTAGAGTGCCACAAAGTCAGTTTTGACCTCAGCTTTCCTCGCATAGGATACATCTGACCAGTTCTCATTTGATTAGTTTATGAAGAATTGTGCAAAAAATAAACAGTCCATCTTGTGCGAGTGGAAAGAAAAGCTTTGAATCATGCCCCCAGTGCTTGGGCTACACTTGATCCACAGAAATTTAATTCACTGAGCAATCATGGAGCAGCATCAATACTAACTATGGAGAATTAACTGGCCTTGAATGCTTCACCCTCCCAGCTCAGGAGAACAAAGCCTGACAGCTGCAAAAGGAGACCTCAAGTAAGCAACTGTCTCAACACTCAATTTTACAATTGTAACAATCACCATCACAATTCCAATTGCACCAGCACTACCACCAACATTTATATATAATGCTCCTTGGGAACATCTCAGTGAAAATTTGAAATGAGGACAATGACTTTAAATTCAGTTTACTGGGGCACATGGAGTCTGTGAAATAGGGAGAGGATAGTGGTACTTAGTGTCATGTGCTGTCTCACAAAGTTCTAGTTTGTGAATGGTGAGGCAAAGCTGCTGTGTCTTCAGCTGCCTAGGCCCTCAGATCTGGAATTTCCCACCACCATCCCCCCAGCAATGCCCCCTCACCCTCCCCGTGCCCAACCAACCCCCCCCCCCCCGCGCCCCCCCAACCCACACCCCCACCTGGACCTCTCTGACTCCGACCTCTCTTTCTTTCTTTAAGTCGTCCCTTAAGACCTACCTCTTTGTTAAAGATTTTGGTCATCTGCCCTAATGTATATGACTCAATGTCTAATTTTGCTTCCTAATGTTCCTGTGAAGTGCCTTGGGGCATTTTATAGTTATATTAAAGTTGTTGTTTGGTGGTTCACCCAAATAAAAAAAGTGCATGGAAAATTGGAAAAGAAAGAATCTGTGCATGCTGGTTGAAAATGAAAACTAAAATGCTGAAAGCATAAAGTGGAGGTGCAACAGCCCCACAAGCAATAAAGTCAAAGGCACAAACAGCCCTGCTAGAACTCTGCTCTGACAAAGGATCTGCATCTGGACCATAAATCTGACTTCCTAACAGGTCCATTCCTATCACCATCGTCAGCACCAATTGCTGTAAAGAAAAAGGTGGATGTAGCTAATATTTTAAGTTTCTCAAAGGACAAAAGGACTGCAGATCACCCAGGATGAAGATTGGATACTATTCCTGTAAGATTGGTTGAATTAGTGTTGGAGGCCAAATGATGGAGAAATTAGAGTGTGAATGTGAAGAGGGGGTAACTGGACACAAATGAATGCTGAGGGGTGACTAAAAGCTTGGACAAAGAGGTAGGTTTTAGGTAGAGCCTTAAAGGAGGAGAGAGAGTGGGCAGGTTTAGGGATGTTTTGGCCCAATACATTGCATGTTTTCAGGTTATTCATCTGTGGACAGCATCATGCCTCTGCCTAATCCATTTATCACCAATATCCACGCACAAGTTCTTTTCAGCAGGAGTATTCTGATAGTGACTAAGTTCAGAATCCTGCCCAACATTTACCCCTTTTTCCATTGGGATCTGCTGACTTTGAACTACCTAGGTACTGAACCTACATAACAAGGAATTGTATCAGTGCTGGACCCATACAGAAATCATCATGTATTTCATTGCCAGGTAAATTTGATAAATCCTTGGAGGCAAGACTTGGGGGAGAATTTCCACAGGGCTCCCTTGACTTTTTTTCTTGGGTGAAAGTCTCAAAGAAGTCTAGCTTCTGCCGTTTCTCCAGCTTTCTATCAAAGCTACTGGAGAACTGCTGGCATTGAAGTTATTTCTCACCCATCTTCCCTGCAATCTATGTTTGCATATTCTTTCATGTAGCTACCAGACGTAACATATTATATGTACATTTAACACATTAGTGTGACATGGCTTTGTCATTCAAAATCAGTGGGAAAATGCTCTGTTAAAACAGAAGACAAAGGAATTTCAGACAAATGTGTTAAGCATCCCCAAGCTAATATTACACAGCACAATTAGAGGAGAACTTACCAAATATACCCAATGAAGGTGAATCTGGTGGGGTCATTTTGGCAATCCTTGCTGTTGAAGGGAGTCTTACATAAGGAGAACAATTTGGAATTTCAGGAATGCACAACCCCAGATTCTCTGACCATAATGGTTAGATCATTGTACATTCAGAGTCTAATTTATGTTGTTTGCAGGTGAGGCTTCCTACCAGCAACACTGATTTGGAAAATTAACCCACGAATGTCAGTGTAGATGGTATTGTGGATCTCCAGTTGAGAGGATACCTCATCGCCAATTTCCCTGGAAAGCCAGTGGTTTCGGAGTGGTGGGGGTGGGGGTTGGGCGGTTTGGCCTTCACTAGGGTCACCAAGGCAAATGCACGCAGAAACAGCTGCTTTGGTGAAACTGACGTGGTGGAAAGAGCTCCAGCCATGGCCATTGAGAAGCCATTGAGAAGCGCCTTGTCAGCCATTGGCAATGCATGCCCACTTGTTTCACTGGGAAGGAGGCCTTTTTCCAGAAGACTGCAGATGTCAGCAGTAACCTATCATGAGAGCTTGAGCCTCCTGGGGCACTGGTGCTCAGTCTTGTCAGGAGAGTTGACCCTCTGCCTGTCTACCCTGTGCTGGGGGTCTCACATCCTTCCAGTTGGATCTCAGTGCCCATCCCATCTGACCTATGGAGGAGCATGTGGTTGAGGAGAAGGCAGCTGCTGGTGTTGCTCCTGCTGGAGTTGATGATAGTGGTGTGGCTTCTGCTCTTGACCCTCAGCAGAGGTAGGAGGCAGAGCTGTATGAGCTGTTCCCATTCTGTGGTGAAGGCTGGCAGCAGGGAAGTACAGCTGAAGATGAATGAAGAGCTAGACAGGTGAAGCGTCTTCCAAGAAGTTGCCAATCACCTGTCAAACAATGAGCACTGTCTGGGAGAAAAGGGGCTTTGAACCTTATTCTCTCAATCACCATGGCTGGAGCTCTTGTCAATATCACTGAAGAAACACTTCCCACTGCGCACTCACCTTGGTGACCCCAGTGAAATGTAGACACAGCATGGACGTTGTGTGCTGTTAGGAAAGAAGGAATTCATGTTAAAAGGGCTCGTATTTTTTTTTTCTTTTCAATCACCTCAGTTGCTTTCTTGCCAGACCTTCAGGGGTTCCCTGTAAGACTAAAAATCTGCCTTGGGGAAAGCTGGAGGAGAGTGACTTTATGTCGTTTTCTGAGACTTTCCTATCCTGCATACACTGGTATTTGTCTCCACCTAGCTGGAAAAACTCTGCCCATTATCCTTCATTTTTTAATCAGTTTACAGAGAGTGAAATAAAGGCCAGAGTTTTATACCATTCCACCCCTGCTCCCTCCCAAGGAGCAGCCTGGCACATAGTCTGGGCTTAAAATTGGGTAGGATGGTGGAGGGAGGTGTGCCCATCGCCTACCCGTCTCCACTGGTATTTTACCAGTGATGGTCTAGGTGTCTTGTGGCCTGCTCATCCTCGAGCCAATTAAGGGTCATTTAAGGGCCTCCTCTCACCACCATGGGGTGCTTGTGCAATGTGGCATGGCTGCCAGATAGTTGTTCCCAATGGAAAGCCCCACGTGTACACAGGACTGCCCTTGCTTGAACCCTCCCCAGCCTCCTGATTGCCAGCACCGTCTCCCCCACTCACTGGGGCCGGCCTGATTGGCTGTGGTGAGACTGCCCCACTTAAATTCCAGTCTGTCCTCCTCCTTGTTCCTTGTCAGGACTGACTGCAGTCCCAGCAGTTGCTCGTGGCACTGCTGGGACAGGAGAGCTGCCTACCCTCTGTTTGGCAGCCCTTGGAAGTGTGACATTCACCCAGATGTGGTGGAAGCCACTTCCTGATGAATGTAAAATCTGGCTTCTTGGGCTGGCGATGCAGACTCACCCTGACTTTTCAAAAGTGGGTGGGCTACTGACTCCGTGTAAAATCCAGCCCAAAGACTGGTATATAACATGGGGATTAAGGTAAGAGCTGAAATATCATAAACCAACTTTCAAAAATTAAAAATAAAAATAAATTACTTCAAAAATCTATGGCCAGGATTTTACGGCCATGCCGCGGTGTGTCTCTGCCCCCTAGTGGATGCAGCAAGCCATTTAGATCTCCATTCAGTTCGGCAGGGTTGTAATATCCTGCTGGGTGGGAGGGGCCATAAAATCATGGCCTATGGATTTTTTTTTTATGGGAGGTGAACATTCTAGGATTCTAAAATTAGTTTTTTTCAGGGCCAGAGGGTGTGCTCAGCAGCAACAGTGACAATGGCCAGAATTTTTCCGTCAGCGAGTTGGGGGCGGGGCCCACTTGCCGACACAAAAATGACATGGGATGATATCGGGAGGAGCCCCCGACGTCATCCCGCCCCATTTAAATATTCAGGAAGGCGGGCGGACAGCGAAATCAGCTGCGGACCCGCCGACCTGTCAATGGCCAATTGAGGCCATTGACAGGATAATCAACCCAATTAAAGGCCCTGCCCGTCCAACCTTAAGGCTGGCAGGCAGGACAGGAGCCCCAGCGGGCAATAGAAAAAACAGGAAACCTCAACCACTGGCGGCATGAGGTTTCATGTCCATTTTAAAAATCTTTAATAAACTTTATGTCATATTTATTAACATGTCCCATCTCGTGTGACATTGTCACATGAAGGGGACGTGTTAATAATTTTTTTATTTTTCTATTTTTGAGATTTTTTAAACTGTCACCAATCTCCCTGGGACAGCACTTAGTCTCAGGGAGCACTGCGTGAAAGAGCGCACTTTGACAGTTGGGGAATCCCTCCCTCCCCCGCACAGGAAGCGGATAGCGCTTCCCATCGGGCAGCCCGCTGGGTGAGCCTTAATTGGCCCGCCCACTCAAAATGGTGATGGGGCCCGTTTCGGCGGCTGAGTTCGGCTGCCCGCCTGCCACCGAACCGGTGGGGTCCGCCCGCCCATCGAGGGCTAAATTCTGCCCCAGGAGTTGCTGTCAGCTTGACAGAATAATGACCGCATGCAATTTGGTCATCATTACAACTGCAAAATCCAGACCTATAGGCTTCTGAGCACAGACTGCCCTGTAACTAATTGTAAAGCCTGTGTGCTTCCACAACAAATCCATTAGTTTAATTAGCCCCTTCTTGGGACTTTTGTTTTATTTTAGACTTCCAACAATTTCATGTCTCTTTATAACTTGAAAATATAAAAATACAATAATGTAAGCAAACACAAAATGATCGAAATGAGTCATTTGCTGAGGCCCTGGATGTGCATTAACATTACTGGCCTTCTACTCAATGCTAACACTTCCACCACACCCACCACCCCCAGATGGTGCCACTTACAGTCAGACAGTATTTTGAAATCAAGAAACACTGTACAGTTTTGGATCCACCAACTAGTTCTTTGTACTTACATCATTAATGTTGTTACCCACTGGCCCCCAATGTGATATATCATATCCAATGGATGATGTTCCCTGTCTAAAGATTTGATTTTCTCTTTTCAGCAGTTGTGTTGCTCCCACTCTACCTGAAGTTACAGTGCCCCAAGGCCTGAAGCTGTAATGTACTGTACTCATTTTCTGTCCAATCTTCCCATTTTCTATTGTAGATTTTATATATAGTGTATAACAGAGCAAGTGAAGAGATACGGGCTGGGGAAATAATCTACTGAGTATCCATTGACACCACTGTGTCAGCCAATAAATTGGAGGTGGGACAAATTACAGTTGGACTTTACCGCAAGCAAAGTCTATTTAATAAGCAAACAGCAAAGGAAGCAATATCTATTTACAGGGCCTATTTCATGACTGAAACTGCAGCAACTTCTCCTAATTTAAGGCAAGACTTTTTCCCAGCAAAATGCAGTCAGTGGAGGATAGTTACTGCAGATTATGTGGGTATGATCAAACCTGGTTACTTCTAGCCATGTGGTCTCCAGGTGTGATTGACAGGGGAATTACCCAGTCATTTACATCCTGGTTGGGAAAGGTGGTGTCACTACATGCAGCCAATACCTTAGCCTTATGGAAGTTACCATTTATTTGAAAAACCACACATAAGAATTTATTTTAAAGTATTGGACTAAGTTTGGAAGCAGCGATTATATATTTATTTATATATCAGTCCCAATTCTTTCACACAAAGGCGAAATCTTCTTTTGGGTTTCAGCTTCAATTACACTAAATTGCAGGCTGCTTTTAAAGGTAAAGAGCAAACCCATCAATGTAAGCTCATGTGTGAACTTCAATGACTATTGGGAAATGTGAATACAATTGTCTCCCATATTCTGTGAAATGAAAAGACATTATCACCATTGTCCTCTCACTGAACTGCCAAGATCCCTGGAGAACAATACCAAGAATCAGTTGCCAACCTACTAAATCTCTAGATATTAGTTTCTAACTAGTGGGATGCTAGGTGTGACAATGACAAAACTTGCATCAGGATAAGGAATATAGGTAAGGCATATACACATTGGAACACTTTGTCCTCTGCAAACCTTTATCGTTATTTTTCAAGCCATCATTAGCTCAGATATAAGCATTCCTGAGAAACCCTTTGGGTTCGTGATTTGGTTTGTAGCTTATCAGTGGTTCACACTGACCCTGCGGATAACTAGCACTTTCATTTTTGAGACTGTACTTATTCCGACTTCATTCTGATTCAGGTCACTTAAGGGGGGATTCACTTCAGAAAGAAAGGGTTTCCACACCAGATGGCTGCATCAAGATCACCCCAATAGTTCTGCAGTTCAGTGCCATCATTTCCTGAGGCTCATGTTTTGTGTTTCCCTGCAGACAGATGTCTAAGCGGCTGATGGGTTTCCTGTCAGCTATCCTTTACGAAATACCAACTATCATCTTGCCACGATGAACATAAAAAAGAAAGCATCTTTCACAACCTCAGGATATTGCAAAGCACTTTGCAATCAGCGAATTAATTATGAAGTATAGTTACTGTTTTTTTATGGGGAAATGTGGCAGTCAGTATGTTTATAGGAAGGTCCCACAAACAATGATGGGATAAATGGTCAGATAACCTGTTTTAGTGACATTGCTTGAGGGATAAATATTAGCCAGGGCACCAGGGATAGCTCCCCTGGTGGTCAAAATTGTTTTGTTTTATTCATTCATGTGATGTGGGCTTCGCTGGCTGGGCCAGCATTTATTGCCTATCCCTAGTTGCCCTTGAGAAGGTGGTGATGAGCTGCCTCCTTGAACGGCTGCAGTCCCCTGTAAGGTCCAAGTCAGATGATCAGCTTCTAGATTTGGCCTTCCAACTCATCCTGGAGAGTCAGCAGAAGGTGTGGGAATATCACGCAGAGCTGTTGGAAGCCCTCAACAGAGTGGCACGCGAGGCGGAGGAGTGCATCTGCCTGCTCTCTGATGAAGTGGTGCCCACTTGTGCCTGTATGCAGGTCTCCATGGAGATGATGGCAGATGCCATGGAGGCCCTGGTCCAATAGAATGCAGAGATATGTGTAAACCTGGGGCAGGATTTTCCGATCGGTGAGTGGAGGCGGGGCCCGCTTGCTGACGTGTCAAATGATGCGGGGAAACGTCGGGCGTGCGTCCCGATGTCACCCCGCGTCACTTAGACTCAGTTTGGCGGGCGCGCAGCCGAATCAGCTGTGCACCCGCTGAACTGTCAATGGCCTTTTAAGGCCATTAAAAATCTAATTAACTTGATTGATGAACCCGCTGGCCATTATTAGGGCTGGAGGGCAGGGCGTGAGCCCAGGCGGGCCTCAGAAAAAGCATAAAGCCTCTTCATGGGCAGGATGAGGTTTCATCAGGGCTTTTAAATGTTTATCAAATGTTTAAATAAAAGTTAAGAACATGTCCCAACTCATGTGACAGTGACACATGAGGGGACATGTCAGGGAATTTTTTTTATTACCTTTCTGTCAACTTTTCAATCGGAGCTGATCTCCCTGAGGCAGCACTCCCAGCTGAGGGAATCCCCTTGCCCGCACAGGGAGCGCATGGCGCTCCCACTCCCACACATCTCCCCCCACCCCCCCCCTCGACAGGGGGAAATGTTCCCCCTGCATTCCATTGCGGGAGCTATGGGTGAGTTCCTGCAGTGGCAATGCGAGAGGGAAAAAGGGCACCTTGACATCCCTCCAGCTGCTCCTTCCCCTCAAGGAGTCAGGCTGGGGCCCCCGGTACCTGAAGGGAGGAGAAGCGGCAGCTAGATATTCCTGGGTCATCCACTCAGGAATCTCAGAGGCTGCCCTCTCCCCCCAAGTCTCCTTTGCCTGTGAGACCCTCAACCTCAGCCTCTCTCACCACAGAGGCAGCAGCTGGCCAGTGAGTGATTCTGGAGGGAGAAGCGTGTGTTTGGCAGAGCCTTTCAGAGCCTGGTGCAAGCACTCTCCCACACACGCAGATCCTTCATGTTTCACACTCACCCCAATGTCCTGAACATTTTCAATGCTGCCTGCTAGGGTTCACTTTGAGGTCCATCTGAGCTGACCTTCATCTCTGCCCACCCAATGATCACACTCCCATGCAGTACCTGATCTCATCCACCATGACTCTCGTTTTACTTTCGATTTAGACAGCATGGTCTGGATTCACTTTTTCATCACCTCTCCCATCTTTTCCCCTCCCCCAATCACCCATTTCCGTTCCCCCATCACAGTTGACTCCCTGATGTCACCATCCGCCCCCCTCTGTGACCTACCAGCCACAGCCCTTTTCCTTCGGGGATGTCCAGGTGAACGTACACATTCCCTTCCACCCTGAAAATCGCATCCCATCAAACTCCCCGACCTCCACCTTCCCACCCCCAGGCTCTGTGTCTGCCACTAACTCCCCACCATCCGCCCTTGCTTTCCCTTCTACCGCTACCATCGAACCCTCAGCCTCCCACCCTACCGTCTCACTCTGACCTCGGTCATCCTCACCATTCCCTGATACCACACCCACCCTCAGTTTGCTCCTCAGGAGGCAGTCATGGACCCAACAGACCCCTGGCATATTCACCTGGACGTCCCCCCCTCTGGACCTGTTCCTCTGCGGAACCCCTTCCCTCCTCTGGACCCCACCCCTCTGGAACCCCTTCCCCCTCCAGACCTCTTCCTCTGCCTCTGCCTCGGAACACCTTCCCCCCGCTGGGCCCCTCCTCCTTCAAACCCCTTCACCCCCGAAACCCCTTCCCCCACCCCCTTAGTCCTCCCACCACCCACCCCCACCCGGAGACACACCCCACCATCCCCCCCCTGCCCCCCGCTTAGTCCCTCCACCTTCCTGACTCGCTCAGACATGCTTACTTCAGACCCCCCTGAACCCTTCCCCCTCCTGACTCCTTCTTCCAACCTTACCTCTTCCTTTAGCCTCGCTTCTTCCTCTAGCCTTATTCCTTCCCCCTTCCCGGCTTCTCCCTCCATCCTTACTTCTTCCTCCCTCTCAGACTCCCTCCACTCTCTGCACTCCTTCCTCCCCCTGAACTCCCCCCGCTCTGCACTCCCTCTTCCCCCTCATCTCCTTCCTCCCTCTGCACTCCTTGCCTCCTCTGAACTCCTTCCTTTACACCTTCCACCCCACTTTACATCTACCTCCCCAGTTGCCATCTTCTCCCCCCGTCACCCACTCCCCCCCATACTCCCTCCCCCCCTCCCAACCTCACCCCCTGACAACTTCATTCTCCCCCCCAACCTTACCCCCCCGACACCTCTTCCTCTCCCAGTCGATCCTAGACCTTCCTCTCCCACCCACTTGACCATCATCCGTTGTGAGCAACAAATGGTGAAGTGACTTTCCAACTTCCATGAGCTGCTTTGCAGCAGAGCCAGGTCCTTGAGAATCCACCCAGCATGCCAAGGACATTCCTCCAGTGTACCGTTGCTGTCGGGCTCCAGCATCTTCTGCTCCTCAGATGTCCGCGATGTGAGCATGGTCCTGGTGACAAGTCTCAACTTCTGCACATTATACTTGTTAGACATGGTCTGCACCGGCGTGTTTTCCACAGATGTGGGTGGACAGCCCAGCTGCAGGGGGTGGTGGGGGGAGGGGGTGGGTGGTGGGATGGCGGGGTACGGGGGTGGTGGGGATGAGTCTGGCGGGCTGGACTTATAATAATATGCTGATGTATTACAATGAGGTTACAGATGTCTAATGGCGGGGAATGCGTCCCGCCATCGACAGGCTGAGCGCACGATTGCAAACTGGTTTCACATTGTCGCTGTTTGGCCTTCTCGCCATATTGTCCACTCAAGCCATGTCATGAAAAAATATAAGAATATGCAGAATATTATTGTGATTTATTGTAAAGGTGGGTTAATAGTGAGGTTTGGATTAGTTTCTCTGTGTGCGTGTGTGTGGGGGGGGGATTTAACTGAATTGAAGACAGCTGGTCTGGAGCTTTTGAGTTATCAAAAGGGAAACTAGATTTGAAATGCTAAATATGTAAACATGGCTGAAGTTTTACAATGTGAGTTGTGAGGAAAATTTGCATTTTTAGATAAATGAATTTCAAAGAGATGGTAAGATGTTACACCTAGCCATAAGAAGCCAAGCCAAACAGTGTGTTTATTTTTCCTGAAGGTTACTGATAATATGAGCACTATAAAAGATTTATATTATGAGAAAAGTAAGGTTGCAAAGACATATTGGAACAATGGGATTTGCGTTAAAAATGGAGAAACATGTATAAAGGAGATGAGGTTATGTGTAAGGAGAAGGCATTCTAAGATCTAACACAAGTGTAAAAAGCCTCCAGCCTCTATGCCTTAAACTGTTGTTTACAGGAACCGGAGCAAAGAAAACTCACGTTGAATTCTCTCATCAAGGGTATCATGAAGCTTTGCCTGGGTCTGTTTAAATCCATTTGTTTTTTTGCTGCAGCCTTAACAGAGGTATAGCTGGGAGTCAGATTAATGAGGGGAGGTAGCAGTTAGTACAGTAGTAATTCGTAGACCCATGTATGCGTTTAAAATATTTTCTTCTATTAATAAATGTTTAATTTAGTTTTGTAAAATATCTCCATCTCAGCGGACTTATTACTGATGAATTCAAGGCACGCATCTCAAAACAAAATACAAATTGCAAAACAGTTGTGGCAGCTGTTTAAATTTTCCCTCTGGGATTTGAACAGCTCAGCATTTACCATCTGCTGTACCATAACAAGCCCAAACATGCCTGACACCAATGGGCACAGATGATTCCACCAACAGTCTTTATTCAAACCTAAGTGTAGATAAGCCAGTAGTAGCTTTAGATGTCCTAACATTTGGAAGTGGATGCAAACACATGAAACTTCAAATAACCATATTCACACCAGAAATGCCCGTTGAGTGACATTTATCAGCTATCTTGTTCTGTTTTTAATTTCCTTTCGCTGTCTTAGGTTTCTCCTCATCCTGTTTTGTGCACTATTCTTAGCCCAAAAGAGGAGTCATGTGAATGTTACTTTCTTCAACGGGTCTCTTTCCTTTATTCCTCATTTCTCAAAGGCAGTAAGAAACCACAAAGCCATCACTTCTGTTGAAATTCATTTGCTATACCATTCAAGGATACAACAATGTCAATGGACCAAAGCATTGTTGCAACTTTTGGTCTGTGAACAGTACATTATACAGAAGCAGAAGAAACTTTTTTTTAAATAAGAAAGACTTTTAATGTTGCAGTTTTGTTGGACCCCGTGGATCCTTGTCACCAATTTGTTATGAGTGGTGGTATAGTTGGTACTCTAGATAGAGCAGACACCCATGCTACTCTCCTATTGGGTACTAAAGATCATGTGATCTTCCTTAACAAGCATTATTCCTAAAGGTACATTACACACTAAATAGAACCACCATTACCACATCCCTCCCCCTTTACTCGGAAATACATTTTATATTTACAAGTACAATTTTCTTAAGATAGCAAAATATTTACACTGATAAGTAATTTACAAATTTAGTCTTTCTGGGGATTTCCTTATGCGTGTAGAGCGTCTCAGCTCTACAACTTCAGATGCCTTGTCAAGAATCTCCTTTTCCAGAGTTGCCTGAATATCAGGTGCTTTGGGCACCTGCAGTTCAGCATCCTCAACTCTTACAGGAACATCAGACATGTCTGTACTGTGTTGAGTACTCTCGACAGGAAACGCTGACCCGGCCTTGAACACTAGTGGGATCAATTCTTGGTGATTTGTTTCTCTCTTCCTTAGATGATCCACATGTCTGCGTATGACTCGGCCCTCCTCTTCCACGTGGTAATATAGAGGCCCAGTCACTGCACTTATTTCACCCGGTAACTACTTTGGTTATTCTGCAAAGTTCTTCACATATTCCATGTCTCCCACGGTAAATTCCCTCTCACGGCTATGCCAGTCGTATCTAGTTTTCCGGCTTCCCTGACTCCTTTCCACCTTCCCCCCTAAATTTGGCGTTATTAAACTCAATCTCGTCCTGAGATGGCGTTTCATCAATAACTCCGCAGGTGTGACATCTGTTGTTGTTTAAGGGGTAGCCCTGTAATGACAAAGAAAGTGTGCTAGCTTGGTTGCCAAGGAATTGCCAGTTAACCTTTTCATGCCTGCCTTGAATGTTTGAACCACCCTTTCGGCCAGTCCATTTGAGGAAGGGTGGTATGGTGACGTTTTTACATGAGTGATACTGTCAAGGCTGATAAACCATTGAAACTCAGCATTCGTAAATGCCGTGCCATTATCAGAAACGACTACTTCTGGTAGTCCATTAATGGCAAAACTTTGACGTAGCTTCTCAATTGTAGCAGTTGACGTTGGTAACTTCTCCTCATAGGTGTCCATCCATTTTGAGTGGGCATCAACAATAAGCAGGAACATTGACTATATGGGACCTTTCATGGGAACAATGTGTAACCGCACCCAGGGCCTACCTGGCCAGTCCCAAGGGTGTAATGGAACTGTTGAAGGTAACTTTTGTAGTTGCTGACAGTGCACACAATTCTTCACTAAACTCTCTATTTTGCCATCCATCCCAGGCCACCATAGGTAGCTGCAAGCTATGGTCTTTATTCGTGATATTCCTGTATGTGCACTGTGTAGTTCAACACAGTGGCTGGCTTGGACAAACTATCACTCGTGTTCCCCACAATAAAATGCCATCCTGGCTGGTTATTTCATGTCTTCTATGGTTTCATTTCATCTGATACAGGCTCTTGTGACCAACCATGTAGCACTTGTTCTCATATTTGAGATAGGATTGGCTTCCGACTTATCCAGTTTCTGATCTGTCGAGCACATACCGGTGAGGAATTTAAGAAATTTAACCGTAAAACAAGTTCTTGCAGAACTGGGACATGCTCATCATTTTCTTGTAAAGGCAAATGACTAATTGCATCAGCGTTTGCAATTTGATTTCCCGGCCTATGTACAAAATTGTGCTCATGTGCTGCCAGAATTAAAGCCTTATTGTGTTCCTGCATCTTCTTTTTATGTGCCTTCTTCTTTCTAGCACTGACTTTAATCTCAGCCTTCTTTTCAACTTCAATATTGGCCAGACTAATCTCAGATGCAAGCTCGACGTGAGTGAGCTCAGTGGTTGAGTCTTCCAAAGTTTCGTCGACTGTCTGCTTCTTAAAAAGTTCTGCGACTTTTGCCTCCAAAGCTTCTTTGGCTTCATGTCGCTGATTCTTCAGCTCTTCCATCTCTTTTTTGCATTTGTTTGCTGGCTCCTGGAAAATTGAGCATTGATGTGTCTTCTCTGCCAACTCATTCTTCAGTTCATTCAGAGAAGTGCTGAGTTCTTTCCGTTTCTCTTCATACTTTTCCAATGGTACAAACTTTGACCTGGGGGAATCTTGGGGCAGAATTTTGCCCTTGGCAGGGGTGCTCGGTGGGTGCGAGCAGGGGCGATTGGGAAGCCGCCCGCCGCCCGCGATTGGCACCACACCGCGATATTACGTAGGCGGACCAATTAAAGCCCTTCCAGCTGAGTGCTGCCTGTGCTAGAGGGGGGAGGGGGCGCGAGTGGGCCTAGCGTGAATTTTGCGCATGTGCATGAAAGAGCGCTTCAATCTCCCTGAGGGACGGAGCTGCCTCAGGGAGAATGAAGCGCTGTTTAAAAAAACTGATAAGGGAAATAAAAATGTCAAAAAACATGTCCCCTCATGTGACTCTGTTACATGAGTACAAACATGTTTTTAATTCAGGTGTTAAATTTTTATTTTATTTTTATTTGCTTTAGGAAACCTCATCCCGTCCGTGGATGAGGTTTCCTAAAAAATGCAAAGGCTGCTTGGCCTTTTTGCCTGCTCATTAACCGTTAGGTTGAACGGGCAGTGAAAAATTCAGAACAATTGTTTACTTAATGGCCTTAATAGGCCTTTTAACTGTCGGCGGGCATGCTTCTGGCCCCGGCGCAAGCCTGCCGACCTAACTATCCCGATAGTGCGCATTGACATCAATTCGGCCGACGTCAATGCGCTTTATTTCATGCTCGGGCGTGTCAGGGGCCCACCCGCACACCAAGCGCAATTTTCAGCCTTTGTAGTGTGTGAAGGTCTTTCAGCAGGTTTTCTTTTTCCTTTCAGAGGTTGCTCACCTCGTCTTGAACTCTGTTATTAAGCATAGTCTCTTTGAGTTCCTTTTGCTGTTCTACCATGTTTTGATTTAAGTCAGCCTGGATTTCTTCAGGTTGTTGAGTCTTTACACACTCCTTTCTCAAAGCAGAGATGCTTCCAGCTTCCGTTTGGAACCTCAGTGGTCACTCAAGATTGATTTCCCTTAGCCAATTTCACCCTAGGAGGCTTGGTCCTCTGCCTTTCAATACCAACACTGGTAGCTTTACCAATTGGCTTCCATAATAGACAGTTACTCTGCTTATGCCTTTGACTTGAATGTCTTCACCCGTGTATGTTTCTAACTGGGCAGTTGTTTCTTCTAAATTTAATTGATGTTCACCATAATTCAGATATCTGAAGGTATGTTCCCCAATTACTTTAGTGGAAGCTCCTGTGTCCACTTCCATTTTAACAGGTTGACCGTACGCTTTCACTGTTACAAATATTAGTTCTGTCTTTAGAACCTTCAAGTTAAAGAATAAATATCTGAGTTTTTCTTTCAGGCTCTTCTACATTGTAGATCTCATTGGGTTTTTTCTTTTGTTTAAAAGCCTGCTTGAGTCTTTCCTTGCACTGTTTCATTGTGTGTCCATTTCTGTGACAATAATAACGTTCGATTATTTTAAAATGCCAAATGTTATAAGACTGCTTGTTTCCACCTCTATTGAAATTATCCTTTGTTTTCACTGTTATCATTTTATTTCATTTTCCAACTAGCGGTGGCTGTTTCGTGCTTCTCAGCAGGGTCTTGCATTTTCACACCCTTTGTGGCTGGGGTTTTCAATGTGGAGCGCCATTTTGTGCTCCCTGTATGGCTTTTGAATCTCTTACTGTGCTTTCCATGGTCAGTGTTATCCCGAGCACTTTCTTAAAATCCAAATTCGCTTCAGACAATAATCTCTTCTGAATCATGTCCTCATTCGCACTGCACACTAAACAATCTCTGAGTATGTTGTTCAGAGATGTACCAAACTCACAATGTTCCATTAACTGCTTCAAACTTGCCACATAATATGCAACTGTCTCCCTAGGGGCTCTATTTCTCCAGTTAAACTTGAACTTTTGCATCATTACCAAGGGCTTTGGCTAGTAATGACCCTTCACGAGGTCCAACAATTCATCAAAATGTTCTGAATCTGGGGAACTGGGTTCCATCAAACAACGAATCAAGCCGTGGGCTTTATTATTACATGTAGTTAAGAGGATCGCTCACCTCTTCTCTTCCCCCATAATCTCGTTCGCTTGGAAAAAGAATGCAAGGTGTTCAATGCAATGAGAGCAATTGTTCATGGCTGGATTGAAAGGATCAATTCTTTCAAATTGTGGCATTCTGAGAGAGAATTACTTTTTCGATTTGAATGGAACTTCTACTTACAATTGCTGGGTGAGGTGCAGTGCCAATTTCTTTTTTCTTGATTTTTTTGTTTAATCTTGTTTTATCCTCATCGCCAGTTTGTTGGATCCCGTGGATCCTCATCACCAGTTTGTTGCGAGTGGTGGCTGAGCTGGTACTACAGATAGAGTTGATCAGCAGATACTTATAATGTGGGAACTTAATGTTTATTTACAAAGGTACTCAGCAGTAACTACATGTGTGCTTTCACTTCAAACCCTATCTCTACGGTACTGACTACTAACTGCAGAGGTAGCCTGCGCTACTCTCCTATTGTGTACTAAAGATCATGTGATCATCCTTAACAAGTATTATTCTTAACGGTATATTACACACTAAATAAAACCATAATTACCACAAGCTTAAAACTAGCAATAGCCAAAAGTACATAACAGCAAATATCCTTCCAGAATTCAACGGGCACTTTACAATGTCATATTTGGGAGCATTCTACATAAAATGTTTTCCCAGATTGCATTGAAACTGTGGTTTTAAAACATACAGAATAATAATTTAGCATCGTTGAGAGATGTTAGTAAATGTACAGATGTCCTTTTTGAAGGCATGTTAGTCTCTAATCCTTCCCATTAGCTATCTTCTGTTCCCTAGGGCCTCACTGAGGTCTGCTCTCAAAGGTATAGGGTTGGCTTTCCCTTCAATTTATGTTTTCACCCTCTAATTTTCAGTCTCTCGCTTTAGGGAAGGGATCACTATCTGCACAATGCTTCCTTGCAGCAACTCAGCTGGCTGTTGGAACTCAACAGAGTAGACGGACTGAATCTGTGCTCTGCTATTCAGCAGCACACAGTTTTAGTGCTCCACAGTGCTGTTCTACCACTGTGCCTCATACAGGCTTTCTCCTTTATAACAAATAACATGAAGGGACAATTCAGTACAATATATTTCACCTTACATAAAAGATTTTGTGTGGTACAAGCTCCTAAGTGTTCATCATTCAAAGAGTTAAAGTTCAGGTAGCTGCACTGGAAAATATTTGCCCATTAAAAAGACTGTTCACACTTTATCAGTCCCAGTATGGTTCTGATTTGACAGCTAACTGTTTTCCTGTCAGTGCTGTAGGGGCTCATGTTTCAACTGAACTATAGTATCAGCTTCTGTCCTGCTGTGAAAATAACAAGGGTTAGAAATATATGCATCTTGATTCAGTACATTAGTAACATTCATTTCGTCATTCAATTTAGTCTCCTTGCTTTAATAATATTTGATGTAACATGTATAGCACATCACTGATGTAGATGAGTAGAAAGGCAAATAGAAATGTTTGTGTGCTGCCAGGTTGAATGGACAACTCTGTGGTTGGGAATGATTCAAACCAAGTGTCAGAGATGCAGTTTCTTGTGGTGCTAAGATCCACAGAGGTAGATCTTGTGCGGTATTGTAAAACAGGTTGTAACAAGTTGGCCAACTCATCTCTCCCGATCGATTTGAGATGTAAAATGGGCTGTAGGTTCACTATTACCACACTATTCCTCAAAGTCCAAATCACCTCTATGGAATCCATCCTTGCAATTTAATAGTTGACAGAAAAGGACCAGCTTATAAGATTTAGATCAAAGTTATTAACAAACAAAGAACAAGGGAAGGTGAAGTTGAAGGTGAGGGTACCTTCAACTTTTGACATCCGTATTTAATGGGCAGCATATTGAACATAGGTTATGCACATTTCGAATGCCCTTCAATTGGCTAAAATGGAAAGGGAAATCAGATGAGGAGTAAACTGGATGGCAGATCTAATGTTGCCTGTTATACACCATCATTAAAACTTAAAATTATCCTCAAATACCTGGGAGTCAGGTCATTACAGACAAGTGTTATCTTTTTCTTAAAAAGCATCATGAATAGCAAAATGAAAAAAATATGATGAGACCTGAGGTAAAAGAGAATACTGAAAACCTTTTGATCTGTTTTTACTTTATGATGACACTAACTATTTTAATTTTAGGAAACTACAAATTAAGACAGGTTAATTAATTGATTTGATGCATTTATTTTCCTCCTATCATGTGAGGCGCAGTGTTAGAATGTAAAAGAAAATCACTGTAGTGATAAGAGCTCTAGCTATCTATGCATTTGACTGTGGTGTTTGCCATTTAAAAGGTAAAAAAGAAAGTGAGAGCAATAATTGTCAAAACAGCATAATGTGGAGATTTTTTTTGCCAAAAACTGACACCTGGGAGTATATTTCCTTTTGTGTGTAAAGCAAAATTCTTTTATGAAACTGCCGTTATAAATTTCTCCAATTTAGTGAAATGTTTCTCTTTAATTTTATACGCAGAACAAAACAACAAATCCATTAGCCCTTCCACACAATGCAAGCCTTCCAAAAAATTATACTTCATGCTCAGGCTGGTGTGATGCACAGTGGCACTGCTGTATAATTATATGCAATATGAAAATCCCACAAAGAATTATTCCATATGTGAATGCCATCTGATCACTACAAACTGGCTGCTTCTGAAAAACAGGATTTAAAATGCATTACACTTTTGCAAATTTAAGTCGTTTGTTCAGTTGGGAATTTTGAATGGCTGGAAGCTCTATTCCTTTTTTATTTTTCAGTGTAACTGAAAGGATGAAGTAAAATTTAAGGTGACACTATCCCTCTTTTACTCTTACATGGGTGCTGTTTAATAGCTATCGAAAATTAGATCTAGACAGCCTTCCTTTTACACTAGACTTAGTCCTGTCACAAAGGTCCCAGCACTGCTGCTAAAACTTGAGCAGGCAAGATTATGGTAATACTGTGGAGATTAGCCACCAGCTGTATTTATATGTTGTGTAAAAATGACTATAGAAAATAACAAGATCGTTTCTTTTAGAGGAAGAAATACTGTGAAACTTCATTGAGTGTTAAAAATGATAGTATATTTGTATCCGTGATGGTAAAAGCTTTCCTGAATATGCAACTTGAGTAGTTTGAAGAACGCTCCAAAATAAAACCCTCAGGTGGGACTCCCAGGTTTATTTTTAAAACTCAAACTTTAACTGGTCAGCTGTTGAGTAACATTGAAGTAAGATAGAAGAGAGGATTGTATTACACAGAGCAATTGCCATTATCAGGACTTAGGCCCAGATTTTCGTCTCCTGCCTTTCAAAACGTCCACCCACAGGTCAGATTTGGGGGTGGGGAGGGGTAGGGCGGGCTGAAATAGAAGTCGGGGAGGGTGCCCCCAGAACGAATGCACAAGCTGCCGGTTGCAGAGGTGGGCTGGGCGCAAGGCCTGCCTCTATGCGCCGGCACTGTGATAATGAAGCAAAAAACATCCCTCCAGCCCTCACCCCTCACACCCCTCACCCCTTCACATGCCTTATGCCCCATCTATGTCAACCCATGCCAACCCATGCTCTCCACCCATCCCCGAGAGCCCCTCACACCCCTATGCCAACTCAGTGCTCCTCTACATATCTCCAGTGCCCCAATACCCCCATGGTAACTTAGTGCCCCTCTACCCACCCCCATTACCCCATACCCCATGCCAACAGTGCCAACTCATGCCAACCCCTGTTCCCCACTCACCACCCTTTGCCCTTAGCCCTCCATGTCAACTCACCTAGTTTCATTGGACAATTCATTGACAGCTTTGACACCTCCTGGACAGCTTTGATGGATTTGACCAGTTTGACAGCTGGACAGCTCTTTAACAGCTTGACAGTTCCAATGAGCTTGTGTGTTTAAACTGCATAATTCTGTCAATTTTAACAATCCCAAAGGGCTCCTTGCTTCTCCCAGAGAGTGCCTTACTTCTCCCACAGATGTCCTGGTACCATATCCAAAGGGGTACCTTAGCTCTCCAAAGGGGTATTCTGGCTATCCAAACACATCCACTAAGTTCGGACCTTCTCTTACCTGTTCTAATCTGCATGCTCCGGATTCCACATTCCTGTTCTTCCAAAATCCCACTTCAGTGCAGGCAGCTGGTGATTTAAATGGCCAGCTGCCTCCACAATTTGTACATGTGCAAATGTCAGCCCAGCCTGTCCCGCCCCAGCAAAAATGGGAAATGCTGAGTTCGGGGGTGGGACTTCGAAAATTCGGCCATTTCCAGGATTTTTGCCATGACGGAGATGCTTTCCATCATGGTAAAAATCCGGTCTTAGATTTTTAAATATAATGACTGAATTTTTAAATGCCAATGACATTCGTTAGACTTCTTACTCCTTTATTTCAGCTGGACTTTTTTTTGTGGGGGTACATGGAGAGATATTTTTATTTAATAGGAGTACTGATGAGATCATCAAGGTAACTGGGTTAAATGTGTTACTGACATCAGAGTGCAAGAGGAATTGAAGTGATGCCAATAGAATTAAGCATGAGGCCTTCAACCTCAAATGTTCATACTACTTCAGCTTCCATGCACTGGCGGATTCAAAGACTCTTCTGAAGCACTTCTCACAATAATCTCATCACCAACCATTTTTAAATATTATTTTAAAATATCAGTTGCATTGTTTAGCTGTGAAGATAATGCTCATAAAAAGTTTTCATAGATTTTCACTTGATCTTTGTATGAGGATAACAGAATGGGTTAAATCTTCAAACTCCAGTGCACTTTTCCTCTCACCCGCATGTCGCAGCAAATCCTATACCAAAAAACAAGTGCCCTCTTTATTTACCATATAGCCACCAATAAACAGCAAACTTAAACAACCAGTTAAAACAATAATAAATGAAAACAGAAAATGTCAGAAAAACTCAGCAGGTCTGGCAGCATCTGTGGAGAGAGAAACAGAGTTAATGTCTCAAGTCCGTATGACTCCTCTTAAAGCAATCCTTGCAGACATAATCATGAGAAAAAGAACAGCCCAAAAATTATTGGTTTCATAGGTTACATTGTCTTCTTAGATCTTGTGATGCCAGTATATAGCCAAATTCCTTCCTTTTCACTTTTATTCCTAATTCCTGATCTTTTCCAAGTTCTACTATTGATTGTACCCATATTTGCTCAGCTGTGACAGTAGGTTTCATTTGTCGGAATATTTTGGAATGGCTGGAAGTTTCCACAAGCATTGCTTGTGCTGAGGGCCACTGACTCAGAGGGACAAGGCTGAGGGCCCTAATCTCAGGATTCCTTCCATCTCAACCTTAATGAGATTCAAGCCTGGTATGTTTTATCTCACTGAGCATATCAGTCTCTTGAATAACACAAATGGATGCAACTCGAGGGGCAGAGGAGTCCAGGCTGGGGTTGGAACATGGGCTCCAAGAGAGCAACTTTACTGTTTTTTATTCAAGGTAGCCCCCTTTCCTGGGGTCTTTGGTGGGAAGGGGTTGCTGCAGATACATACCTCCAGTCTGGAGAACCTTCTTCTCCAGGTTTCTCTCCCTTGGCTCTATGAAATTTGGAAGGGTCAGCAGCTGAGTTCTACATCAGGGCCAGGATTTTATGGCCCTGCCATGGTGCGTCTCCCCCTGGTGGATGCGATGAGCCATTTAAATAAAAACAAAAAACTACTGCGAATGCTGGAAATCCAAAACAAAAACAAAATTATCTGGAAAAACTCAGCAGGTCTGGCAGCATCGGCGGAGAAGAAAAGAGTTGACATTTCGAGTCCTCATGACCCTTCAGCAGAACTGAGTAAAGTTAGGAGAGGGGTGAAATATAAGCTGATTTAAGGTGGTGGGGGGGAGTGGGGGGAGAGAAGTTGGGTGGGGGGTGGTTGTAGGGACAAGCAAGCAGTGATAGGAGCAGATAATCAAAAGATGTCACAGACAAAAGGTGTTGAAGGTGGTGATCTTATCTAAGAAAATGTGCTAATTAAGAATGGATGGCAGGACACTCAAGGTACAGCTCTAGTGTGGGTGGGGTGGAAAGACTGACAAGGTATTACCGTTATATATTTAAAAATAATGGAAATAGGTGGGAAAAGAAAAATATATATAAATTATTAGAAAAAACAAAAGGGAGGGGGAAGAAATGGAAAGGGGGTGGGGATGGGGGAGGGAGTTTAAGATCTAAAGTTGTTGAATCAAATATTCAGTCCGGAAGGCTGTAAAATGCCTAGTCGGAAGATGAGGTGCTGTTCCTCCAGTTTGCCATTTAAATCTCCATTCAGTTCAGCGGGACCATAACATCCTGCCAGACAGGAGGGGCCGTAAAATCCTAGCCCAGAATTCAGAGTCACAGGACCATTGTGTTTGTTTCTATTGAAACATTACTTCAGTACTATCCTGAGCGTCAGCTTTTAAAGTCTGTTGCATGAGTGCAATAGCCAATACAACTGAATGATATGAACCTTGCAAGGTTGAACCTGAGGATTCACCTCCAGCATGGAAGTAGGATAAACAAGGAAAACAAGAACAACTTGCATTTATATAGCATCTTTTGTAGTATAGTACCAAGCATTTTGTTGTACTGCCTTCTCTGCTGCCTTCTCTGTTGGAGAGGTATACATAAAGTTAGTTCAATAATGGCTGCCAGCTGTGAGTCCACATTAATCTTTTCTCAGTTCTACATAACAAAAAGATGACAATGAGTCTGGGATGGAACGAATACCTATTGATTTCTTTGGGGTGGAAGGGAAAGAGTACCCTGTTTTAGTCGATAGCTATGACAAGTGGATAAGTGTTGAGTATGTGCCCAATACCACATGTGCCAAAATGTTTTGAGGAAGTTGGTCTGCAATTTATGGGTTATCAGAAGTGTTGGTGTTGGATAATGGTCCACAGTTTATGTCAGAAGATATTGAAATATTCCTTAGTAAGAATGGAGTCAAACACACTCTATTACCACCATCTCACCCAGCGTCGTGTGGTGCAGCAGAAGGAAGTGTACAGATTGTGAAGAGGATTTTGCAGAAGTATTTGGCAGGTGACAAGCTAGACAGTAATTTCCATGCTTCTCTTCAACACAGGTTAGACAATTTTTTGTTCTCTTGCAGAATAACCCTACGGTCTACAACAGGTTGTTCACCTTACAAGTTAGTGTTTAAATATGCTCTTAGGACAAGGTTTAGTTTACTAAAATGCCACCCCTGCCACCAAACTTGCCACTAGGGAGGGAATTAAATTCCACCCAATGATGAGATATTTAGGGACTGGGTTTCAATGTAGGACAGCAAGGAGCAGATAGATGGTGAGTGAAGAACTGGATTCAACCAATTCATTACCACCTCCAATATGCTAGCTCAGCTGAATAAGGAAAAGGGTATTTGAGGACCAGGACCTTAAACCAGAGACTATCATCATGGTTTACTAGACAGCAGTGTTCCTTGCATTCCTATATGCTTTGCAGACTTGGACAACCCAGAGCAGGCACCTCAAAGCACTGGAGAAGCCTTCAAATAATCTTCCAAATCTGGTGGCAAGAAAGGGGGTCCAACAGCAATGTTCGTTCCCAAGCCAATTTGCCCAGCATCGAGTTACTAATCACTCAAAACCAGCTCCTCTGGGCAGGAAATATCATTCATATGCCTGACACCAGGCTCCGGAAGCAACTGCTCTACTCAGAACTCGGTTGTGGCAGGAGATTCCCAGGGGGATAGTGGAAACACTTTCAAGGTGTCCTTAAAGCATCCCTGAAGAGGTCAAACATACCCGCCAACTCATGGAAAACACTGGCTTGTGACCAACCAAAAATGGAGGTGGCTCATCTTGAAGGCACCAAAAAGATTGAAAGACTAGTTGAGAAGTTGAGGCATCGAACATACCGCATAAACCTCCAAACATCCCATCTACCAAACCCTTCAAGCACCACCTGCCCTTTATGTGGCAGAGTCTGCAGATTGCACATTGGACTTATCAGCCATTTCAGAACCCATGTATTGGAGTGGAAGTAAGTCATCCTTGATCACGAGGGATTACCTAAGAAGGAGGAGGAAGGAGGATACAAGCAATAGAGCTTTTGATGTGCTGATGTTTGCAGAGGGTGGAGAATAGAAGGCTAGCAAGGAATATTTGGGTCTGGAAATGACAAAGATATGGATTAGGGTTTCAGCAGCTGACAGGCTGAGGTAGGAGCAATTCAGGCAATATAATGGAGGTGCAAGTAGACAGTATTTGTGACGGACTGAATACGAGGTCAAAATTCAGCTTGCCATTAAAAGAGGCACTGAGGTTGAAACTGTTTGGTTCAACTGTAGTGAATGACCAGGGAGAAGTTGGAATTGGTGACAATAGTATTGGAGATTTACTTGACAGGTAATTACTTGCATGTATTATTTGCCTAACATGAGCTCTAGTATTTATATATAACATTTGTACATAATATGTAGAATATAAGTATAGATAATAAAATTACTCACTGTGATAATGCCCTAGAAAATTATTGAAATTGTGATTTAAAAAACAAAAGTAATTCCTGCACACATCAAGATTCTCTCTTTGAGGAAGGCATTACTGTATTGTTATATAATTACAGCATTCTATAATTCAAGCAGTGAGAGTGTTACTTGTTTAGCTGGTTTGAAGAAAACTAAAAATGAAATTTGATTGTCACAAAGCTGGTACAGATTTTTTTTCTGCCAGTAGTTTCTGTGCTTAGATTAATGGACAAAAGATTGATTTCTTCGTCTGTGCAGATCGCTGCTTCTTTCAGCTTCATCTGGGGTTAATGTCCACAAGAAGAAGAAGAAAAAAAAACACTGATTTACTGTGAGAAGCCTGAAAGGAATTTAATTCAAGGAACTCTGAGTAGAGCAGAGTCTCCAAAAGAAAAAAATTCAGAGTTCTTTCACAGGACTAATTTCATCTTAATCGGGGAGTTATTTAGCCCTGTCTTAAATCTTCCTCGCCAAACACAATAAACAGAAAGTTAAAATGCTTTCCTCTGCATGATTTAAACCTAATTAAAGCCATCATAAAATGCAATATTTTCTTCCAGTTTCCCTCAGGCTCAGACAATATTTTTTAACATCAACTTTCCATAACTGAAAACATTATCATCATCCATCATCCAATTTTATTTTTTTAGCCATGCCTGTAATTTTCACTTATTCTCCCTTCAATATTACTTCAACAGTTTCTTACCCCTTCTTCTTATGCTCCCTCAGTAAGTTATTTATATTTTTCAAATAGACTCCTAATTTCCCAAAGAGATTCTAAACAAGTTGAATACAGACACAAAAAATCCATTTTATTTGACATTCGCACACTTGGCTAAATGATCCTGGTTAATGTGGCTGGTGGTTTGGTAATGGTTAAGTTATATCATTGCCATCAGCAGCCTTGTGCTTTTAATATTACATAATGGAATAGTGTGATTCCCTCTTCAGACTCTGCAGGACCCTCTTATGAGCTTAGTTTGTCTGAATTCATCATATCACCTTAAGCCTGTGTGAATGACTCTGTCAGAGGTCTTGCCTCTTTCACTCAACCAGACAAGAATTTTCAACTACAGTATAATGAAATCTCTTCTTTGTTCTTTGAGGTATAAGGAAAGTGAAAAGTTAGAGGGTGAAAGGAATACTTAAGAAACAACCGATAAAAACAAGGGTTCTCAGTACCCCACTGCTAAAGAACAATTTATAATACTTAAATGATAGTCTGGTGAGGCAGTAAAACTGGAAATTGGTTGAAATTCATGTTCAGAGATATCAGTCTGAGCACACCATGCATATCAAGGATAGCTGCTTCTGCAGAATGTTGAGAACAGTGAGTAGTTATATTTTGCACTCATTTTAGGCTCTGGTGAGACACCATATTGATATGAGTGAACAACATAACAAATGAATGATTTCTGGTTGGATTATTAAAGTTGAGTGTACCTTGGTTAAAATATTGTTATAAAAGAGGAAAAACTTTGTATTTATGTATGAATGAAAAGCATAATTGTTTCAGATAAAATTGGCATACTGGCTTTTGGGCTCCTGCTGATATGTAGCCATTTCAGAGGCTGATTTTTAATGTTATTTGAAGGTATTTTTGTATTTAAGTTAAACCCTGTAGAATTATTATTACATGCTTTGGGTTGTCCTTTTTAAATTTAATTTCTCCTCTCTTCATAAACTGCAAGTTAACCATGGAGGACAGTGACAGAAAAAATATGAAATTCAGTCATGTGATGCAGGTTATGATGGTCTAACTCAGTCCCATTGAACATAAAGTCCTTTATTATCACACAAAAAATCACGCTCAGTTCAAAATTCATTTGATATAAAAACAATATTATATATCACAGTGAATCAGATATAGGCTGAAAATAATACATTGGTACTGTGTTATCCTGCTTTCTTTTTAAATTCTAATTTGCATTGCACTTTTTCTGAAGTTGTTGACATGTGATATCGCTCCATAGGTGTCCATAATTGTTCAGTACTGTACTTATATAGTCAGTGAACTTGGGTAGTGAGAGAGCATGACAGCAGAGGCTGACCAGTGCCAGTCCCAATCCAAGATTGCGACCAGGCAAGGGGATATAGTCAAGCTTCAATCCATTTAAAGGCATCTCCTTCAAAACTGAAATTAAAAAGTGTCTGGCATTCAACATACCATTGGAACAGTGCAGGTGAAAGCTGCACCTTTATTTAGATTCAATGTGGTCACTTAATGTTGGGTATTTTGAGAACAGTTATTTAAAGGTCTCCCCTGATGAGTAAGATTGATCATTTAGGATGCAATCAGGAGGAACCAGCCTGGTCTGCAAACCCTTCTCAACAAATATCAGAATAAGGGTGCATTTTAATTGCTGCTGATGGTATCCTCCATCTTACTTGCTGAGTGCTCAACACTGTATGAAATATTTTGTTTCATTTTGTCTAAAAATCAGTTTTAGGTATGTTAATCATTTAAAGGGTATCTTCTGCCAAAATTTAGTAATTCCATAGTTTTATTGGAAAATAGATCTCTTTGAGTTATTTACAGTTACCTGTTCCTGTATAGAAGTGAATGTGACCTTGAGACCCAGATGATTTTTCTTGCTTTGCAGCATCCAGTGTTCTATCATCAGCTTGGATCTGCTAGTTCAGCCAAGACTAAATATTGAATTTGCATGGCGCCTTCCTAATTTACATGGTTCAATATAATGCAATACAATTATCCTTTGAATCTTTTGCAGAACAGCTAGAAAAAAAACCTTGCATTTATACCTTTCATGATTTCAGGATGTCACAAAGCACTTTACAGCCAATTAAGTATTTTCGGTTGGAAAAGCTGTGTTGTTCTCCTTCGTGCAAAGGAGATTAAGGGGAGATCTGATAGAGGTGTACAAGATTATGATAGGTTTAGATAAAGTAGACAAAGAAAATCTGTTCCCATTAACTGATGGTATAAGGACTAAGGGACCCAAATTTCAGGTTTTGGGCAAGATAGAGCAGGGGGCGGGGGTGGGGGGGGGGGGGATGTGAGGAAAAAACATTTGTAGACAATGAGTGCTAATGACCTGGAACTTGCTGTCTAAGAGGGTGGTGGAAATGGAGATGATCAATTGGATAGATACTTAAGGGCAGTGGAGACAGAGCAGAGGAATGGAACTGAATTGGAAATGGACTGGATTGCTTTACAAAGAGGTGATATGAACTCAATGGGCTGAATGGTGTCCTTTGTCTGTACTGAAGTGCTGTGTTTGGCTGCAGTAGAAAGCTTCAGTTAGAGATTGGTGACTGAGGGTGTTTAAGGGTTAAATTAAGGGATAAATTCTGTCTAAAGTCTAGTCTTTCTTTAATTTAGCAATTAACTAAAAGTTGCTGTTAGGGTTGGAAGAAGGTCAGTTTTAGGCCAGAGAGGAGAGGCCAGCGAGAGCGGTATAAAAGGGCATGAAAAACAGAGGTCGAGACTGAAGAGCAGAGGTGTACCATCAGGATCTTCAGATGGTGGAGTTCGAAGTGGCGCCACTATTCAAAAAGTGATGTGACAGAAGGGAGGCAGCTGGTTGGTAAGTAGGGAAAGGTGAGCACTTCTACTTCTACTTTTTCTACTAATTAAACTGCTGCAGTCCATTAGCTTAAAAAGGTGAGGACTTTGGACTGAAGTGGGAGTGGTTGGAGTAGAATAAGGCCTTTGGCGTATATAGTATTCTTTAAAGGGATAACTAACGAGCTTAATCTAAAGTGAAGTCATGGCAGCAAAGCTCGCACCTGCGATATGATCCTCCTGCACTATGCGGGAAGTCATGGACATTTCCAGTGTCCCTGGCGACCATGTGTGCAAGAAGTATGTCCAGCTGCAGCTAATGGCTAACCACATTTTGGAGCTGCAGCTGCGGGTGGATTCACTGTAGAACATCCGCGATGCTGAGATTGTCGTGGACAGCACGTTCAGTGAGTTGGTCACACCGCAGGGAAAGACTGAACAGGCAGAAAGGGAGTGGGGGACCACCAGGCAGAGTAGAGGAAGGCAGGTAATGCAGGAGTCCCCTGTGGCCGTCCCCCTCTCTAACAGATATACCATTTTGGATACTGTTGGGGGAGACAACTTCTCAGGGGAAAACAGCAGGAGCCACGTCCATGGCACCATGGGTGGCTCTGCTGCACAAGAGGGGAGGATGAAGAATGGCAGGGCTGTAGTGATAGGGGATTCAATAGTAAGGGGAGCAAACAAGCATTTCTGCGGCCACAAAAGAGACTCCAGGATGGTATGTTGCCTCCCTCCTGCCAGGGTTAAGGATGTCTGGGAGAGGCTGCAGTGCATTCTGAAGGGGGAGGATGAACAGCCAGTGGTCGTGGTACATATTGGTACCAACGACATAGGCTAAAAAAAGGGATGAGGTCTTACAGGCTGAATATAGGGAGTTAAAATTAAATTAAAAAATAGGACCTCAAAGGTAGAAATCTTAGGATTACTACCAGTGCCACATGCTAGCGAGAATAGAAATAATAGGATATATTGGGTGAATACGTGGCTGAAGAAATGGTGTGGAGGGGAGGGATTCAGATTCCTGGGACATTGAGACCGGTTCTGGGGAAGGTGGGACTAAAACAAACAGGATTGGTTGCATTTGGGCATGACCGGGACCAATGTCCTTGGGGGATGTTTGCTAGTGCTGTTGGGGAGTGTTTAAAATAGAATGGCAGGGGGATGGAAACCTGAGCAGGGAGACAGAAGAGGGGGAAACAAGGATAGAAACTACAGACAGAAAAGTAAGAAGCAAAAGTGGAAAGCAGAAAAAACAAGTGCGGAAAGCAAATGAGGTCATAGTGCAAAATAAAGCTAAGATGAATAACAAGGTTAAAAAGTCAAGTCTAAAGGCATTATATCTTAATGTGTGGAACATTTGCAATAAGGTAGATGAATTAACAGTGCAAATAGACATAAACAGTTATGATATAATTGCAATTACGGAGACATTGCTGCAGGGTGACCAAGGATGGGAACTGAACGTCCAGAGGTATTCAATATTACAGAAGGACAGACAAATAGGGGAAGGAGGTGGGGTAGCATTGTTAGTAAAGGAAGAAATCAATGCGATACTGAGGAAGGATATTGGCTAGGAAAATCATGATGTAGAATCTGTTTGGGTGGAGATAAGAAACACCAAGGGGCAGATAACGTTGGCGGGGGTTGTCTATTGGCCCCCAAATAGTAATGGAGATGTAAAGGAAGTCATTAAACAGGAAATTAGAGACGCATGTAATAAGGGTACAACTGTAACCATGGGTGACTTTAATCTACATATAGACTGGACAAACAAAACTAGCAATAATACTGTGGAGGAGGATTTCCAGGAGTGTGTACGTGATGGATTTTTTAGACCAATACGTTGAGGAACCAACTAGCGAGCAGGCTATCCTAGGCTGGGTATTGTGCAATGAGAAAGGATTAATTAACAATCTTGTTAATCTTGTCCCTTGGGGAAGAATGACCATAAAATGATAGAATTGTCCATTGAGATGAAAAGTGGAGAAGTTGAATCCAAAACTAGGGTCCTGAATCTAAATAAAGGGAACTACGAGGGTATGAGGTGCGAGTTGACAATGATGGATTGGGGAACTTTACTAAAAGGGTTGATGGTGGATATGCAATGGCTAATATTTAAGAAACGTATGCATGAATTACAACAATTATTCATTCCTGTCTGGTGCAAAAATAAAACAAGACAGGTGGCTCACCATGGATTACAAAAGAAATTAGGAATAGTATTAGATCCAAAGAGGAGACATACAAAATTGCCAGAAAAAGTAGTAAGCCTGAGGATTGGGAGCAGTTTAGAATTCATCAAAAGTGGACAAACAGATTGATCAAGAAGGGGAAAATGGAATATGAGAGTAAACTTGCAGGGAACATAAAAACTGACTGTAAAAACTTGTATAAATATGTGAAGAGAAAAAGATTAGCAAAGACAAATGTAGGTCCCTTACAGTCAGAAACGGGGGAAATTATAATGGGGAACAAAGAAATGACAGAAGAATTGAACACATATTTTGGTTCTGCCTTCACAAAAGAGGACACAAATAATTTCCCAGAAATGTGAGGGAACCAAGGGCCTAGTGAGAGAGAGGAATTGAAGAAAATCAGTATTAGTAAAAAAGTTGTGCTAGAAAAATTAATGGGGTTAAAGGCTGAAAAATCCCCAGGGCCTGATAATCTACATCCCAGAGTACTAAAGGAAGTGGCCTTGGAAATATTGGATGCATTGGTGGTCATCTTCCAAAATTCTATAGACTCTGGAGCAGTTCCTACAGATTGGAGGGTGGCAAATGTAACCTCACCATTTAAAAAAGGAGGGAGGGAATAAACAGAGAATTACAGACCAGTAAGCCTAACATCATTTTAGAAGAATGAGAGGGGATCTGATTGAAATGTATAAAATTCTAACAGGGCTATACAGACTAGATGCAGGGAGGATGTTTCCCCTGGTTAGGGAGTCTAGAACCAGGAGTCACAGTCTCAGGATATGGGGCAGGCCATTTAGAACTGAGATGAGGAAAAATTTCTTGACTCAGAGAGTGGTCAATCTGTGGAATTCTGTACCACAGAAGGATGTGGAGGCCGGGTCACTGAGTATATTCAAGAAAGAAATTGGTAATTTTTTGGATATTAGGGGCATCAATGGGTATGGAGAGAAAGCGGGAATATGGCTTTGAGATAGAGGATCAGCTGTGATCGTATTGAATGGCGGAGCAGACTCGAAGGGCTGAATGGCCTACTCCTAGTTTCTATGTTTCTGTACCAGTATGACTCTATGACTCCAAGCACTTTTTGAAGTATAGTCAGTTTTGTAATCTAGGGTAATCTGTCTGCCATTTGCCAAGCAGCAATGAGATAAATGACCAAGTAACCTGTTTTCCAGATGTTAGTTGAGGAATAAATGGTGGCCCGGACACCGGGAGAGTTCCCTTATTCTACTTTGATTATTGCAATGAGATCTTTTATGCCCACCTAAGATGGTATTTGAGGCTTCAGTTTAACATCTGATCTGAAAGATGACATCTCTGACAATGCAGCACTCCCTCGGTCCTAAATGTGAGTGTCAACCTAGATTCTATGCACAAGTTGCTGAATGAGGCATGAACCAACAATTTTCTTGCTCAGAGGTGAGTGCAAGCACTCAATTAAAGCTGACACTTACCAAGCAGATTGAACTTGCCCTTAAAACCTATAATAAGCCATGCTGTTAGCCCTAATTTTTCTTTACAATAATACAGAAAACTCAGAAAACACCTTCAAAAATTATATCCAGGAAAATTATGCTGCAACAATTTTTTGGAAAATCATTTTGGTATAAATTTAATCAATTGCTTCATGGTAAGCTCCAGTATATTAAATAGATAAGTCATGAGAACACTATCCACTCACCTCAGTTCCTGCTAAAACTAGTGTCGATCGTGCAATGTTGTCAGATGGGTTAGACATTGACCTTGATTTCCCTGAAAGGGTTAAATCCTGACACTGGGACCAGATGTGTGTCCTGAGCCTGCGCAGGTGGGCAACAGGACCACCAAGGCAATCTCCCTGGGGTGGCCTTTCAATTGGCTGTCGCCAAGCCCGCCACCAATTAAGTGCCACCAAGAGAGGTAGCTGATGCTGAGGTCACAAGGAGAATGAGAGGGCACCAATTTTGATGCGTCTTTGCGGGCGAGTTATAAAATCTTACTCTCCGCTAGAGGCAGGCCCCAGCAATCAGAAGGGTAACCCCTCCAGTTGCTGGCTCAGGGCCGCTGGAGGCCCACTCTTAAGCCACGGAGCCTCTGGATATAATGGCCCTCCCTGGGAGCTACTGGGAGGCTGCCTCCATGCTGCAGGGGGCCACTCCACCACTGGCAAAATGCTGCAGCGTGGCAAAATGATCCTTAATTTAGCCTTTGACTAAATTGTCTGCCCGCTTCCAGTCAGTAGGCTGCTGTGTCAGTGCTGTTCCTGCCGTTAGTAAAGTAGCCCAATGATGGGACTGTGTTGGGGAACCCCCCCCCAACATGGCTCCCCGGCATTTTACCGGCTTTCCTGCCTCCTCATCCATCAACTGGGTGCTAGTAAAATTTCACCCAGTTTTAGTGCTCCTCCTGGTGTGACCCATATAATTTTAATACATTGAGACAATAAAACTTAGTAAAGGTATCCAGAAATTCAGAACATAAATCTTAAAAGTTACAAGCCATGAGGGAAGAAGCTTCAGCAGTTTATCAATGTTACCTGAAAATGTTGCATCGTTGAAATACAGCCCCAGGAATTATTTGCTGTACTTTTGCAAGAATCATTCAGATAGTTATTCTTGTCATTTTGTGGACATAGGTAAGTTGGTGGGAAGTTGATTTGAACTGTAGTGTTATGCACCTTGGGACCTTGTACTAAGTTAGAATTGTTAGATAAATGCACATTGTTATAGTGGTGTCTGTTCACTAACCATTACAGTGATGTAAAACTTTCTCCTTTTATTCAGTATGAAATACTGTAAGGGGGATGCAGGGGGCAGGGTGGTGGGGTAGTGAGGGTGAAGGAATACAACACTAATGTGCTCTGGAGTTTCTGATAGTTTGAGGTTGCCCTCTTGGCTTATGAATATTCATTGGAAGTTTTCCTTCTCTTCATATCAACAGTACTTTTATATGGACAATAAGAAAAGAAAAAACACAGAAGTCAACTTCTCACCAACTCCTACTGCTTCTAATTCACACAGATGACCTGAATACGGAAATTAATGCTTCTCAAATTTGCAGATGAAACAAAATTAGGGAGAACACTGAAAACAGAAGCAGCAAAAAAATTTGCAAAGAGCATTAAATTAGATTTACAAATCAGAAGACACATTGTAAATTATGTTTAACACTGATAACTACAAAGTTTGGCATAAAGCCAAAATAATGTGATATATAACATATGGAATTACATTAACAGAGGGAGATTTAGAATGGAACCTGGAAGTAGCACTAGACACAACCTTTTCAGGCTAACACTTTCTAACCTCATCATGCTGTTTTTTTTTGGGACCTGAACCAAAACAAATTTATGCTCAGGGGACATTTGTGGACCCTGCCTCTACCCTTTTGTAGATGCCAGTCCCACTATTAGTGGCATATGGGCTATTACATGCAAATCACAAGAAAAATTTTAGTGCAATGAAGCAGAGTTACATAGTAATGTCATAGTAAAAGATCCACTGGGAAACAATGATTGTATCACAATTGAATTACACATTAAATTTGAAAACAACATACTCCTACCACAAACAAGAATTGTAAACTTAATAAAAACAATTATATAGGTGTGAAGGGAGAGCTGGCTAAGGTTGGTTGGGTATAAAGACTAAAAGGTGAATAAACAGTGGGAAACATTTAAAGAAACAATTCAAAGTGTTCAAGAAAAATACATTCCACTGAAAAACAAAACTGAGCAAGAAAGATCCATTTGTGGTTTATAATTTTTAAAAATTAATTTACTGGATGTGGGCGTCGCTGGCTAGGCCAGCATTTATTGCCCATCCCTAATTGCCCTTGCAAGTTTGGTGGTGAGCTGCCTTTTTGAACCACTGCAGTTCACACACAGTGCTGTTAGGGAGGGAATTTCAGGATTTTGACCCAGCGACAGTGAAGGAACGGTGATATATTTCCAAGTCAGGATGGTAAGTGTTTTGGAGGGGAACTTCCAGGTGGTGGTGTTCCCATCTATCTGCTACCCTTGTCCTTCTGGATAGTAGCGGTCCGGGGTTTGAAATGTGCTGCCTAAGGAACCTTGGTGAGGTTCTGCAGTGCATCTTGTAGATGACACACGCTGCTGCTGCTGTTCCTCGGTGGTGGAGGGAGTGAATGTTTGTGGAAGGGGTGGCAATGAAGCGGACTTCTTTGTCCTGGATGGTGTCAAGTTTCTTGAGTGTTGTGGGAGCTGTAGTCATCCAGGTAAGTGGAGAGCATTCAATCACACTCCTGACTTATGCCTTGTGGATGGAGGGCAGGCTTTGGGGAATCAGGAGGTGAGTTACTCACCGCAGGATTCTTAGCCTCTAACCTGCTCTTGTAGCCACAGTATTTATATGGCTAGTCCAGTTCAGTTTCTGGTCAATGATAATCCCCAGGATGTTGATAATGGGGAATTCAGTGATGGTAATGCCATTGAACATCAAGGGGCAATGGCTGGATTCTCTCTTGTTGGAGATGGTCATTGCCTGGCACTTCTGTGGCGCGAATATTACTTGCCACTTATCAGCCCAAACCTGGATATTGTCCAGGTCTTGCTACATTTGGATATGGACTGCTTCAGTATCTGAGGAGTTGTGAATGGTGCTGAACATTGTGCAATCATTAGCGAATATCCCCACTTCTGACCTTATGATGGAAGGAGGTTAAGGATAATATTAGATTAAAAGAAGAGGCTTATAATTTTGCAAAGGGTAGGAGTAAGTTTGGGGAATGGGAGTGTTGTAGAAACCAGAAAAGAGACACCAAAAAAGTTGTTGAAAAGGGAAGAAATAGAATATGAGTGTAAACAAGCTAGAAATATAAAAACAGATTGTAAGAGCTTTTACAAGAATACAACACTTAAGAGAGTAGCTAAGGTGCTAAGTTACCAACTAAAGCTGGTCTCTCAAAAGTAGAGACAGGTGAAATTATTGGGGATTGTAGAAATGGCAGAAACACTGAAGAAAACAGGAAACTACAGGCCAATTAGCCTGACATCAGTGTTATGACCCTAGGTGATGTTATTCACTGAGTAAGCTAAATCCCAGGGGAAACTTGTCTTACTGATCATAACTTTTTTGCTTTGTATTTTGAAAATGAGGGGAAAACTACTGATCCCAGAAACATAAAATCCCAGTAACACTTATAGAATCAAAAGTTAAAAGATTTATTAACAATAAGGAAAACAAAAACTTAAACACACAAGAGTAAAATTACACAGTTGAAACAGTCTTACAAAACACTCTGCAGAAAAACCCATTTGGTCAGAACACACAAGTAAACTACTTGGCAGCAGCTCCCTTATAGATTTTTAACCATAAAATTCCAGTAATATTACCCAAGGCAAAAACTGCTGCTACTTTAATAAAGTGTACCATACCACTTCTCAATCTGTTCCACTTTGCTGTGGTAAACTGAAAGATGTTCAGAAACAGACTGCTTTCCAAAAACAAAGACTTTTCTTTGGAACTGGATGGCTGCTTCAAATTCACAGCTTTTCTCAGCAAAGACCTAGCCTCAGGACATCTCCCCCAATCAGCCACCTGAACTCAACTAAACATCTTGCTTAAATATCTTTTTTTCCCCCTTTAATCCTAGACTCAATTTTTCTAAGCACCTCTTTGAACTCAACTTTCCCAAAATATTTTCCCTTTCATGTCTTCCTATTGCCTCCATTTTCGGGTCAAATAAAATTTAATAACCTTCCCTTGTTTACTTATGAAATCTTTGAAAGTTGTAAAAGTCCCTTAAACTCCCTTTGAAATTTAGCAGCTGAAAAGTCAAGTCCTTACCTATCATCTAACGCAAGTTTTAAAACCCAATTATTTACTTGTAATTCCAACTTCACCATGGCCTCTCATTACAATTGCATGCATTTAGCTCCTTTACCTTTCATCTCTCAGTTCCCACAGACCTTTACTAACCTTCCCCAGTTTACCCATGGACACACACACAGCTTTCTTTACAGAATACCACCATATTCCCAATGATATTAAGAAAATAACATCCATTTTCACATCAGTCATCGGGAAAGTGCTGGAATGCATTATTAAAGAAGTCTTAGCAATGCACTTATGATTAGAATAAGTCAACATATTTATGAAAAGAAAATTCTATTTGATATATTTATTAGAGCTTTTTAAAGATGCACCGAAAGGGTAGTTAAAAGAGCACCAGTAGATGTAGTATACTTGGATTTCCAAAAGATATCCAATGAGGTGCCACACTAAATAAGGGCTCAAGGAGTTGGGGTGTGATGTTTTTGTCTGGATAGTATTAGGTTAAAAGAACAGGTTTATAATTTTGTTAATAGGATGGAGGGCCTACACTGAGTAGGGTTAAATAGGGCATTTTCAAGTTGGCAGGCTTTGGCTAGTGGAGTACTGCAAAGATCAGTGCTGGGGACTCAGCTAGTTACAATCTATATCAATGGCTTGGACAAAAAGACAGAGAGTAATGTACCTAAGTGTGGAATCATCAGATTTGCACTGAGTGCATAACGGATGTGAGAAAAGACTGTTTACCCGTCAGCCGCAGCGGCAGATTTTTGCACAATATTGGCGCATCCCACCTCATTATTAATGCATTCACGGGAAACATGCCAGATCACTGGAGGACGGGCTTGGATTTGCCCACCACGCCATGATCCCGGTACTTCCCCGCTTCGGGTGCCATAGTTACAGAGTACCAGAGCACAGCCTACTTCAAGTTCACAGACCAGGCGATAGATGGCCCCAAAAGCAAAGAAGACGGCTGCCCCTAAATTTAATGATACCTCTCTGGGGCGCCTGCTGGACGCAGTGGAAGGCCGCTGTAATGTCCTCTATCCCCACTCTGGCTGCAGGAGGTCCACCAGAGTCACCAATGTGGCTTGGGGGGGTGCAGTGGCAGTGGCGGTCAGTGCCAATGGAGCACAGAGGAGGTCAGCCATCCAGTGCAGGCAGAGGATGACTGCTCTCAACATACACACTTCCAAACTCACCAGACATCCACAGGGATCTCACACCTCAAGGGGCAAAGCCACTAACTCTCACACACACCCTCACACCTCCATCGTGCTCAAATCCTTTGGAGCTCACGTCCTCATCCCATTCTTAATACTGCTCACCACATAAAGATTCCACACAGTGCCATGCGTCCTGCTCACACTCTCTCCACTGTTCTTAGGCAGGAGGAACTGGCTCATAACATAAGAGAGAGGCCCCAGACTGGGGGTAGAGTGGCCCGCATCAGGCCCATCACTCACTTTGAGGTGTGTGCCATTGCGCTGACTGGTGAGGATGTGGACCGTGCCTGCGGCGACAGTGAGATCGGCGGCAAACACCCACGTGAGGACCCTGCAATGCATCATCCTTCCCTCAACACAACTGTGAGTGCTCTCTTTGCTGCTTTTGACTCTGCTGCCATGCACTAATTATCTCTACGTTGGTTCACAGGGATCTATGCCAAGCGACCGACACCCTCAGCCAACCAGTCCCTCAGCTCCATCCAGGTCCTCACCTCCAGCCAAGGGAACACTCCCTCTATTGAGGAGCTGGAAATAAGCAGCCTGGAAGACACATCGCAGTGCTTACCCACACCCTCCACCAATGCAGAGACACACACCTCGGTGGGACCTAGATCTAGAACAGGCTCAGGTTCACAATCTGGTGGTCGCCACACGGACACGTGTTTGCAACAGGCACCCATGTCCTTAACCTCCACCCCACTGGCATCACTTTCCACCTCCCCACTGTTACCCTACAGCCTGAACCCTTGTCATTCTAGGATGTCCAGGTGGATCTGTATGTTCCCTACCTTCCTAAAAATCCCACCCCCATCCATGTTGGCCTCCCTGACCTCCTCTTTCCCACTCCCAGGGCCCGTGTTTGCCTCCATGTCCCCACCAACCACCTTTGCCGCCCCTTCTACTAATATCAACTCACCCTCACCCTCCCACCCTACCCGCTCCCTCTGTCCCCTCTAACGCTCACCATTCATTCCTACCACACCCATCCTGAGTTCCCTCCCCAGGAGGCAGTCACCGACTCCACAGATCCAGTCTTTATATGTTCACCTGGACATTCCACTCCCTCTCCTTACTCCTTCCTCCATCCTTATTCCATCCTCCACTCCCCGGGCACCTTCCCCTCCTGAGCTCCCTCCTTCCCTTGGACACATTTCCCCCTTACACCTCCCTCCTCCCCTTACACCTACCTACCCACTTGCAGCATTGCCCTCCATTACACCCTCCTCCCTCGTACTCCCTCCTCCTCCCGGACGCCCTCCTTTCCCCTCCCAACTTCAGATCACCCTGACACCTTTGTCCTCTCCCTCCCAACCCCACCCACACCAACCCCCCTCCCCCCCCACAACCATGCACCCATCGGGTACACCTTCCTTTCCCACTCACACCTATGCCTTCTTCTCTACCCCACCCCACTTGCTGATCATCCATACCAGCCGGTGACGAAGTCCGTGAAGTTTTGAAACAGGCCCAAAGCATGAACAGAGACCATGGAAGATGTAATGAGCCCATGGTGAAGTCTGTGAGGGTCCGAAGCCTCAGCAAAGTCGAAGCTACTGTGTGGAGACCTCCCACCTTCCAAGAGCTGCTTTGTGGTGGTGCAGGTGTTCCTCCAAGGGTCCGGTAGCTGTTGGACATTTCACCTTCTTCTTCTCGGATGCCCACAACCTGAGCAGGGCCCTAAAGGTGAGTCCCGACTCCTGCATGTCAGGTTTGTCCAGATGTGCTCTTGGCCGGTATGTTTGCCTGTCGGTGTAACGGTAAATCAGGCATGGGATGACGATTCTGATCGAGCCTTACTTTGCATTCCCATTAGTGGGAATGCAAAGTATGACCACCCCCTTCCCCGCCCCCATAAAATCCAACCCCTGGACACTGATTATTGAGGGAAACTAGAGAACACAGCTTTTGGTAATTTAACTGCTTATTCCTTCCCTCATTTTTACAATTTGTACCTTCCTTTTGTTCCATCTCTATTTTTCAGCCTTCCCTGTTGGGAAGCAATTGGCCAAGATTTGAAAACCGAGAGTAAGTAAAATTAGAAGTGTGAACTCAAAGCCAAATACTCCATTTTGCAGCTCATTTAAACATTATGATATGTACAGCTGTATCTCCACTTCTAACAAATGAAAATATATCATACCACTTTGAACTATATGGGTGGCTCAACAACTTTAGCTGCTGAGCAGCTGCTCTGAATAGACCAGTAAAGCTCCTGGCTCAATTTCCAATCTCTGTTCAGTTAGCTGATTTCAATTGGCACAGTGATCGGTACATTATGGACTGCATATTATGGGGTGGGGAGGGTGGCGAACAGTTTGCCTACCCTGCCCCACTTAAGCAAAGCTGACAGGACGCTGCCTCGCTGCATACCAGCCTGCCCCACAGCCATAATGCACTGCAGTAGGCTACAGCATTTGATACAGTGTCACACAACAGACTTGTGAGGAAAGCTATAGGTCATGGAATAAAACGGACAGTAGCAATGTGGATACAAAATTGTCTGAGGGATAGGAAACAGAGAGTAATGGTTAATGGGTATTTTTTGGGCTGGAAGAAGGTTAGTAGTGGAGTTCCCCAGGGATTGATATTGGGACCCTTGCTCTTCCTGATATATATAAATGATCTAGATCTTGGTGCGCAGGGGACAATTTCAAAGTTTGTGGATGACACAAAACTTGGGAGAATTGCAAACTGTGAGGAGGACAGTGTAGAACTTCAAAAGGACATTGACACATTGGTGGAGTGGGTAAATAGGTGGCAGATGAAGTTCAATGTGGAGAAGTGTGAGGTGATATTCCTTGGTACAAAGAACATGGAGAGACAATATAAAATAAAGGGTACTATTCTAAAGGGTGTGCAGGGGCAGAGAGACCTGGGTATATATGTTCATAAGTTATTAAAATTGGCAGGACAGTTAAAGAGACCCGTTTCTAAAGCCTACCATATTCTAGGAGCATAGAGTACAAGAGCAAGGAGGTTATGATGAACCTATATAAGACATTGGTTAGGCCTCAGCTGGAGTATTGTGTACACATTGGAGAGAGTGCAAAAGAGGTTTACGAGAATGGTTCCAGCGATGAGACACTTCAGTAATGAGGAAAGATTGGAGAAGTTGGGACTGTTTTCCTTGGAGAGGAGAAGGCTAAGAGGAGACTTGATGGAAGTTTTCAAAATAATGAGGGGCCTGGACAGAATAGATAGGGCAAGACTGTTGCTGCTCGTAAATGGATCAAGAACCAGAGGGCACAGTTTTAAGGTATTTTGCAAAAGAAGCAAATGCGAGGTGAGAAGAAGCTTTTTCACACAGCGAGTAGTTAGGGTTTGGAATGCACTGCCTGGAAGTGTGGTAGAGGCAGGTACAATTGAAGCATTCCAGAGGGCATTGGGTGATTATTTAAATAGAAACAATGTGCAGAGTTACAGGGAAAAGGCAGGAAATTGATACTAAGATAAAATGCTTAGAGATACTGTGCAGACACGATGGGCTGAATGAAGTCCTTCTACACCATAACAGTCCTGTGATTGTGTGAAATTGCCTGCCAGTAGGACCTCTGCCCCTCACTGATGAGGAAATCCTGTCCTTGGGAGCTGTCTGCCAGTCGGATTGACTGGCAGCTCCAACAGTCCCAGCAGCACCAAGAGCGCATTATTGAGCGCTACTGGGATGAAACCAGTCCTAAGAAGAAGGCCCAATGGATCCCAGAACAAGGTGAGACCAAGGTTTTGGGCAAGGAGGGGTCGGTCAGCTTTGGGAGCTAGACAGGGGGATGGGAGTGGTGGGTTTTAGCAAGCAGGTGGGTAGGGTGAAAATGGGAGTACTATCTTAGCGGGGCTATCCCCTGCAAAGGGCACACTCCCGAAGATAGTACCCCACCTTCCTTCCCACCCTTTTAAAAAGCTTTTATCAAAAACGGCCTGCCCGATCCTGGCCAAATGCACATGCCAACCGTATTATGGTGTGGGCAGCAAATTATCAGGGTCAATTGGCTTGTTAGCAAGCTCAATTGACTCTTGATTATTTATTTAAATATGGTGGGCGGCTACTGTATTGTAGGGTGAGCTCAGGGGTGGGCGGAAGGTGGTAGGTTTGGTACCCACCTTATTTTATATGCCCACTTCCCCTACTGAAAATACGCCTGGTCAGGGCATGTAAAATCCAGCCCTATAATTCACTTGCCCACCTTGAGTGGAGGAGGACTGGAAAATCAGACAGTTTCTGATATTGTTCTCTCTCCAATGATTCTTGCTGGAAGTGCATAGCTGTGATGTTTTGCATTGTAGAATAGCTTCCCACCACTCATATGAATATTGGCCACAAGGGTGAACATAAATAGGAGCAGGAGTAGGCCGTTCAGCCCCTCAAGCCTGCTCTGCCATTCAATAAGATCATGGCTGATCTGATTGTGGCTTTAACTCCACCTTCCTGCCTATCCCCCATAACCCTTGTCAATGTCCCATGTCAATCAATACTCTGTCTAACTCAGCCTTGAATATCAATGATCCAGTCACCTCTTCTTCTTGATGGAAAACAATTCTAAAGACAAATGACCTTCTAAGAAAAGAAATTCCTCCTCATCTCAGTCTTAAGTGGGAGACCCCTTATTTTGAAACTGTGCCTCCTAGTTCTATATTCCTTATGAGGGGAAACATCCTCACAGCGTTTAGCCTCTTGAGCCGCCTCAGAATCTTACATGTTTCAATAAAATCACCTCTCATTCTTCTAAACTCCAGTGAGTATAGGTTCAACCAGCGCAACTTTTCTTCATAACACAAACCCCTCATCCCAGGTATCAGTTGAGTGAACTTTCTCTGAACTGTTTCCAATGCAAGTATGTCCCTCCTTAAGTAAAATGACCAAAACTGTACACAGTACTCTGGATGTAGTCTCACCATTGACCTTGTAATGTAATGTATAATATATATATACTGACAGCTAATTTCTAAAATTTTAAAAGTGGACAATGACCTTTTCAAATGACTGAAGCTATGCCTGGCTATGACCCTAAACAAAAGAGCTATCAGGGCAGGATCGTAGAGACTTGCGCCTCATTATCTCTGAAGAGACGCAAATGACCCCTGTGGACTGCAGAAACCAAATTCAAAGGGAATTATACAAAGGCTATCTCCATTTCATAAGCCAAGCCTGGCCAACTGGAGCTGAGTCATCTGTTAGGACAAAGGACCCTGCAATCTTTCTTTTAAATTCTTAATGGTTGGAACATTAATGATCTCAGGAGCCCAGACAAAGGAATAAAAATACTTCGACATATTCAAAGTAGAGAAGTGGGAGACATGTGAATGACCACCGCCCCCTCCACCCCCCCCCCCACTCCGGCTGGGAGAACTAGGAGCAGGAGTAGGCAATTCAACACCTCGAGCCTGCCCCGCCATTCAATACGATCATGGCTGATCTCATTTTGGCCTCAACTCCAATTTCCCGCCCTCACCCCATAACATTTCAACCCATTACTAATTAAAAATCTGTCTATCTCCTCCTTAAATTTATTCAGCGTCCTGGCATCCACTGCATTCTGAGGTAGTAAATCCTATAGATTCACGACCCTTTAAGAAACGTAATTCCTCCTCATCTCTGATTTAAATCTACCATCCCTTCACCAAATACTATGGCCTCTCATTCTAGAATGCCCCACAAGAGTAAACATCCACTCCACGTCTACTTTACCTATCCCCTTTAGCATCTTATATACCTCAATTAGATCTCTTCTCATCCTTCTAAACTCGAGCGAGTATAGTACTAAACTGCTCAATCTCTCCTCATAAGACAAGCCTCACATCTCTGGAATCAATCTAGTGAACCTCCTCTGAAACGCCTCCAATGCAACTACATCCTTCCTCAAGTAAGGGGACCAAAACTGTGCACAGTACTCCAGGTGCGGTGTCACCAATGCCTTGTACAGTTGTAACAGCACTTCCCTATTTTTATACTCTATTCCTTTAGCAATAAATGCCAAAATTCCATTTGCCTTCCTTATTACCTGCTGTACCTACATACTAGCTTTCAGCGATTCATGCACGAGGACATCCAGATCCCTCTGCACTGAAGCATTCTGAAGTTTCTCTCCATTTAAATAATGTCACCTTTTTATTCTTCCAACCAAAATAGATAACCTCACACTTATCAACGTTAAACTCCATCTGCCAAATTTTGGCCCATTCACCTAACCTGTCCATATCCATTTGTAAATTTCTTATTTCTTCATTGCAACTTACTTTCCCACACATTTTGGTGTAATCTGCAAATTTAGTTATAGTACCTTCAATCCCTGAATCCAAGTCATTAATATATATCGGATCTTCCATCTACCAAGCAGCAGCACAGAACAGGGGCTCTGTCCAGGATTGAAATGCCTGGCCACATCTACACTGTTTCTCCTGGAACTTCTGAACTTCTATACCATCGCCTACAAGACTAATTCATCTATGCATGCCTATCTCATCGTGGAAGTCATCTCTACCGGAAAAGTGAATTATCCAGCATCAGTTTTCAACCTGCCAACCTCTGTGAAGGAATATGCCATTGGATTCTGGACCCATGTGAAACATTAATTCTTTGCTCCATGGCCTTTTCCCTGTAAATCATTCTTTCTCTATCCTTCATTTATTGTATGAATGCACAGGGGCTACATAGTGACACCCCCTCCTGCATTTTGAGTGTGTGCGAATAAACTAACTCCCTGAGTTCATCCTACCTCAAGTTTGCTGTGGTATTATTAATAGAAATTGGATCACACCAAAACTGAATGGTTGGAGAATATGCCACTGCTTATAAAGGGGGAAATCAAAATCAAAATAGCTTTCTCTTTACGGATGGGTGGTGAGAAAAGAAATCAGGCCTGTTTAAATTAAACCCCCTCCTGTCCATAACACCCTGTCCAGTTGTAGCAAGACTTCTCTACTTTTACACTCCACCCCCCCACCCCCACCTTTTTTTGCAATAAAGGCCAACATTCCATTTGCCTTCTGAATCATTTGCTGTACCTGTGTACTGATTTTTTGTGATTCTTGTATAAGTACACCCAGGTTGCTTCTGTACTACAACATTCTACAGTCTTTCTCCATTTAAATAATATTCAGTGTTTTTCTATTCTTCCTACCACAATGGATAACCCCCCTTCTCCCACATTATACTCCATCTGCCAATTTTTTGACCACTCACTTAAACTATTCATATTCCTTTGCTGACTCTGCATCCTGTTCACAACTTTCTTTCCTATCTATCTTTGAATCATCACCAAATTTGGCCACAAAACAGTCAGTCTCTTCATACAAGCTATTAATATAGATCGTAAATATTTGAAGCATCAGCAAAGACCCTTGTGGCAATCCACTAATTACAGTATGCCATTCTGAAAATGACCCGTTTTCCCTACTCTCTGTTTCCTGTTAGTTAGCCAGTCCTCTATCCATGCTGAAATATCACTCCCAACACCATAAGCTTTTATCCTGTGTAGCATCTTTTAATGTTCAGCACCATTCACGATTCCTCAGATACTGAAGCAGTCCATGTCCAAATGCAACAAGAACTGTACAATATCCAGGCTTGGGCTGACAAGTGGCAAGTAACATTCGCACCACACAAGTGCCAGGCAAAGACCATCCCCAACAATAGAGAATATAACCATTGCCCCTTGATGTTCAATGGCATTACCATCACTGAATCCCCCATTATCAATATCCTGGAAGTTACCATTGACCAAAAACTGAACAAAACTAACCATATAAATATTGTGGCTACAAGAGCAGGTCAGAAGCTAGGAATCCTGTGACGAGTAACTCACCTCCTGACTCCCCAAAGCCTGTCCACCATCTACAAGGCACAAGTCAGGAGTGTGATGGAATACACCCCATTTGCCTGGATAATATAGCCCCAACAACACTCAGGAAGCTTGACACCATCCAGGACAAAGTAACCCGCTTGGTTGGCACTTCCACAAACATTCACTCCCTCCATCACCGATGCACAGTAGCAGCAGTGTGTACAAGATGCACTGCAGGAATTCACCAGCGCTCCTTAGACAGCACCTTCCAAACCCAGAACCTCTACCATCTAAAGGACAAGGGCAGCAGATAGATGGAAACACCACCACCTGGACATTCCCCTCGAAGTCACTCACCATCCTGACTTGGAAATATGCCGCCATTCCATCACTGTCACTGGGTCAAAATCCTGGAACTCCCTTCCTAACAGCACTGTGGGTGCACCTACACCACATAGACTGCAGCGGTTCAAGAAGGCAGCTCACCAACTTTTCAAGGGCAATTGTGGATGCACAATAAATGTTGGCCCAGCCAGCGAAGACCACATCCCGTGAATGAATGAAAATAATGTGGCATGTTATTGAATGCCTCATGGAAATCCAAATACACTACACCTACTGGTCCGCCTCTATCCACCCTGCTTATTACATCCTTAAAGAGCTCAAATAAGTTTGTCAAACACGGTTTCAATTTCACAAAACCATGTTGACTCTGCCTGATCCCATTATGATTTTCTAAATGCCCTGCTCTTTATTACTAGATTCTTGCATTTTCCCAATGTTAGGCTAACTATCCTATTGCTTCCTCCTTTCTATCTCTCTCCTTTCTTGAATAGAATTGGTACATTTGTGGTTTTCCACTCTGCTGGGACCTTTCCAGAATCTATGGAGTTTTGGAAGATTACAACCAATGTACGCAATATCTCTGCAGCCATTTCTGTTAAGACCCTAGGATGTAGGCTATTAGGCCCAGGGGATTATCAGCCTTAAATCCCATTAGTATTCCCATTATTTTTTCTCTAGTGATTGTTTTAAATTTGTTTTAAATTCCTAATAAAATTGTTTTAAATTTCTCCTTCCCTTTTGCCTCTTGGTTTTCTACAATTCTTGGGATGCTTTTCATGTCTACCACTGTGAAGACAGATACAAAATACTTGTTCAAAGCCTCTGCCGTTTCCTCGTTTTCCACTAGTTATTCCCCAATTTCACCCTCTAAGGGTGCAATGCTCACTTTAGCTACTCTTTTCCTTTTTATACACGTGTAGAAGCTTTTAAAGCTGTTTGCTAGTTTTCTTTCATACTCCAATTTCTCCCTCTTTTTTATTTATTTGGTCATCCTTTACTAGTTTCTAAAATGTTCACAATATTCTCACCTACCACTAATCTTCGCGGCATTGTACATCTTTTCTTTCAATTTGATACCAATATGAACTTCCTTAGTTAGGCATGGGTGGTACATCCATCTAGTCAAGTCTTTCTTCTTCAATGGACTATATGTTTGTTGAGAATTATGAAATATTTCCTTAAATGTCTGCCACTACTTTTCTACCATCTTACCTTTTAACCTGTTTGCCCAGACCACCTCAGCCAACTCTGTCTTCATAACCTTATAATTGCCTTTAAGTTTAAGATGCTAGTTTTGAACCCACATTTCCAACTCCCGAGTTGGATTTGATCATGTTATGATCACTCTTGCTGAGAGGCGAAGTATTAGAGAGTGACCACCACCTGTGGAACCAGCAGCTTCAGGAGAGATGGGAACAGGAATGCAATGGGCAAGAAAAAGAAAAAAACTGAAAAGTTTGAACAAGCCTTTCAGTGTCTGTAATCCTTATGCTGACTCACCATCAGATGGAAAATGTTAGTCCAGGCGTTAAGGGTATTTTGTGTGGTATTAATACATGTGCATGATTTAATATAAAGCTTTAATGCTGGTGAAATTAAAATGCCAATTGAATCAATTATTGAAGCGAGCAGAGTGGGTGGTCGTAGGGGGTGGGATTGATTCAGTCAATTTGAGCCATGGTGCATGTTCCATACTTTGAAAGAACTCACAGTTTCAGCATTACAGATGCTTTTACATTTAATATTTCTGCTGTTTGTATTGTAGGAGAATGTTATCCGTGCATTAGTTTCAACATGTATTCACTGCTATAATTGGCTCCCTTTTTCTGATGCAGAATCAGCATTCACCTCACCTGCAGTCTGTCCGCAAGAAAGACCCAAACCTCCCTGTCGCTTGCCATTTTAACACTCCACCCTGCACTCTTGCCCACATGTCTGTCTTTAGCTTGCTGCATTGTTCCAGTGAAGCTCAACACAAACTGGAGGAACAGCACCTCATCTTCCGACTAGGCACTTTACAGCCTTCCGGACTGAATATTGAATTCAACAACTTTAGATCTTGAACTCCCTCCTCCATCCCCACCCCCTTTCCGTTTCTTCCCCCTCCCTTTTGTTTTTTCCAATAATTTATGTAGATTTTTCTTTTCCCACCTACTTTCATTATTTTTAAATCTATACTTGTAAGGCCCTGTCAGTCTTTCCACCCCACCCCCACTAGAACTGTACCTTGACTGTCCTGCCATCCATTTTTAATTAGCACATTCTCTTAGATAATATCACCACCTTCAACACCTCTTTGTTCCTTTGTCTGTGACATCTTTTGATTATCTGCTCCTATCATTGCTTGCTTGTCCCTACAACCACCCCCCCCACCCCCCAACTTCTCTCTCCCCACCCCACCCCCCCCCACCTTAAACCAGCTTATATTTCACCCCTCTCCTAATATTACTCAGTTCTGTTGAAGGGTCATGAGGATGCGAAACGTCAACTCTTTTCTTCTCCGCCGATGCTGCCAGACCTACTGAGTTTTTCCAGGTAATTCTGTTTTTGTTTTGGATTTCCAGCATCCGCAGTAGTTTTTTGTATTCACCTCACTTTATTGTGCACAAGATTCATGCCCCCTCTAAAAATGCATGAATGTATTTCTAACAAATTACATTAAAAAAACATTCACTCCTTTGTAAAAATGTATCAAATCCCTCATAAAAACAGAAGACAGTTGGTGATAAAAAAGGGTATTCAGTCGGTCTTGTTTCATCTTCTCAGGATGACCTTAATGTCCCCCATTTTGGCAACTAATTGTTTCTTAAAGGACCCTATGGTTTCGACTTCCATTACTTCTCCTGGAAATTTATTTCATACAATATTCACTTTTGTTTGAAGAATAATTTTGTAACATCAATTCTAAACTTACATTTTCCTAGTTTGAATCCATGTTCCATCATCCTACTCTCAATATTTAACATAATGTTCTCAGCTAACTGTTCTATCCCTTTAGTCTTCTTTATCTGTATCAGCTTTTGGACCCATTTTTGGGCTGAAAAATCCAAGTATCTCTATTCTTTCCTCATAATGCATATGTTTAACACTCATGCATCCCAGTAGAGCAGATTTGAGGGAGCTTTACTTTGCGTCAATGTCTACCTGACCTGGAGACTATTTACTGCTGACACTGTTTACCTGATTCCACAGCACAAACATTCCTCAGCTCGGTAAGCGCAATAACGATGTGAAAAGAAAGAACCAGAAAATGCTGGAAATTTTCGACAGGTCTGGCAGCATTTGCGAAGAGAAAAACAGAGTTATTGGGCAGAATTTTATGAGAGCGGGATTTTACGTTCCATCGTCGATGGGATTTATAACGGCCTGCCGCATTTTACAGCCCCGCCCCCGCTGAAATGAGGCCGTAAAATTCTGCCCATTGTTACAGGTCGATGACCTTTCATCATCAGCCTGAAACATTGGACAGAATTAAATGCCCTCCCCAGTGGCGAGTTTGGTGGTGGGGGCATTTAATCAGGTGGAAGGGTGATAGGTAGAGGCCCCACCACCTTCCCGCCTGCACGCTGATTAAGTCCGTGGTGGAAGGGCAATTAATACCCACTTAAGAGTCTCATCCCCACTGCTATTAACCAAACAGCAGGTGGGGGGCTTACCATGCAGGGAACATGACAATCAAACCCATGTGGGGTTGCTTGTGGGCTCCTGGAGTGGGGGGAGGCTCCCTTGTTCAGAGGCGCTCAGTGCCTCATTGAGGTACACAGCATCAGGAAGGGGTGGGGGAGAGACACCACCTGCCATTGCTGCAGATCCCCCTCCCCCCTTTGTCCCCCACCCTGTGACCCTCCCTCCCACCATCACTCGCCTGTGACCTGAGATCCAGCATTGATGCTAGGCCTTGGGGGGTGTCATACAGGTAGCAGTCACCGCCTCCCTGCTTGTGTTCAATAGAGTTGCTGGCCTTTGATTGGGACTGATTCCCTGCCCAGGGTCCTTGATCCCGCGGAAGGCTCGCCAAGGTCCAGTTAAGTGCCTGAGTGGCAGTTAAAACAGCTGGCCTTGTCTAAAAGAGGTGATGCAGGGCTTTCTGGCGGGTGAGACCCCCCGACGCCTCCATTAAAAACCACCCATTAACTCTGTCTCTCTCTTCACAGATGCTGGCAGACCTGTTGAGTACTTCTGAAATTTTCTGTTATTTTTGATTTCCAGCATCTACAATAATTTGCCTTTTTAAAAAGGAGTAAGTGGACACATAGAAATAAATCAGAATAACACAACCTATCCCAGATGAAATGTACAATTACCATTTGTCATTATTGTCAATGTTAATGTCCATTGAGTGTTAAAATGGAATTGCAAATAGATGACAGCAGATGTGTTTGAAAAAAAAAACCTTTTATTGATAGTATAAATAGTTTGCTCCAGTAATGCACTGAAATATAGGTGTTATTTATCATTTGAAGCTCCAGGTGTGTTGCTATCTAACCCTAATACTACACAGATGGATTTGATGCTAATTGTACACTTTGGCAGAGAAAATCTCACATATTCTACGACTTTTTTCATAAAGTGGACTGTTTTAAATTGACTGTAGTTAAATTTTCAAGTTAAAGCTTTACACTGCTCAAAGCGATGAGTAAGATGTGCAGACTTTAAAAAATATTAAATTCCAGCTATAAGAAAGGGATGCTGTCCAAATTTAACCCTTTCAGTGGTGCAAACCACACTTAGGACTTAAACACATGATATCCACCTTTGTTGTTTTTGGCACTATTATTTTTTTAAATGTCATCAGGGTAAGAATTACTCTGGTCCTTTTATGTATCATTATTTTTGAATGGATTGCTACACATGGTAATTTTCCACATAGTAAAAGAATGAGGTAATTTGTGAATACAATGGGTAGAATTCAATAACAAGTATTTTTGAAATGTCTGTCATTAACAAGCGAACGCAACTCTATAGGTCATGATCGAATCATGTACTTGGATGACCAGAAATAGGTAGTAAAAGGACCGGACACATGGCTCGAATATTTTGTTGTTTCTTATAACTCCTTGTTTGACAATCGAAAAGAAATGCATTCTAAAAAGATGGCATTGCAGTAAAAGGACAGTTTTATCTTTTTTTCTGCTGCGGTGTTCTGCTAAAGAAATGGTGATTCTTCGAGGAAATGATGATGCTGCTGCGAAAAGCAGGGGTCACTTTCTGGGTCTATCAAAGGTCGTTGACCTGAAGTGTTAACTCTGTTTCTCTTTTTGCTGCCAGACCTGTTGAGTATTTCCAACAATTTTTGTTTTTGTTTCACTTTCTGGGGTACAGCTTTTACAGCATTAACATTGACAAAGTCTGCAACTTTGATAGGAAAGGAGAATTCTTCCACAATTAATAAAGTACTTCAGTGTTGAAGGCTATAGGGTGGTATGTAGGCCGGAATTTTCCAGCCCCTCAAGCCGGTGGGATCTTCCGGTCCCACCGATGTGAACAGAAATTTCAATGTCCCGCTGGCCCTACTGCAGGGGAACCTGCTGCGGAGGGGCCTGGAAGATTCCGGCTGTCGCCTTATTTTGTTTTGAAAGGGCACAGTGATCCATTAATTCCCAGTCGTTAACATGCTTTTTAAAATGCAGATTTTAGACTGCAAGCTTGAAATCCTGGAACTGTTTATTTGTTTGAGTTGTCACACAGCTAGTTCATGGCAGACATTAATAGATTTTCCTTATGGTAATGTCTTTCATTTGTTACCATCTTACTTAGCCTACAGAGCGTTGGCTAAAGCAATGGCTGTGTGTCACCCACAAGTGATTATTTGTTGTTTAGCAGGGTCAGGCCGGCAGTGGATTCTGTCAGGGTGTCCTTATTCGGAGATTTTACATAGATGCAAAGTGTTGTGAATGTTTGATATATTGCATACAGTGGGAAATAATGATTTTACAGTATTTTGAATATTCCCATAGGATGTTTAGCAATTAGACAGAAGTGGCAATGAAATTGGGAAAACAGCTTGCTACAATTACAGTATCCACTGTTCCAGTGTATCCTTGGTATCTTTACTGATAACGGTACTATATTTGTATTGCTGTTTCCCTGTGCTTGGCTATTGCTTTTGTGTCCTGATAAGATTGAGGCTGATAGAAAGTGAGATCGTCTTGTGTGGCTGTTGATTCTTCATCGGTATAGCAGGGTTGAATGATGCTCGGTGGACAGACAGCTAAAATTGACCGGATGATTTAACCACTGACGTCTGTTATGGGCGGCGGTGTCTTCAAATTTAAAATTCTGGAAATCTTCAATAGGTCAAGAAATATCTGTGGAGAGAAACAGAGTTAACATTTTAGGTCGCCGACCCGATTTCAAATTTCCAGCATCTGCAGTATTTTGCTTATGTCTTCAATTTAACCCGCTCTTCTGAGCAGGCAGCAAAGACCTGAAGCTGGGGTGATCCTTCTGTACAGATGCAGATCAGGGCCTGAGGAAACCAGATGACCACGGTTTGAAGTCTGACCTGAGTAGAGAGGCCGTTGCAGCATTTCCACCTGATAAAGTCAAGTGTGAAGAGGACTTGAAGCAGGCCATGAATGATAAGCCTTCCACTTCCCAATGTAGGTTCAGGTAGAGTGTTCCTTCTTGCCTCAAAAGGAAATTTTAGGCCTTCTCTGCTGTGAGAAGTGTACATCTGCAAACCCCTGACAGCCACTGCTCTGGCGGTGAAGCAACCACTGTGATTTTGAAGCTCAGGCTTCATTTACATTTCTCAAATGAGCTGCAGGGTGTCAAACAGGCATCCAGATGAAGCTCAACAGTGTCGGCACAGGGAGAAAGAGCTGGAGCTGCTGTCAGGAAGTTAACTCACAGGGGGTGGAGGGGATCATTTTTGCAAAGGGTGGGCTTCCAGGCTGACAGTGGCCCAGAGTATTCTCGTTGGAGTAGCAGGAGTGCTCCTCAGGGAACCACAAATAATAATTCAAGACGTAAGTTTACTGGGCCTCCTCCTTCATCGCCTTTCAAAATAGTTGAAGATGCAGGCTCTAGGCAGTCACTGCCTAAAATTATTTTGTATATTCATTTACGGGATGCGGGTGTTGCTGGCTAGGCCAGCATTTGTTGCCCATTCCCTAACTGCTCTTGAGAAGGTGGTGGTGAGCTGCCTTCTTGAACTGCTGCAGTCCATGTGCTGTAGGTACACCCACAGTGCTGTTGGGAAGAGAGTTCCAGGATTTTGACCCAACCTGGATCATATACAATATATACAAAGACAACCAACTCCATGTTGAAGACTTGATCACTCTGTAAATGCAGATGCAGAGAATGCAAATCGATTCCACTGGCAGTTAAAATCCCTTCCATTGTCCCTGCGATGCAGAGAATGTTCTTAGACATTCTTGCACCTGTCAGCTAGGAATATACCCATCTGATAGCATAGTTTCACAGAATGCTGTAGCACAGGACCAGCTCCCAACCTGGTCCCAAGTCCTGCGTTCAGTGGTTTCCTTTCGATGTACCTTGAGACGATGGGCAGAATTTAATATCCTCCCTTGATTATGGCAAGTTTGGTGGTTGTGGGGCATTTGCTCAGGTGGGAGAGTGGCGGGTGGGGATCCTGCTGCCTTCCCAACTCCACCCTGATAAGCCCATGGCTGGAAGGCCCATGGACAGCCTTCACACCCTGCCGCCAATTGAGGCCCTTAAGTAGGCAATAAGGGCCTCATTCCTCTGCTGCTGGTATTAACCCAGTGGTGGGCAGGGGGCTCACCTTGTAGGAAACATTACCCATGTGGGATTGCTTGTGGGCTCTCAGGGACCGGAGATTCTGGTGGGGGTGATGTGGGGCCGGAGGGCATTGCTCCTCGTTCAAAAGCATTCAGTGCCTGGTTGAGGGACCCGGATCAGAAAAGGGGCGGGTGAGAACCATCCCCAATTATTGCTGTCGACTGCCCTGCCTCTCCTCCCCTGGGACCCCCACCAGGCGACCTCGTTCCCACCGTCACTCTCATCAATCACCTGTGGCCTGGGTCCAGCGATGATCCTAGCTCTGGGGTGGTGTAATACTGGTGACAGCCACTGCCTCCCCGGTGGTTCCACCTTTTAATAGAGCTGCCAGTCTCTGATTGGTCAGCAGTTCTCGGCAGGTGGAACCTCCACCCCTGGGACGCTTGATCCTGGAGAAGGCCCGCCGCTGTTCAGTTAAGTGCCTGAATGTTGTCCATGTCTTGCTGCACAGGGGCACAGATGGCTTCAGTGCCTGAGAAATCTCAAATGATGCTGAATACGGCACAATCATCAGCGAACATTCCCATTTCTGACCATATGATGGAAGGAAGGTCCTTAATGAATATGTCTTTTGATGCTGTAATGATCCGAGCTCAACACAATTCTGCTGCTTTTTCTCACTCTCCAATGCAAGAACAAAGAGAAAAAAATGGGAGTGTACCTTATAATTTGATATGCAAGACTTCTGCTGAATGCAGGGTGGTTGGCAATCCTTTGGGTAGGATGAAGGGCTCTTCTCTCTATTAAATCTAAGGGTTCAAGAAATACATTTGGGCAGCCTCTTAAGGGATGGGTTCTCACAGGATAAACCTGACCCAATGGTAGCACTAACTTGGTAATCTCATCCACATACCATACATACTGACAGTATAGGAAGTGGAAGCATTAATGCTGATATCATCGTAGGGGTTGTTCTTCTGAGATTGGAATGAAGGCAAGTTATGCAGGAATAGTACAGTAAACTTTACTCCACAACTGACTGTGGTACACCAGTCCTATATTGTGCTAGATGATGAGGTTGGATAACCTAAGTGAGATAAGTGGTCCATCCTGAGCATTAATACATTTGATGAGCATAATATTCACCAATTAATTTTCCAAATTCATGCTTCTGGCATGGGCAGGAAATTTGGTGGGCCTCACTAACCTCTGTGACTGAGTTCCTCCTGGGAACGCAAATTCCTAAAATTTACCATTGTATGTATGCGTGAAGTCACCTATATATGTGGAAAGTGTGTCAATATATCCAAATAATTCTCTTAAAATAAGCACATTCCCACCCACAGTGAAGCAATGGCTGCAAGATAAATGCTGGATCGTTTTACCAGTAGATTAATTTACAGCTCCAGTACTCACAAAATGAAGAAGTACTTGTAACATCAAAGCACAAGGAGACATTAGCTCTTTCTACCCCCCCCACCCCCAAGCCTGTGACCTAAAAAGCCTCCCCTTTTCATCTCTGTATGAAAGGAGAATATGCTTTCAAAAGAGCGCGACTAGCATGTGAATATTTTGTTTATTGCAGCATTGTGGCTCTCAGAAAGAAATCCTCAATTTTCTATCTTTGTTACAATTGCTGCTCTTCTTGAGTGTTATGTAGATGGGGAATGAGTCTCCTGCTTTGAACTATTAGTGGTTGGGATGTCTTTCATGGTTTTTGAAAGGTTTCTTTTGTTTTCAGCCGCTATTGGACCAAGAATAGGAGATTGATGCGATCCTTAATGTGCCCTTTTGCAAAAAAAAAAGACCTGTTCATGGCCCTGTTGAGACCAGAAGAAAACAAAATTGTTGGAGTCATCTACTCTAAATGGTAATGTTATTAACTGAAGTGAACGCTCATAATAGAGCCAATGGCTCTGAAAACAGAACTGCAAGCTCACTCACACCTGTTCCATGTAATTTTGAGCTGAACTAATTGCAAACAACAACAGTCGCTCAGCCAGCACAAAAAAATGACACACAGAAGCTTGGCTGCTACTGTGCTTAACCAACAAGTAATAATAGGCCATGCCAAGTGGTTTTTAGATTGGAAAACAGTGTCTGCTTTCATAATCTACAATTGTAATGTCGTTTCATCCTGCTTAATTAATAAAAGGGATAAATATCTATTTTAGGTAAACTCCTTTTTTTTTTAAAAGAGCTGAATCTTTTTTTTAATAAGACATCTATTGTCGCCATTTCCTCCCAGACTGGACTCTGCATGTTGTTGTGAGCCAGGTGCCGCTGTGTTGCGCAGGAACCCAGTTTGGATATTACATTTTTTCCTCACATGGGCCATGGCATCTTGCCTGCTCTGTGTGTGCTGGCTGACTTCATTGTAGATAAGTCTTCCTCTCCCACCACACCAGTAAGACGGTTCCAGCTGGAACGCATTATATATTCACAAGTATTTGACCGCAAACAGTGCCTGGCAACACCCTGTACAATGAAAATCCGCCAGGGCCATTTAATCCTGGGAAACCTGGCCACAGTCAGTTTGGGAGATGAACAGAAAGGAGGCAAAATGTCAAAACCCTATGTGCTGATCAGATGCAGTGTCACAAACTGGATTTCTTTGCAACTCAACTGTACACTGCTCAGTACAGGGGCCAGAGGATATGGCTTGTGAGTAAACTAGTGACTTTCAGCATGCTTAAATAAATTTAATTTTAAGCAATTTGATTGAATGTGATCTGCAATAACATTGAGTATAGGAACGTTTGCTTCAATGTTCCAATTATCCATGAAAAATGTTATATAAAAGGGGCATTATCATGGGTAAAAACATTTGCCAAAAGAATTTGGGCTAAATCTTGATCGGGCACACTGCTTAGGTGGGGTGGCGAGGGGGTGTTGGAGTTTTTGATGTGAACCCCAGAAGTTTGGAATTTCCCACATGCGTTGGAGTTTGGACTCCACAGTGTGCTATTTTGCTTCAACTGATTCCCTACCTGGAAGTCAACTGAATGACGAGCTTGGCTTCCAGCCAGGTGGTCAGAGGCTGCAGCCCCAGGCAAGCTGCCTGCTGCTATTACTGAGAGTGTGGAGGGCCATCTGATCCCTCACCCTGGTTTGGGGAGGATGTTGCTGGTGGTGGCGTAACCCCAAGGAAGGGTGTTGTCTGATAGGGGAGAACTTACCTTGGCCCAAAACTTTTTTCTCCTCCCTTCATCTGCTGAGTTTCCTGGAGCCTGACAAACCTGGCCGGATAACCCAGCATCATTAAAACATTTAATTGAGCAACCTGTCTTCTAGTCCTGGTGTTGTTAAGCCCAGAAGTGGTTGAGTTTGGGTTTGTGATTTTTGAAGTTACAACATCTCACTTGACTCCAAGTCAGCTGTTTTGGGAAGTTAAGATTCAAACCTTTGCGTGTGTGTTTCTGAAGGGAGGGATGGACGAGCTGAAAGAATTGTAGAATTTGTGCCATTTCCAACACGGGTGAGTGATGCATTTTGATGCAAGTCGCATCATCCTGTTATGAGTTTGGAAATAACAAAATTGTTTCCAAAGCTTTTTTTTCCATGTGGAACCTCTGGCAAATGTAAAAATGGAACTGAATAATGTATGTAAAATTAGAATTTTATTCTCACATAATTTGAACGTTGTAAAAAAGTAAAATTTTAATCGTATATAATTTTACGGTGTTAAAAAAAGATATACATATTTGCATGACAGTGAATGCATAGCGGGAAGTACCTTAGGAATGTGTAACAAGGCTGGAACAACCTTTAGGGTGCAAGTGTTCTGAGTAACTGTGAAACATGGTACCGCTTTAAATATGCTCCTCTTCAATTTTCCAAATAAGATTAAAAAGCTCACTGACAAAAAGAACTTAGAAGCCTTAAGAAAGTGCAAGAGTTGAGCAGCAACAAATATAAATCAGCAAACAGACTTCAGCCTGAAGGGGAGAGTGGGAGGTAAGAAATGGCATTTCTCAGCAAGTGCTTTCTGCTGGTGCCACTGATGTTGGATGTCCAAAATGTGTGTTGCACATAGCCAGCAACAAGCCAAGTGTATAGCTCTCTTGATTTGCTGAGACCAGCGGGTTGGTCTTCTGCCAGCCAATCTTTGTAGCTTCAAATTTGGCTTACAGCTAATTACGTGAGAACAATGCCTGGGGAACCAGGAGAGCAATGTGAGGAAACTCACTCCACATATCACAGCCTAGGACAATGGAGACACTGTGGGCAGAATCGTCCCAGATTTGCACTAAGTACTGTAGCGGGCGTGAAAAAGAATGTTTTACTTGCCAGCCACAATGTCGGCTTTTCACGCCATATTGCCCAAGCCCGCATCACTAATTATGCATTCCTGGGAAACACACAGTTTGGATAGCAGGCAGGCTGTCATTCGCCCGCCACACCGTCACTTCACCGCTTCCTTACGCTGGGCGCCATATTTAAAGTGCAACCGTGCGTGCACCTCTCAGTGCTTCCGGCCCAGGACTGCTGCACAGACGACAGTGTCCTGAAAGGCAAGGAGACTGCAGCCCTCAATTCAGCAATGCATCCCTGGAACGCCATTTGGACACCATGGAGGCTTGCCGTGATGTCCTCTACCCCCACTCTGGCCTCAGGAAGGGCAGCAACATCACCAATCCAGCTTGGGAGGCGGTGGCAGTGGTAGTCAGTGCCAACACCCTGCAAAAGAGGACAGCCACCCTGGCTGAAAGAGGATGAATGATCTCCTCATTCCACCAAGGTCTCATCACTCTCAGCTCACACACTCACAAACCCATCACACATCCACAGGAATCTCATTCACTGCCAGTTCAAGGGACATCACCATTCACTCTCTTACACTCACTGTCATTGTCCTCATCCCATCCATGGGACCACTCAACACCTACACATACCAGGGCCTGGCTTGCGTCCTGCTTACACTTTCTCTATCTGTATTCATGCAGGACAAGCTGGCACACAACACGAGGGAGAGGTCGCAGACCGGTGGAGGAATGCCCAACATTAAGGTTCTAACAGACTTTGAAAGCAGAGCCATCCAGCTGGCCGGTGAGGATCTGGACTGGTCCTGTGCTGACAGTGAGGTCGGCGCTGCTCTACCAAGTGAGGATCCAGCAGTGCAACGCCCATCAGGCAACCATGCCGTTAGTGATGTGTCCTCTTTCGCAGGCCACTGCCATGCATTAATTATCTCTCCTTGCTTTTGCAGGCACATCTGGGAAACCGCTGATGGAGTCCAAGACCCATGGCCTCCAATCAAGCCTCAAAGAAACTCCTTCAAGTCCCATCGAAGCACTCAACCACACCCTGCACCAGCGCAGAGACACACACCTCGGTGGGACCTAGCATTAGAGTAGTCTCGGGATCACAACCTGGTGAACACATTGCACTGTCTGATCCACAGCAAGTGGCAGCAGGGACTTCTTTCAGCACTAGGTAAAGGTAGGTGTTTCAGTCCAGGGCCTCTTCCCTGTGCAGTGTGTAAAACCAAAGTGATGGTCCGGCTTCACACTCACTGGACACATTAGTTATGCCTGCACCTCGATGGTGCTTGTGATTGCTGCCAGAATGTCGTGGGCAGATGTCACAAAGTTCTGTCATTCTTTCTGTGTGCTGGCCCCCTCTCTTCAGCATCAGTGTTCAGTGATCCTGTGCTCCTGAAGGGGTCAGGTGCTGAAGGCTGACAAAGGATCAGCGTATTTAAAGTTTCATGGCTATGTCTCCATGATATGGTCCTGATCAAAAAGCGCAAACGAGCTGCCCTCAGCCAGACAGGAGTCAGACAATCACAGAATCAATGCGAAGATCTATGGAGTATCTTCACTGCATGTTTGTCATCATCGTTTTGGAACCTAGCGACTATTAGGGCCTCTGTAGTGTCTCCATGACAGGAATATTATCATAGAGGGTATGTGTGCTGCCATCAGCCAGACTGGAGTCAAACATTCACAGATGCAACGTGAGGATCTATGGTATCTCCTCACTGCATGTTGTCATCATCCTCCATGAATTTGGCAGCTATGAGGATCTCCCTTGCATGTCTGCCTCGTCTGGCCAGTGTGATGGCCTCATCACCCTTATACTCACTTTCGAAGATCTGCTCACCCTCATTCCCTTTGACCTCCACCTCATCGAAGGAGACCTTCAGCTCCTCCATCTCCTCCTCAGCCAGCTCCTCTCCTTGCAGCGCCAGGTTGTAAAGGGCGACACCCTGCACCTGTGGGAAACCTGAGATCTGGGAAATCCCAGCGCTCTTGCATCCCAGCTTTCCTGGTCCAAGTGAAATGCACAAAGTTGTGTGCCCTTGCGAAGATGGTGCCCTCGACCTCCTGGATGCATTGGTGGTATCCCATAGCAATATCCCACAGAGGTCACCTGTGGAGCCTTGAAAGGAGCCACTGGTGTAAAAATTGAGTGCCGCTGTCACTTACACAGCCACTGGCAGTGGATGGCCTCCATGTCCCTGTGGCGCCAAACCCTGCAGCAGGTGGCAGATGTGACTGACCGGTTCTCTAGACATGCGCAGTCTTCGGTGGCACTGGTTCTCGGTCATCTGCAGGATTGAAAGGGAGCATCTATAGACCCTGGATCTAGCTAGACACCAACCAGCAATGGCTCGCTCTGGCTCTTCAGTTGCATGAGCGGGAGCCCCAGCCACCCCTTCTTCCTGAGGTGCTGCTCCTCCCACTCTCCAGCTAGTCACCTCTGTCGTGCTCTTCTCCTTCGCCTGCATTCTCTGTAAGCCTTAAGGCATCCAGCTAGCTCACCAGGCTCCATGCTCCTGATGTACTCCTCCTGCAAGATAGGAGAGAGAGATGTGTGGGTTAGCTTGGGTGTTCTAAGAACCTCTCTTGGTTAAGCCTGAAAGCGTGTTAATGCATCCCAGAGATTTTCTTCGATTCATTTACGGTATGTGGGTGTTGCGGGCTAGGCGAGCTTTTATTGCCCATCCCTAATTGCCCTTGAGAAGGTGGTGGTGAGCTGCCTTCTTGAACCGCTGCAGTCCATGTGGTGTAGGTACACCCACAGTGCTGTTAGGAAGGGAGTTCCAGGTTTTTCACCCAGTGACAGTGAAGAAATAGCGATATATTTCCAAGTCAGGATGGTGAATGACTTGGAGGGGAACTTCCAGGTGGTGGTGCTCCTCTCTATCTGCTGCCCTTGTCCTTCTAGATGGTAGCTGTCGTGGGTTTAGAAGGTGCTGCCGCAGGAGCCTTGGTGAATTCCTGCAGTGCATCTTGTAGATAGTATACACTGCTGCTACTGTACGTCAGTGGTGGAAGGAGTGAATGTTTCTGGATGTGGTGCCAATCAAGTGGGCTGCTTTGTCCTGGTTGGTGTCAAGCTTCCTGAGTGTTGTTGGGGCTGCACTCATCCAGGCAAGTGGAGAGTATTCCATCACACTTTTGACGTGATTTGTAGATGATGGACAGGCTTTGGGGGGTCAGGAGGTGCAGGATTCCTAGCCTCTGACCTATTCTTGTAGCCACAGTATTTATATGGCTAGTCTAGTTCAGTTTCTGGTCAATGGTAATCCCCAGGATGTTGATAGTGGGGGTTGAGTGATGGTAATGCCATTGAATGTCAAGGGGTGATGGTTAGATTCTCTCTTGTTGGAGATGGTCATTGCCTGGCAATTGTATGGTGTGAATGTTACTTGCCAGTTATCAGTCCAAACTTGCGTATTCTCCAGGTCTTGCTGCATTTGGACATGGACTGCTTTAGTATCTGAGGAGTCGCGAATGGTGCTGAAGATTGTGCAATCATCAGCGAACATCCCCACTTCTGACCTTATGATGGAAGAAAGGTCATTGATGAAGCAGCTGAAGATGGTTGGTCTGAGGACACTACCCTGAGGAACTCCTGCAATGTTGTCCTGGAACTGAGATGATTGACCTCCAACAACCACAACCATCTTCCTTTGTCTTAGGTATGACTCCAGCCAGTGGAGAGTTTTCCTCCTGATTCCCATTGACTCCAGTTTTGCTAGGGCTCCTTGATGCCACACTCAGTCAAAGGCTGCCTTGGTGTCAAGTGCAGTCACTCTCACCTCATCTCGGGAGTTCAGCTCTTTTGTCCATGTTTGAACCAAGGCTGTAATGAAGTCAGAATCTGAGCGGCCCTGGTGGAACTCAACCTGTGCCTCAGTGTGCAGGTTATTGCTAAGCAAATGCCGCTAGATAGCACTGTTGATGATCCCTTCCATCGCTTTGCTGATGATCGAGAGTAGACTGATGAGGCAGGAATTGATCAGGTTGGATTTGCTCTGCCTTTTGTGAACAGGACACACCTGGGCAATTTTCAACATTGCTGGGTAGATGCCAGTGTTGTAGCTGTACTGGAACAGCTTGGCTAGTTGTGCAGATAAAAGAGCTGGCAACCAGTTGGATGGCCAGAGTTTAGTGCGCTGCATGCCTTCCCGAAACCCCACCTTACTCCTCCCCACTCCATCTGACCGATTGGCAGCAGATTCACCCACTGGACTGCATGCTGTGCTCTCAGCTCAGACGCAGCCATTTTCCCAACCTGCAATGCAAGGCTGCACTATTAGCTTGAACCATGGGGGAGACTGGTCCAAACCTGAATGATGACATTGCAAGGGTTTGTGATCGCCTCCACCAGTGACTGCTCCATGGCCAGCTTTAGCAAGGAGATTGTACAATGTGCCCAGTCCTCCCGTTGTCCTGCAGTCCACGAAAATGCTCATTAGTTTGCAGTCTGTGCCAGAGGGGTGAAGAGCTCTGGAGCATTTGGTGGCACTCCTACGCCTCTGTGTTGCTGGAATGAGCAGATAGGCTAGAAGCTCGACTCCAAGCATGTCAATGTGGCTGCGCCTGAACTGTCTCAGCTGCAGAGGAATGCTCACTTTATGCAAGGTTTCCCTAATGAGTGGCTGCTTCCCCCCAGCTCCCCCAACATCCCCCCAAGCACGTGCTTATGCACTGCCATCAATTAGAGTGCAGCCATTGTCCCCCTGCCCTCCACAACTTGCCTCAACTGCAGTGCAGACCTTACCCCTGCACCGCCCTGACAGCCAGCTGGGAAAATGCAACTTGCCTGTGTCTTTGCCTGAATGCGTGGTGCCTCAACTTTGATGGCCAGCAGGCGACCCTTGTGAGTGCTCCACAACGTTAGTGTGCATTCACCTCCAAGTTCCCCTCGAAGTGCAGCTCGCCAGGTGCATGCCTTAAAAATGTTGTTGTGAAACGCTTCAGCGTGCAATCATGCCGACGTACTCGGATGATCCAGCGTGGGGGATGATTCCGGCGAGCTGGGCTTATAATGATATGCAGAGGTATTACAATGAAGTCCCAAACATGCGGCGGTGGGAAACACGGCCCTCCATTGATGGGTGAAGCAGATGGTTGCAAACATGCTTCACAATGGCGTGAAACCGATTTTTGGCATTCCAGCCATATTGTCCGCTCACGCCCGCCATGACGCTCAACGCCAACAGGCACGGAAAATTCTGCCCTGTGATTCTGATTGAGAGGAGCTGGCTATTCATTTTAGAATTGTGATACCATTAGATACATGTGACTTATATATGTCACTTGTGAGCAATTCTGATAGACTGTTGAATGGCAGCAACACTCAGCAGGGAAAGCAATCGGGCAAGGTGAGCACCAAGATGAAGCTAGCCTATACTACTTTTAGCCAGTTTGCACTTCTTAAAGGGAGGTACATTTCAACTGAAAAAGGCATTGCAAGTCATTCTAACGTTTATTTTGACCTGGGAAAGACACAAGAATGTCACAACATGGCAGAGAATGAGCTCCAAGGTTCTCCAACACAGAAATGGAGGCTTTGGTGGGTGAAGTGATAGGAGGAGAGAGGTTCTCTATCCACAGGGGCAATAAGGCTCTCCAGACAAATTTTCAAGAGGCACTGGGAGCAGGTAGCCATCGTGGTCAATACTAGCAGTGTGGCCCTGAGGGCTTTGATGCTGTGCCACTAAATATTTAATGATTCCACATGAGTGGTCAAAGTCAGTGAATGAAGCTTCAAATAGCATATCCTTACAATTGAAGCACCAGCTTCAAATGCTGTGCAATTCACTAGCCCCACTTTGCTAGCCTTCTGGCAATGTTTAATGACTGCGACACATGTTTCACATTCATTGCTTCATCTCACCCTTATACACATAGCACTGCTGCAAGCCTCACACCTGCATATCTAAGCTTGTACACACTACCAGCTAGTCAACCACTGACTAAACACATATCCCCCAGACAGACTGCATCACACTCATTCCCTCCCTCAAGCAGGACAAGGTGGTTAACTAGGTGGATGGGGTGGTGGGGGGGTGCGGGTGCAGTTGCGGTGTGCAGTGGTGGGGAAGGCCTGGCTGCATGCTTTCATCCCCAGGGAGGAAAAGGTTCTGGCCATTATTACAGCTGTCACAACTGAGGCTGTGGCCAGTGGCAGGCTGAAAGCACTGAAGATGACAAAGTACTTATACCTAATCCTCTTCCTCACTTCCCCCTCATCCCACAATCTCTTCTGACTTACAAGCTGAAGATGGTTTAAAGATGCATGTCTTGCTCACTCCCACCATCCCCACTCCCCACAATCCTACTCTTGTTCTCTTCTCCTTTCAGAGAGGACAGAACTGTCACCTGACCAGGCAGTGGTGCAGAAGCAAGAAGTGCATGAAGCAGAAGAGGCCGACTGAGGATTGTGGTACATCCCTGAATTGACAGTGGACGCTCGCAGAGTGACATGTGCTGTCAATAGTATCCTGCACCCTTGAGGAAGCCTGGTGCTCACTTCACATCCCTAGAAAGGGAGAATGCAACATATTCCTTCTCTGTCCAATCAGAACATCAGTCACCTCCCTTATGGACGGTGAACTACAAAATATCTACTCCAGTCTGGAAGGAACCCCATACAAAAAAGTTCAAGCCTCTTTACAGTTACTGACAATACTGTTTTTGCCCTCCAGTGAGGCTGTAGTTCCGCCTGCAACAGGTGGCTGATTTTAGTCAAATTGAGAAGTCATACAGACGGTTCATTGCCGAGTTTGAGACAGGAGATTTGCTCGCTGAAGAACCATCCTGCTTGTCCTCTTGCTTCGAGCAGCTTGTCCTCCTTTGTGTTGCCTCTGCCTAACCTCCCTGTCATGCCTCTGGCCAAGGAGGGGTAGAACTTACAGCACCCATGACTTAGAGCAAGTGGCCTGACCAGAATCTTCAAGACCTTCACAATTTGCCACACAAAACCCTGTAGACTTCACCAACTTTAACTGGCAGTACAAACCTCTAAACACTTCTACTAATTCAGCAACATCTGGCACAAAGCAATCAGCAACTAACCCGAAAACGAAATAAAAACAGAAAATGTTGTAAATAGTCAACAGGTCAGGCAGCATCTGTGACCAGTTCTGTGACCTTATTTCAGATTACAGACCTGAAATATGGACTGAATTTCACAGGTTCGGTGGGGTAGGGGAGATGGAATGGAAAGCGAGTGGTCTGCTCGCTCCAGCCCCCGATGTCTTAGCACAGCGAATCAAGCATTGGACAACCAATCAGCAGCCGCCCAGTGGGAAGGCAGCCAATTTGAGGTGCGTAGAGAGACTCCGCGCCCAATCGGGTACCTAGGCCAGGATGTTGGATGTGAGAGAGGTTATGTCATGATGAGGAAGCCGGTCACAGCCACCAATTGAAAGGCCCACCTGCCCTCAATCTTCTCTTATTTCTAATGGCAGCCACAAAACAGTGAATAAATGAAGTCAAAAAGCATACAAACGCTGCCACCTTCACCCACAAGTTCTGCTGCTACATGCAGCCATAGTCTAGTTGGCAGCCTTTTCATATGCCCATTTACCACCTGGCAAAAATGACTCCCATACTTATTTCTGTCTGATGCCCAGAAAATGGAGTAGGCAACGAAAAATTGTATACACTTAGCTCTTTAACAATTTCAATATTTATTTCACATGGCAGTGGGCTTGTGATTTCCATGCCCACTTGCCTTCCATAATATCAGAGGCTGGCATGATGACATTGGTCTGCTTACCCGACGTCATCACGACATAGTTAACACGACTGCGGGGGACAGCTCTCCTTGATGGGGGAGGTAGTGGCATAGTGGTATTATCACTGGACTAGTATTCCAGAAATCCAGTGTAATGCTCTGGGGACTGGGGTTTGAATCCCACCACAGCAACTGGTGAAATTTGAATTCAATTTAAAAATCTGCAATTTAAAAAGTCTGGCAATCACCATGGGCTGAATTCTCTGGTCAGCAAGTGGAGGCAGGGCCTGCTCACCAGCATGTAAAATGATGCACAGGGTGGGTGTCCCACTGTCACTGCGCATCATTTAGATTTCCAGTTCGGCAGGTGGACAGCCAACTCGGCTGCATGCCCGCCAAACTGTCAAAGGCCTATTAAGGCCTGTTAAAAACTAATTTAAGCAATTAAATGTGCTGCCCATCAAACCTTAAGGCTGGCAGGCAGGTGAAGAGCCCAGGCGGCCTTTGCATTTTTCATAAAACCTCATCCACGGGCGGAATGAGGTTTCATGAAGTGTTTTAAAATTCAATAAAAATTTTTAAAATAATTCTTTGACATGTCCCAGCTCATGTGACAGTGTCACATGAGGGAAAATGTTTTAAAAGTTTTTAATTACTTTATTTCAGTTTTTAAATATAAAACTGATCTCCCTGAGGTACCTCGGTGCCCCAGGGGGATTTCTGCACTCTTTCGTGCATGAAAGAGCGCCGGCCCCAACTCAGGGAATCTCCCCCCGCCCACACAGGGAGCGCTCAGCGCTTCCGGGCAAGTGTCACACCAGGTGGGCCTTAATTGGCCTGCCGACGTAAAATGGCAGTGTGGCCCCGACCGGGGGCACCGATCGGGGTTGCGCCCGCCCCCGCACAACCTCACCGTCGTAGGGGGAGAAATTTTCCCTATGAAGCCATTGCCAATTGTTGTAAAACCCTACCTGATTCACTAATGTCCTTTAGGGAAGGAAATCTGCTGTCCTTGCCTGGTCTGGCCTACATGTGACTCCAGACCCACAGCAATGTCGTTGACTCTTAAAAATGCAATTAGGGATGGCAATAAATGCTGGCCTAGCCAGTGATGCCCATCCCATGAATGAATATTGAAAAAAAAGGTATGCGGGTGAAAATCCAGCCTGTTAACTCTGTTTTTTTCTGCACAGATACTGCCTGACCTGGCGAGTATTTCCAGCATTTGCTGTGTTGATTTCAGATCTCCAGCATCCTCGGAGTTTTGCTTTTGTACTGTATGCGGCTGACTATCCTTTCAAATAATGCTATGCATTGTCAAAAATGGCAACACTAGAGTCAAAGCAATATTACAGGCTAACTGATGACACAATCAGCCTGCTCTGCGTGCTTCTGGCACATGCTCCCAGTGTCTGCATTGAAAACGTATTCAAAATAGCATCTGGCGTGGCTCACACTGTAACTGTGCATATACAGCTCAGACCTCATTATGGGCCTAAAACAGCTCCGGTAGCACCAAAATTATGGGTACTAGGCAGGTGAATTTTGTGGTCTAGGCATATTGTCCCTGTCACAAAATTCCAGTGACTCTGAAATTCCACTATTAAGCACTTGGTTTGAATTTGGTCATGATTACCGGGCAGAGTTGTGTAGCAGATTGGTCAATCTGTCAATTAGAAAATCTTGGATCCACCTTTTTATTGTCAGCAACTGAAAATTTAAAGCATCCAAAGTAAGAACTTAAGAGAAATAGGGTTCAGAAGAATCACGGCAGGATTACATTTACAGCAATAACTTGCTCGCATATATCTTTAATGTGACAAAATGTCCCTAGGTGCTTCATCGGCGTCTTATCAGATAAAATTTTATACCGAAACAGAAAAGCTGATATTGAGACAGGTGACCAAGATGCAAGAGAATGGCTGCAGGAGAGCATGAGGTAGAAGGATGTTTATGCCAGACCTAAGGCATTTCCACCATTTCAAAAGGAAATGTCAGAGAATGGGAGTGCTTTTTCTTATTCCACTTCCATTTAGTTAAAGAAGAAAACAAATTGAATTTTGAATGCAGACAAAGTCTTTTTGAGAAAAATAGATAGGAAGGGAAGCAGACCGGAGGAGAGGAACAGGGAAGTAAGGAACCCTACTCCAAATAGAGTCATATGGAAACTCGAGGCCAGGACTCAGATTATCCAGTTTTACATCATTTTCCTGCCCATGGTACAGTGGGAGTACACTGGGGTGCCTGAGGATTTGTGGGATCTCATTCTCCAATCCTGTGAAAGCAGGTCTTTTGAAGAGAGGGTCATGAAGATCCACAATCTTCATCCATAGGCAGATCTAGATGCAAATGTGGATTGGGCGGTTCAATAGATTGGCACACAGTTCTTCCTCAATGCAAGTCAATGGATACTTGTGAAACTGCAATTGATAATTAGATTTTGCTTGATCAGGGATAGGGACCTTCTAATTTAAGTACCTGGTATGTCACTTGTGCATGTGTACTAACAGCAGGGTCATTAATAACTTGGCAGAGAAAGATGTTCTCATTCATGCACTACTGGATAATTTTCTTATAGAAGCATGTATCGGTGTCAATGGTTCTACTATCTTTACCCCCTGGCAAGGTAAGTCAATTCCCTTGAACGTATTCCTAGCTTAAAGTCTCTTAAACTAAAAGAGATTCTAAACATTAAAGGAACATAGTCTTAGACTGGGTCTTCAAATACAAGTTATCTCCCCCAGGAGACTCAAAGCCTACAAAATTATCTTAGGATTGGACACACATTGAGGCATGTCTTAGTAGACCAACTTCTTTGAAAGTTTACCAATATCAGTTCTTAGAAATCTTACTACAACTTCTAGAGTAATGTATTTATGTGCATTCCCGAGTTAATAAATATTTCAGACTACATGTTCTATATGCTTCAAAAACATATACATTTTATTGAAGGCCATTATAGGTTATAGCTTATAAATGATAACTAAAGCTAAGCATAACATGTCAATAATGTAGCCTTAAATGCATGAAATTTATAAATCCACTTCATCAGCAAATCTTGTTGGATAACTCAAACAAACAATAACAATTAAGAAAGATATTTACTCACAGATTCAATATGATTCTATTGAATTTTGATGTATCCCTGTTTCAACCCAGGGGAATTATCAAAAGAGAACTCTGACCCTTTATGTTCCAAAGATGGCTGACTGACCTAATGCTAATGGTGTGTACTCTTAAAGACAGTGCCTGCAGAGATGAAACAAGCTCTCATTGTCTATTTTATTAATAAATCTTATCAATTTAAGAATTAGGGAAGGCTAAATGTTTTCTTTCTAACTTGTGTAATGGGGTGTTTTGAAATGACTGGTTGATTGACTACCTTCCAAAATTAATTTAATATCAAGGCTTAACTGTCTTCTACCGGATTTAAGTTTTTATTTTTTTTTGCTTATCTGAAGTGATTTTGCATTCAGATCGACTCTAAGCTCAGATGTCTATTTTGGATGCATTACAATTTCTCACCATCTGAAGGCTTCCTTTGTTGTATAAGTACATTGGCAATAATTCAAGTTATCAGCCATCTTAAGAAGCTAAAGTCAATTCTGCCATTTTATGTTGCTAAACTGATGTTGCTAATCCTAGGATTAACACCTTAAAATCTTAGATTCGCATCTGATGTGTAACTTTATTTACATTAGTAGTATTGGTGCCTGAGATAATTATGCACCATGTCCCAATTTCCAATGATCACATCTGAGGAGATGTAGTGGCGCTGTGATAATGTCACTAATGTTCTGTAGACATGGGTTCAAATCCCAACGTATCTGCTGTTGGAATTTAAATTCAATTAATAACTATAAAATTATAAGCTTGTCTTTGGTGACCGTGAAACCATTGTCGATTGTCATAAAAACCCATCTGGAAAGAAATCTTCCATCCTTACCTGGTCTGGCCTACATGTGACTCTGGATCCACAGCAAAATGGTTGACTCTTAAATGCCGTCTGAAATGGCCTAGCAAGCCACTCAGTTTTACCAAAACTGCTACAAAGTCCACAAAAAGGAATGAAACTGAGCAGATTACTCAGCATCAACCTAGGCACCTGAAATGGCAATGGCACACCCAACCCTGTCGACCCTGCAAAGTCTTCCCTACTAACATCTGCCGACTTGTGCTAAGATTGGGAGAGCAGTCCTACAGACTAGTCAAGCAACAGCCGACAGAGTCATACTCATCGAATCATACTTGACAGACAATATCCCAGACACGACCATCACCATCCCTTGGTATGTCCTGTCTCACCGGCAGCACAGACCCAGCAGAGGTGGTGGCACAGTGGTATACAGTCAGGAGGGAGTTACCCTCGGAGTTCTCAACATTGGCTCTGGACCCCATGAAATCTCATGACATCAGGTCAAACTTGGGCAAGGAAACCTCTTGCTGACTCCCACTAACATCCGCCCTCAGCTGATGAATCAGTGCTCCTCCATGTTGAACACCACTTGGAGGAAGCGCTGGGAGTGGCAAAGGCACAGAAAGTACCTAAGTGGGGAACTTCAATGTCCATCACCAAGAGTGGATTAATAGCACCAACAGTGACTGAGCTGGTCAAGTCCCAAAGGACATAGCTGCTAGACTGGGTCTTCAGCAGGTGGTCAGGGAACCAATGAGAGGGAAAAACCTACTTGACCTCATCCTCACCAATTTGCCTGCTGCAGATGCTTCTGCCCATGACAGTATTGATAGGAGTGACCACCACACAGTCCTTGTGGAGACAAAGTCCCATCTTAACATTGAGGATACCCTCCATCGTGTTGTGCGGCACTACCACCGTGCTAAATGGGATAGACTTCAAACAGATCTAGCAACTCAAAATTGGGCATCCATGAGGTGCTGTGGGCCATCAGCAGCAGCAGAATTGTATAAAGCCACAATCTTGAACCTCATAGCCCAGCATATCTCCCATTCTACCACTACCACCAGGCCAGGGGATCAACCCTGGTTCAATGAAGAATGCAGGAGGGCATGCCAGGAGCAGCACCAGGCATACCTAAAATGAGGTGTCAACCTGGTGAAGCGACAACACAGAACTACTTGTGTGCTAAAGAGCAGAAGAGGCATGTGATAGACAGAGCTAAGTGATCCCACAACCAATGGATCCGATCAAAGCTCTGCAATCCTGCCACATCCAGTCATGAATGGTGGTGGACATTGAAACAACTAACTGAGGGGGACGCTCCACAAAAAATCCACATCCACAATGATGGGGGAGCCCAAAAGATAAGGCTGAAACATTTGCAGCCAGCTTCAGCCAGAAGTGCCGAGTGGATGATCCATCTCAGCCTCCTCCGGAGGTCCCCAACATCACAGATACCAGTCTTCAGCCAATTCGATTCACTCCACTTAATATCCAGAAATGGTTACTGGATACTGTAAAGTCTATAGGCTCTAACAACATTCTGGCTATAGCACTGAAGGCATGTGCTCCCGGACTAGTCACACCCCGAGCCAAAGTGTTCCAGTACAGCTGCAACACTGGCATCTGTCCAGCAATGTGGAAAATTGCTCAGGTGTGTCCAATCCACAAAAAGCAGGACAAATCCAACCCAGTCAATTACTGCCCCATCAGTCAACTCCACAACATCAGCAAAATGTGGAGGGGGTCATCATCAGCTCTATCAAGCAGCACTTGCTTAGCAATAACCTGCTCACTGACGCCCAGTTTGGGTTCTGCCAGGGCCACTCAGCTCCTGATCTCATTACAGCCTTGGTTCAAACATGGACAAAAGAGCTGAACTTCCATGGTGAAGTGAGAGTGACTGCCCTTGACATCAAGGCCGCATTTGACCAAGTGTGGCATCAAGGAGACCTAGCAAAACTGGAGTCAATGGGGATCATGGGAAAAACTCTCCACTGGTTGGAGTCATATCTAGCACAAAGGAAGATGGTTGTGGTTGTTGGAGTTCAATTAGCTCAGTCCCTCCACATTGGTGCAGGAGTTCCTCAGGTTAGTGTCCTCGGCCCAACCATCTTCAGCTGCTTCATCAATGACCTTCCTTCCATCATGAGGTCAGAAGTGTGAATGTTTGCTGATGATTGCACAATGTTCAGCACCCATTCGCGACAACTCAGATAGTGAAGCAGAAGACCTGGACAATATCTGGGCTTGGGCTGACAAATGGCAAGTAACATTCGCGCCACACAAGTGGCAGACAATGACCATCTCCAACAAGAGAGAATCTAACAGTCACCTCTTGACGTTTAACGGCATTACCATTGCTGAATCCTCCACTATCAACAGCCTGGGGATTACCATTGACCAGAATCTGAGCTGGACTAGCCATATACATACTGTGGCTACAAGAGCAGGTCAGAGGCTAGGAATCCTGAGATGAGTAACTCGCCTCCTGACTCCCCAAAACCTGTCCACCATCTACAAGACACAAGTCAGGAGAGTGATGGAGTACTCTCCACTTGCCTGGATGAGTGCAGTTCCAATAACACTCAAGAAGCTTCACACCATCCAGGACAAAGCAGCCCACTTGATTGGCACCACATCCACTCTCTGCATCACCGATGCACAGTAGCAGCAGTGTGTACTATCTACAAGATGCACTGCAGGAACTCACCAAGGCCCCTTCAACAGCACCTTCCAAACCCACAGCTCCATCACCTAGAAGGACAAGGGCAACAGACAGATGCGAACACCACCACCTGGATGTTCCTCTCCAACCCACTCACCATCCCGACTTGGTACTGTATCGCTGTTCCTTCACAGCCACTGGGTCAAAATCCTGGAACTTCCCCCCTGTACCTACACCACAGGGACTACAGCGGTTCAAGAAGGCAGCTCACCACCACTTTCTCAAGGGCAATTAGGGATGGGCAATAAATGCTGGCCCAGCCAGTGACACCCACATCCCATAAATGAATTTTAAAAAAACAGCTTTCTTTTGTGCTGTAACAATTTTGTTATTCTGTGGAATACTTTCTAGCACAAAGATTTTTTCATCTTAAGCTGTATAAAAATTAACTAAAAAAATCTTGTTAAATCCATTAATGTCACTGGAAATGTTCTTTTATGAATATTTAACAAACAAATAGGTTTTGGATGAGAAGCAGGTAAATGATCTGCTTGGAATTAAAATTCTGCCCTATTCATACAAAAATTAGAAGATGCATTTGAAGATTGGGTATTTTGTCCAGTGTTTCTCTCCCAGAATCTATTTACTGATGCGCAAGTACAACCTCCTGGGAGGTCAGATGCCTTTGCAGCAGGAATAATGGCATGCTCCTGGTGAATTGTTATCAGCTGGATTTCTCCATTGGACAGACTTGCATGTTTAGAATGCCTGAGGATTTTATGAAATATAGAATAAAAAATGAAAATAAAAATGTGCTTGTATGTGTTTAGAAACTTACTAAAAAAACAAAAAGCGTACACTTTGATGTTGAGGCTTGTTTTAAGGATTTTCCCATAATTTTTAATTTTCCAATATGGGTATCACTCTAGTGTACAATTGCTTGTGCAAAGCTAAAATCACAAATATGAGTCAATTACCTTACTTCAGCCAGGTGCCTTCTTCTCACATACCTAAATGATTATGCCATGGATATAACGCACAGGGCCTGACTTTCGTGGAGTCTTTCTGACTCCTCGAACCTTTAAATATGGCGGGTGGGCGTCTGCTGTAGAAGACCCGCCTCCATTTCCGAAAGATCCCAGTTTTGCCGGAAATGGGTGGAGCGTGATTCACACGGGAGGGAAACCTGAACTCAGCAGGACCATTTGAACTCAGTGCTGAGTTCACACAGAACCCATTTTGGCTGTTGCAAGGGTCTTAGCCTGCAGTGTGGGAGTCACGAATTGATCGAGTAGACATAAATACTCTTGAAGGGTAGATATGAATACTCTTGAAGGGTAGATAAGGTCTGTCTAACTGTCATGAACTGAAGTTTTTCAAATCGCCCACTATTTAAACTTTAAAAGAACAGACTGCTGCTGTCAGTGAGAGTTTTAAAAGAAAACCTCTGCTGAACTGATTTGATTGACAAGCACAGGCCATGTAAAAAAGTAACGTCTGGTCATGCAGTTTCAATGGGGCTGTTTGTTGACATTTTTCCAAAGGCTATCATCATGGGGAGAATTTATAACTCATCGGGCGGGCACACACCTGACCCGGCTGAACGTAAATTGACATGCGATGACGTTGGGCGAAAGTCCTGATGTCATCACACACTCGCGCGGTATTTTCGGGAGCACACCTGCCAAAAATTAAAAGGCCTATTAAGGCCATTAAATAGCTAATTGAAAGAAACTTTGCACTGCCTGTCCAACCTAACGACTGGCGGGCAGGCGAAAAGGCCAAGCGGCCTTTGCATTTTTTTGGGAACCTCATCCACGGGCGGGATGAGGTTTCCAACAGCAAATAAAAATGAAATAAAAATGTTTAAATTTCATTTATAACATGTCCCTGCCCAAGTGACAGAGTCACGTAAGGGACATGTTTTATAACATTTTAAAAATCTTTATTTTTGATGTTTTACACTGTTCATTTCCCTGAGGCAACTCTGTGCCTCAGAGAGATTTTCCAGCGCACACCCGCGAGCGTGTGTGAAGTTCGCGCTCACCCTCCTCCCCCTCAACACTGGCAGCGCTGAGTTCTGCCGCTCGGGTTTCGCTCTGGGCGGGCCTTAATTGTCCCACCAGCGTGAAATAGCAGCTCAGCCCCAATCGCACCGCTCCTGCCTGCCCCTGCCGAGCCCGCCCGATGAGGGAAAAATCTTCCCCCATGTCATTATGAAAGCTTGGCTCAGTTTCAAAAGTTCTACTTACCCTAGCAGGAAGTTCTGAGTTCAGTTTGATTGACAAAGAAGTATTCAATGAACGGCATGACACTAGGAGGTTCTGAGGAAAAAAGGGACCTTGGCGTGTGTGTCCATAGATCTCTGAAGGCGGAGGGGCATGTTAGTGGGGTGGTGAAAAAGGCATATAGGACACTTGCCTTTATCAATCGAGGCATAGATTACAAAAGAAGGGAGGTCATGTTGGAGTTGTATAGAGCCTTGGTGAGGCCACAGCTGGAGTACTGTGTGCAGTTCTGGTCGCCACATTATAGGAAGGATGTGATTACACTGGAGGGGGTGCAGAGGAGGTTCACCAGGATGTTGCCTGGGATGAAACATTTAAGTTATGAAGAGAGGTTGGATAGACTTGGGTTGTTTTCGTTGGAGCAGAGAAGACTGAGGGGCGACCTGATCGAGGTGTACAAGATTATGAGGGGCATAGACAGGGTGGATAGGGAGCAGCTGTTCCCCTTAGTTGAAGGGTCAGTCACGAGTGGACATAAGTTCGAGGCAAGGGGGTAGGAGGTTTAGGGGGGATGTGAGGAAAAACTTTTTTACCCAGAGGATGTTGACGGTCTGGAATGCACTGCCTGGGAGGGTCGTGGAGGCGGGTTGCCTCACATCTTTTAAAAAGTACCTGGATGAGCACTTGACACGTCATAACATTCAAGGCTATGGGCCAAGTACTGGTAAATGGGATTAGGTAGGTTAGGTGTTTCTCACATGTCGGTGCAGACTCGATGGGCCGAAGGGTCTCTTCTGCACTGTGTGATTCTGTGCTTCTGTGACAGTTTAAAGAGGCTATTAAAGGATTAGCTGTCTTTGATGTGGGTTCTGAATAGTTTGTTTTCATAAGAAATTAAAAACTTGAGTAATGGATTTTATGATGGCAGTTTTGAACACTATCAAGTGTGCAGGGGGTTGACAGATGCATTAGATTGCTAAATGTTTATTTTTTTCATCTCCACATTGCCCCTGAGGGGTGCTCATCATGGATGCTGGGTGACTGGCTATGGAGGTGGCATGGAGGATATGAGGGTCCATGGACGGTGGCTGGAGTGGCATGAGTTGGTATTGTGTTGGCATAGAGGGTATGAGGGCCATGACAGATGGGTGGGGAGGGTGAGAGGGTGTGAGGGTAAGAATTAGAGGGCCTACAACTTCTAAAAGAACTGGGATGAAGTCTCAGAGAACTGAGGCTGGCCTTTTAACTAGCCTACCTTGGCACTTGGCCACCCCCGTTGCCGCCTACGCTTCACTTCTGCGATCGGCAGGCCTGACTCTATCCTGCACTTGCTCTCCAGAGAGAAAATTGTTTTAGGATATCCAGCTCACAGACCTTAATAATACCAAAGGTTTTGCTTTGTATTCTTGAAGGATTTTCCAATTGAATGTGAATAATCATGGTGTATTCCACTGAGGCAGGAAAAACCAGAAAACCTGGAAATGAAGACTGCCAGTAAAACTTGTCCAAACTGGTCTTGTATATCATAAAATGGGACTCCAATATTACTGGCACCAGTATTACTGATTTTTACTGGGATTTGACAATTTTGAACTGCTTTTTCCTACTGGGACATATTACGCAACAAGCTATTTGCTTGATAATATATTTCCACACAGCTCTCTTTTTGAGCGTGGGGAAATTTTGCGTTCCCAACATGTAAAAAAAAATATTGATCTGGAACCCAAGTTATCTTTTAGGTGAACATATGTTTGACTGAAGGATTCTTTAAATCAAAGGGCACTTTATATAGTGCAATATCTTGGAGGTTGTTTATTAGGATTCCAATCAAGAAAGTGTTCAACCAAATCTTCAATTTTTAATGGTAAATAAACAATTTTTCCAGTTTTCTGACGTTTCTAAATGTAGATGAAGTGGGTTTTGCTACAAATAAACATATTGTGTATTGGCATAACTCACAAATTTGTAATAAAATATTAATAAATAGAAGAGCAAGATTTTTTTTTAAAATAAGGAAGTAACCTTATAAGGCAGTTTAAATATCATTGAGACTTTATTGAATTAGGTTGTTTCAAATTCCCTTCATTTCCATGAATACTTCATGTAGCGACTGAGTGAGACAGTGGAATTGTTCAGTCCTTAGAACTGGGTTTGAATCCAGCTGACACAGTCTCTCTTTTTGCCAGACTGCAGAGGTCTTGTGTGAACAGTTTCAACCCAGTTCCTCATGGGCATGGGTCCTGGGACACAGATGGCATGAAACTGGCACTCACACTTATACAGGATGTTAGTAATTGAAACCTCACACAGTAGGATGTATTTTTTTTTGAATATAGACACTGAGACTTTACTCTGCATCTAATCCAGAGCATAACTGATCAATGAGTTGTTTGATGCTAATGGTGGGTGCAAAAAGGCACTGTATTTTCTACACTTGAATTCTTAACATTGAGTCCGCAAATCAGGTTTCTGAAAAACATACAAAATAACTGCTCAAATTAAGCAATATCTACATGTTGTAATGAATGATTTTTCCTTTATGTATAACATAATTTGATGTCAGTCTGTGAAATACGTCAACTTGTTTCTGCTGTCTCTTTATTCCCAGGAACCTTCTGTTCTCAATGTTACCTACACGTGTGATAACAAATGGCTAGCCTACAGAAAGCTGAAGTTATTGAGAAACCATGGGTTTGATTTTAACTATGGTGACAGGGGTGTGGAACAGGAGGGTCATCCCTGCAGGGAGCTCAGTGTGCATCCCAAGCTCCCTTAACTCCTGAGCCTCATTTGAATAAAGGTGGGTTGCCTCCCGTCCAAAACAGGCAAAGCTGCACTTCAAAGGGAATGTTTTGAGAATGCAGTGATTGACCATCCATATCGGCACTGGGACATAGAGGCAAGTCCGGGGTTAGGGAAGCCCAAGGGCTCCGTGCAGGGTCCCAGAATGCCCTTCTGCTCTTCCTAGTCCACAAGAATTGCATGGAAATGTCCGTGACTCCCATGACACCCTTCAAGGAACATGGGCCAATACTTTTCCTAGAAGAATGTATGCTTTTAGCAGCATGTGCTGTGAAGTTAAAGAGCCATTGTGTGGGGCCCTAGAACTGAGATTTTCTGCTGCTATAGCTGAGCTCCTGATCTCAGTCATGCTACTACAGGGAAGCATCAAATGAAAGTCAGAGACTGAATTTTTAATCAGGGGCCTAGTTCTGGTCCTGACCCTGTACAGCATGCTTTAGATATGCCCACTTGCGATTTTGAAACCCCCAGCAGGGAGCAGGCTTGCTGCCCATTCAAGGGACAGTGGGAGGACTCCCACTGTTCAGTGGTTGGAAGCCCCACTGGCTGGGGTGGGAGCTGCTAATGTGAGGATGCAAACAGCGAGAGAAAGGGCAGGTGAGTTTATTTTATTTGGTAAAATGTCCCTGCTGCATGGCCATGATCCTGGAGGGACAGTACCTCCAGGGGACGGCCCAGCTGCCATTATTGGTCCGAGGCTGCTAGGTCCCTTGTATGATCCATTGGGCACCTTCCCTTCCTGCCATGAGTCCACCACCTTGACCTGGATGTGGTTCAGGCCAACGTGGGCTGCCACATGGCCGACTGGAAATCCCGGCTTGCCGCAGGAAGCCAATCCAACGCTGAGTCAGCTTCTCTCAAAATGGCTCGGGGTCAGGATTTCGGTGTGGAACTGACAAGGAGGCCTGTGGTGCAAAATTGTGGGCCCACGTTTCTATGATCCAGACGCTGAATTATTTTAAAAGCTTTGCCCCAGGGGTCTCTTCACGAGAAGGTAGGCGCAAGGAAAATTGGAAAGAGAGTTGTTCATCCACCAATATCAATTTGTAATGGCAGACACTTTGGTAACTTGGGGAACCCAGAAAGGTGGGGATTGTGGGGAGAGATAGTTCAGGGGTTAGTGATTAAAAAGAGCAAGTTTGCTCATGAACAGATTTGCCAAATCATTCCTATGCTTAGGAGTAATTGTTTGCATTTATAATCAAGCAACTGTTTTGGTTGCAGTTTATTCCTCTGATGTTAAGTAAGCCTGTACTTTGTTACGAGCTTGTTTGTACTTCACAAGATAAGAAACATTTGTTGTAAATTATTCCTCTCTCTATTGCGATTGTAGGTTTTTTTTTCTTGAAAACACTTGTCGATGATATTTTATATGAATTGAAACTCTCGGAAGAGTAGCCAACTTCCTTTTTTTGGGGAAATTCTATTTGTTGTCGGGGTATTATTTTTACAGTAGAACATGGAGTAACATAAAATTGCAATTGATGAGATGAGTAGAGCTCTGCACAAAGGCACTGAGTTTGTGATTCAATTCTCAGGCAAGGCTCACAGAGTACAGGCAGATCTCAAACTCAGAAGTATGAATCGAGAACACAGCAGTGGCCGACTGATTAATTATAATCTCCCATTGAGCTGAAATGAAATTGGTTGCCTGGTGTTTTCATAAATGAATAGTCCGTAAAGCTTGGCTGACTATTTCTGACCCTTATCAATGATTTTCATAGGAATCGCATGAATGATGTTTCTGGTGACAACATAAAAGAAAATGGTGAGGGTAGAGGAAGGGAGGAAGAGATCAGCCTACAAGATGATAAACTGCTTGGCTGGCAAAATCTGGAACTGGATGGACAGCTTAACCAGCCCAGGCCAACAGAAGGGGAAAACAAAACAATCAATTATTATCAGCTTCGATCGGGGCACATTGTGTCGAGGGGCAAACAACATCCAACTGCATGTTGGGTGGAGTGCAGGGGTGGATCTGTCACTTCTTGTTGTGAGCATCAAAATTCTCAGCCTCACTGCGATGAAGTCAAAGTACTACTCGCAGCCGCTGGATAAGTATGTAAAAGCTGTACAAGATTTGCTGTGTTAGATAAATTCAAGCTAGCTTTGTAAATCTTGGTGAAAGAGCAACACTGCAAAGTTTAACACTGAATGTTGGTAGATGTTTGTTAATATACAGGTGACATGCATTTTCCAGTATTGTGTGTGAGGTGTTTTCTGCTAAAATAATTGCATGTGAAGTAAGAAAGAACTTGTATTTATAGAGCGTCTTTCATGACCTCAGGACATCTCAATGTGCTCTACATCTAGTGAAATATTCTTGAAATGTAGTCACTTTTGTAATGTATGAAACCCAACAGTCAAATTATGCACAACAAGGTTCCACAAATAACACTGAAACAAAAATCTAGATATCTGTTTTTGGTATTGATTGAGGGATAAATATTGACTGCAAACAGCGGCTAAAATAGTGTCACTGTAGCCATGCCTCCAGTTGTTCTGTGATTTCTAATAGACAACATTGTCTTAAAGTCATACAGGGTGATTGGATGGCTGCTTTGGGAATATTTAGACAGGAATGAGAGAAAGTGTGAATTTGTTTTGAATTTACAATATTTTTAATACTGCTAACATTTATCCGATGATCTTGATGACATCATCAAATATCAATTATGTTAACAAAGCTGAAAATGACCATTTAAAGATAATACATTATCTAGTGTCATGTTATCATTAAAACCCTCCTTTTTTCTTGTTGCAACAGTTAAAATGGGTGGAGTGGCAGAAATTTCACTTCAGGTACAAACAATCTGCAGTCTCAGTGTGGGGTGATGGTAGTAACCTCAGGAACACTGTCCCAGTGTGGAATGATGATAGTATCCTCAGAAATACAGTCCCAGTGTGGAATGATGGTGGTATCCTCAGAAATACAGTCCCAGTGTGGAATGATGGTAGTATCCTCAGAAATACAGTCCCAGTGTGGAATGATGGTAGTATCCTCAGTAACACAGTCCCAGTGTGGAATGATATTACTAACCTCAGTGACACCGTCCCAGTGTGGAGTGATGGTAGTAACCTCAGTAACACAGCACCAGTGTGGAGTGAGGATAGTAACCTCAGTAACACAGTCCCAGTGTGGAATGATATTACTAACCTCAATAACACAGTCCCAATGTGGAGTGATGGTAATAACCTCAGTAACACAGTCCCAATGTGGAGTGAGAATAGTAACCTCAGTAACACAGTCCCAGTGTGGAATGATATTACTAACCTCAGTAACACAGTCCCAGTGTGGAGTGAGGATAGTAACCTCAGTAACACAGTCCCAGTGTGGTGTGAGGATAGTAACCTCAGTAACACAGTGCCAGTGTGGAGTGATGGTAGTAACCTCAGTAACATAGTCCCAGTGTGAAGTATTGGTAGTAACTTCAGTAACATAATCCCAGTGTGAAGTGGAGGTAGTAACCTCAGTAACACAGTCCCAGTGTGGGGTGATGGTAGTAACCTCAGTAACACAGTCCCTCAGTAACACAGTCCCAGTGTGGAATGATATTACTAACCTCAGTGACACAGTCCCAGTGTGGAGTGATGGTAGTAACCTCAGTAGAACAAGAACAAAGAACAAAGAAAAGTACAGCACAGGAACAGGCCCTTCGGCCCTCCAAGCCTGCGCCGTTCATATTGCCCATCAACTAAAACATTTTGCATTTCCGGGGTCCGTATCCCTCTATTCCCATCCTATTCATGTATTTGTCAAGCTGCCTCTTAAACACCACTATCGTACCTGCTTCCACCACCTCCATGGCAGTGAATTTCAGACACTCACTACCCTCTGCGTAAAAAACTTGCCCCGCACATCTCCTCTATAGTTTTCTCCTCTCACCTTAAATCTATGTCCCCTAGTAATTGACTCTTCCACCCTGGGAAAAAGCTTCTGACTATCTACTCTGTCCATGCCACTCATAATTTTGTAAGCTTCTATCAAGTCGCCCCTCAATCTCTGTCGCTTTAGTGAGAACAATCCGAGTTTCTCCAACCTCTCCTCATAGGTAATAACCTCCAGACCAGGCAGCATCCTGGTAAACCTCCTCTGCACCCTCTCCAATGCCTCCATATCCTTCTGGTAATGTGGCGACCAGAATTGCACGCAATATTCCAAGTGTGGCCTAACCAAGGTTGTATACAGCTGCAGCATGACTTCCCAGCTTTTATACTCAATACCCCTGCCAATGAAGGCAAGCATGCCATATGCCTTCCTGACTACCTTATCCACCTGCGTTGCCACTTTCAGTGACCTGTGGACCTGTACACCCAGATCCCTTTGCCTGTCGATGCACTTAAGGGTTCTGCCATTTACTGTATAATTCCTGCCTGTATTAGACCTTCCAAAATGCATTACCTCGCATTTGTCCGGATTAAACTCCATCTGCCATTTTTCCGCCCAAGTCTCCAACCGATATATATCCCATTGTATCCTTTGACAATCCTCTTCACTATCTGCAACTCCTCCAACCTTAGTGTCATCTGCAGTAACACAGTAACACAGTCCCAGTGTGAAGTGATGGTAGTAACCTCAGTAACACAGTCCCAGTGTGGAATGATATTACTAACCTCAGTAACACAGTCCCAGTGTGGAATGATATTACTAACCTCAGTAACACAGTCCCGATGTGAAGTGATGGTAGTAACCTCAGTAACACAGCTCCAGTGTGGAGTGAGGATAATAACATCAGTAACACAGTCCCAGTGTGGAATGATATTACTAACGTCAGTAACACAGTCCCACTGTGGAGTGATGGTAGTAACCTCAGTAACACAGTCCCAGTGTGGAATGATGGTAGTAATCTCAATTAGTAACACAAACCCAGTGTGGAGTGATGGTAGTGATTTCAGGGAGTAACCTAGTCCCAATGTGGAGTGATGGTAATATCCTCAGTAACACAGTCCCAGTATGGAGTGATGGTAATAACCTCAGTAACAAAGTCCCTGTGTGCAGTGATATGGCCAACTTCCACGAATCCACAGTCCCATTTAAACAATGCATCTTTGAGCTGTCAGAGTTATAACGATTGTTCAGCTCTGCATTGGGCAGTCAGAAGGCTTCATCTAATTGTAATTAAATTGAGGTGGTTTCACAGTCTGTTTGCCGAAACATGCCTGAACACACTGTATGTCACCAAAAGGACTGCGAGGTTTTTAACCACTTGGGTGCTTACAGCGTTTGAATTTAATTATTTTACACAGTTTCAGATACTGATTTCCTTTCCCTCATGAGGATTTAAATACATGCTTTCAAATATGTAATCCATGGCCCCTATTAACACTAAATATTGTTCCACGTGAATGAAAGTTCTGTTTCTAACAGGTCTAACAGGTCTATATTGAAACAAAATAATCCCATTCAAGATGTTGTTATTTTTATTCTTCTAATACTGCTCACCTGCTGCATTCTAAGGTGCCACTGATCACACATTCAAGGTTAAATTTAAGGAAACTACAAATGATGAATATAAAGTCAAAATATATAACATTTAATGAAGATTACACTCAAATGATTTGTTTCAGGGTAACATATTTGAAAGTTGAACTGTTCCTTTTTCATTTTTGCTTTTTTTTTAAAAATTGTAATTATTTAAAGGTGAGACCAGTCTTCAAAACATTCTCACAAAAACAGAAGATGGATATAGATGAGGAAGCCTATCTTAGTTAATCCAGCCAGCAGGACAAGACATTCCTCCTCTGCAGTCATCCTGATGCCCAACTCCCAACTGTCTCTTCATAGATTCCAGGGTTCTTGCTTCTCTCACCCTCTTCATAAATCCATTCCATGTATTGATCACACTTAGCATAGACAACGGTGCTTATCCTAATATTAAGACTTAGTTTGGAGTATGTTCTGGATTTGCCTTTTTAAATCTTTTACTATTTCATAGTTGCCCATAGAGTCATGGACGTTTATAATTCTATAACCCTTTTATTGGCCAAATACATACATGATCCCACAAATCTCTGGCTGTTTTCTTGTTGCTAAATGCTCTTTCATTCACCGATTAACAAAGTTGTAATTTATAAAATTCCATGTCTCAGTGCAGAGGTATATTGTTGGTATAGTTTTCCTTCTGTGTAGAAGTTTTAAATAAATTCCTTGGCAAAACGTATCGGTTATGGCACTGCTGATGGTAAATCCTGAATTGTTCAAATCCCAGAGGGAAACTTGAAACAACTGCCATAACTTGTTTTGAAATTTGTATAAATTTCGAGATGCCTGCCTTGAATTCAGTTAGCAATAAGACCACGGAGTCTTATAGGTTTTTACAAAACTAGATTAAGCATTTATTAATAAGAGAAGTGATGTTAAATATATACATAGGTCTACAAATTACCACTTTGATAACTTCTAAATCCTCTAATCAATCTAACTCCCAGTTACACTTTTGTAAGACACACAAGGCTGAATATTTCCCTTGTCGGGTGTGCGTGGCGGGCGGGACTGGGAGTGGTCGTGAAACTGACCACCGCCCGTGATCGGGTCCTGACCGTGATTTCACGCTGGCTGGTCAATTAACAGCCAGCCAGCATGAATTGCATTTTGCAACGCTGAGCACTGCCGGGGTGGCGGCGGGAGGAGGGTGAGCACGGAAGTTTGCGCATGCACACAGGTGTGCGCACTGAAAGCTCCCTGAAGGCACAGAGCTGCCTCAGGGAGCTGAATATGCAGAACAGTACAAACAAAGATTTAAAAAATAAGGTAAACATGTCTCCTCATGTGACTCTGTCACATGAGCAAGGACATGTTATAAATGAGATTTAAACATTTTTATTTTATTTTTAATTCCTGTTGGAAGCCTCATCCCACCAGTGGTGTAAAGAATGGAGGCTCTGCCAGGGTAAGTGACACTGTCCACTCACTGCAGAGTGATACACATAAGGCCATCAGGCAGTGTAGGCGGGCGATTGCACAGAGATGTCAAATAGGAGTTTGGGTTGCAGGATTCTCTGTTATATACGGTTGGCTCGGAAGACATTGGGTGTTTTGCTCCAGCAAGAGATCTTGCTGAAGGCAACGATTTTTCCTTAAAAGTACTTTTATTTATAACTAACTATATACAAGATTACAGAACATCAGGACAGAGCTACTGCTCCTCTCTTAGGTTCTTTCCACTCATCTCACTTTGAGTGACATCATTATGACATAGCTCCTTACACACATGCCAGCTATTATTAGAGTAGTGTTAGAGTTAACCCTTTACTCTATAGACTCAGCAGCAAGTGGGACATATGCACTGAATGTGGGGCAGCCACTTCATGCTCTCAATGTTCTATTGGTTGTGGAACATCTAACTTGTTAATCGCTCACTGGGAGGACACAGGAGCTGGCATAGGCATGCTCCTAAACTGTCATGTATTCATTGGGGTGACAATCAATCCTTCTGTCTGTCTGCAGAACAAGAACACCCACAATAGAAGGGAGTGGGACAAGACCAGTGGCAGCCTTCCAGATATTAGAATCCTAAGCACCTTTGAAGAGGAGGCTGCTGAAATATTCGGGGAGGAGTGGGACCGTGCTTGCACCAAAGGTGAGACAGTGCTCCACCAGCAAGCCAGTGAGGATGCCTTCAGACTACAGTCGTCAGATGTGCCGATAGTGTGAGACGTAGATAAGGGAGCCTGCTTAGGCATCCACTAAATCTTTCTCTTCTCCATTCTAGGTACCAGCAAGAAAAGGGGGAGGCAAAGAAGGGAGACCAACCATAGCTCCAGCTCCAAACCCACCTCTGAAGATCATGCCTCAGAATATGAACAGTTGTGGCATTCAACTGCACCCTCCACCAGTGCACAGAGATTGACCTAGGTGGGTGCATGCTCTAGACTAGGCTTGGCGTCATATTCTGGTGAGCATTTCACAGACACAAGTTCACAGCTGGCAGAGGAAGTGACAGCCAAGCTCTCTGACACTTGGAGGACTGCTGGAGACCAGGCCCCTGCTGAGCCCCATGCAGATGACGAGCCTCCGGACTTGGCCAGGAGAGACATGTTGGAGATGCAGAGACAGGCAGGGGAACATCACGCAGGGATGCCAGAGGCCACGTGCAGACTGGACTGAATGCTGGGGAATCCTCCACATTCTGTCTGCAGTCGTGGCTCCGGCACACGAGCACTTGACTGCCTCCATGGAAAGGATGGCAGTCACCTTGGAGACCAGGTCCAGCAGAACACTTGGACATGCACGCCGTTGCTCTTGCTATGGGTGCAGTGCAGCAGTGGCTAAACAAGAGGGGGATGAGGCACCTCGACCTCCCTCCAGGTGCGCCCTTTCTCCTCAAGGAGTTAGGCAGGTGCTATCATGCACCGACAGAGAGGTGGAACACCAGCAAGGCAACCCAACAGGCTTCAATTCACGACACTCCAAGGGTACCCTCGCTGCCGCTCAACATCCCCTCTGCCAGTGACCCCATCCCCTCCAACAGGTCAGGTCGAGGATGGTGCAGAAAACCCTTAGGAGGCCAGGCCCTCTAAGCCTCAGGCCACCAGAGGATGCCTGTCAAAGCCATCACAGCCAACAGGGCATAGCACTCAGCAGGCTGCGTCCACCTGAGCTGTGGATGTTGGGGTTGCACATAGGTGTAGTAATAAGAAAAGTAAGATAAAGAAGTTTTGCAGACACATAGGTGGTATGGGTGTATAACCATTGTATATAGCTTTGGCACTTGTAAATTTTTGTTCACTTGCGCTGTTTGAAAGTGTCCTGGATTCTCATCTTGCGGCTAGTTGCTACACAGGCTGTGGGCATTTAAGGGCATGGAACTTGGTCTCCCATCAGGGTCCAATAATGCCCTCCTATGGACTCACTTCTCTCACATTATCAACATTGTAATTACTGAATATTCTGACATGAGAATGCTTATGCACTGACCACCATTTATAAGTGTACGGCCTGGGCATGTATCCTGCAATCCATTACTTACAGCTCACCAGGTTCTGAGCTCTGAGAATGATGTCTGTGCAGAGTGTGCAGTGAGGTCATTGCATCTCCTGCTGCTGTTGCCCTGATGTGAGATGTGGATTGGATGCAAAGATTCCTCCAGGGGATTTAAAAAGGCTGTGTGAGTGGCAAGGAACACTGTAGATGCAGTTTGAGAGTTGAAAGAGGGAAGTTCTCCATTATGGTTTTAACAATAGAAAACCAGAGGGTTCCCCGGATGTTAGGAGAGTGATGGGGTGGGCACGCCCAATTGTTCCTGACTGTCCTTGTTCAATTGTAATATTGAGCTAACATGCAGGTGAAGGCTGCAAGTAAGGAGGCAAGTTGGCCTCGACTGCAGGATGGACTGAGTGTAGGATTAAAGAGGTGTGTGTGCAGTTAATTGCAGCCTATGTGAGACCTCACATGGAGAATTGTTTGGCCTACTCTTTTCCTTAAGGGTGGGAATAGACCTTGCAAAAAGAGATTGCAGTCTAAATGCCCCGGACATCATTGAAGGACTGGGGTAGTGGTAAGGACTGAAGAAGATGCTGATAGTGGCAGAACGTGTTAATAGCAGAACAAGGGTCAGTGCTCTGTGAAAGCACAACATAAAAATAAGTGACAGATGGCCCCCTTGGGGTGTGGGGGTATTTGGGGAAAATGGGTTAAAAAATGAATGAATAAATAAAAATAAATAAATAAAAATGAAAATAAATAAGAATTAAAATTAAAATTGAAATAATTTTTTTTAAAAATTGGATTAAAAATAAAGAGTAGAAATGGAAGAGAGAGCTCATGGTCTGAAGCTGTTGAACTCAATGTTAAGTCCAGAAAGCTGTAAAGCCTTTAATCGGAAGATGAGGTTCTGTTCCTCTAGTTTGCGTTTAGCTTCACTGGAACATTGCAGCAGGCCAAGAATGGACCTATGGGCATGAGAGCAGAATGGTGTGTTGAAATGTTAAGTGACAGGAAGGTCTGGGTCATGCTTGTGGACTGAGTGAAGGTGTTCCGCAAAGTGGTCACCCAGTCTGCATTTGGTCTCTCTAATGTAGAGGAGACCGCATTGGGAGCAACAAATACAGTAGACCAAATTGAAGGAGGTGCAAGTGAAATGATGCTTCACCTGAAAGGAGTGTTTGGGGCCTTGGACAGTGAGGAAGGAGGAGGTAAAGGGGCAGGTGTTGCACCTTCTGCGATTGCATGGGAAGATGCTATGGGAAAGGAATGAGGAGTTGGATGTGATGAAGGAGTGAAGCAAGAGTGGAGCAGGAATGGACTAGGGTGGACCCTCCAGGCAATGTTCCAGTGAAGCCCAATGCAAGCTGGAGGAACAGCACCTCACCTTCTGATTAGGCACCTTACAGCCTTCTGGATTCAACATTGAGTTTAACAACTTCAGACTTTTTAAATCCATTTTTTAAAATTTCAGTCTTTAAAATTTTTATTTTTATTTATTTTAATTAATTAATTAATTTTTATTTATTCATTCATTTTTAAAATCCATTTTCCCCAAATCCCTTCCCCCCACCTCATTATTTTGTGCTTTCACAAAACGCTAACCCTTGTTCTGCCACTATCAGCACCTTCCTTAGCCCTTACCACCACCATTAACACTCCCTTTGTCGTGTCCATGACACCTTTGTCTATCTCTCCTTAGCTCCCACCTATCCCTGACCTACTATCTTGCTTCACCTGCTCCACCCGCTTTAAACAGTATAAAATCCATCACATTTCCACTTCTCTTTAGTTCTGAAGAAGAGTCATACGGACTCGAAACATTAACTCTGATTCTTTCTCCACAGATGCTGTCAGACCTGCTGAGTTTTTCCAGCATTTTCTGTTTTTATTTAAAATAACAGCAGAGCTAGAATTGTATAAAGAGATTAGAATAGCTTTGAAATGGCATTTGATTTAAGAATAATTAATTCACAGAATTGCCAGTCTTCTTTAAATGATATTGATTAAACCAAAAGATATAAAGCAAAATGTAGGTTAAAGGTATCCACTATGTGCATTTTCCCACAGTCTAAATATAGGTTCTGGCTGGTGTATATGAGCTTTATTCTTAACATAGTAAAAATAATTAGTTTAGCCACTTAAATTAGCAAATCACCTTTGTTGATATTTTGCTCAATATCTTAGAATTACAGAATAATTACAGCACAAAAGGAGGCCAATTGGTCCCTTGTGTCCATGCTGGCTCTCTGGAAGTGCAACTCACCTGGTCCCATTCCCATGGCCTTTCCCTGTAGCCCTGCAATATTTTTGCTTCAGAGAATTATCCAATTCTCTTTTGAAGGTCTCGATTAAACCTGCCTCCACCACACTCTCAGGCAATATATTCCAGGCCTTAATCACTCGATGCGAAGAAAAGCTTTTCCTTATGCCATCTGTTGCTACTTTGGCCAATCACCTTAAATCGATGTCCACTGATTCTTGACCCTTTCACCAACAGGAACAATTTCTCCTTATCTACTCTGTCCAGATCTTTCATGACTTTGAAAAGCTCTATCAAATCTTGTCTTAACTTTCTCTTCCCCATGGAGAACAGCCTCAGCTTCCCCAATTTATCTATGTAGCTGAAGTTCCTCATCCCTAGAACTATTCTCATGAATCTTTTCCGCAACCTCTCTAATGCCTTCACATCCTACCTAAAGCGAAGTGTGGTGCCTAGAATTGGACACAAAATTCCAGTTATGACCAAACCAGGGTTTTATACAGGTTCATCATAACTTCCTTGCTATTGTACTGATACTCTCCAGGCTATCCTACAGTGGTAGAATCTACCCTGTAATTCTACCCTGTGGTAGAATCCAAGGGTGAACAACCATCAATTGGAGAGCTGCAACAAGAAATCAAATGGATGAAAGACAACAAAGCCTGTGGCCCTGGTGATATTCCAACTGAGGTCTTCAAAGTTGGCAGACATTTGTTCACATTAAGGCTCCATGCCCTCATCCTTTGAATTTGGGAGGAAAAGAAAACTCCCTCCATCCCTCAACTTCAGGAATGTGACAATTGTAACTATCTTGAAGAAGGGAGATAAATCATGCTGTGGAAACTTATTGAGGTATTTCCCTCTTGTCCATAGCAAAGAAATTGCTGACAACATTCTCCTGAATCACCTACATTCTGTGGCTGATGAATCCTTCCAGAGGCAGAATGTGGCTTTAGACATTATGGAGGAACCTCCAAAAATATCTTTGTTGCCAGACAAATCCAAGAAACACTGTGTAATATGCCCGTGGACTTATGAAGAAGGTGGACATTTTACTTCTAAAAAAGCAGCGTGGAATTTGGAAAATTTACTTTGACAAGATGGGGTCAGATGATATTCTTTCATGTTTTCTGTACAGACAGAGACTGGTTTATGTCTGGGCATGTTTCTGGGAAGTCATTAAAATGGAAATGATCTTTTGGAGACATTCCATTAAAGGGACATTAGAATGTAACAGATCACTTGTGGGGCAGGATTTTCCTGTTGGCATTTAGGGACAGGGCCCGCTCACAGGTGCGTAAAATGATGCGGGATGATGTCGGGCGGAACTCCCGACGTCACCGCGCTCCATTTAAATTTTCAATTAGGCGGGGACTCAGCAAAGTCAGCTGTGCGCCCGCTGACCTGTCAATGGCCAATTGAGGCCAAAGACAGAGCCATTGAAGATCTTAAGGTTGGCAGACAGGCCGGGAGCCCTGGCTGGCATTAGAAAAAGTATGAAACCTCATCCACGGGCGGGATGAGGTTTCATGTAGGTTTTAAAAAATTTAATGAAAGTTTTTAAAAGTATTATGGACATGTCCCAACTCATGTGACAGTGTCACATGAGGGGACATGTCAGGGATTTATTTTTTCTATTTTTAATAATTTGTATAGTAGAACCGATCTCCCTGAGGTGGCACTTTGCCTCAGGGAGATGAGTGCGCTCTTCCGTGCGCATGCGCGAAACAGCGCACTCTCAGGTTTAGGGATTCCCCCCACCCGCACAGGGAGCACATAGCGCTTCCATGCGGATATCACGCTGGGCGGGCCTTAATTGGCCACATAAAATGGCGCCCACACTTAAACCTCCCCCCCGATGGGGGGGAAAATCCTGCCCATGGAGTTAGCAGCTACTATTGTCTAAATGTCTAAAGAAACTGAGATACAATAATTGTGTAGACACAGGGCAGAAGCTTCCATTCTGAAGACTAAGTCAGGTGGCGGGAGCAGAAGTCAGAGTGACTTCCGTTGGAGAGCGTGACGGCTGGACACATGAGATTGTTCAGCTCATTAATTATGCATGTGTGAAGAGCACGTTGAATCTCATGGCGGGTTGGGCAGCAAGTGGCCCAACCCGCTGTTACCTCATTGGTGGGTGCCCTATTTAAATGGCACCTAGACAACCATTCATTTGTGCCTTGATTCTGTGCCCGTATTTGTAAAGCCCAGGATCCTATATGCTTTATTTACCACTTTCTCAGCCTGCCCTGCCACCTTCAATGATATCCTGCTGAACCGTTCCCAAGGCAAAAATTACAGAACCAGAATATCAAATACTTGGATGTCTCAATTATGCACTGCAGCACTGTGCATGATGTGTTAGAAGGTTAATTCTTTAGTCCTGTAAGGCTGGCTTGATGAGTGAATTTTGTAGACAGGAGATCCCATGTTTTATTCCTGGCCTGTGCTGAGTTGGCAGGTCTCAGTCAAGCTCGTAGCAGGACCACAACAATTACTGATTACTGATGGTTAGAAATTGAGATGAGGAAAAACAGACATGGATTGGCTGAATTGCTATCCAATAGAAAGTACATGCTTGCAGGTATCAGGCGAGGGCAGGTTTGGTCTTGGGAATGATGACCAGTTGCAAATAAATAAATAGTGTATTTACTCTCACAACCTCACAGAAAATTCAATAAATAAATATTCCTGCCATGGACCTCAATTGATTTGTAGATTTAATGTGTGTGCGCTGGCTACATGCTCTCCTCTGACTGTGAATTAACTTGGGAATAAATAATTCCGTTTAGACAACTGACCTGCTGGACAGAAAATAAATAATTCCATTCCGTTTCAAGCTGGTTTTTTTGGGCAACTACATTTATTTCTTGAGCTCAGATCGCATCCTATAGCCACTTTTTCTCCAACTCTCCCCCACCAAGTTCCTGCTCTTGCTCTTAATTTCCTCTCCACTTATTTCAAGATCTTTTTTGCTGTTTATTTATTTCCCTGTAATTTTACAAGGTCCAAGCTACACTTTTTTCAGTTTCTGATTTCTTTCTTTATTTGTTCTTGTTCTTTCCCTGTTTTTTAATTCTTAAAAAATCCATTCGCCAAACTTTCTTTTTCAGCCACACATTGCTTTGAGTAGCAGCTGCTTTCTTTTGGAGGCCATTGATTCATTGTAATTTTTAATTGTTTTTCCAGCTTCCCTTCCCTGTCAGATTCTCTCTCAACTTCAGGGCTCAAAGGCAGAACCTTCTGACGCGGGGTGATGTTGGGTTTGTGTCCCGATGTCACCCCGCGTCATTTAGATTTTTAGCTCGGCGGGGGCGCACTCGACTCGGCTGCACTCCTGCCGAATTGTCAAAGGCCTATTAAGGCCATTAAAAAACCAATTAAAGTGATTAATGGACCTGCCCGTCCAACCTTAATGTTGGCGAGCAAGCCGGGAGCCCAGGCGGGCTTCTAAAAAACATGAAACCCCATCCACGGGTGGGATGAGGTTATTAAAATTTCTATGAAATCGCTAAATAAAAGAAATTGACATGTCCCTGCTCATGTGACAGTGGTACATGAGGGGGCATGTCAGTACTTTTGTTTCTCATCTTTATTTAATGTTTCAAACCTGAGCCGATCTCCCTGAGGCAGCACTTAGCCTCAGGGGGATCTGTGCGCTCTTTCACACGCATGCGTGAAAGAGCCCACTCCCAGCTCAGGGAATCCCCCCCACCCGCAGAGGGAAAGCATAATGCTTCCTGGCGGACATCACGCTGGGTGGGCCTTAATTGGCCCGTCCATGTAAAATGGCGGTGCGCCCCTGACTGGGGGCGCCAAACGGGAACCCGCCCGCTCTCGCCTGCTCCTGCACATCTACCCCCCCAACGGGGGGAAAATGTTGCCCCATGTCGTCTCTACTGTAAAGTCTACTCAGAGTCATAGGCAGAATTTTGCCCTTGGCGGGCAGGCTCAGTGAGGGTGGTTGGGAAGCCGACTGCCACCCACAGTTGGCAGCTCACCGTGATTTGCCTGTGCTGGGGTTGGGGGGGGCGGGGGGGGGGGGACTGCCAGCGGGCCAAGCGCAAATCTCACGCATGCGCGCAAGTGAGCGCTGCATCATCTCCCTGAGGCAGCTCTGTGCCTCAGGGAAATGAAGAGATATTAAAAAAAATAAAGAAAATAAAAATGTAATAAAACAGTTCCTACAGATTGGAGGGGAGCTAATGTAACCCCACTATTTAAAAAGGGAGGCAGAGAGAAAACAGGGAATTATAGACCAGTCAGCCTGACGTCGGTAGTGGGGAAAATTCTAGAATCCATTATAAAAGATTTAGCAGCTGAGCACTTGGAAAACAGTGGCAGAATCGGACTGAGTCAGCATGGATTTACGAAAGGGAAATCATGCTTGACAAATCTACTGGAATTTTTTGAGGATGTAACTAGTAGAGTTGATGAGGGGGAGCCAGTGGATGTGGTTTATTTGGACTTTCAGAAGGCTTTTGACAGAGACCCACATAAGAGATTGGCGTGTAAAATTAAAGCGCATGGGATTGGGGGTAGTGTATTGAGATGGCTAGAAAACTGGTTGGCAGACAGGAAACAAACAGTAGGAATAAAAGGGTCTTTTTCCGAATGGCAGACAGTGACTAGTGGGGTACCGCAGGGATCGGTGCTGGGACCCCAGTTATTCACAATATATATTAATGATTCAGACGTGGGAATTAAATGTAATATCTCCAAATTTGCAGATGACACAAAGCTGGGTGGGAGGGTGAGCTGTGAGGAGGATGCAGAGATGCTTCAGTGTGATTTGGACAAGCTGAGTGAGTGGGCAAATGCATGGCAGATGCAGTATAATGTGGATAACTGTAAGGTTATCCATTTTGGTAGCAAAAACAGGAAGGCAGTTTATTATCTGAATGGCTATAAATTGAGAGAGGGGAATATGCAATGAGACCTGGGTGTCCTTGTACACCAGTCGCTGAAGGTAAGCATGCAGGTGCAGCAGGCGGTAAAGAAGGCCAATGGTATGTTGGCCTTCATAGCCAGAGGATTCAAGTACAGGAACAGGGATGTCTTGCTGCAATTGTACAAGGCCTTGGTGAGACCACACCTAGAATATTGTGTGCAATTTTAGTCTCCTTATCTGAGGAAGGATGTATGTGCTATAGAGGGAGTGCAGCGAAGGTTTACCTGACTGATTCCTGGGATGGTGGGACTGACATATGAGGAGAGATTGAGTCAATTAGGATTATATTCGCTGGAGTTCAGAAGAATGAGGGGGGAATCTCATAGAAACCTATAAAATTCTAACAGGACTAGACAGGGTAGATGCAGGAAGGATGTTCCCGATGGTGGGGCAGTCCAGAACCAGGGGTCACAGTCTGAGGATATGGGGTAGACTATTTAGGACTGAGATGAGGGGAAATTTCTTCACCCAGAGAGTGGTGAGCCTGTGGAATTTGTTACCGCAGAACGTAGTTGAGGCCAAAACATTGTATGCTTTCAAGAAGGAGTTAGATATAGCTCTTGGGGCGAAAGGGATCAAAGGGTATGGGGAGAACGCCGGAGCAGGCTATTGAGTTGGATAATCAGCCATGATCATAATGAATGGCGGAGCAGGCTCAAAGGGCTGAATGGCCTACTCCTGCTCCTAGGTTCTATGTTTCTATGTTTCTATGACCCCTCATGTGACTCTGTCACAGCAGGGACATGTTATTAATGAAAAATTAAGTTTTTTGTTTTATTTTTATTTGCTTTTGGAAACCTCATCCCGCCCGTGGATGAGATATCCAAAAATATCCAAAAGCCGCTTACGTTAATTGATTACTTAATGGCCTTAACAGGCCTTTTAATTGTCGGTGGACACGCTGCCAACTCCAGCGTGCGCCCACAGACCAAATTATCGCACGACTGCACATTGACGTTAGCACGCTTGGCCAAGGTCAATGTGCGCCATTTCACAGTTGAGCGGGTCGGGCGCACACCCGCCTGCTGAGCGAAAATTTCTGCCCATAGAGTGGAATTTATATGGCAGGTGGCGGGGGTTGTGGTATTGCTCACTCACCCCCCACCAGTGGATGAATTGTCAGATGTCAACTGACATACGTTAAACAACGCTGCCCCCACAGCAATTACACATCGCGGGTGGCACGAACAAGGTGAGAATAGAACTTCCGCTGTCCAGTGGGAGGAGCTCCGGCCCTCGATAGCTGCCAGCCAATCTGATGGACCAGCATTTCTAGCAGTCCTAGCAGCACCAGAACTCAGTAGTGGGCACTGTTGGGACTCCACGCAGTCCCATGGATGAAGAGGACATGGCCTTGGACCCAGGTAAGTGCAGGGTTTTGAATGGGGAAGGATTGGGGAGCCTAGAGCGGGGGTGAAGGGGGTCAGGGGGGTGGGTTTTGCAGGCAAGGTGGGGAGGAACAAAGGAGGGGGCAACTTGGGGGGCGGGGTGCTCCCAATGTGCACAGGGCACCCCCCTTTCCTGCCCGCCTTTTAAGCAGTTTAAAACATGGCCTAATCACGCCAACCATATTATGGCATGGGCAGCATAATATTTTGGTCAATTAGCTTGGTAACAATCTCAGTTACTTGCTAATTATCTATTTAACAATGGCGGGCTGCCGATTTTGACACCCACCTACTTACTGTATTATTGGGACTGGGTCGGGGGTGGCCAGGAAGATGGTGGGCTAGTCAACCGTCATATTTTACGTGCTCCCCTGCCGAAAACATGCCCAATGGGGTCCCAGCTCATGGATTCATTATGGTGTCGAAGGAGACCATTTGGCCCATTGAGTCCATGCTGGCTCTCTGTAGAACAATCCGAATCAGTCCCATTAGTAAATATATTCACTTTTAAATCCCCTTCCTCGTCTACTAATCCCTCCAAGTCTTGCCCCCACCTCATCTCTGTAACCCACCGCAGCCCCTATATTCCCCAACCCAAAACTATCTGTTCTTTCTTGCATCATCACTCCTTTAGTCCCCTCGTTGCCTGTGGAGCTTGAACTGATCTGTATCCTGGGCTTTTTCTGGTACCCAGATTTTGCTTATATTAGACAGCTGAGGGATGAATATGTTTGCAAATCTTCTCCCTCGAAAATCATGGACCATGTTGAAGACAGACCATGGACCACATTTAAGACAGACAGACAATCTGCCTTGAACTGTCTCCATTAGAGGCTCAAAGGCCAGGTTTGCAATCTGGTTGATTTTCGTCCCCCTCCATTGTATTCCTGAACAATGCATGCCTGGAGTATACCACTAGTGTGAAGGAGATTTGTGACCAATATGATTACACCTAACTATATTGCTTTGTACTTGTCTACATTTACAGTAACTTGCTGGTGTTCAGTCTCTCCCAGTTCCTTTAAAAGAATTAAAGCAACCCTTTCTCACTTTCTCAATTTTTGCAACAGGTCCTTCGAATGAGATCTTGTAAATTTTCTTGTGAAGTTTAAATATATATTGGTCCAAAACTTCTTGGAACAAATCAATCTGTTATTTGTGTCATAAATTATCAAATTGTGCCCTGATCTTATTTCAAAATTCAAAAATCATTTGAATATTCCACCACACGTGTAATGGGGAATGAGGGATCTCAGAAATGGCATAGCTGATGGTTCTCTCCCATCTACAACAATTAAACAGATCAATAGTGGCATTGCCTGAGTCATAGAATTCTGCATTTCAAATTACTTCACTCTATTGAATTTGATCACTACAGGGAATTGTTTGCATTATCAGTCAGTTTGTATTATCAGTCAGTTTTTCTCACCCATCACCTCATCTCTGTAACTTGCCCTATCCCTATCTTCCTCAACCCTAAACAACCTGTCCCTTTTGCATCCCAAGTGCCCTTTATCTGTAAATCCGAAAAATGAACACATCCAAAAACCACACATTTTTTGAACCTCATCAGCCTTTAGTTTGGGAAGTCTAGTTGTTTGCACTGTTTATCTTGTGATTTTTGTGGTGAACGTGTCAATAAGAAGTTTATTACAGTACTTTGTGTTTATTATTCAGTGATACATCTTACTTTCCTTGCCATTTTATTTACTTTAGACTATAGCTAGCCTATGCTTGCGTTACTGTAATGTAAGTTTATAAGCAGTATCCGAAAACTGAAATCATCTGAAATCCAAAACGCAGTCGGCACCGAGGGTTCTGGGTAAAGGATACTTGATCTGTATTCAGTATCCAGGAGCATTCTAAGTTACAAAATTTATAAACCAGATGATATCAGTAATTTAAGCCACCTAAAAATTCCTGAAATTAAGCAAATGTGGACCTCATTTCCCGAATATAAAATGAGAGCAAAAATGTTCATTACAGGCATTGGCAGTTCACTAATTAATCTTGATGAGACCCAAAACTGAATGTGGGTCGACCTTCATGGTAAGGGTGCATGTCGTTGCTGTATCTTCATAAACTTATATGCCCCATGGTTTTAATACATGGCCACTTATTATATCCTCTCTAATGTATTGAATTGTTTGTCTCCAGAGCTGTTGATACCCAATGGCTTACAGTTGCAGGTTCATTCAAGGTTCTACAACTCAAAATGATATCCATCAGCTTCCATTTCACATATGTCTCCTGTTTGTAAAGAGCTAAGGAAAACATATGTCATGGCCTTGAATCATTTCTCTTCTCTCTTATTCCCTAAATGGTTCTCAAGTGTATAACATTAGGCCTCATGCCTTCAGTTCCACAGCTTTTTTTCTTTACTAATGTTTCCATTGGTTGCATTTCAATTCATATCTCCACCTCTTATTCAGAATGTTTGAATTCCTAACACAGTCCCCTGTCATTAGAAATATTTCCAATAATATATTTTTAAAATACTCTGCAACCTCTTATGTTAACATTTCAATTTCTCGATTTGTTACATTTTTTTAAGCTCTTTGTCTCTTTCTCCAATCCCTTCCTTTTGACCTTACTCTTCAACTGCTTAGGTCTTCCTTTGCACATTGTTTCACATGAAAATGTATATTGGCTTCAAGTCTTCCCTTTTAAGAGAAGAAAAAGATATTCTGTCATTCCATGGTGTTATCTGGTTGATTCTCTGTGTCCTATCAATATACAAAATTCTGTTTCCTTTTATGCCTGGCCTGCCTTATCTTGATATTTTGTTGCAGTTTCTCTCATAATTATCTCAGCCCTAAGCGTCTAATCATTTCTTTGTGCTGTATAATTTTTGCACATGAACATTAAATCTAATATAACATCAGCTCTGGTGCTCTGATTCACATGTTGTGACAAGAAGCAGTTTCTAATTACCGCAATGAATTTGCTTCCACTTTCTTCCTTCCCTTGAGGTAGCCCTGGTTCTGTCCATTTAATTGCTGGGTAATTGAAATCGCCCATGATTACAACCCTGTGATTTCTGGCAGCCTCTTCTATTTGCCTAAACAATTCCACGCCAGTCTGATCACTTTGATTCGCTGAACTGTGCCAATTGCTTGTAGCTGATTCTTTTTCTCTCACTGGCTTTAAATTCCATCCAAATTGATTCTGAAAACTGCCCCTAATAATAATTTAATAAGTTTGTCAACTAATATCCCATCTTTGATCAACAATACTTGGCTACTCCATCTTTCCAAGCTTATCCTTTGTGAATATCCTATGCCCGCTAAATAATCCCGTTTGTCCATCCTATTGTTTCAACCATTTTAATTCCCCTTCGCACGTTATATGTGCTTCTTGTTGCTCATCATGTTCCTCTTACCTCTTTACATTGGTGTAAATGTTTCTTTTGTGACACTTTTCCCAGAGAAATTCTTATTGTTGGTTCCTATGGCAATAAAGAAGAAAGTATGATTACTAATGGTTGTAGTCATTTGGTAGTACAGAACTTGAGTATTGCTGAGAAAAGAGAACTTTTGTCGAAGCTTTTCGTCTTGCACTCATCAGGACAATTCACAATATACCAATGTCAGGGGGAAACAACGTATTTATACTACACTCTCTTCCCATCCAGTATTGCAGGGAGATGATGGTGTAGTGGATTGTCACTGGGCTAGTAATTCAGAGGCCCAGGGTAATGATCTGGGGACCCAGGTTCAAATCCTACCACAGCAGATGGTGGAATTTGAATTCAAGAAATAAAGTCTAGAGTTAAAAGCTGAATAATGATTGTTATGAAAACCCATCTGGTTCATTAATGTCCTTTAGAGAAGAAAATCTCCCATCCTCACCTGGTCTTGCCTACATGTGATTGACTCTTAAATAGTCTAGCAAGCCACTCAGTTGTATTAAACAGCACTGTGGATGTAACTACACCATATGGACTGCAGCAATTCAAGAAGGTAGCTCACAACCACCTTCTCAGGGCAAGTAGGATGGGCAATAAATGTTGACCTAGCCAGTGATGCCCACATCCAATGAAAATGTCCTGATGAGTGTAAGGCAAAAAACTTTGACAAAAAATGTCTCTTTTTTTCAGCAATACCAGTAGTTAGACTAATTGTACTGGGCTGATAAGATCAAACCCTACATTTGCACTTTGAGAAATTGAACTCAGGTTTTAAAAATCTGGAAATAAAGAAAAGCTGCTATCATTAAAAATGACCATGAGGCTCTTGGATTGTTGTCATTACCCAACTGAATCAGTAGTGCCTTTTTAGGGAAGGAAACCTGCCTTTCTGGTCTACATGTGACTTTAGTCTCACAGCTGCTCTATGAAGTGACTCCACAAGCCACTCAGTTGTAACAAACTGCTTGGGTAACTCTAGATGGACAATAAATGCCAATCGTTCCAGTGACGCCTATAGCCCGAGGACGAATTAAAATTCTAAAACATTAAACTTTCCTTTAAAAGGTTTATTTAGTCCAGTTATTTCTTTTCACTGGAATTCTTGAACTTCTTTGGACCTGTCACACAAACTGGTGACTAGAATGTAGGAAACCATATCAGGAAGTCCAATACCCTCACCTATAAGTAGTTTAGAAGAATCCTGTGATCCTTTGTTGGATTTTATAAAGGGGGCTCATAGACCATGTAATATTTGAGGAAGGAGGTGCAGTAGTTTTCATGGATATATTTAAATTGTGCTCACATGTTGAAGGTGCCAATCGACTTGCTACTTGATGTGCCACTTAACCTGCATTGTTCCATCAGCCTTTGTTTCTGATCATTGACTAGAAACTGAACTGAACGAGCAACATTAATACTGTGGCTGCAAAAGCAGGTCAGAGGCTGGGAATTTCGCAGCAAGTAACTCACCTGCTGACTCCCCAAAGCCTGTCCATCATCTACAAGGCACAAATCAGGAGATGGAACATGCTCCATTTGCCTGGATGAGTGCAGCTCCAACAACACTCAAAAAGGTTCAACACCATCTAGGACAAAACAGCCCGTTTGACCACCACCCTATCCTCCACCTTATATATTCACTCCCTCCAGCATCAGCATACTGTCGCAGCAGTGTATATCATCCACAAGATGCACTGCAGTTACTCACCAAGTTCAACACCTCCTTCGAAACCTGCAACCTGTACCATCTAGAAGGACAAGGGCAGCAGATGCATGGGAACACCTCCACCTGCAAGTTCCCCTCCAAGTCACTCACCATCCTGACTTGGAACTACATCACCATTTCTTCACTGCCAAAAACATGGATCTCCCTCCCTAACAGTACTGTGGGCATAGCAGTGTAGATGAATCTGTACCACTTGTACAGCAGCAGCTAAAGAAGGCAGCTCACTACCAGCTTCTCAAGGGCAATTAAGGATGGGCAACAAATGATGGCTTTGCCAGCAATGCTCAAATCCAAGGAATAAATTAAAAATAAAGAACTATATCTAAGTGATGATAAATAGCATTGTGTTGGAACTCGTGTGTCAATGTGAGCAGTGTTACAAATAAAATTGACAATTTACAGGCGCAAATTGCCTGTTATGATATAATGGCTATAACAGAATCCTGACGTGAGCATGGCTACAGTATATTCAGAAGGAATAGGGAAGAAAAAAAGACAGGCAAGAGAGTAGCAAGAAGGGTAATATAGTTCTGCAGAGAGATGATTACTAAGAGATTCATAGACTATAAGTCCCACAGAGGGGCAATAAAATAGAGAGTCCAAAGAATGTAAAATAAAAGCAAAATACTGCGGATGCTGGAAATCTGAAACAAAAACAAAAATAGCTGGAGAAACTCAGCAGGTCTGACAGCATCTGCGGAGAGGAAGACAGTTAACGTTTCGAGTCCGTATGACTCTTCATCAGAAATAAAGAAAAATAGAAATGAGGTGAAATATAAGCTGTTAGAGGGGGGAGGGACAGGTGGAGCTGGATAGAGGGCCAGTGATAGGTGGAGGCAAGGAAGAGATTGCCAAAGATGTCATAGGCAAAAGGACAAAGGGGTGTTGACGGTCGTGATATTAGCTAAAGGATGTGCTAATGGTGACATTAAGGGTGGAAAGCAGCACGAGCAAATGAGAAATGGCCCTAGTGGGGGTGGGGTAGGGGGAAGGGATCGAAGTAGGTTAAAAGGTGATAAAACAATGGATGGAAATAAATTTTAAAATAATACTAGAAATAGGTGGGAAAAGAAAGATATATTTTAAAAATATATAAATTATTAGAAAAAAGGGGGATCGGAAAAGGGGTGGGGATGGATGAGAGAGTTCATGATCTGAAGTTGTTAAACTCAATATTAAGTCTGGAAGGCTGTAAAGTGCCTAATCAGAAGATGAAGTGCTGTTCCTCCAGTTTGCGTTGAGCTTCACTGGATCATTGCAGCAGGCCAAGGACAGACATGTGGCATGAGAGCAGGGTGGTGTGTTGAAATGGCAGGGAGGTCTGGGTCATGCTTGCGGACAGACCGAAGGTGTTCCACAAAGTGGTCACCCAGTCTGCATTTTGTCTCTCCAATGTAGAGGAGACCACATTGGGAGCAGCGAATGCTGTAGACTAAATTGAGGGAAGTGCAAGTGAAGTGCTGCTTCACTTGAAAGGAGTGTTTGGGCCCTTGGACGGTGACGAGGGGGGAAGTAAAGGGGCAGGTGTTACACCTTCTGTGGTTGCATGGGAAGGTGCTGTGGGAGGGGGTTGAGCTGTAGGGGGTGATGGAGGAGTGGACCAGGAGGAAACGGTCCCTACGGAATGCTGACAGGGAGGGGTGAAGGGAAGATGCGTTTGGTGGTGGCATCATGCTGGAGTTGGCGGAAATGGCGGAGGATGTTCCTTCGAATGCAGAGGCTGGTGGGGTGATAAGTGAGGACAAGGAGGAACCCTATCATGGTTCTGGGAGGGAGCGGAAGGTGTGAGGCCCGATGCACAGGAGATGGGCCGGACACGGTTGAGGGCCCTGTCAACCACTGTGGGTGGAAAACTTCGGCTAAGGAAGAAGGAAGACATGTCAGAAGAACTGTTTTGGAAAGTGGCATCATCAGAACAGATGCGACGGAGGCAAAGGAACTGAGAGAATGGGATGGAGTCCTTACAGGAAGCAGGGTGTGAGGAGCTGTAGTCGAGGTAGCTGTGGGAGTCAGTAGGCTTGTAATGGATATTGGTGGACAGTCTATCACCAGAAATTAAGACAGAGAGGTCAAGGAAGGGAAGGGAAGTGTCAGTGATGGACCATGTGAAAATGATGGAGGGGTGGAAATTGGAAGCAAAATTAATAAATTTTTCAGGTCCAAACAAGGGCATGAAGCGGCACTGAAGCAGTCATCGATGTACCGGAGAAAGAGTTGTGGGAGGGGGCCTGAGTAGTACTGGAACAAGGAATGTTCCACATACCCCATAAAGAGACAGGCAAGACTGGGGCCCATGCGGGTACCCTTAGCCACACCTTTTATTTGGAGGAAGTGAGATGAGTTTAAGGAGAAATTGTTCAGTGAGAGAACAAGTTCAGCCAGACGGAGGAGAGTGGTGGTGGATGGGGATTGTTCGGGTCTCTGTTCATGTAAGAAGCGGAGAGCCCTCAGACCATCCTGGTGGGGGTTAGAGGTGTAGAGGGATTGGACGTCCATGGTGAAGAGGAGGCGGTTGGGGCCAGGGAACTGAAAATTGTTGATATGATGTAGGGCATCAGGGGAATCGTGGATGTACCACTAGGGCCATCTGTCACATGCTCGTCCTGCTTTCCACCCTTAATGTCACCATTAGCACATCCTTTAGATAATATCGCCACCGTCAACACCCCTTTGTCCTTTTGCCTATGACATCTTTGGCAATCTCTTCTTTGCCTCCACCTATCACTGCCCCTCTATCCAGCTCCACCAGTCCCACCCCCCTCTAACAGCTTATATTTCACCTCATTTCTATTTTCCTTTATTTCTGATGAAGAGTCATATGGACTCGAAACTTTAACGGTCTTCCTCTCCACAGATGCCGTCAGACTTGCTGAGTTTTTCCAGCTATTTTTGTTTTAGTCCAAAGAATGTATCTATTTAGAGTTAAGGAACAGAAAAGAAGCTCTTAAGCATTGCAGATTGATTACTGTAGACTGCAAAATTTTGACAAGATAGAGCAGCCATTCTGTAGGCAACTTTTAGAGAAATGTAAAAATAATAGAGCAGTAATTGTAGGGGAAATTATTACTGAATTCAGACTGGCGGGGGTGGTGGGGGTGGGGGGGGTGCAGTGGTGGTGGTGCAAGAGTAATGAGTAAGGAGGGTAAAGAATTCCTAAAATGTGTACAGGAAAATTTCTTTTATTAGTATCTTTGTAGTCCAATGAGGAAGTCAGCGATAATACAACAGCAAAATGCAATGGTTGCTGGAAATCTGAAATAAAAACAGAAAATGCTGGAAAGGTTCAGCTGGTCTGGCAGCTTCTGTGGAGAGAGAGTTAATGGGTCTTGGATAAATGAGTTCGTTGGCCAACCGAACTCTAACTGCATGCTTTCCTATGTTCTCTTCTGTTGCTGCTTGCAGTAAATAATGGGGAGAGACGTTAGTGGAAAAAAAGAGATCTAGGCCTTCGGCATACTGAGACCAGTCATCTGAAATGGGATCGAATGGATCGACACGTCCGAACTGCGGCATTATGAACGACTGCAAGGGGACTGTACTTCTGATAGGTTTTCCAGGTAATGACAAATTTAAGTGTTTGACTTATCGCAGAGTCACACTCTCTCTGGGGTCTCTTATAATTTTCTGTCCATAGCCATTTTTCATGTATTTACCCTTTTAAATGCATTGCCGCTCTAAGAGCAGTCACCCTTTTTTAAACTCTGTCTCTGCAGCTGTCGGCTTTTCTCTGCTGGGTTTCGCGCTCTTTTCAAGTTTTGATGGGATCCCCGTGATTGTGATTCTGCAGGGTTTTTATTTTCATTTTAAACTGCAACACTGCTTTTTGCACTGATTGCCGGCTGTCACCTATTTTATAAGATAAGTACAGATGCTCTTTCTAATGCTTTGCTCACCCATCTTGAAATGTATTTTCTTTTGTTCTTTATTCTTGCGCCACTTTTATGTCTTGGATCAATGAGTTCGTTGGCCAACTGCACTTTATGTTCTCTTCAGTTGCTGCTCGCAATCAATAACTGAGAGAGGCTGATGTAAGAACAAACAGTGATGGTTTATTGAGACATAGGACAGAGCACCAGATCATACGTGCTCACTCAGAAACCTCCATAACTAGACTTACAATTCCTAGTTGCCCATGGTGTACAGCGATTCGTCAGTGCTGCCACATGATCAGTTCACTTGCATTCTCTTAAAGGGAGAGGGTATCTCATTTTACCACATTAAGGTTCTATCAAAGGGCCGGTAAGAATTTTTTTTGTTGTGCCGGGGCCAGACAGGCACAGGATGGCCTCCAACCATCCCTCCAACACTGAATTCTTTTGCAGTATTTGCAATCAGTTATGCGAATCGAGACTTGACCTAATGTCACACATGAGCTGACATCAATCTAGGCTGCAAACCAGTCCGTTTTTATTGCTGAACACTCAGCAATTGAAGAAATGGGAGAATACATCTCTAAGGAAAAGAAATAGAAGGGGAAAATGGGAGTGCGAGAAAAAATAATGGACAACATTAAAGGAAACCCAAAAGTCTTTTTATCGACATGAAAGGTAAAAGGATAGTTAAATAAATTTCTGGGTTGATTAGAAATTAAAAGGGGCATCTTCTTGTGGAGTCAGAGCAAATGAATAAGGTGCTGAATGAGTATGTTCCACCTGTCTTTACAATAGAGGGTGAAGTTAATGTTGTAGTGGAAGAGGTGGGAGAAGAAATACAGGATAGGGAAAGAAGATAGAAAGGAAAGATTGAGTAACTTGACATCACCCAAGGTTAACAAGTCACCCAGACTAGTTGGAATGCTTCGTAGGTTCTGAGGGCAGAAACTCTGATGGCAATTTTTTAATCCTCCTTGGATACGGGAATGGTGTCAAGGACTGGAGAGCTGCAAATGTTACATCTCTATTCAGAAAAGAGGGAGGGATAAACCTGATAACTATAGACCAATCATTCCCACATGGTGGGAAAATTATTGGAGACCATTGTCAATTCTCAGTTGAAGAGGCATGAGTTGATAAGAGATAGCCAGCATGCATTTGTTAAAGGAAAATTGTGTCTGATTAAACTAACTGAGTTCTTTTATGAAATAACAGAGAGAGCTGATGAAGGTAGTGCAGCTAGTGTTGTATATGTGCACTCTCAAAACATATTTGATGATGTACCACGGAACAGGCTTATTTGGAAAATAGAAACACATGTAGGGAGATTGGTATCTTTAGCTTGGGCTGATGAGTGGCGAGCAACATTTGTGTCACACAAGTGCCAGACAATGACCATCTCTAACAAGAGAGAACCTAACCATCGCCCCTTGACATTCAATGGCATTACCATTACTGAATCCCCCACTATCAACATCCTGGGAGTTACCATTGACCAGAAACTGAACTGGACTAGCCATATAAATACTGTGGCTACAAGAGCAGGTCAGAGGCTAGGAATCCTGTGATGAGTAACTCACCTCCTGACTCACCTCCTGACTCCCCACTGTCTACAAGGCACAAATCAGGAGTGTGAAGGAATACCCCACACTTGGCAGGATGAGTGCAGCTCCCACAACACTCAAGAAGCTTGACACCATCCGCCTGCTTGATTGGCACCATTCTGAGACGTGGACATATTTTTCAGGATTTTAAATTCTGTTTTTATTGATTTTAAATTCGTTATTCCCCTGAGGCAGCTCTCCAACTTCAGGGAGCTTTCATTGCGCGCTCCCCCACTGACTTCACTGACTTAAGTGCTTGCCCACACCCACCCCAGTAGCACTGAGCCTTTCAGCGTGCGTTTCACATTGGCTGGGGTTAATTGCCTAGCCAGCGTGAAATCGCGGCTGGGGGCCGATCGTGGTTGGCGGTCCATCCCTCAACCGCTCCTGGGCCCACCGATTGCTACCGCCTGCCGATCCAGAAATTCTACCCATATGTGTTTGTATCAAAACATAGGACAGAATTTTATGGCCCTTCCTGTCGGCAAGAATTTCCGGTCCCACCAAAGTCAATGGACTTTGGAATGGCTTGTCGCAGTTTCCGGCTCCGCCCCTGCCGCGAGGGGTCATAAAGTTCCACTCATGGGTAGGAGGAATTATCTAATAATATTGAAACTGCACCTCAAGTTAACTCAAAAACACTCCTGACCGCCGAAAGCTGTGAGTAAATTTATCACTTTTATGCGATAAAGAATATTACAAACGAGAAAAACTCCATGTTCCAGGTTTGTTCTCTGTTTTTCATTTAGCTGATTTCTTTGTCAGAAGCGGTGAACTATGGACATTAGCTCTGGGTTCGTGTTGGAAAGTATATTGCGTGCAATTCTGGTCACCACATTACCAGAAGGATATGGAGGCGTTAGAGAGGATGCAGAGAAGGTTTACCAGGATACCTGGTCTGGAGGTTAGTAGCTATGAGGAGAGGTTGGAGAAACTCGGATTGTTCTCACTAGAGCGACAGAGATTAAGGGGCAACTTGATAGAAGTTTACAAAATTATGAGTGGCATGGACAGAGTAGATAGTCAGAAGCTTATTCCCAGGGTGGAAGAGTCAATTACTAGGGGACATAGATTTAAGGTGAGAGGAGAAAACTATAAAGGAGATGTGCGGGGCAAGTTTTTTACGCAGAGGGTAGTGAGTGTCTGGAATTCGCTGCCAGAGGAGGTGGTGGGAGTAGGTGTGATAGTGGTGTTTAAGAGGCAGCTTGACAAATACATGAATAGGATGGGAATAGAGGGATACGGACCCCGGAAGTGCAAAATGTTTTAGTTGACGGGCAATATGATTGGCACAGGCTTGGAGGGCCAAAGGGCCTGTTCCTGTGCTGTACTTTTCTTTGTTCTTTATATCAATGGGTTCCCACTGATTATGACCATACAGTAATTGTGTGAGGGTTCCTTGATATAAAATGCTATCACTATGACTGTTGAGTGATAGAATTAGAAACACTTCCACGATACCGTTTTAACATATTGACAATATTCAGCCCCACCTCACCACCACCTCTCTCGACCGCCTCATTGTGGCTAAATTATCAGACTGCTTATCCGACATCCAGTACTGGATGGGCAGAACTTTCTTCCAATTAAATTTTTGGTAAGACTGAAGCCATTGTTTTCAGTCTTGACTCCAAACTCTGTTGCCTAGCTACCAACTCCATCCCTCTCCCTGGTAACTGCCTGAAACTAAACCAAATTGTTTGCAACTTTTGTGTCATATTTGGCCACAGAGCAGCTTCTGGTCACATGGGCAGAGATTTTTCGCTGAGCAGGCGGGCGCACGCCTGACCCGCTTGAGCGTAAAATAACGGGTGATGACGTTGCGCGAGCATCCCGACATCATCACGTACTTGTGCGATATTTCGGTTGGCGGGCGCGTGCGGGAGTTGGAGCCACATCCGCCATCAATTACAAAGCCAGTTAAGGCCATTAAAAAGGCAATTAAACTGTATTTTACGTTGCCCACATAATTTCCCACTCACTGCATGGGCAAAATGGGCAGGCGGGCAGCCAACAATTTGCTAAACCTCATCCAAGGGTCAGCAGCATTGCCAGTGTGAGTAGTGAGGCGTTTTGGAGATAGTTTGCAGCTGGTTGCTTATTGGCACTTGGCAGCTTCATCTCTGTTCAGGGCTTCATTCTTAGCATTTCCAGGCTTCATTTCAGGACTCATTGCTGTTTGCCAGGCCCCCGGAGGGTTCAGACTACGTGGATCCTTCCAGGTATCAGACAGCCTTCCCTTACCCTGGTAATGGGGATTGTGGTGTCCACTGGTAGCACCTCCTCTGAGGAGAAATAGAGGGGCAGAAGGGAGAGGAGGCCAGGTATCCCTCTGTAGCTTCCAGGAGGGACCTGTGGGAGGAGAGGCACAGGCATAAGCGGCGCAGGGCCAGCAGGAAGTCCAAGGCGGAAGGGGCCGCTGAAGATGTTGCTATCCTGCTGCCAGGGTTTACTGGCGGCGATGCAGCTACCTCAATATATCCGAGGTGCAATGCCGAAGGAGGCTCCGCCTCTCAAGAGAGACCGTGATCTCCATTTGCCAGATGATCGGGCCTGAGATCAGTTCCGACTGTGTGGGTGGAAACCCCATGCCAGTGGCTCTGAAAGTCACAGCAGCCCTCAACTTCTATGCCTCTGGCTCTTTCCGGGGATCATTGAGGGATCTTTGCGGAGTCTCCCAATCAGCTGTTCATAGTTGCACTAAGCTAGTGACGGAAGCTCTGTTCAGGCGCGTACTGACGTTTATTCTTTACCGTATGCATGAGGCCAGCCAGGCTGAGCGAGTCAGAGGCTTTGCAGCAATTGCTGGGTTCCCCCATGTCCATGGTGCCACCGACTCACACATGTGATTATCAAAGCACCAGCGGGTCAGCCGGGTGCCTTCATCAACAGGAAGGGATTCCACTCCATGAACATGCAGATAGCATGTGACCACAGGATGCAGATTCTGCAAGTCTGTGCAAGGCACCCTGGCAGCTCCCATGATGCTTATATCCTGAGACACTCCCAAGTGTCGCGGCTCTTCAGTACTCCAGCCCGGCTGGATGGATGGCTGCTGGGTGACAAGGGCTATCAGCTGAAAAGGTGGCTTATGACGCCTCTCCGCCACCCCAGAACAGAAACAGAGCAGTGTTATAATTGGAGTCATGCCTCCGGCAGTGATAGAGAGGAGTATAGGTCTTCTCAAGATGCGCTGCCGATGCCTGGACCATTCAGGGGGTGCACTACAATACCCCCCAGAGTGGGTGTCACTGATAGTGGTTGCATGCTGCACTCTCCACAATTTGGCACTGGCAAGGGGAGACCCACTGGAGGAAGAGGATCTTGATGCAGCTGCACATGCCACAGATGATGAACCCAGCAGTGAGTCAGAGGACGACCATGATGAAGAGAATGCTGAGGGCGTGGAGGCAGACCTCGGTAACCTTCAGGGAGGCAGAGACACCAGGAACGCCTTGATCCAATGCTCTTTCAGCTAGGCTGCCAAAGATCTGCTTCCATCTCATGCCAGGGCTGCCACCTCCATCCCGGGTGTCTGAAATGACCCTTTCATTTCCACCCAAAGTCCACTCAATGCCAGTGCAATAAAGTGTTGAGCCACTCACGTCCAGCATTTACACACTGGCATTCCCTGCACCAGAAAGAAGAAAGGTGAAGCATAATCAGGCCATCAGAACCAAAGCAAATTTAATGTTATTGTCACCTTGAAAGCATAATGACATTAGCATTACTGGAGTTGATGTCCACACCAGCAGACATATAAACCAAACATAAATGAACAGAAAATCACCATGAACTGTCCCTCTCATGCTCACGGTGCCTTAAATGTATGCTTCCAAGTGCTAAGTCTTGGTGCACCCACCCCTTGCTGGCATCGGCATTGGAGACAGCCTGCTGATTCTGCTGTCTTGTTGGCCTTGATGACCTTGTTGGTCGTCCTCTGGCCAGTGGAGCCTATACTAGGAGGGAGCGGCCAGTGCCACGGCTGGCATCTCCCCAGTCATTGCAGCCTCATCAGATGCCATGGTCACTGGCGGAGGGACGGAGGAGCTGCTGCCATCATCCAGAGCGCCCTGAGAGGAGCCCGCAGAGACAAAAAACAGCTAGTGTGCCAATGGGAGGTCGCTCTGGATCTCCCTGCTCACCATTGATGGACAGGCACCTAATTGGGATACTGGGTGCCTCATCCATCTCCCACACTGGCATTGACCACCTGAGCTCAGTGCCTGTCTGAGGGTTTGCAGGTCCAACCCCAGGAACGCTCATTTTGCTCCTGGTGCTGCCTCCATGGGAATCGTCAATCTCTCAATAGAGGAGGCAGTGCACTCCGCCGTGAGGGTCAATGCAGTGCTCATGCTCCACATGGACTCCACCACAACGGAGACCACGGCACAGAGACCTTCATGGACCTCCGCCAGATCCTCCCGCACATCCCACTGGACAGCCAGCATCTGCCGCCTAATGGATGAGTCCAGAGGCTCGTCATCTGTCTCTGACGCGGCATCGTCCTGGTCCCCAGCTGCGCTCCGACTGCCAGCGCTCTGCTCTGCCTCCATCTGCACCTCAAGCGAGTGTGAAGTGCCTTCACCAATGTGCACTGATATTCTGGCCATCGATCTAATACCCACCAAGGTGTTGGCATCTGCACTGGTAGCTGGCTTAGACAGCTGGGCCAGGATCTTCCCCCTGTCGGGGGGGGGTTGTGTGGGAGCGGACATGAACGGGCAGGTTCCTGATTGGGGGCGTGCCGCCATTTTACGTGGGCGGGCCAATTAAGGCCCGCCCAGCGTGACATGCGCCAGGAAGTGCTATGCGCTCCCTGTGTGAGCAGTGTGGGGGTCGGGGGTGCGGGGGGTGGGGGGGGTGGGGGAGAGGAGTGAGATTCCCTGAGCCGGGAGTGGACTCTTTCGCTCATGCATCCAAAAGAGCGCACAGATCTCCCTGAGGCAGTGCTGCCTCAGGGAGATCGGCTCAGGTTTGAGGCTCCCACCAATGAAGTGACTACACTAGAATGGTTGCATAATCTGAAACTCTCTCCTCTGTACACTGCACTTCATCTGGCACCCTCGCCTCCCCACGCCTGGTTGCACATGTCTGTACTGGCTTTCTAGCTCTAGGGCGTCCTAGAATCTGGTGAGTAGCAGCAGTTTGGGCGGGCAACTGCCTGTACATGATCTTTCTGCTTGGTTATGGCTTGTCTTCCCCTGAAAGGGCAGAGGAGCATTGGTTAGTCCACTCTCTACCTGCAGTGCCATTGCAGCCTGGCCAACCCCACCTGAGGAACACCTTGCAGGGCACATCCGGAGTCACGGCCCTCAAGCCACAAGGCACTCAGTCCAAGCAGCCAGGGCTCACCCCCTTGGCCAGCTCTGGCATCATTGACAGTTGGCGTTCAGACTTTAACACCCTTAAGCTCCATGGTGGGGATGGCTACATCTTAACATTTCTGCACACTGACCCATGCCAACACAGTACTCATCCTCCCTGAGCACAGCAGATCATTGAACCTCTTCCTGCACTGTGTGCTGCACCACGTAATGGCTGCTAACCAGCGCTGCAATCTCCTCCCATGTCCCCTTTATGAGGTGCGGTGGCCTCCTCCTCCCATCCCTGGGATAAAGGTGTCCCACCTGGCAACCACCTACTCCATGAGGATTGCAAGGCACTCATCCGAAAAGCAGGGGGGCTGAGTGCCCACCCGACCTGCCCTCCCACCTGTTCTGTCCAGCCGCACTTGACTCCATAACTTGAACATTGAGAATGCAGAAGAGATGTTCTTCCATGGCAGCCTTCAAGGAGCTGCCTGTGCCATTTTTAAACTGGCCGCTGGACCCGGTGGCCAACAGGCTCCCGCCCCCACCTAACCCTTCCCGACCATTGGGAAACCGCATTTCACACGGTGGGGACCTTAATTGGCCTACCAGCATGAAATCGCGGTCATGAGCCGATCGCGGGGCTGTGGCCCATTTCCCAGATGACCCCAGGCCAGCCGATCGCACCCGCTCGCCGACCTGAAAATTCTGCCCCATATCTTTGCCATTACTAAGACTTCCTTTTCCACCTCAGTAAGATTGTCCAAATTCATCCCTGCCTCAGTTTATCTGCTGCTGAAACCCTGATTCATTCCTTTATTACCTCTAGCCTCAACTATTCCAATGTGCTTCGGTTGATCTCCCACATTCCACCCTTGATGTCATCCAAAACTCTGCCGCCCCTGCCCTAGCTTATACCAAGTGCCTTTCACCTTTCATTGCTGCGTTTGCAGACCTACATTGTCTCCCGGTCAAGCGACATCTCAATTTTAAAGTTCCCATCTTTGTTTTAAAATCTCTCCACTCGCCCACCCTGTGGTCATAAACTCCACCAGCCCACAACCCTTCAGAATATCTGTGCTCCTCTAATTCTGGCCTACTGAGCCTCCTCAGTTTAATTTCTCTGTCATTGGTGGCCTCGCTTTCAGTTGCTTCAATCCTACATGCTGGAATTCCGTCCTTACACTTCTCTGCCTCTCTCCCTTGCTTTCCTCTTTTAAGGCACTCCTTAAAACCTACCTGTTCAGACCAAGCTTTTGGTCACCTGACCGAATCTCTCCTTATGTGACTTGGTGTCATATTTTGTTTTATAATTGTTTTATATAAACCTTGGAAAGTTTTATTAAAGATAAATTGTTATTGTTATTCTTCCTGTGAGCCAGCCTTAGCTCAGTGGTGATATTGGATTAGAAGTTTGTGGGTTCAAGTCCACTCCAGAAACCTGAGTACATAGTACAGGCTGGCACGCCAGTGCAGTATTGAGAGAGTGTAGCATTGTCAGCGGTGTTGCCTTTTGGCATGTTAAGCCAAGGCCACTTTCAGGTGGATGTAAAAGATCCTATTGCACTATTTCGAAGAACAGCATGAGAGCTCTCCCTGGTGTTCCAGCCAATATTTATCCCTCAATCAATATCACTAAAACAGATTATCTGGTCATTTATATCACGTTGCTGTCAGTGATGTTCACAAAGTGGCTGCCGTGTTTTCTGTATTACAACATTAAATATTGTTGCAAAATCTAGTTTCATACTTCACACATGTTAGAATATAAATTTTAGTTTTAGGAATTATAGTTTTAAATGTAAGACAAGTGGAAATAACCCTGAAGCAAATGCAATTCAAACTAGTTTGGAGTTATTTACAGTTAAAAGCTAACCCATGTTTATTGCCAAGGTCAGAGTTAAAAGTGTAGACACTGAAGAATGGATGACCCATTTCTGGCCCACCTGGTAAAGCCAGGGTGTCTATCGTTATTTCCATAGAAGAAACTAAAAGCTGGTAAATCTGGGAAAGAAGGTTATAAAACAGCATTGGAGATAGAAATTATTCATATGGGTTACAGAATCAAAGAGGTGTGTTGAAAGTAAAATAATTGATTTGAATTTCTGAGACCATCCCAAACCGCGCCACATTGTCCTAGAGATGGACTGTGGGGGTAGAAAGGTCTTTTGTTTAAGTTGTTTGGGTGTTTGCTCAGAAGTCAGGCAGCTGCAGTTTTGCTTTAGTGTAGTTTGCAATCTCACTGGATTGAAAGAGCCAACAGGAGATGATTGTTAGTCAGGCCTGCACTTTAAGCAGAGAAAATACTCACTTTATTATTCGCTGCAGGTTATGCAGATTTAGATTAGCTCAGTTTAGATTTCATGAGGGTAAGAGCAGCTGGAAGAGTTGCAGCTAATCTAATTTGAACTCGAGGAAGAAATCTACAATTATGCTCACGGGACTTTCTGGTGGAAGGCAGTCAGCAGAGTTAGCTTGGAAGCTGTGAGAGGAAGTTTGATATCTGCTGGCAACCAGAACAATGAGCTGAGGCATCCACAGTCATGAGACATTAAATAAAAATTTGGGAGTTGCTTAGCCAAAAAACTAATGGAAGGATCTCAATAAAATATTACTTCGGAGAATAGCTGAAACACTGAGGAGAATTAAACTGAATTCTGGAGGGCCGTGGCATTCCTTTGTGTTGGTCCCAGGAAGAGCGATTGAACCTTCAAGATTCTTTAAATGTATGAGGGAACACTTGAAGGGAAGTAGAAAGTGGAACTGAGTTTTAATAAGATTAGAATTAATAATTATAAAAAATAGTGTTAAGTTAATAGTAATTGCCTTATTTAATTCTTCTTAGATACAATAGTTTGTTTTTGTTTTAAAACGTGAAATCATGTGGCATAGTTCTATCAGTTAATCATGGGGTGTTCAGATAACTCTTTAAACGTTTACGGTTTCTAACAAGGTAGTAACAATATTGTCCAAATGTACTTAATTGATGTAAAGTGCTTTGAAATGTTCTGAATGGAGTTTATTATTGCCATTCTTTCTTTTATACCATGAGGCCATTCAGCCCACCATGCCCTTGTGTCTGGAAAAGAGCGATCTAGCTTAATTACACCTTCCAGCTCTTAGTTCATAGTCCTTTTTTTTCATTCTTTTATGGGATGTGTTATTGCTGACAAGGACAACATTTGTTGCCTGTCCCTAATTGCCCTTGAGGAGGTGGTAGTGAGCTGCCTTCTTGAACTGGTGCAGTCCATTTGGTGCAGGTACACCTGTTAGGGAGGGAAGTTCAGGATTTTTGATGCAGCAGCAGAGGGAAAGGTGATATAGTTCCAAGTCAGGATGGTCTGTGGCTTGGGGTTGAACTTGCAGGTGGTAGTGTTCCCATGCATCTACTTCTTTTGTCCTCCTAGGTTTTTGGTTTGGAAGTTGCTGTTGACGGAGCCTTGGTGAGATGCTGCAGTGCATCTTGCATAGGTTACACACTGCTGCCACTGTGCATCAATGGTGGAAGAAATTAATGTTTAAGTTGGTGGATGTGATGTTGATAAAGTGGACTGCTTTGTCTTTGACGACGTCAAGCTTCTTGACTGTTGATGGAGCCATACTCATCTGGGCAAGGGAAAAGTATTTCACCACACCCCTGACTTGCACCGTGTAGATGGTAGACAAGCTTTGGGGAGTCAGGGGTTGAGTTTCTTGCCTTAAAATTTCCAATCTCTGACTTGCTCTTGTAGCCATTGTATTTACATAGCTGTTTCAGTTCAGTTTCTGGTCAGTTGATAGTGGGAGATTCAATGATGGCAATGCCATTGAATGTCATGGGGAAATGGTTAGATTCTTCCATGTTGGAGATAGTCATTGTCTGGCACCTGTCTGGCACAAATGTTACTTGCCACTTGTCAGCCCAAGCTTGAATGTTGTCCAGGCATTGCTGCATATGGACATGGACCTTTTCAGTATTTGAGGAGTTGCGAATGGTACTGAACATTGTTTAATCATTAGTGAACATGGCCACTTCGGACCTTATGATGGAGGGAATCTCAAATCAATTTGCATTTTTAAAAAATTTGCAATAAGGGTTTCTGCCTCTATCACCCTCTCAAGCAGTGGGCCCACATCCCTACCACGTGAAAAAATCCCTCAACCCCCCTCTAATTCTTCCACCACTACTTCAAATCTATGCTGTCTTGTTATTGACCTCTCAGATGATGGAAATAGATCCTTCCTATCCACTCTATCTAGGCCACTCAATTTTATACACCTCAATTAAATCTCCCCTCAGCCTCCTCTCTTCCAAAGGATACAACGCCAGCCTATCCAAACTTCCATCATAACTAACATTCTCCATTCATTGCAACATCCTTGTAAACCTCTTTCGTACCCTCTCTAGAGTGATAACATCCTTCCTGTAATGTGACCAGAGCTGTACGCATGCTCTAGCTGCAATCAAACTATTGATTTATGCAGTTTTAACATAATCAAATCAATGATCTATTTTCTTGCAGTTGAATAAGAAATGTTAGTCACAGTTGTGGAGAGCTCTATATTCATTTTTGTGTACTGCCATATGATTTCTGCTTGAAGTTTTTGACAAATGTTTTCTTCTGTTTTAGCCTGATAAAGGTTCAGTTCAACTACCAGGCTTGCAGAATGTCAGGTTGTCCCCTAGTTACTGAGCAGGTTGTTTGCTATGATACACTGCAGTTGTTGCTCGAAACTGCTGAAACCAGTTCAACCCCCTGCGCCCTCCCCGCCCCCCCCCCCCCCCCACCCATTCTGTGCTGGAGCAAGGAAGCTTGTCAGGGGTCAGGCTACAATTTGACAATGCTCCTGACTTTAGAAAACATTATTGGGGTCAGGGGAAGGCTTTTGGGGTGGATGGAATTCCTACTCTGCTGAGAATGGTGCTGGGAAAATCCAGAAATGACCAAAAATCCTAAGTCCTGCCCACAAACCCGGGATTTCCCATCTTTGCGGGGATGGCACTGGCTGGGGTTCATGTGTGCATGATTTGTGGTGGCAGCTAGCCATTTAAATCACCAGCTGCCTCCATTAGTGTGGGACTTTGGAAGAACAGGAATGTGGAATCCAGAGTATGCAGATTAGAACAAGCAAGAGGAGGTCTGAACTTGGTGGATTCGTATGGATAGCCAAGGTACCACTTTGGAGAGCTAAGGTGCCCCTTTGTATAGGGCTCCAGGACACCTTTGAGATAAGTGTGGTACCCTTTCAGAGAGTTAAGGCACTCCTTGGGATTGTTAAAAGTGAACTTGATTATGCACTTTTTATTCACAAACTCATTGGCACTGTCAAGCTGTAAGAGAGATGTCCAGCTGACCAGGAACTGTCCAGTTGTCAAGGAAATATTAAGGAGCTGTCCAGCTGCCAAGGAAATGTCCAGGAACCGTCCAGCTGTCAAGGAAATGTTCAGCTGTTAAAGAGCTGTTGAGCTTTTAAACCTGTAAAAACTACCCAGGAAGTGTCAAACCTGTCAAAGTTGTCAAACCTGCCCAGGAAGTGTCAAACCTGTAAAAGTTACCCAGGAAGTGTCAAACCTGTCAAGGAACTGTCCAAGAATACTAGTTGAGTTGGTATAAAGGGAGTAAGGGCAAAGGGTGGTGGTGGGGACATGGGATGGCATGAGTTGACATTAAGGTGGCATAGGGGCATGGAGCAATGGGAGTGAGTAGAGGACACTAAGTTGGCATGGGTGTATGGGGCAATGGGGGTGAGTAGAGGGACATTAAGTTGGCATAGGGGTGTGAGGGGCTATGGGGGATGGGCAGAGAGTAACTAAGTTGGCATAATGGTGTTGGGGCCATGGGGAAGTGAGTGGGGGCAATTTAGCATAGGTTGGCATGGGTGGACCATAGGGTGTTGGGGGGGGTGGTGAGGGCTGGAGGGATGTTTTTCATTTTATTATTTATTTATTTATTTAGACACAGTGCTGGGGCACAGAGACAGGCCATGCACCCAGCCTGCCTTCACACCTGGCAGCCTGCAGATTGGTTCCAGGGTCGCCCGCCCCGATTCCTGTTTCAGCCTGCCACCCGACCGAAAATCCCACCTGCAGGCAGCCATTTTTAAAGGTTGGGTTTGCCAAGCCGGGAAATCTCCTGACTTGGCAAATCCAACCCGGGGACGAAAATCTGTGCCAATGTGTCAGGATTCTGCTAAAGCAAAAAACTTCAGCCTTTATTTGGCTGAGGTGCAGAATGACTGCTATTCTAGTAGTGGTAGTGATAGACTCCTCATTGTTTGATTATGTCCAAGCTGTAAGTGATTTTGTTGTCTTCTGTGGGTCCTCTGATGATTGAAGAATCCAAAATGGGACTGGTATGGACGTCCACAGAACTGGCAGTTCATAATGTCATTGTTGGTGCATGGGAGAACTTCTGCAGCTGTGTCCCCTCCGGCCTTTCTCTGGGCACAGTGAATGTTGTGAGCTTGGCATATGTGGGCCTTGAAACACACTGAACCAATTTTCAGTACTTGCCTCCACATGAGCTGGTAAGTATTTTCCCAACAGAGGTGATCCTCAATGCAGAAGCTTAAAAGGCTCTTTTTGAGGATGTCCTTGTATTGTTTGTACTGACAAATGATGCCATTTGCTCTGAGACAGCTCCCCATAGAAGATCTGCTTGGGGATACTGTAGTCATTCATGCGGGGGACATAGTCTGCCCACCTAAACTGAATTTTCTGGAGGATGGTCTTCATGCTGTTGAGCCCAGAAAGATAAAGAACCTTAACTGTGATTTTGCTCTGCCATTGATTTCTCATGTTGGACCTCAGGTGTCTTTGGTAGAAGTGTTCCACAGCTTTGATGGGGGGCCTATAGCAAACCCAGGATCCCACAACATTCAGCAGTGTACTAAGGACAAAGACCTGGTAGAGTTTGATTTTGGTCTTCATGCTGCTTCCAGACATGATCGTGGAGTTGACTGTAGGCAGAACTTGCTTTCTGGAGGCATGTACAGATATCTTCATCACCACAGACCTTGTTCCACAACTTGACACTGCTTTGTAGTTTGAGCTTCCTCCCCCAAGTGATGTCGAAGATGAATGGAAATTGCTCCGTGATCAGATCTTCAAGAATTCAGTAGACGACCTGGGAAACTCCAAGCACAAGCTTGTTGTTCTGATGAAAATGATGAAAGCATCTCCCACCTTCTCAAACAGAAACAGCAGGCACATGCAAGTCTTCTAGCAGCCCCACTGTCAACAACCAAGCATCAAGGCTATAAAAAGATTAAACACAAGCTCAAGCATGCTTTAAGAGAAATGCAGTATGACTAGCAGAATGCAAAAGCTGAGGGGCATGATCTGTGTTTTTACAATGTGCAGAAGATAGTACATGGTCCACCCACCAGAATAATTGCTCCTACCCAACAGTTGATGGAAATGAACTAAAGGTTGATAAGGCAGCTGCAATGGAAAGGTGCATGGGGACTTCACCGAGCTCCTCAACATAGAGTCCCACATCTCAGCTGATTCTCTGTAACAAATTGAGCTGTTGTGTGAGAAAGAATGCCTGTCTCTTCACCCTTCCACTGAAGAGGTGGTAAGGGTGATCAAATCATCCAAACAAGGTAAGACCCCTGGCCCAGATGGCATTCCAGCGGAGATTTGGAAGTGTGTTAGTGCAGACCCTGTACAAACTTACAGCCATCTTCAGTAGTATCTGGAATCAGGAAAAAGTTCCACAGAACCTCAAGGATGCCAACATAGTGAGCAACTGGAAGTAGAAAGAATCCAAAAATGTTCATCAGAATTGCTATCTTGCATGGAACCATAACCCAGCATTATTCAACATCTTCAGAAGGAATGAAGAGAAAAAGTGACATTATATGGCAAAAGTACCTTCTACTTTTCATTTAGTGGGCTCATTAGGATTGGTCTCTGTCACTCTTACATATACAATTAACAGTTTCATTATCAGAGATTCTGACAATATCGAAAGAGGCCATTTGGAATCCCATTTGAAAGTTACTCCTGAATCATCTTCCTCCACCCTTGCAGCCAGTCCATTCCATTCCAGCTCATTACAACTCACTGCGTAAACATCTCTTGCTTAAGTATGTGCTCTTACTTAGGAAGGACTTATACAAAGCAACAAAATAATGCACAAAAACTGTTCCTAGCTTTGGAGGACTTTAATGCTAAAATATTGCCCCATACAGGATGACAGAAGTGACCATGAGCAGGTATTGATCACCTTTGGGCATTATTTCTTACTCCTGCTCCTTTTGCAATGCAAGGGCCAATATTTTAGTTGAAATACCCTGAAAACTGTTGCATCCTTTGATTGCTTTGTTTATTTGTACTGTGCACTCCTGTTGAACTATGTCTGGAGCTTTCTTAAAACATCTTAGATGCAAGACAAAAAAATGCTCTGAATTTGAATCGCGGCTGCTTTTCAAGATATTTTCCGGTAGGGATTGTGCAGCTTATGTCTTTGTGGTACTGACTTCTGCTCTTTAGCCCTTGTCTTTGAATTGATAATTGACAGGAAGGAAGGATGGAAAGTGGAGGCCAGCAGTGCAAGTACACAGGAAGCTTCCAGTCCTCAATTTTTGCTGTGGAAAGACCTAGAATACCTTTGAAAAGATTTTGGTTCAAGCTGCAGTTTTCTTCAGAATGACTTAAGAGGGGAAGAAACAAGTAGCCTTCCTTAGATAGAAAAACAAATGTATTGGGGTATCTTCCGAATGTAATGGCTTCTTGCTAGTTGTTGGTCTTACCACACCCACTCACCCCCCTTCCCCCCCACCAACCCTTTGTCAAGAAAAGGATAATGTTTTGCAATTACGGCAGACTTTAAGCTGCCTAGTGGGTTTAAGAGTGTGATATCTACAACACAGGAAGAGGATGAAACCTAATTACTGTTACCCAGCAACAAGACTACAGATCCCAATGCTCCTTCCAGGATATTACGCGGGAGATCTGCTTTAGGATAGTTTTGGATGAACAGCATCTTCTGCTTCAGTCGAACCTGCAACTCGCTTTCACCACTAGGACAGGATTTAAAGTCTCTATAAAGATAACGGCAGCATTGAACATTCTTGCTTAAAGGGGATGTTTCTCATGTATATCAAGATGCTGTTCATTGTCGTATCCGTCAGGTGAATACTTTCTCTAATCAGAGTGCCACCAGCAGGAGCTGACAGTTTTAACAAACAAAACTTTTCCTCAGCCCATTTGGGTCTCAGAATGACTCTGTGCAAAGCAGCAATTTGCTGCTTCACCTAAAAAAGTTGTCCATGGCTGTCTTTTCTGCTAAGTATAGCTCGTGCCCTGGGCTGGACGGTGGGGTGTGGGTGTAGTGGGGGTATAAACTGGTTCTGTCTTGCAAATTCTTTTTTAAACACTTCCCACTGATCATCTGTCATTTCATTCATTAACAGATTTTCACATTTCACCGTGGACTACTTCTATGTCAGCATTACCTAAACCTAGAATCTTTGTAGCTGTTTCACATTTCTCCCATTCAGACATTACATTGTACTCAATCGTATTATGACCACTATTCGATAAATATTCACACACTCTTAAATAATCAAAAAAATAAAGTTGTCTTTCCGTAACTACCTTTCAACATGCACTGAACCTTGAAAATGAATGTTCACCTCTTCTGTGATGAACCACAGTCAGGGGAGTGAAAGGAGTTCATTTTCTCTGCTGGATACAGACCATGGACTGATGAGCAGGTAACCCATATGACCATGTAATTAGAAATCCTTGGCCACAGTGTTGCCTGAAAGAACTAAAGAGAAGCATTGGTCTGACCACCGCACAAAGCAACAGTGACCCAGGGTATCCACATTTTTTCCATTCGACTCTGCCTGCATCCTAATTGGCCCAACAGAACCTACATCTGCTGCCTGTAGCCATAGGTACTATTGTGGGCTTTCTAAAGCCTCAAAATGCAGGTGAGAGTTGGTAATTGATCCTTGAGGGCAAGGCCCGACAGCAGCTTTTCAGAATTATAGAGATGGGCCACTCTGTGTCTAGGAAGGATTTCTAGATCCTGCTGCGGCTGAGAATGGAGGGGGTGATAGGCATGGAACTTTGCACTGCTGATCAGTGAATCGGTTCTCTGGCTCCAGATTCCTTCCCCCCAGGCTATTTTCCAGGAGACGGGGTGGAGGTGGACCAGCAGGGCTATCTGCCTGCATGCACTGGGGACCCAATTCAGTTAATTAATGGCCACTTAAGCCATTTGTTGGATGCTGGCTGGGATTTTCCAGTCAGCCTTCAGGCCTCTGCAGGCCATGGGGGATGATTCAGCTGCCTGGAGGTGCCCCCCCTCCAATGTGGGGGGGGCCAGTGCTGCTGATGTACACACAACATCTGCCGACTCCAAGCACCCTACCTCTGCACTTTGGGGCAGGGTATCTGGCAGGCTGCCTGGGTGTCTGGGAATTCTGCAGTGTAGCACTTCCTCTTGCTGAGAAGGTCTTCAGGAATTTAGAGTCCATGGTGAATATCATGAGTGAATTGTATTCATCTTCTTGTGTTCATCTGAATGAATGAGTGTAAATTATTAGTAAATTGATAATTAATAACAGTTATTTGCGTCAACTGCTACAGTTTGGTCTAACCATACCTCTTCCTGTTCTCAGGTGCTGATGACGGTTTAGAGGTGTGTGTTAATAAATTTAAACAAATGGAAGCAGCTCGGCAAAACATATACCGCAGGAGAATTGTTCTATCACTAGCTCTGTATTAGGTGGACTAATTTGAAAATTTACTAATTTTATGTTAAAAATAATTCCCATGGTAACTGCAGCTTTAAGAGAAGATCACATTGTGTAAATCCCAACAGGTTATCACATCCTACATGTTCATTCTATGCAAGACATCCATAACATAATTTTTTTTTAATGAGATGTGTGAGGAACCATTAAGGATTTTGAGACATAATTATATTTTGCTATTTCAAGCATTTCAATTTCTTCACAATATATTATTTACCTTGTGCTGCAGGTACCAATGTTTGCTCTGTCATTGCATCTCTTATGGGGCCTGGACTGAGCAATGTTTTGCTTCTAATAGTTGTTTGTCGAAAGGTTTATTACTAGTTTTTTATTTTGCCAATGAGCAGACTGCAAAATATGGAAAATGCATGAAGAAAGTGTCAAACTTAGAAATAATTTACGAAATAAACCTTGCACTTTGAATTCTGATGGTCCCCTCCTCATTGTAAGTAAGAAAAAAAAGACTTGTATTTATATAGCATCTTTTATGACCACTGGACATATCAGAGTATTTACAGTAATGAAGTACTTTTGAAGGGTTGTGCTGTTGGAAAGGCAGCAGCCAATTTGTACACGGCAAGCTCCAATAAATTGTAATGTGATAATGATAAGACAATCTGTTTTTGTGATTTTGATTGAGGAATAAATATTGGCCATGATGCTAGGGATAGCACTCCTGCTTTTTTTTTAAAATAGTGCCATGAGATCTATCAAGATCCTGAGAAGTCAGACGGGGCCTGGGTTTAGCATCACAGCACCTCCAACAGTGCAGCACACCCTCAGCACTGATGTGTCAGCATTGATTTTTGCACTCACTGTCAACACTAAAGTAGATAACAATTCTGCATTAATTTGTTCATTATCCTTTCTTAGGATTAAAATTGATGGTAATACCATTCATCTGATCTTGTCTCATTTTAAAATTGTTCTTGGACACCATGCTTGAAGCTGTGTTCCATCTCCCCTCCCCTAGAGACTGTTACTCCTCCTGCTGAGTATTCTACAGGAATTATAGGGCGAGGCTTGCACACATTGAGCAGGATTTTTAATTTGGCGGGCGCGCATGATTGGCGGGCCTGGGAGAGGCCTGGGAATGGGCCGCCAACTGTGTTTGGTCCCCAACCACGATTTCACGTTGGCTGGCCAATTAACAGCCAGCCAGCATGAAGCGCATGCTGATATGATCAGCGCTGCCTAGGTTGGGAGTGGGAGAAAGGTGAGCGCTGAAGTCAGCATGGGCACGGGGCATCGCTCACGGAAAGCTCCCTGAAGGCAGAGAGCTGCCTCAGGGAGCTGAAGACTTCAAAATGATCAAATAAAGATTCTGAAATCCGGAAAAATATTTCCACGCAACACAAGCAGTCACCTGAGCATAGACATGATAAACATCCTGTGCATAGATTTTTTTAAATTTAATAACGGAAACCTCATCCCACCCTTGGATGAGGTTTTCTGAAAAATGCAAAGGCTGTCTGGCCGATTCGCCTGCCTGCCAACCGTAATGTTGGACGGGCAGCGAGAAATCCCAGTTAATTCCGTCGTTAATGGAATTAATAGCCCTCCTAATTGTTGGTGGGTGTGCTTCCGAGTTTAGTGTGTTCCCGCCAACGAAAATATTGTGCGAGTGCGCGATGATGTCAGGACACTCACCCGACATCGTCATGCGCTATTTTACGTTCGAGTGGTTTGGGCACATGCCCACCCGTTCAGCGAAAAATTCTGGCCTTGAAGTCTGAATGTCAGTGAAACAGATGCTAGCTCTAAACCACAAATTAGATTGATATAGTTGATTCTACAAAAAAAGTAAGTTGATGGCATATATGTGGATATCCTGCTGCTCAACCCCAGAGCCCGGCCCCATCCTAAGTCTCAGCTCCAACCTGCCCCACCCGAAAATTTTAACATAATTTTTACTTTCAAGTGTACTCAATGCTCTCAATTATAATTTGATATCAAAAACTCTAATTTGGAATGAATTTGACATCAAATTTGATAGTGCACTCAAAGCTATCCAGTGCACTCAAACCTATATCCAGTGTACCCAAACCTATATCCAGTGCTCTCAAACCTATATCCAGTGCTCTCAAACCTATATCCAGTGTATTCAAACCTATATCCAGTGTACTGAAACCTATATCCAGTGCTCTCAAACCTATATCCAGTGTACTCAAACCTATATCCAGTGCTCTCAAACCTATATCCAGTGTACTGAAACCTATATCCAGTGCTCTCAAACCCAAATCCAGTGTACTCAAACCTATTTCCAGTGCACTCAAAGCTATCAAGTGCGCGCAGCATGGAAAAATGCAAGGAAATTAATTACTTAAAAAACCTGTATTTATTCAGTTTTTCATTTTGTCCAAAAAAGCCATCCTGCTATAAAGTACATGCTTGAGAGCACCACCCGATCCCCAGCAGTTCTTAATTCATTGTAATCTCAGAGTCTATACTTCCCAGCCACACATCCCTCATGTCTCAGGGTCTAAACTCCCCCCAATCACAGGGTCTAAACTCTCCCACCCCCTCCCCCCTCCCCCGCCTCCAATATCTAAACTCTCCCCTTTCTCTCTCTCCCCCTTCAGTATTGACTCTCTCCCTCCAGCCCCCAAACTCTCCCCCCTCTTTCCAGCCTCCAAACTCTCCCACCTCCTTCCAGCCTTCAAACTTGCCCACCTCCCACCAGCCTCCAAACTCTCCTCCCCTCCCACCAGCCCCCAAACTCTCCCCCCCTCCCTCGAGTCTCCAAACTCTCCCCCTTTTCCCACCTATGTCCAAACTCTTCCCCAGCCCATCCCAACAGCCCACAGGCCTTGGGCCTCACCGACCTCTCTCAATGACACCACCACCCCCACCACTCTCGAATTCCCCCAATACTTACCTCGTTGCCGCAGTCCTTGTTTCTCCCCACACCGACATCAAACCTGCACTAGGGAGGGGGAAAGAGGGAAGGGGGAAAGAGCGGAGGGGGAATGAGGAGAGGGGGAAGGGGGAGGAGAATGGAGGAGGAGAAATGAGGGAAGGGGAAAGGGGGAGGGGGATGAAGGGAGAAGAAAGGTGGGAGGGGGAAATGAGGGGAGGGGAAAGAGGGGATGGGGAGAGGGGAGGGGAAAGAGAAGAGGGGGAAAGAGTGGAGGGGGAAGATGGGAGGGGGAAGGAGGGGAGGGGATTGATGGAAGAGGGGGAAAGGGGAATTGGGAAGGGGGGAAAGAGCAGAGGGGGAAAGAATGGAGGGAGGAAAGGGGAGGGGGAATGACAGAAGGGGGAAAAGAGTAGAGGGAGGGAGGGAGGGGTAAAGAAGGGAGGGGAAGCAGTGGAGGGAGGAAGAGGAAAGAGTGAAAGAGGGGAAGGGGAAAGAGGGTAGTGGTAAAGAGGGGAGGGGAATGGGGGATGGGGAAAGAGAGGAGGGGGAAAAGGGGAAGAGTGGAGGGGAGGGGGAAGGACTGAAGGGGGTAAGAGCAAAGGGGGAAAGGAGGAGGGGGTAAGAGCAGAGGAGAAAAGAGCTGTGCTGTGGAAAGAGTGGAGGGCGTAATGAGGGGAGGAGGAAAGAGAGCAGGCAGAGGGAGAGGAGGGGGAAGCGGGGAGAGGGAAAGAGTGGAGGGGAAGAGGGGAGGGGGAAAGGAGGTGAGGGGGAAAGGGGAGGGGAAGAGGGGAGCGTGTGGGGAAGAGGGGAGGGACAAGGAGGGGAGGAGTGGGAAAACAAGGGGAGCAAGTAGGGGAAAAGAAGGGAGGGGAGAAGGGGGAAGGAAATAAGAGTGGAGTTGGGGGAATAAGGGGCGTAGTCAGAAGGCGGGTGAGAGGGAGGAGGGAGAGAGGTTGGGTGGGGGTGTTGGGGGGGTTGTGACCCTACACACTGCACACGTAATCAGCTGGGATTAGGAAAATTTGGGCTGTATATATAGTCACATTTTGTTGTGATCACTGCCGGACGGCACTTGATGTCAATGATGTCAGTAGATAACCATCATTTGATGTCGCAAGTATGGCTCTGAGTGAAAATGATAACTAAATGGTCAGTTCTGAGTGAAAATGAAATAGAATGATAGTCAGACGATTGCTTCTGAGTGCGTGATATCAACTGATGACAAAATGACTGAGTGTAGTTGATGTCAAATGAACGCTGTTGAAAGCAAATGATGTCAAAATCTTTGAAAAATTTCGGATAGGGGATTTCCTTCAGACACACGCCTACCTTTTCCATAACTTGTGAATTTTCTGTGTTCACCTTCAAGCAATGCCATAGAAGATTCATGAATAAATAAGCAGCCTCTTAACTTTTATCAGATAACTCTGCTTCCATTTCTGAGGACGGAATTTTCCGTGCCCTTTGGCATCAGGCGTAATGGCAGGCATGAGCGGACAATATGTTGGGAAGGCCAAAAAATGGCTTCACGCCGTTGTGAAACCAGGTTGTGATTGTCCGCTCTGCCCACCACCGGATTTCGGGAAATTTATGTTAATACATCTGCACCTCATCATAGGCCCTGCTCATTGGAATCAGCCCCTCAGCAGGATCACCTGGGCACATTGGCGTGACTGCGCTCCAACATGTTTCATAACTGAATATAAACAATGTGCATCTGCACTTCGCTCAGGACTTTGAGGTTTGTTTGCCTATCTTGCTTCGGTCAGCACTCACAGTCATCAGTGCCAGGCTTCGCAGACAACATCACATCACTTTTAGGGGGGCTCACGGGCAGGTTACTACTTACAAGGCCAGCTGTAAGGTGGGGGTGCCGTTTCAATAGCTGCAGGGTTAGGGCTTGCTTGGGGAAGGTGGGGAAGTGGCTTCAGGCAAGGGAAGAGGCTGCAGGGCGAGGGCTGTACTGGGGAAGGGGGGTATTCCAGGGTGTGTGTGGGTACATATGTTGATCTGTGCAAGTGGTCTCAAGATGGTGAGGGCTGAGGAGGCAGTCTCCAGAGGAGATGAGGCCAGATGGAGATGTGAGGGTGTGTGTGAGAGAGTGAGTGGTGATGTCCCTTGAGCTGGCAGTGAGTGAGATGCCAGGGCTTGTGAATATGTGAGTTTAGAGTAATGAGATGGTTGCCATACCCTTCCGGCACAAATGAGATCATTCATCCTCTTTCTGCACTGGGTGGCGAACCTCTTCTGTGCAGTGTTGGCACTCACCACCTCTGCCACTGCCTCCCAAGCTGGAACGGTGACACTGAAGGGCCTCCTGCAACCAGAGCAGGGGCAGAGAACATTGTGGCAGGCTCCAATGGTGTCCAGAAGGCACACCAGGGATGCATCATTGAATCGGAGGGCTGCAGTCTTCTTGCCTTTTAGGGCCATGTCTTCTGTGTTGCAGTCCTGGGCTGAAAGCACTGAGAGGTGTGCACGTAGCTGCATGTTAAATATGGCACCTGGCATGAGGAAGCTGCAAAGTGCTGGTGTGGCCGGTGAATCGGAGGCCACCCGCCAGTGTTTCCCAGGAACACATGATTAATGAGGCAGAATTGGGATGATATGGTGCGAAAACCCACCATTGCAGCCAGCGGATAAAACATCCTTTTCCCTGCCCGCTACCTCACTTAGTGTAGTCCTGGGATGAGTCCTCCATGAGTCTTACTATGTATTATGTCCGACTTTTTTTGGTGCAAATTAACTCTGAATAAAAGAATAGGTTAATATTTGGGCTCCTGAATATCACATCCTCACTTGTGTTGGGAACATTTCTCCACTCAAAATTTATTTTACAACAGGACAAAAACCCCCCCAGCAAAACACAGAACAATATTATTATTCTTTCATGGGATGTGCGTATTGCTCGCAATGCATGTTGTAGGGCATTGGATAGGGGTTGATAGGTCTTAATGAAGTCTTCGTAGTCTTAAGTAGTAATTATGTATTTATTAACTACAAGAACCATGTCATATATGCAGTAAAGGGTTCAAGTTAGGAGCTGTCTCCATACTTGCTTGTGCACATGGTTCTGTCCAGCACTAGATTGACTCCTTGGTGCGTGATGTGTGTTCTCTTACATCATTGGGTGGGCGGTACTGTACTCAGTCCCATATTAACCCTGTATGTGCCAGACTTATGTGTTTATACCATAGTGCAGGTACATCCACAATGCTGTAAGGAAGGGAGTTCCAGGTTTTTGATCCTGTAACAGTGAATTAATGCTGATATAATTCCAAGTCAGGATGGTGTGTGGCTTGGAGAGGAACTAGCAGGTGGTGGTGTTCCCATGCATCTGCCACCTTTGACCTTGTAAGTAGTAGAGGTTGTGAGTTTGGAAGTGCTGTCAAAGGAGCCTTAGTGAGTTGCTGCAGTACATCTTGTATATAGCATACACTGTTGATACTGTGCATCTGTGGTGGAAGGAGTGAATGTTTATGTTGGTGGATGGGTTGCTGATCAAGCGGGCTGTTTTGTCCTGGATGTTGTCGAGCTTCTTGAGTGTTGTTGGAGCTACACTCATCCATGCAAGGGAAGAGTATGCCATCACACTCCTGACTTGTGCCTTGCAAATGGCGAATCGGTTTTGAGGAGTCAGGAGGTGAAATACTTATCTCAGAATTCCCAGCCTTTGACCTGCACTTGTAGCCACAGTATTTATATGGCTGTTCCAGTTCAGCTTCTGATTAATGGTAACCCCCAGGATGTTGACAGTGGGATGATTCAGTGGTGACAGCACATTGAATATCAGGGGGAAATGGCTAGATCCCCTCTTGTTTGGAGATGGTCTTGCCTGGCACCTATATGGCGTGAAGGAGAACAAAGTTGGTTTAGATGATTTCAGGAGCTTCTGAATCAGTCTAATATCTCAGGTAGGTCTTGTGAGCTATGATGGTGAGCGGGAAGGAGGAAGCTCACAGTGTTGCTGTGGAGCCAGGAAGAGCACTTCTGTCTCATGCATTTACAATGCTTCTGGAAGTTTTCCTTCTGTTTTCAGCTTGAGCATCTGATTAGCAGCATTCAGTTGAACCCTGGTACTAAAAATCTGTTGGCCTCTGAAGGCGGTTCCCATTAGGAGTTAAAATTTTCCAAACAATATTACTGCTGTGTATTTCTAACAACCCTGATAATATTATTTGTCGACAAGAACCTGTCAAGTTCCTTCTTGAGATGTATTAAGTTTTCTTATTTTCCCTGTCTTGTGGGTAATGTGTTCCACATACTTAACACACTTTTAGAAAAAAGTTTCCCCTTCATTTTTTATTTCCTTTTTGCTGTTAATTTGCAATACGATCCCTCATGCTTACTTTCTGTAAATGCCAGAAAAGCTTATTTGGATCTAAACCTTTCATAATTTTGAATGTTTCTATTGTATCTTCTATCAGTGTTCTCCTTTCAAGAGAAAAAAATACACATTTTCTTGGGCACAGTATCAAAAGATAACCTGATTCTCAAAGCAAGAATAAGCATTGTCAAAGCTATGGAGATTGTCATGAGAGTGATCTAAGCTACAAGAGCCAAAATAACTTTGGAAAGGGGGGTTAGAAATGATACAACAAGCCATTTTATGGCTGAGCCTAGTAGGGCTGTCTTGCAGAAGGTCCAGTAATGTTCACATTGGATGTTCACTGTCAGTTTAGTCCACAGTCATGAAACACTGTAATAATGTAGGTTGCCATAGATCTCTAGGTTCAGCGGCTGCATGAGCTGCCACTCTGCCCATTAAGTTTCAAGTCCTCCAATTTTGATAAAAACAAAAAGCTAAAAGCTACTGCGGATGTTGGAAATCCAAAACAAAAACAGAATTACCTGGAAAAATTCAGCAGGTCTGGCAGCATCGGTGGAGAAGAAATCAATTAACGTTTCGAGTCTTCATGACCCTTCGGCAGAACTGAGTATAGTTAGGAGAAAGGTGAAATATAAGCTGGAGAATTTTGATTACAATTTTGATTACACTTTTTCTTGCTTACATATAGTCTTGTGTTACTAAATGATCCCTGTTGCAACTTATTGACTACCACTGTGACGGTGCCTTCACTGTCAGAATGTTGCAGGGCGATAATGCAGGGTGTTGTGAAGTGCTTGATTACGTTTACACAGTTGGCTGTCTCACTGTCTCCTATTTTGTACCTAAAAGCTTAGTAGGCCAGATTGTAAAATACAAACAGTAAAATACCACTTGAGATAAAGCTTTACATGATAAGACATTGTATTCTATTAAGCTCAAAGTGCTGCATTGTACATCTATGCAAGTGTCAGTGAATGCATGAGTGAGTGGATAAGGAGAGGAATCATGAAAAGTAAGGGATGAGTTAAGGGATGATGCAAGTCTTGAGCTGATGAAGTGATCTTTATGCTGCCTCTCCCAAACTCCATTTATTGCCTCTAAACCCAGAATCGCAAGATTGCCTCCTCATAAGGAATCAGTGGCAATTTACCCCGGACTCCACCTCATCTCCACACCACTGGCCCATCAATACTTATTTTTTGGTGCTGGATATATGCAGACTTTCTTGCAAAAAATTTGAACAGGGCATATGCTGAAGTAAGGAGTATGAGTGAAGGAGTGTTTTCTTTATTCATTCATGGAATGTGGGTGTCACATTTATTGCCCATCCCTAATTGCCCTGTTTAGAGGGTATTTGAGAGTCAACCACATTGCTGTGGAGCCACATGTAGGCCAGACCAGGTAAGGATGGCAGGTTTTCTTCCCTAAAGGACATTGGTGAACCAGATGGGTTTTTATGACAATCAGCAATGGTTTCATGGTCATCTTCAGACTTTTAATTCCAGATTTTTGTTGAATTCAAATTCCACCATCTGCCATGGTGAGATTCAAACCTAGGTCCCACAGAGCATTGCCCTGGGTCTCTGGATTACCAGTCCAGTGACAATACCACTATGACACCACTTCCCCTCAACCCCAAGTTGTCCCAATTCCCAGCAGCAGCAACATTATGTAAATGTATCGGCATCCAATATGTAAGCACTTTGTGTAAACTGTGTGCTTGGTGTTTGCTCTTTGTCACTTTTCATTTCAATGGGGAAGCATTGGACTGTACCTGGTAAAACATGGCACACATATCAAGCTGATGATCATAGAAATATTAAACAAATGAATGACGTCTTGCTTGCATAAGCAACCAGTTGCATCTCTTTCTTCATGGGAAACCCATAGTAGCAGCATGAGAGAGCTCTTCAATTTTCTGAATTGCAGGATTGCAAAAGGTCCTTGATTATAGACTGTACCAGAGTAGCTTCACATGCGCCAATGCACAATACCTCTACTTACATGAACTGAAATATCCAGAGTGCCACCTGACAAATGTGCCATAAAGAAAAATCACACAGTGGCTTCTGGGAAATCGAGCCAACATCTGGAACCATGACTCGTGACACCACTGCAACATCCCAGGACACCAGTTTTCAATTGGATATAGTGAGATATTGACATCCATCCAAATAATCATCAAACACATCAGTTGAACACCGAAACAATGTTTTGTATGCCCGATCCAATTTAGGGATGTTCTGCAGTGCATTGTGGCTAAGGTTTCAAGGAGGATGGCAGCTTGTGGCTTAAGGCACATTGTCCTGAAAAGAGGCATTGTCACAGAGGCCCTGCAGGAGCAAGGCCCTTGGGTTCAACAAAAGGATCACAAGGAGGAACAGGAGGATGCTGAAGAGGCTCTAGAGCAAAATCTGATGCTTGCTGTAAATAATTCCTTGTTGTGAAAGCCACTAAGGCCTCAAGCAGAAGACATTTTAACTTAGAAATTGCATAGTGCTTTAGCAATCCTGTCAAGATCTTCCTTTGTCATCTACAAATATGTCTTTTTGTCTACAGTACCTTGGATTATTTGGCAACTTGCTAATGTCCCATTTTTGCCTTGCTTCCTACATTGCAAGAATGACTACATTTCAAATGTGCTTCATTGACTGTAAAGCATTTTGGGACAGTCTGAGGTCATGAAAGGCGCTTTATAAATGCAAGTTCAAAATTAAGTAAAACCTCAGTAGCCCATTTTACATCACTCTAGATACATATTTAGTAAATGGTGCAGTAAGTTCTAAACACTAAATTATCAGCTCATTACCAATCCATCTCCGATGGGTGGGTGACCTGAAAATTCAGCCCATTGCCTCTGGAGCTGCGATTCCAGTACTGCACAGCACTGCATTGCTTTGTTGGCTCAAGTATGTAAAATGTTGAATGTGGAACACAGGGAGAAAGAGAGATGCAAGTTCAGAAGAGCAATGACTACAGTGGACTGAGAACAGAGTGTAAATGGAAAAGGGATCAGGGCCATAATAGAATCTGACATTCTTTTTGAGGGAAAAACAGTAATCATCATTTTTAGAAAGCGTGGGAGCCGCACAAGTGCTGACTTAAGCTGCTGGAGATAAAGGAGATGGCATTTAAATAGGAGCTTTTCATTCCTGAGAAAGATATGGCAATAAAAATTGTGACACTATTTACAAAGAAGAGATCATTTTGGTAGAAACACAGCAGGCCAAGTTCAGTGATTTAGGGGTTGAATCCAAAGTGACTGGAAATTTATTTGGGTGGTGGGGGAGGGGAGATATTGGTAATAAAACTCATCAGGCAACAAATGAAAAACAACTGTTGCCCTTAAAGTTGAATTTAAAATCATACTTGCCACATATTTTAAAGCCAGATACAAAAATTCTTGCCAAAGGTTATGAACTGTAAGTGCAAACGTTTTTTAATCGACCAGTGAATTGTTTGATTTGCTGCTCAATTGTTTAAATGTTCTACAATGACTTATTGACGTGTGATTCAGTCACAATAACCATGAAAACAGATACAATTAAAAGACAAAAGGCAGTTTCTCCATAGTAATTATTCCCTGCTGTACATTCTCACTGTTTCTCTTGGAAGCAAGAATACAGTATAGGCAACAGTAAATAGTGGAGGAGGTAACATTCTTGCAGCTTAATTATGTAATAACCATTTCGTTATAGTTAGTTTGAAGGTGCCAGATTGAGTGTGCCACAATCTTTTAATTATGTTTTTACTGAACCTACCACTATTGAGACGGTGCTAAACAAAAACTGCAGCAGCCCCAATTTGCTGCTGACATGTTTGTTTTGAGTACACACAATGCTTTATGAACAAACAGGATCTCGTGGCCTCTGCAACAGTATCTTGCCTTGCAAAGATTGAACTGTTCAATGACAGTCCTATGGGAAAGATTTGCTCCCATCTTGGATCCTGAGAGGTTCACTTTTGTCCTCCTTTACAACCACAGTCACTGTCATGGCTAATGTAATTTTATAGAAGCTGAGTAAAAATCTTTTTTGCCAAGTGAATTTGTAACTATTTATTTTGTAACAATGTTAAAGCTGGTATATAAATGGAAGTTACAGCTATCCGATGCAGCTATTTTTATATAAAAAAACAGCAATTTGATCAGTATCCATAACCGTTGGTCAAAGTTTCAGAAGAATCTCTTCAGAACATTGATTAGTTTAGAACGAAATAGCGTTACACTACTTAAATTGTTCATGGTTTGGGTAATGGGTGATCCAATAATCACATATGCCTTTGGTTGGGTGGAGGGGGGGAATGGGTGCAGTGTGGGTTGGGGGGAGCATGGTGGGTAGGATTTTATTCCACCCTGCCTGGTGGAAATGTGGTGAACACATAATTAAAGTAACTATTTGAAGGCCTAACCAACCCATCCCAGTTCAATTCCTACCTGTTTCTATCTTAACTGGGCCCTTTTGGTAGCTGGCAGAGCTGGCATTTACCTGATTCATGCAGCTGCCTCATTAACACATACAATTAAGGGGTCCTATGTCATTAGGACCTCACTGGCATTTTAATGGCCTATTGAGTGGTGTCCTCCCCGCATGGTTACTCCTAAGAAGAATAAGCAGGGTTAGTCATAAACTTTTGTTAGTGGAGCCAGGAGGAACAGAATTGCTTCTTAATGCTCCACTATTCTGAGCTCCCCACCTCACCCCACCTGCCCCCGCCAACCTGACTTGGGGAAGGTGGTGGGCATAATGGTATTGTCACTGGACTAGTGTTCCAGAGGCCCAGGATAATTCTCTTGGGACCCATGGCAGATGGTGGAATTTGAATTCAATAAAAATCTTGAATTAAAAGCCTGATGATGACCATGAGACCATTGCCGACTGTCTTAAAAACCCACCTGGTTCACTAATATCCTTTAAGGAAGGAAATCTGCTGTCCTTACCTGGCCTGGCCTACATGTGACTCCAGACCCACAGCAATGTGGTTGACTCTTAAATGCCCTCTGAACAAGGGCAATTAGGGATGGGCCTAGCCAGCGATGCCCACACCCCATGAGTGAATTTTTAAAAAAACCATAACACAGCTTTACCTCCTCACTTAATCCCCTCTCCTCACCTTGCAGCTTACCCAAGGACCACCAAGCTATCTCCAGGCCCTATCATCTTGACTTGACCGACACTGACCATCTGCCATTTTCTCCCATTTTGAGCAGGAAGCTGGTTATCAGGATGCAAATGAGATTCAGGAGCAGCACTGGCCTCAAACTGAGGATGCTGGGTAGCTGAGTAGGTTTGAGGCTTACACCCCCACCCCGCCCCACAAAATCCACTCCCAGTTAATATTCCCTGCTTTTCATCTTTTTGAAGATATCTGAGTGAGATCAGTTCCAGGAAAGACGGTCATATTAGTTGTACTCAAAGCAATTTTAAAAGATACCACTTTTCAATTTAGGATCACTTAGGGCAGGGTCGTTCCAGATTTGCACAAAGTGCGGTAGCGGGCAGGAAAACAGTCATTTTACCCACTGGCTGCAATGGCAGGTTTTCATGCCACATCATCCCATTCCTGCTTCATTAATTATACAGCCACAGGAAACACTCTGTCTCACTGGCGGGCAGCCTCCGATTTGCCTGCCACACGTTACCTCGCTGCTTCCTCATGCCAGGCACCATATTTAAACTGCAGCAGCACGCACACTTCTCAATTCTTGCAGCCCAGGACTGCTCTGGTGAAGACATGGCCCCAAAAGCCAAGAAGAGTGCAGCCCTCCAATTCAGTGACACATCCATGGGCTGCTTTCTGGACATCTTGGTGGCCCTCCGTGATGTCCTCTACCCTCGCTCTGGCTGCAAGAGACCCATCAGTCTGACCACTTCGGTTTGGTAGGTGCTGGGGGTGGTGATCAGTGCCAATGCTGCACAGAGGAGGTTGGCCATCAAATGCAGATAGAGGATGAATGATCTCATCCATGCTGCCAGGGTAAGGCAACCATCTCATCACTCTAAGCTTATCCACTCAAGCCCATCACACATTCACTGGCATCTCACTGACTGCCAGCTCAAGAGACATCACTATTCACTCTCTCACACACACCCTCACATCTCCATCTGGCCTCATCTCCTCTGGAGATTGCCTCCTCAGCTCTCACCATATTGAGGCCACTTGCACAGATTAACATGTGCCCCCACACATACCCTGGGATGCTCCGGTTCCCCAGTACAGCCCTCGCCCTGCAGCCTCTCACCTTGACTGAGGCCACTTCTCCACCTTTCTCAAGCAAATTCTATCCCTGCAGCCATTGAAATGCCACCCCACCGTACAACTGGTCTGGTAGGTAGACACCTGCCCATGAGCCCTTCTAAAAGTGATGCGGTGCCGTCTGGCAAGCCTGGTGTTGATGACTGTGAGTGTTGCCCGAAGCAAGGTAGGCAAACAAGCCTCGAAGTCCTGAGCGAAGTGCAGCTCACCAGGTCCATGTTGTTTATGTACAGTTGTGAAACATGTCAGCGTGCAATCACACCTGCCCGAATGATCCAGCATGGGGGGTTTACTCCGGCAAGCTTGCCTCATAGTGAGATGCAGATGTATTAAAATGACGCTCCCGATGTGCGGAGGCCACTGACTGACGAAGTGGACGATCGCAACCAGGCTTCACGACGGCATGAAACTGATTTTTGGTTTTCCTGCCATATTGTCCATTGATACCCGGCATGATGCTCGACATGTACGGGGATGGAAAATTGTGCCCTTAGTCTCACAAAATAGATGTGAGACTCAGGACATGTCACGCCAGAATTAGGAGTGTGAAGAATTGTCTACTGGGTATCAAAACCAAATCATTTCAAAGTACGTCAATAATGTAGGACCAGAGTAAGCAGATCGAAATTAATGAAAAGTAAATTTAGAACAGGAAAATGTCTTTACTCAGTAAGTGCTAAATATGTGGAATAATCTGTCAGGCAAGGTAATAAAGGCAAAAACATGATTATTATTTACTATACAATTAATTGTTAAGATGGAAGTAGAGACAAGATTCAATGGTCTTTTTTTATTCTTGACTTTTAAGTTATTTTTACAGTATCTTTCAGTATGTCAATAATTAAGATTAGATCCCAGTATATACTAAAATCAGCAATCAAAAAGACTGCATTTCTATAGCCCCTTTCACGACCTGAGAATGTCCCAAGTGCTTTACAGCCAATGAAGTACTTTTGAAGTGTAGTCACTTCTATAATGTAGGAAAAGGTAAACAAGTGAAAGATTGAAAACGAACATTGATATAATTTAACACATGAACTCATTGATTATGGGAGGTATGAAAATACCCACCTTGCTTAACAGTCTGTGATGGAAATGATTTCTAAATTTTTAAATGGTGCAGAAAATAAAGAGCACAGTCTAAATACGGGACTAGAAATGGAGTAGAAACCATAGCTTGTAGAAATATAGCCATACAAAGCTCAATAGAAAAAAATATAAGTGCATTTGACATTGTGTAACAGCTTTCATAACTTTGGTGTAATTAGATGTTTTTAATCTGCCTTCAAAGTGGATGAGCTTATAAAAAGTGATCTTTCCAGTGCAAAAAGTCTTCAAAGAATTGTGACCAATTTTTCAGGGTACTATGGGTTCTTTATTTTTCAACCTTGCCTTTAAATGGTAGCAGATCATAAACCACTTTTGCAATAATATTTTGATGGTAATGCAAGAATTACATTTTCAGGGCCCAATAACCTTTACTTGATGCAAATATTCTTACGTCCTTAACATTTTTGGCTGCCACTATAATTTTCTCTGCTGCTTCAGTCAGGCATCTGCTTTGTAACTTTCCCCTGGCTCTGCCATTCTCCACCAGCTCCTGCACTGTTATTTCTCTCAGGTTACTGTTCTGCCAATCTGCTCTTTCATATGTGGACAAAAAAAGAAAACTCCCAACATTATAACTCTGTCCTTACTTAAAAATCATTTTACTGGAAGAATAGATACTGATTTTTGTTCTAAAGATAAATATTTTTTCAATTGCGTTCGATAATGGTGTTAGTGAGCAGCAGTGGCATTACGTGAAAAATGGTAAAGGACTGCAAAAAAAGCATAATACTGCAGATGCTGGAAATCCGAAATAAAAACAAAAACTCAGCAGATTTGGCAGCATCTGTGGAGAGAGAAACAGAGGGGAGAATTTTCTACCCGTTGGGGGGGTGTTGGATGGAAGCGGGCACGCAGCCGATCGCCGCCCATGATCGGCTGCATGCCGCCAATTTACGTGGGTGGGCCAATTAAGGCCTACACAGCGTGACGCACACCCGGAAGCACTGTGCACTCCCTTTGCAGGCCAGTGGGAGTAGGCTGAGTTGGGGCCTGTGATCTTTCACGTGCATGCAAGCAAAAGAGCGCAGAAATCTCCCTGAGGCAAAGAGCTACACCAGGGAGATTAGTTTGATTTTTTAAAATTTTAGTGAAGACAGAGAAAAATTGTTCAGACATGTCCCCTCACGTGACAGTGTCACATGAGCTGGGATATGTCAATGAATTTTATTGACAAATTTTATTAAACTTTAAAAACCTTCATGAAACCTCATCCCGCCGGTGGATGAGGTTTCATGATAAATGCGAAGGCCGCCTGGACTCTTCGCCTGCCCGCCAGCATTAAGGTTGGAAGGGCAGCCCAGTTAAGCATTTTAATTGATATTTAAATGGCCTTAATAGGCCTTTGACAGTTCGGCGGGTGTGCAGCCGACTCCGGTGCGCACCCGCCGAACTGAATACCTGAATGATGAGCAGCGACGTCGGGACGCACGCCCGACATCACCACGTGTCATTTTATGCGTCAGCGAGCGGGGCCCACCCCCGCACGCCGACCCGAAGATTCTGCCCAGATTTGATGTTTCAGGTCAATGGCCTTTCATCGGAAAGGTACTACAGTTGGCAGTAAGAACCGAGTAAACTTACTCCACACAGAAGTGCATTCACTTGATTTTGCACAGCATAAGTGCATTCTGGATCATAGATTCTTTCCATTGCCTGCATTGAATTCAATTTGTCGTGCATCATTATGGATCGGGCAAAATGTCAGTATTAATGGCCAACTGAGGTGCTGTCAGCTGAACAGATCTCAGCTGTTTCCCCAAATTTTGTTTCATTTTCTAAACCCACCTCTGCTTCCGTGGCAAATTCCAGTCCAGAATTAGTGGGCAGAATCTTGTGGAGGCAAAGGGGTCTCAGCCGCCAGCTAGAGAGCTGGCGAGACCCCCGCGTTGCTTCCTTTTGGGAAGGCCCCCACACTTTGTGCCTCTCAAGCAATTGACAGGCCAGTGGTGGGCCATCCACTGGGATCATGGACGCTGGAGGCAGAAGTAATGTCCACCGAGGGCTGCAGGCCAATCAGAAGCTGGCAGCTCTTCTGTACTCAGCAGCGCCATGGTGAGGGGGGTGGCTGCTGCCAGTACTACAACCATCAGAAGTCTCGGCTCGAGGAGGAGCCCAGGCGAAAGTGAGTGGCGGTGGGAAGGGGGGTCATGGAGTGGGGGCCGCAGGAGGGGGTGTTGGCAGCAAGGGCAGCAGGGTGGCTCTCAGCAGGACCCTCCCGCCTTCTTGATGCCTGGTCGCTTGATCAGGCAATGAGTGCCTTTGAATGAGGGACCCGCTTGGGAGCCCACAAACAAACATGCCAGGGTTTGCTTGTTGTGCTTCCCACATGCTGGGCCCCCTGCCTGCTGCTGGGTCAATACCAGCCGCACTTAAGGGCCTTAGTTGCTGGCGGGATGGGAAGGCCATTCACGGACCTTCCTGCATGAGCATAATTGGGGAGAAGGCAGGGAAGTGGCAGGGTCCCCACCTGCCACCCTCTCACCTGATTAAATGCACCTCTGCACCAAGCTCGCCATGGGGGAGGGCACAAGATTCCGCCAACCTTTCAGATTTGTGACCTTTCAACAGAACGGGTCAGAGCTTTTCCATTTATATAGTGCCATTAATGTAAAACAAAGCTTCCCTCGGAACTTAATTCAGTGGAAATAGGAGAGATCTAAAACATTTTACACTGTTGCACAAAGATATAATCAAGATATGCTGCGCTGTGTGCATTCGTGAAGGCACTTGTACTTGGCTCCAATGTGTTATGGATTTCATTTCTCTTTCAATGAGCCACTTGCAATGTCACAATTGACAAAATTCTCATGCACAGATTAACTGGTTAAAGTTATGAACACCAAGGGAAATCATAGCTGATAACCAGCATTCCACCATCCTGTGATGCCATATGTTGGTTCACCCTCAGTTATTGCTACTGACCACTGCTGTTACTGATTTCATTTAATTGAATTTGATTCTGAGATATTACCAAAGATGGTTTCGCCCTACCAAAAGCCTCGTTTCGCCACAAATGACATCACTGTAGTGGGAATTTTCTGTTAAATTGGTGAGGGCAAAAGAACGGAATTCTATCAGATCACTTTTTTTTAACATAATTTATTCATCTTTTAAACTGTAATTACAAGCGATTTTAGATTTACATATGGTCATGTTCAGATTCATGTTAATAACTAGAATGTATTCGTCTGTGCAAACAGACTTATATTAGTCTTTCTTTGAATACTCCAACTGAAATTGCAGTTGATGTCGGAGACACAAAGAATAAATCTCAGTTCTTTTACAGTTGCATTTCTGGGGATTTAGATGTAATCACCAGGAAACAGAATCTGGCACACTGAAACTTTTCATACTCCCACAATGTTTAAGAAGATAATTCCTATCTTATCTAGGGTTTCAAACTGTAATCCTCTTTCTTTATTTTTTTCATTCTTTACAGCTTTATTGCTAGATTCATTCCCTTTGCCACCACCACCCGCCCCACCACCCCCACCCCCCCCAGCCGCCCGTACCTACCTGAGCTACACTTCTCTTTCCTGCAGGAACCACTCACATTGGCACGTTTTGCGTCAGCAGGAATGATTGAGGTGGGGAAAGGTTCAGAATGACGCTTCTGGAAGAACCAATGCTTTGCAGTGAGCTGAGAGTCTTAGCTGAGTCATTTCACCCCTAGTGACATGTATTCGTTGAAGCCTACCAGGGACAACGTTGGCGGCTTGACCCGAGGCTTGCCTGAAAATTGGAATGGGTAACCCTCCAGCAGGAAGAAGAGCTGTTCTCCCCAATTTCTGAGCTGCTACCGCCCCATTCATTTCTAAAATTAGGGTAGCAAGCTGAAAAAAATAATTTCCCTTGCATTTTGTTCGAAAACTTTGGAAACATCTTCCCTCTTGTCCTTTTATATTCTCCCCTCTACAGATTCTCATTTTCTCTCAGAAGCCAAGGAGGGAATCTGTTACTGGGCCTTGTTGCTGCTCCTGATGAACCAGGTTCCATTTTTACTCCTACTCTTCAGATACGTTCATGGAGCTCATTAGGCAGCATTGCACTCTGGCAATACTGTACTGGAACTGGTCAAAGGGAATCTTGAATGACAATGCCCTAGCCTTGAGCGCTGTGAAACATGATGCTCCAGCATGTGTAGTTTTTGACCTTTCACAATTGGGAGAAATTGGCAGATAATTCTGAAATGGCCTGTCTAATGATACCTACAAAGGAACATATATAAAGTTGCAAGTACGTTTAAAGCAATTATTTAATAAGTAGTTCATTGTTGTTTTCACAGATACCATGTCACATCCATTTTAATATTTATAGTCAAGGCAATTTTTAAACTTTGTTTTGAAGAAATAAAAAATGTTTCGAGGTTAGATATGTCCTTGCCTGATATGCTTCTTTCTGCACAGGAATCAGTGTGATTTGTTTTGCTTTTCTATTCAACCCTGATCATCATTACATTTCATAAGGTCATAAAGGAATAGGGACAGATGTAGGCCATTCGGCCCATCGAGCCTGCTCTGCCAGTCAATAAGATCTTGGCTGATCTGATTGTGACCTTAACTCCACTTTCCTGCCTGTCTCCCATAATCCCTGTTCATCAAAGATCTGTCTGAGTTAGCTTTGAGCGGAATCATCCCAGATTTGCACTAAATGCAGTAGTGGGCAGGAAAAAGGATGTTTTACCTGCAGGCCACAATGGCAGCTTTTCATGCCACATCATCTGCTTCCTGCCTCATGAATTATGCATCCACAGGAAATACGTCATCTCATTGGCGGGCGATTGGTTACCACACTGTTTCCTCACTCCAGGTGCCATATCTAAATTGCAGCCGTGCACACATTTCTCAATACTTGCAGCCCAGGACTGCTCCACTGAGGGTATGGCCCTGAAAGCCAAGAAGTGTTCGGTGACCGGTGAGTGGAATGCCTTTTAGAGGTCCACTGTGTTCTCTTCCACACTCACTATGGCCACAGGAAGTCCAGCAAACTCACCACTCCAGCTTGGGAGGCCGTGGCAATGGTGGTCAATGCCAACGCTGCACAGAAGAGGTTGTCCATCCGGTGTATAATGAGGATGAATGATCTCATCTGTGCTGACAGGATAAGGCAACCATCTCATCACTATAAGCCCACACACTCACAAGGCCATCACACATTCACTGGCATCTCACTCACTGCCAGCTCAAGGGACATCACCACTCTCTCTCGCACACACATCCTCACATCTCCATCTTTCCTCATCTCCTCTGGAGACTGCCTCCTCAGCCCGCACCATTTTGAGGCCACTTGCACAGGTCAACACACCCTAGGACAGCCCCCTTCCCCAGTGCAGCCCTCGCCTTGTAGCCTCTTCCCTGGCCTGAGGCCACTTCTCCCCCTTCCCCAAGCAAGCCTTCGCCTGCAGCCATTGAAAAGCCATCCCTGCCTTATGGCTGGTCTAGTAGATAGAGACCAGACCATGACCCCCCCCCTAAAAGTGGTGCTGCCTGTGAAGCCTAGCGCTAATGACCGTGAGTGATGTCCAAAACAAGGTAGGCAAACAAACCTTGAAGTCCTGAGCAAAGTGCAGCTCACCAGATGCACGTTGCTTATGTACAGTTGTGGAACACATTGTTGTGCAATCACGCCAACGTGCCTGGATGATCCAGCATGGGAGGATGATTCTCGTGGGCAGAGCTTATAATTACATGCAAATGTATTAAAATGATGTTCCTGACATCTGGCAGTGGGTAGTGTGGCCTGCCATTAACGGGTGGAGTGAACAATGGCAAACTGGTTTCACTGGTGAAACCAATTTTTGGCCTTCCCACCACAGTGTTCGCTCATGCCCGCCATGACACCCAACGCCAACCAGGGTGGAAAATTCCAGCCTTTGAATATATTCAATGACCGCGCCTCCACTCCTATTTATATAAACATAGGAATTAGGAACAGGAGTAGGCCTTTGGGTCCGTCAAGTCTGCTCCATCATTTGATAAGATCATGGCCGATCTGATTTTGGCCTCTACGTTCCTGTCTAACCCTCTACCCATTGATTCCCTTTTCAGTCACGAATCCTCGCTGCAGAAGAGAATTCCGAAGACTAGTGACCCTTGGAGAGAAGAAATTCCTCCTCCTCTTCATTTTAAATGGGAGATACTTTATTTTTAAACTGTGCCTCCTAGTTCTAGATCCCCCCGCAGGAGGGAGCATCCCCTCAGCATCTAGCCTGTCAAGCCTCTTCTGGTTACTGTAATCCAATTTGTGTTAAATTGCTACATAAAAATGTACAGAGCTAATTCACCAGTGGCACTCAGACAGTAGAATAGATCCAGACGACTAATTCAATAATGTCTGTTTTGGGGTGCAGCTTAGAAGCCTTGCAGGAAATAACAAGAATCTCATTAAACTCCCTAATTTCGTGCAAACTCCCATGCAAATTGATCCTGAGCTAAAGTCAGTGATTATTTATACTGGGTCACTCTTGCTGAGCTGTTTGCTTGTATAAAATAGGCACTGCTGGGTTTTACTGTTTCCATGTAAATAGTTGCTGCTACTGTTTCATTTTTTTTCAACTCAAGGCAGCTTTTGAACTGATAGCTGCAATTCTGTGCTATCAAATTCTCTTCAGCAAGGAAATTCCTTTGGTCACTTCTATGGCGGTGCTAGATTTGGAGAAAGAAGATGATATGCAGCAATTGCACCTGAAGGGTTTGGTGCCAACTTGATCCTGTCTTGGGAACCACATATTTTAGTCAAAATAGACATAGTGAGTTATGCCTGAGGAGATTGTTGTCATCAGCTATGACTCATAAGGGTAACTGTGATTGTTATGTTGCCTCCAAAAATATCATCGCCAGACAACTTCCACCACGGAAATGGCACAGACAGTGGCTGTAAAAGTGACCACAGCATTAAACTTTTATACTTCTGGATCCTTCTAAACTATTAATGGAGATCCTGCTTGTCCAGTCTTTGCGCACTGATGCATAAAAGAAGTGATAGCAGTCTTGTCTGCCAGAAGAAACTTTGCTAAGGGAAAGCATACAGCATAGGAGAGAGTGTAATACTGTTAGCAGATGGCAGGTTTACCAAAAGTAAGGGCCTCATTGGTAGCGCTCATGTGGGCAATGGAGCCTCTAACAACAACCCAGTGATTTAGACAAATGGAAAAGGAGATTCCATGTGATTGACAGAACTTTCACTTAGGTCTGTAATTCAGCATGTGGGAACAATGTGAAGAACTTGAATTCGATACATTGGCCTTGGGACACCATGCCCTCCAATACAATAAATTGCACTTTGATTATTACACACGTCCATCAACACTTTGTTGCATATCCACCTAAAAAGAGTACTCAAAACTAGATTGGAATTAAGAGCAAACAGTTTATTTCTCAATGACTATTCTGTGCATGTGCTATTATTGTTTCTTTCCCTAACATTTTTCCTTGATAACGCTGTATGGTATGTGACTTCAGCTTCCCACTCTCACACTCCCTCTAAGTACCTCCTCAGTGGGAGATCTAAGTACTGTGAAAATCTGCTCCTCCTCAATGAAAGATTCCTATGCTCATGAGCTTTCTTTGCTGAATCATGAATGTCCAGCAAATATGCAGCACACCAGATTTCAGGCTGACTGGTTGTTCGTGTCAGCTACCTTCATCAGCCCTTTCCGAGTATTAACTGGTCAGGTGGATGCGGTGTCACTCTGAGAGGTAGCAGCCTCGTTTGTCTCAACTGCTGCCATACTCTTGCACATTATAGCATGTGGGAGAGTTGTTTTCACCCCCACATAAGGCTTCTCTTCCATGTACCACACACAAAAACGTTTAATCTATCTCCATAAAAGGGGGCGGTTCTGCTTACCCACAGTTGGCCACTTATACGAACATACGAACAAGGAGCAGGAGTAGGCCATTCGGCCCCTCAAGCCTGCTCCACCATTTAATAAGATCATGGCTGATCTGACCGTAACCTCGAATCTGCATCCTGCCTACCCCCGATAACTTCTCATTCTTTGTTGAGTATGTTTTTGGCCATTGAAACAGTTAACTTCAAGTGGGAGCAGCAGCCCTTTAAGAGCAACTACTGTTTGAATTCTACACTGTGCTAGCTCCGGAGAAAAATCCTGCTCCCCCTTGTAATGATATTGTTGTGACAATGTAACAGCCATGACACCATCCCAGTTGGGATCACTGAATTATCTCATACATCTAAAATTCTGATTGATTTCCAGAATTGTACAATCTCCAGTTTTAAAACAAGCATAAGTAAGGTGTGCTCAATGTAAGACATTTACTTTGGCTTCTTGTAGTAACATGTGAGAGGAGATGGGTGAGGACAGTGGCGATTGTTGGGATGAGAGGTGGGAATGGTGGTCTTTGGCATTAAAATTACCCCCAACCACCTCCCCCTCTGCAAATTCTAAAGGTTGAAATTTTCAACATTGAAATTCCACTGAATAGTGTTCTTGTCAATTGGTTAACGTGCTTGTGTGAATTATTGTGTGTGCAATGTTAACAAAGCTGATAGCCCATTTAAAATAAGTAGGTTAAATAGTTGAAATAATTCTCAAAGAGATTTTACACAAGCATATAAACTAGTGAACATAAAACTGTGTTCGCTGGAGATTCCCATCTGAATGTTTTAAGAAAGTGAAGCCTACTTTGCACAGGTTGAGTCATGTTAAAAAATATATTTGAAGCATTATGTCTCAAAATTGTTGCCTTTTTAGGTTTTGTCGGGGTTCAGAATTTTCTTCTTCACTGACATTGTTGGAAGTCATTTGACTCTCCCAGGAACATGCACAGATTTGTCTTTCCACCTTTATGTCTGAATGAGGGTACCCAGGCACAAGGACAAGCGGAACACAGGCAGCGAGTGAAAGGCTGTCTTTATTCATTTTAAAGGCAAACATTTCCTCTTCATTGGTACAGCCCTGCAATGTGTCTCTTCATCTGCGTCTGCCACGCAGTGTGATTGGTGGAAGTGCCATGATAGATTACAGCTCGCCTTTCTCTCTGATGTTATTTCTTCTCCTGTGTAGTGGGAGTTTGTTTGCTCTGGATTTAAGGTTTTAAACTCAATCTCGGCTGAGTTGCTACAAAACCACAGTTATGCTGTTGGCACACCATGATGCAGAGGTTTGAGAAGATCATAAAGTTGTGGGAGTTTTTTGTTGAAGGATATATCATCAACTTCTATACTGTTTACTTATTTTTATCTCCCAAAATAGAGTCATATTTTAGTTGGAAGCTTTCAGATTAATTCATGTGAGTCACATCAAAGGATTTTTTACCACCTAATCTTTTGTTTAGAAATCATTTTGTCCAAAGGGTGTTTGCTGAGTCAGAATGCTAGGCCTCTCCTTACTGCTTATTTGGCAGCTGCAGTGCAAACACAATCTTTCCCCATGAACCTACACTAGATACGAGGGTCTTTTAACTGTCAGGGAAGTGGGCTGTCAATTTAACTGCTTAACATAATTGTGTGAGAAAGAATTATAGGCTTGTGTTGAGGGTGCTATAAAGTTTTGTGAATGCATGGTTCATTCTGCACTGCACTTCAGGGAAATCTGTTTGACTGCAAATATTTCTATTGCTGCTCTGATTAAAGGATTTGGCATCAAACGGAGAACAAAAGTCATGTTCTAGCTGGTCAATACTACTACAAATGCTGCAGACCTGAACGTCTGACCCTTACCTATGAGAGCTGTTTCTGAAATCCCCTTCCCAGCAAAGTCAGAAAGCTGATGTGGTAAAAACAGGTTATTATGATAATACACTGTATCAAATGATTTAGCATTTTAGTCATGCTTCCTCTCTTCCTGTCAAAAAAGTGACATTTCTACAAAACCAAACCCAGTAATAATAAAACTGTACCACTGATTTAGGGCTAGCCATCTTTCTGTTCATATGTTTTAAAAGGATTATTTTAATAATTGTATTATTTAAAATCATTGCTGCAATAATTAAAGATAATAAGTAGAATTCTGCTAAATATTTATCCTTTTGAGATTACACAAGTCTCCCTTCCAGTAATATCGATTACAGAAGGGTCTAGAAACCTTATCTTACCAGACAGGGTTGTCAATAAGCTGCCAGAAGAGAAAAGGAGAGAATGCACAGATATGTATTTGCAATATCTGGGATGATGAGGTTATGAACAAACCATTCAGCAATTCTCTGTGGTATGCAATCCTAAACAACAGAGCATTGGTAAAATCATCAGCAACATCTTGCCAATTCCTCCTCCCACCCCCAACCCCCTCTATGTATTTGATTATCCCAGCACCAGCTTTTGAATGCAGCTTTGATGACAAGTGAAAGTAGCTGAGCAGGTGGCCTCTGGCTTCTCATTTGCCTGGCTGATACAGAATTAATTGTGTGTGTTCCCTGAATTTGTGAGGGAGGGTATGATGAGAATAAAGGTTGGGCAAAAGACCAAGGTGTTAGTCAGAGACATGTATTGTTTTCTCAGGAAAGGGTATTTGCACATCGGAGAGGGAGAGGGGAAAAGTGAGGCAAAAAGTGAACGAGGACAAAGGAGATTAATGATACCATTATAGCAAAGGGGGGAAAAGGGATAATTTAGTTTTGTAAAAATGTCATTCTTTCTACAGCAAGCAAGTTTGATTAAAATATTACATCATTTGAGCTGTTGCATTATCAGAATTACCTTTTACCACATCAGTTTCTGATTTTGCTTAGAAGAGTGATTACCAACATTCTTGGTAAGCAAGGTCACACATTAAGGTCTGGAACATTTGTATAGGATTGACCAGTTAGGTTTACAAGTTTAGAAAGAAACCAAATAAGAGTTATTTAATTTTAGAATTGCTTCACTCATTTGCCCTGGCCATTGTTTAGGTAAAAATGCTCAGCACTGTGCTGAAGTGCTGAAATGGAATGGGCAATATAAATGTTGGCCTAACCAACAATGCCCATATCCCATGAAAGAATAAAAAAAATTTACTTGAAAGGATAATGTTTGTTCATGTAAATGCTTTTTATTTTGTTACAATAATAGAATCGATCATTGAGTCGCACAGCACCTGAAGAAGGAGACTATTCAGTCTATCATGCCTGTGCCGGCTCCTGGAAAGAGACAACCAATTAGTCCCACTCTCCTGTTCCTGCCCCATAACCCAAGGAAGGAGAAGGGTAGGGAATGCCAGGGGGAATGCGGTGGGGTTGAATAATGGGATCAGTTCAATTCCAGAGGGATCTGGTGGGGTGGTGGTGAGGGGTGTGGTGAAGTAGGTTGAGGGGGCGGGTGTGTTCTGATCTGGCGGGGGATCCGATCTTGCAATCCTGGGTGGGGTGGAGGGACCAGAGGCTTCAGGTGTGGGGCAGAGGGTCTGGGGGGTTTTGCATAGGAGTCCTATGTAGAGGAAGAGCAGGGAGAGATTAGAAGGGTCGGGGTTAGGTGTTCGTTATAGGGGATTGACCAGGCAGTCTCACTGGATCAAGCAGGTAATTGGCAAGACGCACAGCCTCATTATAATATTTACAGTTGGTCACCTGGCCTCTCTCCAACTCATGTCCTGCCTCCGGTAAAACGTTAAGTGGGCAGGTTGGGGTCGGGATTGAGCCTTTTAGCAATTTAACCTCCGTACGATTCATCCTTCCCATGTTTGGGGGTCAAACATTTCCTCATGGTATTAAAAGTTGATTGATTAAAATATTGAATTCACACATTTAAACTGTTTTATTGTAAAATCGTATTGAGTTTTCATTCGCAACAGGCTCTGTACCAGCAGAAAAAATAATCATAAAATTACCTCTTGAAAGTTACACAAAAATCAGGCATTTTAAACAAAAACAAAAATTGCCTGAAAAACTCAGCAGGCCTGACAGCATCTGTGGAGAGAAAGACAGAGTAAATGTTTCAAGTACATATGACCCTTCTTCAGGGCTAAAGAGAAGTAGAAATGTGATGAATTTTATGCTGTTTAAGAGGGGGTGGAGCAGGTGAAGCAAAATAGAAGGTCAGGGATAAGTGGGAGCTCAGGTGAGATTGACAAAGATGTCATGGACACAGGACAAAAGGAGCATTAAGGGTAGCAATAAAGATTAAATAAGGTGCTGATAGTGGCATAAGGTAAGATAGAAGAATGTGTTAATAGCAGGACCAGGGTCAGCGCTCTGTGAAAGCACAGCAATAGAAACAAGTGACAGAAGGCTTGTGGAGGGGGGCTTGAGAAAAAAAGGATAAAAAAAGATTAAAAATATTAAAAATAATAAAAAATGAGTAAATAAATAAAAATACATAAAAAAATATAAATATAAATAAAGAAATGGGTTAAAAAAGAGGTAAAGCTGGAGGAGGGAGCTCATGGTCTGAAGTAGTTGAACTCAGCACCTTCACTGCTATGTGACAACTTCAGACATTAACTCTGTCCTCCATCTTTACCTCTTTTTAACTCATTTTAGATTTTTTATTTATTTATTCCTTTTTTATATATATTTATATATTTTTACATTTTTTAAAATCCTTTTTTTAATTTCCTTTTTCATCTCACTGCCCACACCACCCCACCCACCCCCCACCCACCCCCCCACCCCCTAATCTCACCTGTGCTCCCACTTATCCCTGACTTTCTATTTTGCTTCACCTGCTCCACCCCCTCTTAAACAGTATAAAACCCATCACATTTCTACTTCTCTTTAGCCCTGAAGAAGGGTCATACGGACTCGAAACGTTAACCCTGTTTCTCTCTCCACAGATGCTGAGTTTTTCCAGCATTTTCTGATTTTATTTCAGACGGTGACCTGTGTTGTTGTGTGTGACATTTCTTTTTCAAGAAATCGTTAATTTGTGATTTAAAGAAGAAATGACTCTAATCAGAAAGGTATGGCTATAATATGAGTTTGCTGATTTATTTTAAGAGTCAGATGCATTTTTGGTTTTTAAAGAAACATTGGGCGGGATTTTCCGCACCCGCCCGCTGCCACAATCTTCTGGTCCCACCTCAAGTCAATGGACTTCTGGCTGGGGCACCGCTTCACCCATGGCGGGTCCCACCCACAACAAGGCTGGAAAATCCCGGCCATTGTCTTTACTTAAAAGCTGCCCTGAAGAACGTCTGTTATTAGGGAGAGACAAGAGCTGGAAGGAACATGTGTTATTGCTTTATCATGTCCTGATGTGTCCCAGTACAATTTCCATCATGTCGCCATTGGTCTCTAAACGCACACAAAAAAATGAAAGTGGCTGACCATTTTCCCATGAAAACAATGAGCCTTTAAATATATTCTCCCTATGCTTTGTAATATCCTTAGTTGGGCAGATGTCCTGATCCGAGAGGTTTGTTGGCTGTGCTCTAAACCAGATGGCAATAAGTGCTGACTTATTGAGGGTTTTGGGGGTCAGCCTCTTTCCCATGTTTTCTTCCCTTGTTGTGTGGAAGTGGCTCCTGTCTACCCTTTTTCACAGTGATATAGAGGGTTGCAGCCGTAGATCTGCTTCCTTTCCTTTCATGTGCAGTTTATCATGGTTCTATTATACAAGGCTAACAAGCTACCGTGTCTTATTATAACTAGAAGATGCAGCATATTTTCCAGTCTTTCAGACCAATCGGTATTCTATCTTGCCATCCCTTCATCCTTCCACTGATTGCCCTCCTTTACAGAAGCAATTACTGTCTGCTCTAATTGTCATTTTCTATTGCTCCAGATGTTGTTGTACCTCATTCTTAACAAACTCCAAAGCCCAATTATGGTACCATCAATATGCCCACAAAGAATGCTGCCCTCATATACCACTTGCTCATCTCACCCACCACTCTACCCCAGTTGGCAATACATTATTGACACCTCCTAAAAGGAGCTAAACCATTATATATTATGGGCAGAATTTTACCATTGGCGTGTAAGTGCACGCCTGACATGCCCATGTGTGAAATAAAGCGCATTGTTGTCGGCCGAGCATGCCGACGTCAATGCACACTCTCGCGATATTTCACTAGGCGGGCGTGTGATGAAGACAGTGGTGCACCCATCATTAATTAAGTGTCCAGTTAAGGTCCTTGAGAGACCAATTGTCTCCGACTTTACGTAGCCCGTGCGATTTCCAGGCCGTCGCACGGGCAAAACGGTCAGGCGGGTAGGCCACAATTATTTAAACGTCATCCACGGGTGGGATAAGAGGGGTCAGTGGGCTTGACAAAGAGAATAGTAAGTAGTTTTGGATATCACTTGCTGCTGGTTGCTTCTGTAAACAGAATAGCTTCATCTTGCTTCAGAGCTGCATTCAGAGCATTTAGAGGCTGCAGTTCAGGACTCAGTGTTGTCTTCTAGCACCCCCCCCCCCCCCCGCCCTGGGGGGGGATTGACACCACGCGGGGCATTCCAGGTATCACACAGCCTTCCCTTACCCTGATAATGGGAATTGTGGTCGCCGCTGGAGGCACCTCCTCTGAGGAGGAAGAGAGGGCCTGAAGGGGGTGGAGGCCAGGTGTCCCTGTTTGGCTTCTAGGGGAGCGACTTGTGGGAGGAAAGGGGCGCAGGGCCAACAGGAAGGCCAAGGCGGAAGGGGCCGCAGAAGACACCACTATCCTGTTGCCAGGGTTTACAGGCGATGATGCAGCTACCTCAGTATGTCTGAGGTGCGGTGCCGAAGGAGGCTCCGTCTCTGAAGGGAGACAGTGACCTCCACCTTTCAGAGGATCGGCCCTCAGATCAGCTCTGACTGTGTGAATGGACACCCCATGCCAGTGGCTCTGAAGGTCATGGTGGCCCTAAACATCTATGCCTCCGGCTCTTTGCAGGGCTCAGTAGGGGATCTGTATAGAGTGTCTCAATCAGCTGCCCACAGTTGCAACAAACTGGTGGCAGATGCTCTGTTCAGGCATGCATTGACTTTCATTCATTACCGCACAGACGAGGCCAGCCAGGCTGAGCGAGCCTGAGGTTTTGCAATGATTGCTGGGTTCCCCGCATCTAGGGTGCCATCGACTGCACACATGTGGCCATCAAGGTGCCAGTGGGTCAGCCGGATGCCTTTGTCAACAGGAGGATTCCACTCCATGAACATGCAAATAGTGTGTGACCACAAGCTGCAGATTCTGCAAGTCTGTGCAAGGTACCCAGGCAGCTCCCATGACGCTTACATCCTGAGACACTCGCAGGTGCTGAGGCTCTTCAGTGCTCCAGCCCGGCTGGATGGATGGCTGCTGGTTGACAAGGGCTATCCCCTCAGAAGACGGCTCATGACGCCTCTCCGTCATCCACGAACAGAGGCCGAGCAGCGGTACAATAGGAGCCATACCTCCACATGAGCTGTGGTAGAGAGAACTGTTGGCCTTCTCAAGATACGCTTCTGATGCCTGGACCGATCAGGGGGTGCACTGCATTACCTCCAGATTGTATGTCACTGATAGTGGTTGCATGTGCACTCTCCACAATCTGGCGCTGGAAAGGGGAGACGCAGTGGAGGATGAAGATCTTCAGCTGCATTGGCAACAGATGATGAGTCCAGTAGTGAGTCTGAGGACGATCGCTGAGGGCATAGACGCTGACCTGGGTAACCTCCAGGGAGGCAGGGACATCCGGGAAGCTTTGATCCAACGTTCTTCAGCTAGCCAACCAAATAAGAATCACCACCACATGCCAGGGCCGCAGGCTCTGTATCCAGCCCCTGACAGGACCAGTCCCTTGGCCAACAACATACACTATGTGCCTTTGCAATAAAATTTAAGGAGCCACACATCCATCATAACATCATGGCTTACCCCGAACCTACAGAACAAATGAAGCATCCAGAGACCAGTTGCAAAAAAAAGGCTAATTTACTGCTGACTGACACACATTGCATAAATTAACATTATTCCATGTTTAACATCACACCATTAAAAACAGGACAGCAAAACGGGGGAAACAAATATCGCCCGTGATCAAGCCGTGTTTAAGGTGCTTTAACTTTTCACTTGCGGGTGTTCTGTCTAGCTGCTCCCCCCTCGCTGGCATGAGCGTTGGAGACAGCCTGCTCACTCTGTTGTCTTGTTGGCCTTAATGACCTTGGCGGTCATCCTCTGGCCCCGCCTGGGATGGAGCAGCCAGTGCCACAGCGGGCATTTCCCCAGTCACCACAGCCTCATCAGATGCCATGGTCACTGGCAGAGGGGTGGAGGAGCTGCTGCCATCATCCAGAGCGCCCTGAAAGGAGCCCGCAGAGACGACAAGCAGCTCATGCTCCAACGTCAGGTCACTTTGCACCCTGCTCACCATTAATGGATGGGATACTGGGTATCTAATCCATCTCCCACACTGACACTGACCAGCTGAGGCTATTGCCAGTGTGAGGGCTTGCAGGTCTGAGCGCATCCCCAGGAAGCCCTGATTGAGTCCCTGGAGGAGCCTCTCCATGAGAGTCGCCACTCTCTCCATGGAGGAGGCATTGTGCTCGGCCATGAGGGTCAATGCAGTGCTTATGGTCCGCAGGGACTTCTCCACAACGGACACCATGACACGCATTCCCTCATGTATCTCCGCCAGATCCTCCCGAACACGCTGCTGGACTTCCAGCATCTGCTGCCTCATTGATGGCTCCAGAGGCTCATCATCAACCATTAACTGAGCATCATCCTGATCCCCAGCAGTCCTCCAACTGCCAGCACCTCTGCATCTGCCTACACTTCATGCGTATATGAAGTGCCCTCACCAATGTGCACCAAGATACCAGATGCTAATCTTATGCTGACCAAGGTGCTGGTATCTGCGCTGATGCCTGCTTCAAAGAGAGGGTATGACGCTGGTGCATGGTGACCATGCTGGTCCTCAGGGGTCAGGGGTGGGCCTTCAGGCTCCTCACAACAAGGGGCTGCTGGTGAACCTAAAAGGGAGAAGAAGGACATGTCATTAGTTTAAGTCATTAGACTGTCAGTGTGCATGTCTGGCACCCTGATGAGACAGAGATCTGCATCATGGTGCCCTCGCCTTTCCAATAACGATGGGCATTCCAGGTTCGAAGCTCACATCAATTTACAGACTACATTGCAATGGTTGCAAAAAGCCACATTCTCACCTCAGTGCACTGCACTCCCTCTGGCACCTCAACCTCACCGCGGCCACTCGACTGAGGTGCATGGTGCCTCTCCAGCTCCAGGACCCCCTGTTCATATCTACTGAGGATGAGGAGGTGTGGGGTCCCCGGCCAGTCTGTGACCTCTCTGCATTATTATGGGATGTTTTCTCCTGGAAGGATAGAGGAGCATTGATTAGTTCCCCCTCTACCTGCAGCACCATTGCAGCCTGGCCAATCCCACCTGAGGAACACCTCACAGGGCTCAGCCCATTCGTGATCCTGGAGCCGCAAGGCACTAGTTCCAAACAGCCAGGGCCACTCACTTGGCCAGATCCTGCCTCATTGACATTTGCCACTCACGCTGTATACCTCTGATGTGCACAGGGGGATGGGCAGCTCTTGCCTGTCCTGCAAAGTGACCCATGCCAACATGGTACTCACCCTTCCCGATCGCGGGAGATCATTAAAGTGCTTCTGGCACTGGACCCGTGTGCGCCTCACCACGTCGTGGCTGCTGACCCTGGATGCCACCTCCTCCCAGGCCTTTTTGGTGAGGTGGGGAGGCCTCCTCCTCCCGTCCCTGGGGACAAGTGTTTCTCTCCTCACTACTACCTTCTCCAGGAGGGCAGTGAGGTATTCAACTGAGAAACATGGGGCCGACTGCCCCGCCAACCTGCCCTCCCACCTGTTGTATCCACCCGCTACAGTCTCCATGCACAGGACTTCCGCGCCCTTCGGTGGCAGCCATCCAGGGGCTGACAAAGCCGCATTTGAATCGGCCGCCGGATCGCCATTGGACCCAGTGAACATTAAGCCCTGCCGCCGCCCACCCTCTCATGCTCATTCATAGGCCGCGCCTCACGCTGGGCGGGGGCAGGGCGGGGCAGGGCGGGGGTGGGGCAGGGGCAGGTCCCCCCCCCCCACATAAAATCACGGTGCGCTGCCGATTGCGGGCGGCGGTCGGCTTCCTGACCGCCCCCGCCCACCCGCCCCTGCCGAGCACCTCTGCCAAGGGTAAAATTCCGCCCTACGCTTCTCCACAATGATTCACGTTACCTATGTGCCTCATTTACTCTGATGTGGAGCCACTACCACATTTCCTCACTTTCAATATTACCAGTTTTTGCCTTCTGCTCTCCCCTTCTGCTTGCCCTATTCGTCACCCTATAATCAGTTCCCCATGTTCCACTCATGGCTCCCACTGCTGCTTGAAGCCTGCTTCCCAAATCATCAACTTTGTGTTCCTCAAGGTTCTAGCGTTTAGCTGTATCTACATCTTTTCAACATCAGCCTCCCTACCTTTGAATTTCCCTACCATTGATGTGAAAGATAGCTGTAGCACACCCGCCTTTCAATGTTTTGGCTAACCCCAGTCATCGCTCCCAGAGTTTTGCTCTCTTTTGTAATAGTTTGTACATCATTAGTGCCCACAATCTTGTCATCAGACCAAACGGGAAGCTCAATACTTTCTACTTTCTTCATTGCAGAATCTTGTCAATTAGCAGCAAAACCGTCCTCCAAGTGCTTTTCTCCTTCTGCTTGCCAACTTAACTTCATACATGCCCTCTGAGCTTTTATGAGCCTCTCCGATGCTGTAAATAGGTATTCTTATCCTATTATAAACCAAACATGCCTCACAACTTCCTGACACCAATATGACTTTTTCAGCTTCAATTTCATCCCTGCTGACTGTCACAACTCCTCCAAGCTTCAGAACACTTCACTCATCTTTTCCTTGACACAGTAACATTGTTAAGTTGTCCATGAATTTCCCAGCATTAATGGCTCTATTTGTGGTCACTCCCTTCAGCTCTATTTACATAGCTATTTTAAGTAATGTTGGCAAGATGGCACATCTCATCGGTGCCTTCATTTCAAGCATTTGAAATCAGCCAAGAGTGCACTCTTTCGCGCATGCGAGCAAAAGAGTGCACCGATCTCCCTGAGGCTAAGTGCAGCATCAGGGAGATCGGCTCAGATTTAAAACTTTGAAGGTAAACGTTGAAAAAATTTCCCTGACATGTCCCCTTATGTGACACTGTCACATGAGTTGGGACATGCCCATCACTTTAACTCAAACATTTATTAAATTTTTAAAAACTTACATGAAACCTCATCCCGCCCATGGATGAGGTTTCATGCTTTTTCTGAAGTCCGACAGGGCTCCCGGCCTGCTCGCCAACACTAAGGTTGGACAGGCAGGTCCATTAATTGTGTTAATGACTTTTTAAATGGCCTCAATAGGCCGTTGATAGGTCGGCGGGCGCACAGCTGATTAGGCTGCGCCCCGCCTACCTGAAAATGGAGATGACGCGGGGTGATGTTGAGAGTTCTGACATCATCCTGTGTCATTTTACGCGTCGCGAGCGAGCCCCACCCCCCATGCTCGCCGCCCTAAAGATCCTGGCTAAAAACCTTATTTAATGCTTTTCAGGTCTTCAGCTCCCTGAGGTAGCTCTCTGCCTTCAGGGAGCTTTCCGTCAGCGCTCACCCACACCCGTGCTGATGTCAGCGCCCACCCTCTTACCGCCCCCACCCCGGCAGCGCTGAGCTTCTCAGCATGCGTCTCACGCTGGCTGGCTGTTAATTGGCCAGCCAGCATGAAATAGCGGTTGGGAGCCAACTGTGGTCAGCAGTCCGTTCCCCGGCCGATCCTGGGCCCACTGATCATGCCCGCCTGCCAACCTAAAAATTCTGCCCGCGGTATGTGCAGGGAGCACTAAAGTAAAACACCCAGACCCACGTGCTCCCAGAAAAACTGGATGCTAACTTCTGCATTTTGTGTGTATTTAAAGATAAATATTTCAAAAACATCCACACATCTACATTTTTTGACTTTTCTTCTTTGTGTGTGCTGACCCAGACTACCTAAATAGGCACATTTCTTAGGGGTCCTTCTTCAGGTTGTAGATGCTTTCTGTCAAATTTTCATAACCTCACTCTTTTGCCATCGCCTCTTCACAATTCACCACAAGCCTTTAACCCCTCTTAAGCAATCCGTAGGCCATTGCATCTTGGCCTTGAGAACTTCCCACTCTATTTTTTTTTACAAAGCCCATCATCACTGGTCGCCCCAGTTCAGCTTTTGCCAACTGCTGGTTCTGTTGGTCTTAGAAATTCCTTTATCGTATGCAACTGCTTAACTGTCTCCATCTAGTTGAAAGTTGATCTCCAATTTCCCAGTTTGCTGCAGTAAACAGTCCTGTTCTAAATCACTCGTAGAACTTTCACAAAGGTTCTATTTTATTTCATCCTCCTTTTTCATCTTGATCTCACCGTTTTCCACAATTTAAGCATCTCTACTTTCCACAATACCTTCACAGTGTCCTCCTCTGCTTATTTTCTTCTTATGCTTACTTGAAATCCTTAATTTCATTCCTGAACATCTCAAACATCCTTTCGCACATGCTTGGATCATCTTTCTTTTCTTTGAATGGTACTGAGCCACTCCCTACAATCCCCTTGAAATAGTTTCCTGGAATGCAATTTTCTATTACATTTAATGTTTTATTTACCTCCACGAGGTGTCTCATTTGAAAGATTAAAAATCCAAAATTTTCTCACCCTCTGATGCTTAGTGATCAGAACTGAACATACGATTGGAGGTGTAGCCTTATCAGAGCACCATTTAACTTGAACACTACGGATGCTGGAAATCTGAAACAAAAGCAGAAAATGCTGGATAAACTCAGCAGGTCTAATAACATCTGTGGAGAGAAAAACACAGTTTATGTTTCAAGTCCATCTGACTCTTCTTCAGAGTTTGGGACATAAGTTCTACTGATTTGGAAATAGAGCTTAGTATTCTCTTTGTGTTGTAATTATTGCCTGCAGTAACTGGACATGGTAGTACTCATCTTTCACATACTAGCAGTTGCACTAGGATCTGCTTGCCAGTGTCCTCCAGCAAGACAAGTATCACTTGGGATGCTCACTTGGCACCTGCTTGTTTTGTGATTCATGAGATTCTTTGTGAAAAAAGTTATTGTCCTCTTCAGGAGTGAAAGCTTGGTGGGGTCCACCTTTGACTTTATAGAGACCACTGCATCTTAGCTTTCTTGGCACTCGACATACAGAGTGCCACTGTGATGTGGGTCTCCATCCACAACCAGCAATGGAAATTCCTAACTCTGACCTGTCATTTTTTTGGTAAGAGGAAGACAGAATCTGTGAACTGTCAGCAATAGCAGAGACCCAATATAGGGTTCTCTCCCATTTTATTGGGGGTTCCATTGTGGAATTTCAGGGCTGCTAAATGTTAAATTTACTATAATTTCCAATTCTCTTTCAGCCTCTCTCCTAGCTAGCTCAACACTATTCTTTATGCCATTTCCCCCATTTTTCCCCAAATGGGTCAGATATTGTAATTACCTGTATTGGAATTTATTGGTCATAGCTCTGGTAATATGTAACATTTTGGCAGAATTTTCCAGTCCCGTACCACCCCCACCCACCCACAGTGGGTTTAATGTCAGGCAGTGGGGTCAATGCCTGAAAAATCAGTTTTCTGCTGGTGTGAAATGATGACGGGAACTTGCACTCCTGGTCATCATGGCCATTCCTGCCAGAGGCCAGTGTGAAATCTTTTTACATCCCATTAATGGAATGCAGATGAAGACCCGGCCAGCATTGTCCCTCCCTGTCCGATTGTCCGCGCCGCCAGCGGGACATCACGCTGGTCCAGAACACATCTGGAGCAACATGGCGCGGTGACGTCTGGACGTAGCCGAAGAGGGCCTCGGCAGCCTGCGAAGATCGGGATGGAAGATGGAGGCCTCCAGCGACTGTGGACCTCGGAACACCACGTGCAGCAGTGGGTGGGTGGAGCATCTACCAGGTGGATCTTTGAGCTGCAGCAGTTTCCAGGAGGTGGATCATCTGTCTTCGGGACCTTCCAGGAGGTGGATCTTCAATGGTGGGTCAGTGATCTCTGGGCGCCTTTTAAATATGGCGCCCAGATATGATGGCGGGTTATGAGCCACCCAGCCCGCTCTGCCACTCAAAATGTTAGGAAACTCCTGACTGCACAATTAATTAGGCCAGCGTCGCATGATACGGCCCAAATTCCCACTGGCCTCCCCGGCTGGAAACTCTTCCCATTCAAGGCCTTGCCACAAGTCTTAGTCCTGGAATGGAAAACTCCACCCTTTGTTTTGGTGTTTCTGCAATCTCTCGGACTGCTTTATCAAATTTGGCTGCTTCCTCTAGTTTTGTATTTTTTTCAGATCTGAATCATTTGTCTTGTGACCCTTAACCCTAACAACCCGTATATATATAGACCAGGAAGGCCAGCACTAATCTTTAGGACACTCAATTTAGTACTTCTCTCCAGTCAGAAATTGGCTCTCCTAAATATCTGTTACTTCCTGTCTTTCAGCTAAACCTTGATATCACTGCAAGTTTCGCTGAGAATGCCCACTGTCTAAAATTATTGTAGGAGTTTTTATCTCTTAGGAGCTTCTGGAAATCCAGTTACGTAACATTTCTGGACTTTTAAATATCCATTGGAGATGTTATTTCCTTAAAATAGTCTGGAGGATTATCTCAATAGTCCATCCATTATGCTTTATTGAGAATTTTCAGTCAATTTCAAGTGTTTTGGTTGGAAAAGGATTAAAAAGCAAATGCACAATCCAGCTGCATTTATAGACCTTTATTGTTAAAATTTTACATTATTTATTTATTTATTCATGGGATGTAAGAGTCACTGCCAAGGCCCACATTAATTGCCCTTGAGAAGATGGTGGTGAGCTATCTTTAACCCCTGTAATCCATGTGGTGTAAATATATCCTTTGTGCCGTTAGGAGGATGTTACAGAATTTTGTTCCAATGACAGTGAAGGAATGGTGATATGGTTTCATTTCAGGATTTGTGTGACTTGGAGGGAAACTTGCAGATGAGTGGTGTTCCCATCCATTGTTCTTTGAGCAGGTAGAGGTCATGGTTTGGAATAGTCTGTCAAAGGAGCCTTGGTGAGTTGCTTCAGTGCATCTTGTATACGGTACACACTACCATTCTTGTGGTGGAGGGAGTCAATGTTTAAGGGGGTGGAAGGGCTGCAGTCGAGTGAGTTGCTTTGTCCTGGATGGTGTTGAACTTCTTGAATGTTGTTGGAGCTGCACTCACCAGCCAAATGGAGAGTATTCCATCACACTCCTGACTTGTGCCTTGTAGATGGTGGACATGATTTGGGGAGTCAGGAGGTGAATTACTCACCTCAGAATTCCCACCGTCTGACCTGCTCTTGTAGCCACAGTATTTATATGGCTAGTATTTATATGGCTTCTCCAATCAGACCCTATTCTAAACTTCTGATTAACATTGTAGCCTGTGCTACACAACCATTGGATAATACAGTCACATGGTCAATCTGCTCACATTCTCTTAAAGGTGTATTACACCTCAGATTACCACACAGGTGGTGGTTTTCCTATCTATCTGCTGCCCTTGTCCTTCTAGATGATAGTGTCGTGGGTTTGGAAGGTGCTGCCTAAGGAGCCTTGGTAAATACCTGCAGTGCATCTTGTAGATTGTACACACTGCTGCCATTGCTCATCGGTGGTGGAGAATATGAATGTTTGTGGATGGGGTTCCAATCAAGCGGGCTGCTTTGTTCTGGATGGTTCCAAGTTTCTTGAGTGTTGTTGGAGCTGCACTCATCCAGGCAAATGGAGAGTATTCCATCACACCCCTGACTTGTGCCTTGTAGATGGTGGACAGGCTTTGGCGAGTCAGGAGGTGAGTTACTCACCACAGGATTCCTAGCCTCTGATCTGCTCTTGTAGCCACAGTATTTATATGGCTAGTCCAGTTCAGTTTCTGGTCAATGGTAACCCTCAGGATGTTGATAGTTGGAGATTGTACAATGGTAATGCTTTTCAATATCAAAGGGAGATGGTTAGATTATCTTTTGTTGGAGATGGTCATTGCCTGGCACTGTGTGGTGCAAATATTTCTTATTCATTTATCAGCTGAAGCCTGAATGTTGTCCAGCTCTTGCTGCATGTAGACACAGTCTGTAACAGTTTTTGAGGAGTTGCAAATGGTACTGAACATTGTGCAATCATCAGCAAACTTCCCACCTCTGACTCTATCATGGAGAGAAGGTCATTGATGAAGAAGCTGGAATGGCTGAGTGGAGAATACTACCCTGAGGAACTCCTGCAGGATTGTCCTGTGACTATAATGATTGACCTCCAACAACCAGGACCATTTTCCTTTGTGCTAGGTATGACTCCAGCCAGTTGAGTGCTTTCCCCCTGAGTCCCATTAATTTCAATTTAACTACGGCTCCTTGATGTCACACTCAGTCAAATGCTGCCTTGATGTCCAGGGCAGTCACTCTCACCTCACCTCTGGAATTCAGCTCTTTTGTCCATGGTTGTAGTGAGATCAGGAGTTGAGAGGCCCTGGCCCAAACTTGGCATTGGTGAGCAGGTTATTGCTGCATAAATGCCACTTGACAGCACTATTGACTTTGCAGATGCTTGAGGATAGACTGGTAGGGGGTGGCGAGGAATATGCTAGGCCATGGGGTTGCATATTGTGGTTGAATACAATTCTGCTGCTGCTGATGGACCACAGTGCTTTATGGATGTCCAGTTTTGAGATACCACACTTGTTCTGAATCTATCCCATTTAGCACAGTGGTCGTTTTCACACAACACAATGGCTAGTGATGCCAGTGTGAAGATGGAACTTCAACTCCACAAGAGCAGTGCAGTCTTCACTCCTATGAATACTGTCAGGAACAGATGAATCTGAGACAGGTAGATTGTTGAGTACAAAGTCAGGTAGGTTTTTCCCTCTTGTTGGCTCTCTCGCTACCTGTCAAAGACCTAGCCTTGTAGATATGTCCTTTAGGACTTGGCCAGCTTCAGCAGTGATGGTGCTACTGAGCTACTCTGGGTGCTGGACATTGAAGTCCCCCACCCAGAGTACATCTGTGCCCTATCTAACCTCAGTGCTTCTTCCAAATGGTGTTCAAAATCAAGGAGTACTGATTCACCAGCTAAGGGAGGGCAGTAGGTGGTGGCAAAAGGTTTTCTTGTCCATAATTAATTTGATGCCATGTAACTTGATGGGGTCATGTATCAATGTTGAGGACACCCAGGGCCACTGCTTCCAAACTGTATACCATGGTGCCACCTCTTCTGGTGGGCCTTTTCTACTGGTAAGCAAGACAAGCAGAGGAATGACGATGGAAGGAAATTGTTCTAAGATATGATTCGGTGAGTATGGCTGTGTCAAGCTGTCTCTTGACTAGTCTGCGGGACAACTCTCCCAATTTTTGCACAAGACTCCTCCAGTTGTTTGTGAGGAGGATTTTGCTGGGTCGACTGGGCAGAGTGTGCCTTTGTCATTTCTAATGCCTAGGTTGATCTTGGGTGATCCATCAGGTCTTATTCTTATTTAACTTTTCTATAGCTGTTTGATGCAACTAAGTGGCTTGTTAGGCCAATTAAGAGGGTGGTTAAGTCTGTCTTTAAATAGCCTAAAAATAGCCAGAAATACAATTTCTCCATGGTTTCTGCTGATCTTATGGCAAAGTTATGATAGAGCTGGAGGAATCCATGGAAATTCTCCTCCAAGGTATTTAATTAAAAGACCAGCAATGACAAAGCAATATTAGTAACTATCTTTTAATGTAATTCAAAATAATGTGGAAGCAAACTGAGCCAGTGACCACTGGTGATGATGAGTTTGTGTTTAGCCTGTACAGTGATCCTGAATATGTGAAGAGTGCTTTGTTCTGCCTCTTCCTAAGCAAATGCTGTTTTCTCTTGAAATTAAACAAGCAGTCATCTGTTGATGACAAATGAATAGAAGAATGTGCAACAAAAAAACACCATGATGATTTTTTTTCATAGTTCATTTGCTTTTTTGCCCTCCAGAGCTTGTAAAAAATGAAGACAAGATCCCAAGTGATGTCTTGGATGTCATTGACTCTAAAGAAAAATCTGACGACCCATTGGTGTTTAATGACCCTTACTGGCCCATGCAATGGGAACTGGTGAGTTTCCCACCAATGCAATTTTAATACTGAATAAATATTTTAAAAAATGCTATTGTCTTGTATACTTCAGAGCAACATTATTGTGTCATTTATTTAAATATCATCGATCTTCCTTTAAAAATTCTCTTCCTGGGCACTCTGTGCTTTGGGTAGAAATCTTTTATTACCTATTCTATCAATTTTATGAAATATTATATGCTGGGTGACCTTTCATTTTTTTTACCTTATCAGTTTTTACAGTTTCCACTGATTATTCATGAACTGCAACATCTGAAAAGTCAAACAATATTCGTATGGCATTGGTGAGGTTGGCAGAGTACGTGAAATTAGTTAACAGAAAATGGCAGCAGATCCAGAAGGCAGTGTCCTGAATCATTGAACTCCCTGCTGTGATTAAGGACAGGCTGTTTTCTCTCAGTTTCTACTGAAGAGAGTAAGCAAATAATTTTTTTAAAACTATTATTTTTGGTGATTTATAAAAGAGGCTTTTAAGGAAGGAAATAAAAAATGAAATGGGGAAAAAAGATAAAAACAAAAATGGGAATTTTTGGAAGAGATTAAACAGAGAAAAGGGCTAAAATCAGGAAAATTAAAGATCAAGTAGTGAAAGAATAAAGCATTAAACTGTGAAACAAAGGGAGAATGAAGCTACTGAAAGGGATAAAAGGAGCAAGACCCAGGGAATGGAGAAATAACGAATATGAGAGCAAAGAAAGCATAAAGCAACAGCAGCAAAGAAAGCCAAGAAGAAAATAAAAACAGAAATTAAATCATATTGAATTGGAATGGAACAGCTCAGAGTCAGTGAAGGACAGATTAAGGAAGGCAAAAAAAGAAATAAAAATAGAAAGCACAACAGCAAATAGCACAGTTTTTCCTTGGTAGCTATAGGGGGCAATACAACCTCAGCTATGGCACAAGATTTGAGTCTCTGTGCTGTGCCTTATATATAAACTGGATATATTACAGCTGTATTAATTGGAAACTTTGAAATGCACACATCGACTAGTGCTCGACCAGTGGAGTGTTGTATGATCTCCTCCTGGTTGAAAAAGGAATAGAATTTAGTGCTTTTTAATGACAAAAGACTTCCAATAAAATACATTGTAATAATTGTTGAATTTCATTGTTTAAGATTTTAATTTGATTTTGTTAAGCAGAATCGTGATTTCTTAAGAATGACAAACCAATGAAGCTATAGCTATTGGATTACATATTGTGTCTAATTAACAAGTGTATTTGTTGTTTAACAAATTGGTATATGATGGGAGATTTTTTACTTGAATGGCAAACACGCGTGATTTCAGCTTTATGCCTCTGGCGCACGTCTTATGTGGCTTTTCAGGTTTGGCCCTTATTGACCCTTTTCTGGTGATCTGCAGCTGCCTAAAGGTGCTGCACCACATCACCAGTTTTCTATGGCATGTTATTGGCTGGTTATAGCACACAGCTGGCTGGCATGTATGGCCTCTCAACAATTAGAAAAAGTGGAGCTAAGCTGGCAGCCACCATGCATGCTCTGCCCACTTCTCCATTGGCATTTACAATTGGGGGTCCTACAGAAGGTGTAGGTTGCCAATTTGCGTAGTTAAACAGTGTTCAACCTACGTTTGGGTGGGAATGCTGGACGCCTACTTGAAGACCTGTTGAAAATTAATTCAGGCAAGTAAATAGGTGCACAAGGTCCCTAGTAAATGTTCCTCCGCAGGTCACCCACTGTGGGAAATAGCCATCTGGTAGTTGCAAATCCACATCCCCAACCATGATGTTCACTTGCCTTATGGAGTAACAGTACTGAACTTAAAGTGGTGTTTTATTCATAAAATATGTATTTTAGGATTAATTCTTCCTCTGCTTGGATTTACAATTACAGAATTTATTATACATCAAGTTCCATTTGATTGTATGATTTGTGAAATAATGGGCAAGGATAGCTTTTGGCACTCTTGGAATTGGTTGGTGTAAGAAGATGCCAAGGTCAGAAACAGATCCCAGGCCAGAATTTTTCGCTGAGAGGGTGGGTGCGCGCCCAACCCGCTTGAGCATAAAATAGCGCATGATGACATTGGGTAAGCATCCCGATGCCATCGCATACTCACCCGACATTTTGGTCAGCGGGTACGTGCCAAACTCAGAAGCGTGCCCACCAACAATTAAGAGGGCTGTTTAAGCCCATTAACAGCGCAATTAACCGGGACTTTTCGCTGTCCGTCCAACATTATGGTTGGCGGGCGGGTGAATTGGCCAGGCGGCCTTTTCATTTTTCAGGGGCAGAATTTTTCCGTCGGCTTGCGGGGGTGAGACCCTCACACCGATGCGTAAAGTGACGCGTGGTGACGTCGGGTGTGCTTCCTGATGTCTCGGCGCGTCATTCAGACTTTCAGTTCGGTGGGCGCGCACCCGAGTCGGCTGCACGCCCGCCGACCTGTCAACAGCCTATTAAGGCCATTAACAAAGGCCAGAACTTTCCCATCGGTGATTTGGGGGCGGGGCCCGCTGGCCGACGGAAAAATGACGCAGGATGACATCGGGAGGAATCCCTGACGTCATCCCGGTCCATTTAAATTTTTAGGAAGGCGGGCGGACAGTGAAATCAGCTGTCTGCCCGCCAACCTGTCAATGGCCAATTGAGGCCATCGACAGGATCATTAAGCTCATTGAAAGACCTGCCCATCCAACCTTAAAGTTGGTGGGCAGGCTAGGAGCCCCAGCGGGATTCTGAGAAAAGATAAAACCTCATCCACTGGCGGGATGAGGTTTCATCTCAGTTTTTAAGAAGTTTATTAAAGTTTCACTCATATTTATTAACATGTCCCATCTTGTGTGACAGTGTCACATAAGAGGTACATGTTAATAATGTTTTTCTTTCTCTATTTTTAAAGTTTTTTAAACATTCAGCGCTCTCCCTGAGACAGCACTTAGTCTCAGGGAGCAGTGTGCTCTTTGACAGATGGGGGATCCCTCCCCCACAGCACAGGAAGTGCATAGCGCTTCCAGTCGGGCAGCCCACTGGGCGGGCCTTAATTGGCCAGCCCACTCAAAATGGCCCATTTCGGCGGCAGAATTCGGCTGGCTGCCCGCCGCCGAGCCGGTGAGGCCCGCCCACCCATCAAGGGCAAAATTCTGGCCAAAGTAGTTGAGGTCATTAATGGACCTGCCCGTCCAACCTTAAGGTTGGCAGGCAGGCTGGGAGCCCAAACAGGCTTCTGAAAAAGCATGAAACCTCATCCACAGGCAGGATGAGGTTTCTTGAGGATTTAAAGTCTCACAATATTTTAAAATAAAAGTTATGGACATGTCCCAACTCATGTGACAGCATCACATGAGGGCACATGGCAGGGAAATTTTTTTCTCAGCTTTATTTAAAGTTTAAAATCTGAGCCGATCTCCCTGAGGCAGCACTTTGCCTCAGGGAGATCAATGCACTCTTCCATATGCATGCGCGAAGGAGCGCACTCCCGGCTGAAGGAATTCCCCCCTCTGCCCATATGGGGAGCGCATAGCACTTCCTGGTGCACGTCACACTGGGCGGGCCTTAATTGGCCCCCCCCACGTAAAATGGCAGCCAGCCCCTGATTGAGAGCGCCAATCGGAAGCCCACCCACCCACGCCCGCTCCCGCACTTCCCCCACCAACGGGGGGAAAATGTTGCCCCAGGAAACCCCATCCACAGACAGGATGAGGTTTCCATTATTCAATAATAAGAAAAATCAATATGCAGAATTTTTATAATATCTATGCTCAGGTGACTGCTTGTCTTGCGTGGATATTCTTTTCTGGATTTAAGAATCTTTATTTGATACTTTTGAAGCCTCCAGCTCCCTGAGGCAGCTCTCTGCCTTCAGGGAGCTTTCAGTGAGTGCTCCCCAGCACCTGCACTGACTTCAGCGCTCGCCTTCCTCCCGCTCCCAACCCAGGCAGCGCTGATCATATCAGCTTGCGCTTCATGCTGGCTGGCTGTTAATTGGCGCGAAATCGCGGCCGGGGGCTGATCGCGGTCAGGAGTCTGTTCCCCGGCTGCTCCCGGGCCCGCTGATCACGCCCGCACACCGACCTAAAAATCCTGCCCCTGGTGTACCAAAATCAAATGAACATACAAATGTAAGCTGAACGTTACTTCAGCTTATGTTAAGATTTGTCATGTGTTTAATAAAATTATTGAATTGCTTTCTAGTTTTGTACTGTAATTCTCAGTGGCAGCCTTGCTTCTCTGATCATGAATGAAACTAAATAGTTAACAGAAATAAAAATAAAGAGCAGATTCTAGAAGTATACAGTACGTTTGTAAACATTTGAAGAAAGGAAGTACAGGTTGAAACTTTGGATAGTTTTTTCATCTTAAGGGAGGCCTGCTGATATAGCTAACCTGCCTCTTCTATTTTGTGCATTTTCACTATCATCTGTTTTTGCTTGTGATTTTCAGCTTTTCCAGCTCTACTTTCTTTTTATTTCTACTGTGTGATTCCCAAGCTTTGTGTGATAATTAGACTCTAACTCCTATTTTAGTAAGGCACTGAATGATATACATGTACATATTAGAGGGATGATTACAATAGTAATTAATTTAATCCAGATAAAGGTGAAGTCAAAAAAAAATCACTCACATAGTTAAAATAAAGCTGCTCTGTATATACAAATGTGCAAGGCTATTCTTGCTATTCGATTATTAATTCTAAGCAAAGACCAGAGATCAACTCCTCAAGCTTTTGTTTTTTCCATGGGATAGATCTTGACATTGTGCTGAAGTGTGAAATATGTGATATCGAGTTGGCAGTCTGTTTTACATCTTTCTTGATTTTTATGTCCATTGAAGTAAATGGAAATAAAAATTGGACTAGATGCATGATGGGCCACTGCCTTGCTATCACCCCTTTCACACTATCAGGTAAAGCCAAGATCTTCCCCACCCCACCCCACAACATAGCTTATAGGGAGATATTTTACAAAATGCCACACAGACGATAGAGCTTTAAAGGAGTAGGAAGCTTTCCAGAAGTTTGTCCACAGACGTCGCTGTGCTCCACACTATTTCCCACCCATTTCTACTCAATAATGATGTTTGGTTCATAGCATGTCAGTTAATTTTATGATGGAAATTTTTTTTGCATCAATGAAGTTTATGGGTATCTGCCATTGACTAAAAAACTTATTAAATAGAACAAACTTAGCCACTCCCAAAAAATGCATTTGTACCAGTATAAATGTATATACAAAATAACATAGAATTTACTTTGTTTCAAGGAAGTATCCCATCTTTGCTTTGAGGTGATAACGATGAAAAATTGCCTCATTTTCAATTTCATAGTTTACATTCTTATCTGAACCTCTCAATGTGCTATTGCCTCAAACAGATTCCAGCCTACGTGATGTCCTATATATATTCACTGAAGTGTGGCGTTTTGCTGTGGGTGTTTGATGACATTTCACAGTTTAGATTCAACCTCAGTTTGCACCCTACAGTTTTCCTGCATTGCTTCAGATATGTTACCTAAAGTCAAAGCTTGTTTCTGTGGTTAAATAGCACTTAAATCTAAAATGATTACAAGCCCGTACTATGCATGCCAACTATGTCACAGCTGTGGTCAGCATGTCTCAAGATTTGTAAATGAAAGACTTCACTAGCAGGTGACGCACTTCACCCCCAAACATGTGAATAGGCCAAAATGGAAAAAAAAAAATGACTTTAATAAAACTGAATCATTATCCCAAAATGTTGTTAAAAGTTGGACATAAACAGAACGTTGTGTAAGGAAGAGTGAGCTACCTTTTTATGTAAAGTTGGGATGACTTAACAACACACTTACCTATTCCTTTAAGTCTTGACCTACAGTATATTCCAAACATATTACTTAAAGTGATATCCAACATTATCTTTATCAGATACTTGGTGAGCTTTTATTGTTAGCAGAAAACAAAGCACAATACGTCTTCAGTTTCTCTCCTATCTCTCTTGCCCTCTCCAAGATCATCTTGTTCAGCTCCCTCAACCTTATTCCCAGGAAATTGCTGACAACCCAAATCGCCCTCCATATTGGCCAGTATTGTTAATGTCTCCCTCTATTCAGGTGTTGCCCCTCTCTCCTTTAAACCTACTGGCATCAAACCCCTCCTCATCTTTGACCCCACCATCTTTGCAGACAAGCAGCCATCTCCAAACTTCCTTTCCTCTCCAAAGTCCTTGAGCATATTATCGCCTCCCAAATCCACGTCCATCTTTCCTGGAACTCTGTGTTTGAATTCCTCCAATCATGTTTCCATCCCTGCTATGGTGTTGAAACAGCCCTTATCAAAGTCACAAATGACATTCTATGTGACTGACAAAGGTAAACATTACCTCCTTGTCCTTCTTGACCTGTCTGCAGCTTTTGACACAGCTAATCACATCCTCCTCCCCCAACACTGCACTACAGTCGTCCAGCTGTGTGGCAATGCACTCACCCTGGTTCCATTCTTATCTACCTAATTGTAGCCTGACTATCACTTGCAATGACTTCTCCTCATGCTCCTGCACCATTACCTCTGGTGTCCCCCAAAATCTATCCTTGACCCCCTATTATTTCTCATCTACATGCTTCCCCTTGGCAACAACATCTGAAAGCACAGTATTAGTTTTCACATGTACACTGATGACACCTAGCTCTGCCTCAGCACCATCTCTTTTGACTCCCCCACTGTCTCTAAATTATCAGACTGCTTATCTGAAATTCAATACGGGATGAGCAGAAATTTCCTTCCGTTAAGTATTGGGAAGACTGAAGCCATTATTTTCCATACTCGTTCCAAACTCAGTTTCCTAGCTACCATCCCTCTGCCTGACAGCTGTCTGAGATTGGTATCATATCTGGCCGAGTTGAGTTTATGACCTCATACTTGTGCCATCATGACAACTGTCTATTTTCAGCTCTGTAACATTGCTCGATTTCACCCATGTCTCAGCTCATCTGATACTGAAAGCCTCATTCATGCCTTTGTTACTCCTAGGCTCAACTATTCAAATGCGCTCCTGGTTGGCCTCCAACATTCTACCCCCTGTAAACTTGACATCATCCTAAAATCTGCTGCAAATGTTTTAACTCACACAAATCCCATTCCCCTCTTACCCCTGTGCTCACTCGCCTACATTGGCTTCCGGTCAAGCAATGTATTGATTTTAAAATTCTTATTCTTATTTTCAAATCCCAGTATGGCCTCACCTTTCACAATCTCTGTAATCCCCTCCAGTCCCACATCCCTCCGCGATATCTGCACTCATCTCATCTTTTTTAATCGATTTTAATTGTCCCACATTGGTGGCCCTGCCTTCAGTTGCCTAGGCTCTAACCTTTGGAATTCTCTCCCTATACATCTCCAGCTCTATCCTCCTTTATGGTACTCCTTAAAACTGATTTTTTTCACAAAGCTTTTGGCCACCTGACCAAATATCTCCTGTGGCTTGGGCCAAAATTTTTACCTTGTCGGGCGAGTGCCATCATTCTGCCCCGAATGAGCGTAAAATGGCATGCGATGATGTCGGGCGAGCATGCTGATGTCATTGCGTACTCACACAATATTTCAGTCAGCGGGTGCGCATAAGAGTCGACGATTAACAGGCCTGTTATGGATATTAAAGTACCAATTAAGTGTAATTTTTCACTGCCCGTCCAACCTTACGGTTGGCGGGCAGGCGAAAAGGCCCAGCAGCCTCTGCATTTTTTAGGAAACCTCATCCGTAGGTGGGCTAAGGTTTCCAACAGCAATTAAAAATAAAATAAAAATTTTAACTTTTCACTAATAACATGTCCCTGCTCATGTGACAGAGTCACATGAGGGGGTATGTTTTTTTTAACATCTTAACTTCTTTATTTTTAATTTTTTTATCTTCAGCTCCCTGAGGCAGCTCTGTGCCTGAGGGAGCTTTTCATGCGCGCACCCGCACGCTGGCGCAAAGTTCCCCGCTCGCCCTCCTCCCCTCCACAGGCAGTGCTGAGTGCTGCAGTGCACGTTCCACGCAGGCCCACCAGCGTGAAATCGCGGTCACGGCCCGATCGCGGGCGGTGGTTAGCTTCCCGACTCCTCCCTCCCCCCCCCCCCACTGAGCCCGCCCGACGAGGGCGAAATTCAGCCGTTGGTGTCCTTTTTTGTTTTATAATGCTCCTGCGAAGCACCTTGGAACTTTTTTTTACATTAAAGACTCTGTACAAATATAAGTTATTGTTGACGTCTTTCTTCTTCTCCCTGTCCCTCTTCTTATTTAATTCTGACTCTTGTTAACTTCAATTTCCCCTTTTGTTACAGGAAGTAGTGTATCGAATTTTGTCTTGTAATTATCGTCTGACAAATGATTCACTATCAGAACATTCATGTAAACATATAAGTAAAACTTCTTTAGAATAATTTGGCATAATATACTATAATATATAACAAAGCAGTACTGTATAGCATGGAGCATCCTGATAATGCAGGGTAATACACCAGTCAGTAACATAGCACACTGCAATGTAAATGATTATTCTGGAGTTCACTTTTCATGTGGTGGAATCCCAATTCTGGATGATAAGAATGAATTGATTTTTAGCTACTGTTTCCTATTCATTAATATTCCCTAGAAATAATAAGACACTACTGGGTTCTTGAGGATCCAATAGGATGGATATTCATGAGTATTCTAGGATCAAAAGATAAATTAATAAGTAATGGTTTTGAAGCATTGAATTAAAAATACATTTTCATGATTGAGAGAAAATGTTTCTTTTGAAAAGCATTTTTCCTTCAGATCCTCCTGGTGAAGTACACTCTGTACTCCAAATTACTGGACAAACGTACAGATCTCAATAGGCTCCATAACGCCCTAGTTTGGATTGTGCACAATCTGTATGGGTTGTCAGAATACAAACTATCCTTCCCTTCCATCTGCTCAATGCTGTACCTAACAACTTGAGAAAGATCATTATCTAGAGGAACAGACGCAATGTGAACGTCTGTTAAGGCTGGCATTTGTTGCCAGGTCTCCAGTCCACGTCACAATACACTAAATTGTTATGACACTGAGGCACTTAATGATTAATTTTAGCATCAATTTTATATAAAAGAATTGCACAGTTGAGGCTGCTTCTTATTGATTTTCATTGCAAACATTTGAATTTCAGAATGCATTGCTCTGTGTAAAAAAAAAAACAAGCTGTTTTTCGGAATCATGGTTATGTGGAGATCACTTCACTATTTAAAAAAAATAGAATATAGGCGCCATATTAAAATTGAACATGACCACACATTGTCAGAGATTTCAGGATTTAGCTGCTCTAATGGGGCAGACATTCCAGACAAGCATGAATCTAAGCTGGAAGGCCTAGTATAGAAAAATCAATCTCCCCTCTTTTTAACACCAGTGGAAAGAGTCAGAACTAAGCTGGACTGTCTATCTCTGTGTAGGTTCAGATAAATTTCAAATAAAATAACTGGTTTGGACATGTACTCTTGTAAGGGTTACTTGAAAAGAAATAGAATATCCCAGTGCTTGAATTTGTATCAGAGTGAAAAGAAGTCCCCTTGAAGATCAGTGTGGTCGTATATGTGTGGAGCCTCACGAGATGGGGGAGATCTTAAACAGTTTTTTTGCATCAGTATTTACTCAGGAAACTGGCATAGTGTATAAGGAAGGCAGGGAAACAAGCAGTAGTGTCATGGAACATATAGAGATTAAAGAGGAGGAGGTGCTTGCTGCCTTACAGCGAATAAAGGTAGATAAATCCCCCGGGCCTGACATGATATTCCCTCGGACCTTGAGGGAGACTAGTGTAGAAATTTCAGGGGCCCTGGCAGAAATATTTAAAATGTCCTTAGCCACGGGTGAGGTGCCGGAGGATTGGAGGGTAGCTCATTTTGTTCCGTTGTTTAAAAAAGCCTCCAAAAGTAAACCAGGTAATTACAGGCCAGTGAGCCTGACATCAGTAGTAGGTAAATTATTGGAAGGTGTTCTGAGAGATCCGATATACAATTATTTGGACAGCCAAGGGCTGATTAAGGATAGTCAGCATGGCTTTGTGCATGGTACATCGTGTTTAACGAACCTTGTAGAGCTTTTCGAGGAGATTACCAAGAAGTTAGATGAAGGAAAGGCTGTGGATGTTGTCTACAAGTACTTTAGTAAGGCCTTTGTCAAGGTCCCACATGGGAGGTTAGTTCAGAAGGTTCAGACACTTGGTATCCATGGAGAGGTTGTAAACTGGATTCGAAATTGGCTGTGTGGGAGAAGACAGAGAGTGGTAGTGGATGATTGCTTCTCAGACTGGAGGTCTGTGACTGGTGGTGTGCCTCAGGGATCTGTGCTGGGACCATTGTTGTTTGTTGTCTATATCAATGATTTGGATGATAATGTGGTAAATTGGATCAGCAAGTTTGCTGATGACACTAAGATTGGAGGCGTTGTGGACAGCGAGGAAGGCTTTCAAAGCTTGCAGAGGGATCTGGACCAACTGGAAAAATGGGCCAGAAAATGGCAGATGGAATTTAATGCAGAAAAGTGTGAGGTGTTGCATTTTGGAAGGACAAACCAAGGTAAGACATACACAGTAAATGGTAGAGCACTGAGGAGTGCGGAGGAACAAAGGGATCTGGGAGTTCAGATACATAATTCTCTGAAAGTGGCGTCACAGATAGACAGGGTTGTAAAGAAAGCTTTTGGCATACTGGCCTTCATAAATCTAAGTATTGAGTGTAGGAATTGAGATGTTATGGTGAGGTTGTATAAGACATTGGTGAGGCCAACTTTGGAGTATTGTGTGCAGTTCTGGTCGCCTAACTACAGGAAGGATATCAGTAAGATTGAGAGAGTGCAGAGAAGATTTACTAGGATGTTGCCAGGTCTTAAGGATTTGAGTTACAGGGAAATATTAAACAGGTTAGGACTTTATTCCTTGGAGCGTAGAAGAATGAGGGGAGATTTGATAGAAGTTTACAAAATTATGAGGGGTATAGACAAAGTAAATGCAAGTAGGATCTTTCCACTTAGATTAGGAGAGATAAACATGAGAGGACATATCTTTAGGGTGAAAGGGGAAAGGTCTAGGGGGAACATTAGGGGGAACTTCTTCAATCAGAGAGTGGTGAGAGTGTGGAACGAGCTACCATCTTACCATCTGGTAAATGCGGGCTCACTGTTAAGTTTTAAGAATAAATTGGATAGATACATGGATGGGAGAGGTCTGGAGGGTTATGGACTAGGTGCAGGTCAATGGGACTAGCGGAATAATATTTCGGCACAGACTAGAAGGGCCGAATGGCCTGTTTTCTTTGCTGTAGTGTTCTATGGTTCTTTGGTTCTAAGTATTGGCTATGTGTAGTTGTGGTGAGATATGTTGCCACAGTGAGTCAGTGATCAAGTTCGACACTTGTTCTGGTAACCCGGTTTGCTCTAAACAGCCAATGGGTTTGATCTAGAATATAGCCAACTAGTTTTTGTAAATGTGAGAGACTGGTAAATAGGCAGAATTAAAATCATATATTTAAGGAAATAAGGATAAACATTTGTGAATGAATGGGTGTGCAGATTTTAACTTTGTGTAAAAAAATGTGCATTCGCATTTTGGCTGCCTGACATACATCCTGTCCCATTTTCTTTTCCTTTCCCTCAAGCGCTGAAGCCACTGGCATTTGCGGGATCCATTTATTCACACGGCAGTAGTGAGCTCCTGCAGCATGAAGAATGCATCTCCACTGCACACTTGTCACTATGGTCAGAAAATCCAGCATTTGCCCACCAGTGTGTACCTAGGGCTTCCCCCTAATGTCACATCATGTACCCTCAGCCTCCTGGGTAATGGGGACAATTCCAATTTTATAAAATAACATTCCAACTTCATTTTCAGTTTTGTAATGTTTGATGTTAGTTATTTCAAAAAGACTAAAAAGTACAAGTATCATTAATTAGACAAACCAAACTAAGATATCAAACAATATTCCAGTTGATGCATTTTATTTATACAATTCAAGCAGTAAGTCTCGGTTTCATTTGGATACATCATTCTTTCTATACATCACCTCAATAGCAGGATTCATCTTCAGCTTGACCAGTGAAAGGCTTTTTAGTGGCTGACTCCATCTTAAACCTAGAGTCCTGTATTTCTTCTGGGCCGAGGCATAACTGACCATATTTGGGGAGTAACCCAGTCAGGCAAACAATGGACAGAATTTAACATTGCAAGGTTTCCCTTTCCAAAATTTTTCACTGGTAATTTTGTGGGAAGACAAGAGTGGGTGATTAATTTGTCTTCCACTGGAAGCCAGATGTTACAAAAGGAGGAAAGTTCAACAATAAGGTATCATCTGCTGAAGTGGCCACTACTCCAACTACTTCTGCCCTTATTGTACTGGCCATGAATCAAGTACTGCCGTTCAGCACAGGGAAGCAATAGAAGTGGGGCTAACAATATTCTAGGTTAGGAGCATGAGAGCAAACTTTTGGCCGTGACAATTTTGGTCCTCTTTTAGGCCCATTTCGAACTTGCCTAAATTCTTGAAGATCGTTCTGCCGGCTACACCCTCAACTCGTGAGCTTGTGCTGCTTTTTCCCATCCTGGTTGCAAAGTGAAACAATGCTCTCACTGGTGCCTGCCTGTGTTATGCAAATTTACTGACTCTGGAAATTCCAGTGGAGTCAAGTCTCTCGGGTTACAATTCCTGCTTTTTCATTGTAATGACAATGGAGCAGGATTATGGATAGTCAATCCCGATAATTACAAATATTATCCTATTGGTAGAATGGCTTAATTCCCTGATAGCCCAGGGGTAGAGTCAGTGCCTGGTATTAGGTGCTTCTGTGTGGTATACCCATCAGATCACTGGTGGCCTATTAGGGATGGACTAAGCGTCTGATCACTGTCAATATATGGGGCACAGTACTAACCAATGCTTCAGCAGGGTGGAGCATGTGCCTAATCACTTGTCATTTAGCCAGGTGGAATGTCTGACTGACCGCTGGTCCTGCAAGGCTGGTTGTATTTCTGATGATTATTAACTTTGCTAGGGAGGAGTGGGAGTCCGATCATTGGCCAGGCAGAGTGTGTCTGAACACTGGTGTTCAGTGAGGCTAGTGTCTGTCAGATCATTGCGATTTAGCCAGGTGGAACGTGTGTTTGATGGAGTTACAGTGATTGTGTGCTCTGCTATTGGTCTGTGAATATCCATTAGATACACGTACTAATTGCTGGTAGCCTTCTGATGGAACATAGGTATTGAACAAATATATAAGCACAAATGTATTATATAAATGAATGATGATAGCTTATTGTTGAAGAATGGATTCTCTCGGTCCAGTGGCAGAGTTCTCAGCTGTGTCTGGTAATCAGGTGTTGAATATGAATGAAGGATCTCTGGCAGTCATGATGGTCTAACTTGTCTGTTTGGGTAATAGAATGGATGTAGACATGTAGATACTCATGTTCTCTGGCAGTTGAGGAAGGTTCAAAGGCTGGCTATGTTCTCAAGGTTAGTAATGAAAAATGAATACTCATTCTTATTACTGCAGTCACAATAAGTCTATATGATTTTTAATGTTAGCGTAATTTATTAATATAACATACAGGAAATATTTTGGTCCTCTGTATCTTACAGTGAAATAATATCCAATACCAATTTAACTCAAATCATATGGTACAGTAAGAGTTCAGTTTCAATCATGTATTTCAATCATGGAGCCATCCATCCATTGTGATGATGGCACTGCCTCAGCAAAATAATGGAGAGAATTTTCCCCCAGTTGGGGGGGTTGTGTGGGGGTGGGCGGGAGCATGTGCGAACCCGATCGGTGCCCCCAACCGAGTCTGTGCCGTCATTTTATGTGGGCTGGCTAATTAAGGCCCGCCCAGCGTGACACATGCCCAGAAGTGCTGCGCGCTCCCTGGGCGGGCGGGGGGGGTTGAAATTCTCTAAGTCGGGGCCTACGCTCTTTTACGAAAGAGCGCAGAAATCTCCCTGAGGTACAGTGGTGCCTCAGGGAGATTAGTTTAAATTTTAAACATCTAAATAAAGAAATTAAAAACTTTTAAAACATGTCCCTTCATGTGACAGTGTCACATGAGCTGGGACATGTCAATGATTTAAAAATAATTTTTTACTGAATTTTTAAACACTTCATGAAACCTCATCCGCCCATGGATGAGGTTCCATGTAAAATGCAAAGGCCGCCTGGGCTCTCCGCCTGCCCGCCAACCTTAGGGTTGGACGGGCAGCTCATTTTATTGGATCAATTAGTTTTTAACAGACCTTGATCGGCCTTTGACAGTTCAGTGGGCACGGAACCGAACTGTAAATCTAAATAAGGCGCGGTGATGTCAGGACGCCCGCCTCACCGTGCGTCATTATACGCGTTGGCGAGCAGGCCCCACCCCCGCTTGCCAGCCTGAAAATTCTTCTCAATAAGTTTGCTGCAATAGAACCAAACTGACTCCCACAAACTTTAACTTTACATATCGACTGACACTGGTTGAGTGTGTTTCAAATGTTTGAAATTAAACTTGCTGAGATTCATTAATTTTTAAAATTAAATTTTGCTCCCTTGATATTACTTCCTCGTAACATATCGCACTTGTAAACAAGTTATTTTATACAACCCTAAGCTAGTTACAATTGTACTCTCCAAATTTCAATAAATGGTGCAAAAATTATAGAGAAAAAATTCCTACTGCTATAATTTGAGTGTTGAATCCCGCAAATATTCAGTGCATACATCAGTACGCTTCAGATTGATATGAAATACAGTCTTACGTTATTTCATATGATTTGGCTCTTTTATTTTGTCTTTTGAGATTACATAGTTTACTTTGCATAATTTAACCTATTGTGAGTTTTGTATGACTTCAACTTGGAAAGAGGGAGGTATAATATAACATGACCAAAACCTATTTCTTGGCCCTTTCCTCTTCATCATTTACTTTCTGCCACTTGACAACATCAACTGAATACATGGGACCATGCTCCACATGGACACTGAAGATACCCAGCGGCCTCTCCACCATCTCTTTCAACCGCTCCACTGTCCATGCTGTCAGACTGCTTTTCTACATCCACAAGGCACACGTTAGGTGTGTGGTGGAATAATCTACACTTTCACTGTTTCCACTGCAACGACAGTCAAGAAGCTCAACACCATCCAAGGCCAAACAGTCACCATGATCAGCATCCCACCTACCAGCTTAAATATGCATTTCCTCCACCACTGCATGACAACAGTGTGTATTGCACTGTAGCAAGTCACCAAAGCTTCTTTGGCACCACCTCCCAAACCCACGATCTCCACCAACTAGAAGGTTGAGAATAGCTGGTGCAAGGGTATCCCATCATCCCTAAGTTGCTCTTCACATCACACGCCATTTTGATATGGACAGTTGTAATGCCATTTCTGCACTGATACTGAATCAAAATTTTAGAACACCTTGCCTCACAATGTTGTGGAACTACCTTCACACATGGACTGTAGCAATTCAAGAAGACAGCCCACCACTACCTTTTCAAGGGCAACTGTGGATGGGGCAATAAATTCTGTCTTTACCATTGATGCTTTTATCCCAAGAATGCTTTCTTTAATTACAACATTGGAACACTAGAGAGTTTGGTCCAGTTAATTAAAGTAAGGGGTTCTTTTACTGTTGAGGCAATGGAGATAATTTAAGCTATAATGTGAATAAGTCACAAAATATGTTGAGTCAATTTGTGTTAAATTCTTGCATCTTAAATAAAAGGCAAATTGGCAAAACCACCAAGTTGCATTTAGATCAGGAAGACATAGAGGCACTGGAGCATCATGCAATCAATACAGGTTTGTCCACTTTGTGACACAGTTTATTAGAGTCAAAATCAGCTCATTATAAAACTCATTTTATTATATTGACTAATAACCTTCAGATATTTTCTCATGTTAGGGGAATAATACACTCTTCAGTGGAAAAGTCATAGCTATAACTTTACACCTAGGAACATAAAACTGAACAGTAAAGCTTTCAATAATTTCAGGAGTAAACAAAGCAGGGTTGATCCACTGAAAAATTACAATACAGTAGCGAAGTGTCCAAAGATTGAGAAATTGCTGAAGTGCTTAACCATTATTTTTCAATAGCCCTCGCAAAAAAGGGTAAAAAATGTCATAAATAATAGTACAGTTTGAAAGTGAATTTAAATTTAAAATCACAAGAGACAATGCGCCGGGGAGGTTGTTGATGCTCAAGGTAAAAAAGACACGCGACACTGACAACTTCCAACACAGGGTTCTGAAAGAATTTATTGAAATGATTGTGAGTCCTCTTGTGGGCTCCGGTCAAATTTTCGAGGATTGGGAAATGGCCATTGTGATTCCCATCTTGATAAGGGATGAACCATCAAATTATAGGCCTGCAAGCCTTATTTGGGAAAGTGATAGTGTTATGTTGGATAATACAAGGGAGTATCTTGAGGGGGATGACCAATCCAAGGCAGAATGGTTTTAGCAGTGGAAGGCCATGCTTGACTAATTTATTGTGTTTATTGAGATGTCAAACCCAGTAGACAGAAGAGAGATGGTGGAAGTCATTCACATTTATTTCAGTGAGACATTTGACATAGTCCCATATAATAGGCTACTGCATATGGTCCAAGCCCTTGGAATAGACAGAACAGTATTAAGGTAGATTTGTAAAGTATTTCATTTTTGGCGGATAACAACAACAATAGATCTTTAGGAGGTGGGTGCCTCAGGGTTTAGTATTGGGAACACTGTTGTTCATATTGGCCCGGATCTTCCACGGAGCAACAATCATTAACAGATCGCTGCTCCGCTCGAAATTTTCTACGCCTTGCTGGGTCTTCTGAGGCTGGACTCCCCAGAAGTGCAGAGTGCAGCATCCCCTGGAGAACTCCAACATAGCTCTGTAGCATCGGGGGAGGACAAGGCACACTCCCATTTTGCGGCACTAGCTGCCTTATGATAAGTTTAAATGCCCAGTGTGAATGTTAGTGAATGGGTCAATGGCTGAATGGATGAATGAGTGAATGTATAGGGTAATAGGGTGGGTCAGGTGGGTGAGATAAGTGGGTACATGAGTAGAGGGGCAGGTGACTGAGCTGGTAGGTGGATGGGGTGGCAGCTGGGTGAGGTGGTATGTGGGTAGGGTGGGAGACATTTAGGGTGGTAGGTGGGTAGGTACGTAGGATGGCAATTGGATAGGCAGGGAGGTGGGTATGGTGGCAGGTGGGTGAGGAGGTGGGTAAGGTGGCAGGTGGATGAGTTGGCAGGTGGGTGAGGTGGTTGGTGGGTCACTGGGTAGTCAGGTCAGGTCAGGATGGGTAGTCAGGTCAGGAGCTAGCCAGGTCATGTCGGGGGGGTAGTGGGTTGGTAGTGGGGTAATTGGGTTTGATCGGGATGGTAGTCAGTGTCAGGCCAGGATGGAGGTGGTTGGGGTTCAGGAAGATAGTTGGGTAGTCAGGTTGGATTAAGTTGGGTGGGTAGTCAGGCAGTCAGGGGCAATTGGGTTGGGTTTGAGTTGGTGGGTATTGGGGAGGGCCTGTGGGTAGTCAGGGGGATGAGCGGTGATTCGGGATGGTCAGTGCAAGTGATTGGTGGGAGGGTGGTGCTCAGTCCTGTAGATACCCAAGAGTTAGACAAGGTTTTAATTCTGTCTAACATTTCCTGGGTAGCTATCCAGGTAAGTACATCGGAACTGTCAGAAGTCTCCAACTCTAACTCAGAGTCAGAGACATTTGCAGAGGGTCCCGGGGTCAGAGGAATTGCCCATCGGAAGTTCAAACTTCCCAGGCAATTCCCATGGAGGTCAGCAAGTCGGAACACTTGCACGGACCCGATACGCATCTTGGGTCGTAAGTCCGGCCTCCGATGATCCAAAGACAAGAAGATCTGGGCCAATATTTATAAATGATTTAGAGGAAGGAATTATGTTCAAAGTGCTCAAATTTGCCAACAATACCAAATTGGGCGCAGTGGCAAATGGCAAGTGTCAATGGGCAGCACAAATTCGAAAGGATCTTGATCGGTACCGTCAGTGTGTGAAAAAATGGCAGTGGAAATTTAATACAGGGAAATGTAAGGCTATGAGATAGGTAGAGGGAATGCTAATGGAGACTAGGTGCTAAATGGGAATATACTGTGGTACCAGACCAGGGTAGAGATCGTGGGTTTTTTGCTTCCAGGTTGTTATAAAAGAAAATAGAATTTTTACTCCAGCAGATACTCTATAAACTTTTCGAGGAGTTCCTTCATGCATATTACATGTCAAAATTCAAAAGGAATCACTTTAATTTTGGTAAGTTATTCTGTAAGGAACATTTGGAACATGTAGTAAAAACACAATTTTATATAAGTGCAGAATCTAGTTTTGAACAGAAACCAACACATCCCTCTTAAATGCCTCTCCTACCATCAACACCTGATCCATTCAAGGTGACTGGAAAACGGGAGGGGGTGAAATAGTACATCCTAATTAATTTAATCCCATGAAACGTCATTAGGCATGGAATTGAAAATGACAGAGCCTTGCAACAAGCAAAATGATAAATAAAGGAACAGTGACAAAAACAGAAAATGCTGGAAAAACTCAGCAGGTCTGACAGCATCTGTGGAGAGAGAAAAACAAAGTTAACGTTTCCATATGACCCTTTTTCAGATCTGCTGAGTTTTTCCAGTGCTTTCTGTTTTTGTCTCAGATTTCCAGCATCTGCAGTATTTCGCTTTTATCATAAAGGAACAGTATTTGGTTTGAACTGTGCTGGATTATGAATGTAGCAATCAAGATAGTGTAAAAGTATTTACTTTTAATTAAGATTAAGGCATTTTATGGTAGATATAGTTCTTGAGATGTCTGAGATCTCTTCATCAGGTAATGAAAGTGGTAATCAAGTAATTGCATTACAATTACACACACTTAACATCAACTACTATCAGGACGCTATTAGCCACTAACAAGCTTTTGAAGCCACATGAATGTTGTATCACCAGACTGTCACCTTTGGGACCAAGGAAAGCTGTCTATTGAACAGGTTACTTTTGAGTTCAGCTTCTAAATACAGTTACCATCAGCCCTAAATTCAGCCAGAACTGAAGTTTTTGTCCAGCAATCTTGATTACCTTTCAAAGTGACTTCCTACAGGTTTATTGACTTCCATATTTACCCATGGCTAATGGCCACATTAGCAGGTGGCTTGTAATCCAGGTGCAGGCCTTATTTAATTGGACTTGAAAGCTGCTGGCACTGAGGAAATCTGTTCAGTTAAAGAAGATTGTGGTTTAATCACAGTAAGCAGGATGATGGGCTTATTCTTTAGACCTATCATATTTCATGGCTAATTGTGAAATGTATGTAAAGTATTGGACTGCCAATTTATGTTGTCTTTGGGAAGGCGTATTTAACAGTAGTTTGCATTAAAATAATCGCTGGTGACCACTGATTCCCTGTTATCACAATGTTTTCTTGTTTGCACCTGAAACAATGGGAATTACAGTTTTATTGTGGCTCATCTCCCTGTGCGTTGAGAGCTTATTCAAAGATAGTGAGCTGCTTTACTCTGATCTTATAATCTTCACATAAAAGATACAGATCAGAAAGAATTCTAGCATTTTAGTAAACACACTGTGGCTTATTGGAAAATATTTTTATATTTCACTGCATTCATGTTCAAAGATGACAAATAGGAGGGAGAAATAAAATTTGACAATTCTATTGTCCAATCCATTGAGCCACATTTCCACCTGTTTAGTTATATATATTTTATTCCACAGTACCTTTCCATGCTGAACATGAGACATTTTCTCATTCAGGAGCTGATAAATATTATGGCTACAAAATTCCATGGTTTTTTTTCAGTGTAACTAAGCTCTTAGATCAGGAAACTCTTTTGGCTTGCTAGTAGATAGATCTGCAGGTAAAAAAAATACATGCAAAGCCTGGACTAGCATTATTCCTTCAAAATTAAGGAGACAGAGAAGGAGTGGAAGGTTGTTGATGTGTGCTGCTTCACATGGTTGTCAGTATGCGGTTGTGCAGTCACTAATCTAGTCCGAGCAATATGCCTTGATCTTGCCAGCTTCCTTGACAGGAGCAGAACGCCTCCGCATAAGTTCCTTCATGGGGTGAGCTACTCAATGTTGGGCATGCCCACTGTGGTGTCCTGTCTCTCGTGGGTATTACATGCAAGTTTATCCTGCAATAAATTGAGGGATTTAGGTGGAAGCTAGTAATTGATAGTTGTCTCCCAGTTGTAAGAGAGAGGTGATGGTAACATATTGTTAAAGTGTAAATAGGAGTTTTAAAGGGGGAGGTGCTGAGATGAAGAGGATTAGCGGTGGAAATTCCAGAGCAGGATCAAACCCTGGTCTACGTTGAATTGTTCTCAGTAGGGGCAGCTTCAGTCGTTTCTGGATTTAGGAGGGGAAATTCATCCAGGGTTCTGATGCTGACTGCTGTTCAACAAAGCCTGCAAGGGGCGCACGTGTTGAGCAAGAGCAAATTTGGGCTTTATGTGATTCTCAACTTAGTTGAATAGCCTCCAGAGTCAAAGTTCACATGTAAGTAATGGCCTTTACAGTGAGGTACAACAGGGCAACTGGTGCCTATGGAACTGTATTGCAACAGGAACTGATGTGTTCAGAAGTGGAAGAGAAAAACATGTTGCAGGGGGAAGACAGAATAGTTTAGGATAAAAAAATAAAAATTGCTGTGTTAACTGTGTTTGTTCAGGGTGGCACATACTTCAGGTCATCATCAAAATAAACTGACATCTCTGTACATGTTCTGCTATATATTCCAATGACTAATCTGACACAATTTATTAAAAGTGGATTCTGTGGAAGGCACTAACGTTGGTCGCCATTGTCATGTGTGTTCTGTCCAAAGGCTCATTATCTGCTGATGCTTCATCCTGAGCTAAATTCTTGGCAGTTTTTGTCCGTGGTGGTCTGCCATTGCCTTCCACTCTCAGGGGCAGAGTGAGATGGCAGGTCCCAAATCTACCTCAGCTTTAACAGGAGTCAAACTCACGCTGTTGGAGTTATTCTGAACCACACACTTGTTATCCAGCCAACTGAGTTAACTGGCTCTGCTAGAATTGGCATTTAGGTATAACTGATAAATATATAGAATACAAAAGCTAAGGCACTTTTTGCTGAGCATAACTACACAGATTTTTTCTTTTCAAGATTATTAATTTGTTCTTTTTAATTTTCATGTATACCAAGGTAAGGAATGTCTGTATTGTGGAATGCAGCATTTCATATATCAGGCAGCAATTTTCAATATATGGGCCTTAGCTGCAGGGCAGAATCTTGTGGAGATGACTGTGGTCTCCAGTTGGTGAGACCCTTGCATTGCCTCTTTTCGGGAAGGCCCACTGCATCATGTGGTAATCAGGCACTGACAGGCCAGGGGCACACCTTGGATTCTGGGGCTGGAAGCCCCACCTGCTGAAAGCTGCCAGCCAATCAAAGGCCAGCAGCGCTTCTGTACTTTTGTAGCACCACCAGGGAGGCGGTGGCTGCTGCCATTACGACACTTGCCAAAAGCCTTGGGTTAAGGAGAGGCCCAGGCACAGGTGAATGGTGATGAGAGGGGCGTCAACAGCAAGAGCAGGGAATGACTTTTTAGTGCCTCCCACCAACCTTTCATGATGTGGGGTTGCTCAGTCACATACTCAGTGCCTTTGAACAAAGGGTGCCCCCCACTGGGAGCCTGCTAGCTAACACGCCCAGGTTTGCATGGCGTGCTCCCCCCATGGCAAGCTACCTGCTCACTGCAGGATGGGGCCCCTAAGCGGTCATTAATTTTAAAAATTCATTCATAGGATGTGGGCAGCACTGGCTAGGCCAGCATTTATTGCCCATCCCTAATTGGCCTTGAGAAGGAGGTGGCGAGCTGCCTTCTTGAACTGCTGCAGTCCATCTGGTGTAGCTACACCCACAGTGCTGTTAGGAAGGAAGTTCCAGGATTTTGATGCAGTAACAGTGAAGGACAGTGAATTGCACACTTAAAGGCCTCAGTTGGTGGTGGGGCAAGAAGACAATCCGTGGGCCTTCTGGCCACAGACTTAGTCGGATGGAGACTGATGGAGGCACTATCCCGTCCAATTAAATGCCCCTTGCAACAAAACTTGCCATGGGAGAGGGCACATGATTCTGCCCACAGCCTGCGAACAGCAACTCTATTGCACCCAGGTGGTATCTTTCCATTTTCTCCACCAGCCATCCTGTGGCCTTTCTGAATTAAGTTTGCCAATTTAATTTCAATTAGGGGCTGAGTTTGTGCTGTGAGCCCACACCAAGTGGTGAGGGTAGATTCAGATTGGCCAAGCTAATTTCACATAAGACTGTTATCTGTTTGTTATGCATTCATTTTAATATTGTACATCCCCCAGGCTTGCATGACATTAAGCTGCTTGACCATCACTTAATTCCTGGTTCCTACTTGAACACAGTTTGAATGTGTATAGAATCCAGATTTGAATGATCAGCACAAATGAATCATTCTTTTCCTTTTTGATTCACCACAAAAAGAAAGACAGTTTTTTTGTGTGTGTTCCTGAGTAACATAATCAAAATCTCATGTTACAATAAGCAAGCAATTATACAGTTAGGAATAAAAAATATTAACTCAATTGGTGTTATCACTAAGGTGTGCAGAAATTGACATAGAAACACAATTTCTGAAGTAGTGAAAGAAAACACTGACATGTTGGCTAAGAAAGCTGGTCAGTTATAAATCATTTGAAAAATTAAATTGGTTCCACCTAGAGCTATTATCAATTATGTAGTACCCAGACTTTTCCTTTTTTCCTTTTATTGTGGCAGTCAGTAATTTACCGTGCAATATTTTCTATACCATATCTTGCTCCCTCTGGATTAAACAATAGTTTGTGTAAATTTACTACTGCCTATTACATGCAAATGGACAAAAAAGGCTGCTAGTTATATCATTTAGACATACAGTCTGCTATTAAATAATAGCATGCATTTTGTTTATTAGGCAAAGTGATTAGCAATCAGTTGTGGTGACCTATAGGACCTTTATTTCAGCTTTGCAGAACAGGAGGATTTTTTAAAAGGATAGTTTGCACCGACAGTAGATGAATTTTATTTCTCAATTTATTCAGTCCCATGGTCTTGCCATTCAGTCACTTCTTGTCCATTAAACAAGAAATACTATGTTAATGTAAAAGCAAAAAAAAATCAATGCTACTCAGATCAGTAGCTGTGGGGAAACAGTGCAGCAGCTGGTGTGCAAACAGCTAGTTCTCACGGATCAATGAAATTACAAGGAAAATTTGCTGATGCTTACAAACTGCCCAAGCCTTGTAACTTCTAAACTTTCTTAAGTTTTAGGAGCTCTAACGACAATGGCTTGGAGAACTCGGCTGCAATGTAGCTATGGACTCATTCATTTCGTTCAACATGTCTTAAGCCATTGCTGTACGCACATCTCTTTGGATATTGCGACTAAAGTTTGCAGTGTAGGGATAGGTTCAGTGAATCCACCTGCAAATGTCAATAAATAAATTAAATATGTTCTCTTTTGTAATATATGTTTCCCCTATCTCATCCCACTGGTTGTAAAAATGCACAACTCCAAGCCAGATACTAAATTCCTGATCTCTCCACTGTTCTGCTTCTCCTGCCATAAGTCAGTGGTCATTAATATCAGTTCTGGGCAGGTGCCTCCAGGTGGAATATTCTGCTGTGGCTAGATGCTACATCATAGGGATGGATGTAATGGAAATACAGTAGAGGGATAGATTAATCTGCTGAAAGCACAATCTTTGATGACAGGATAGTATTGACAGGAAAGTGATTGGGACAATTCACCACATTAAATGTTAATTTTATATAAATTGTGTTTAATTAAATGAAAGTAAAGGGCATTAATTAGAATTTCACTTGAACACATACAAGGAGATGCTTATTGAAGCTGTGGTGTGGTTGTGTTAGGTGTATACTTGTAAATATAATTAAGACTAAGTAAAGATTGGCTCCAATACTATCCTTCACCAACTGGCTTTCTCCACGTGAATGCTTGCTATTGTTGTGAAGTACTCTGTACCTCAAATTATCCTGTTCTTCCAGCTAAAGAAAGACAGTAGAAGCAGATAAACTGAGGCAGAAAAAATTGGTATGGACTTGGGAGGTAACAACATGCTTAAGGACTTTGGAGAGGAAAGGAAAGTTGGAGATTGGGTGGCATTTGGAGAGGTCAAGATCTGGAAAGGTCTATAAAGAGGACAATGATGAAAGAAGAGTTGATGGGGAAGGGAACAATAACTGAGGAAAGACAAACATTTACAATGTCAGCTAGCATGGAAGTAAGTGCAGAAGTATTACTTCCATGCTAGCTTAACAATGGAGAAGTTGGAAGGGGAAGAAGAACATGGATGGCGAAGGATACAAAGAAGTGATCAGAGATGGCCTTCTCTGTGATTGAGCTGATGGGAAGAAAGAGGATATTAAGGGACAGCAGAGGACAGTAAACTCAGAGGAATGAGGGCAACTTGAGTTGAAGTGTAAATTGAAATCACAGAAGTTGGGAAGTTGCTTGATGCAGAGACTAAGGGAGGAAAGGAGGGATGCTACCTTGACAAGAAATTTTGGGTGAGTCTTGGATGGGTAGGAGAGACTGAGCATTTTTAAAGGAGAGGTGGGCGAAATGGAACAAGTGCTGTGCTTACAGGAGGAGATGGTACTAGAAGGAAGATGAAACCGGTGAAGGCGAGATTTTGTATCAGGTCCATGCTGTCCACTGTAAGGATTTGGACTTTATGGGCAGTATTTTCCCGTCGGCGAGCGAGGGGCGGGGCCCGCATAAAATGACATGCGGTGACGTCGGGCGAGCGTCCCGGCGTCATTTAGATTGTCACCCAAGTTGGCTGCGCGCCCGCCGAGCTGTCAAAGGCCTATTAAGGCCTGTTAAAAACTAATTAACTCAATTTAATGAGCTGCCCGTCCAACCTTAAGGTTGGCGGGCAGGTGAAGAGCCCAGGCAGCTTTTGTATTTTTCATGAAACCTCATCCACTGGCGGGATGAGGTTCCATGAACTGTTTTAAAATCTAATAAAAATTTATACATTTATTTTTTGACATGTCCCAGCTCATGTGCTGGTGTCACATGAGGGGAGATGTTTTAAAAGTTTAAAAATCCTTTACTTCAAAGTTTAAGACTGAACCAAATCTCCCTGAGGCATCTCTGTGCCTCAGGGAGATCTCTGCGCTCTTTCGCGTGCATGCTCCCACAAAACCCGCCACGCCACCCACCCCCCCACCACCGACAGGGGGAAATTTCTGGCCTATACCAAACCCCAGAGTGAGAAAATTCTTGTTGAGGAATAACTATATTGGCAAAAAGGACGATCATTAATTTAGAATACAAACTAACAAGGTTTGTTGGACAATAAATATTGATACTTAACATTTCATTAGTTGAGTCATGGCACATTACACAAATTTAATGCAAGTTGGTCTGTCTTTCCATGAATCCGGGACTGCTGGGGTCTTCTCTTCTTGGCCCCTTGAACGTGGTCGCTTGACTCATGACATCCTTCGAGATTTTATTTTAGCTAACAACTCTAAAATACATTCAAATTCCTTTGCAGTTTTAAGACTTCAACTCTATTGGATTATTTTCCAGCCCACAGCTTCCAGTCCAAATTAATTGATGAAGATCCACACTTCATAGCTGTCTGCTGAGTGCTCTCACTCTCTCTCTCTCTCTCCCTCTTTCTCTCTCTCCCTCTTTCTCTCTCTCCTTCTTTCCCTCTTTCTCTTTCTCTCTCCCTCTTTCTCTCTCTCCTTCTTTCCCTCTTTCTCTTTCTCTCTCTCTCTCTCTCTCTCTCTGGTGAAAACAGTTTTCTAACAAAGACTGTGGCTTTCCCAAAATGACTAAGACTGTAGTTCACTACTGATTCTCCCAAGCTAGACTTTAACTGACTAAACAATTCCTCGGCAGCTAAGTGGTTATATGTTTTCTATTCACTCTGACTTAAGGCAATTACTTTATCCCTCATAATCCTGTCTATACTGGAGTCACTGATCTCTAATATTGGATTCTTACAGCAATCCTCAGCCCTGTGACAATTACTTTAGTTACTAACTAAGCCTAATACTGGGTTCTTACGGCAGCCTCTCAGCCCATGACAAATACCTGTCAACTAGCAATGCCCTACACAAATGCAAACTTCCTAGCAAGTGCCCTACTCCTGGCAAGCGCTCTCTTGGCAAATGTCCTACAATTAACTTTCTCTGCCAACAAATTCATGCCACCCCCCCCACCCCCGCCTCCCACGCAACCCCCCCCCCCCCCGCCCCCCTCTCCCCACCACCCTTTACTAGCAAGTGTCCTGTTTCAAATGCTAACTCTTGGCAAGTGCAAAGACCATAGTGATGCACTCCTATTTTTAAACCTTTTTTTCAGGTAGCTTTGTAACATTTAGCCCAAGTATCTGCACCTAGATCAACACAACAAATGACTTCTAACCCAATATTTGCAACTCTTGATCAATGGGAAGATTACTCCTAGTGTCCCCGCAACAATCTAACCTTAATTTGTATCTCTAACTGGATGTCCTCGGAACATTCAAGGCCCAGGACCATTCTTCTAGACACCCTGCTTTGTAGCCTTGGAGTCTCTAACTGCTAAACTCTAACTTGTATCTTTGACCGGAGGTCTTGGAACATTAGTCCTCAGGCCAGCTTCCTGGCTAATCAGCATTGTAGCTTTGGCTTCTCTTCACTGCTTAGCTACTCGCTGAAGCCCAAATATGCAAATGTGTCCTAGCCATAACTTCAGTTCACCTCTAAAGGACTTAAGTGTTCTTTCTTAAACCTACATCACAGTATTTGGTACTTAAAGAGATGTCAACTTTAGGACTTCCTTAACAATGTACCCCAAAATTCACGAATCGTCCCAATGATACATACAGATTCAGATTTTTCACCACTAAGCTTATGTACAGTACAATTTGATAATTTAAGCCTTATTAATTACACAAATGTGCCAACAAGGAAGTCTAATACACCACAGGGGAGGTACTGGAAGATGTAGCCTGACAACTTAGACTAGTAATCCAGAAGAGCAAGGAGCAATCTAAATAGAAGATCTAAATTGGAAGAGGACTAATTTCAAAGGGATAAGATGGGATCTAGCCAGAGTAACATAGAACCAAAGGCTAACAGGAAAAACTGTAACTGAACAATAGGTGATCCTTAAGGAGGAGATGCTTCAGGTACAGGTTAGATACATTCCAACAAGGGTGAAAGATAGGAGAACCAAAGCCAGAAGCCCTTGGATGATGAGGGAGATAGAGAATGTGATGAAACAAAAAAGGTGTATAATGCATGCCAGGTGAATTCTTCAAGCAAGAACTAGGTCAATTACAATAAATTCAGAGAAGAATTGAAGAGGAAAATATGACCAAGAAAGAGAGAATATGAGAATAGAATGGCAGTTAACAAATGAACTGCAACAGGATATATAGGCTAGCAGAATGAGCAGACAAGCAGCAGATGGAATTTGATGCATTTATGCATTTTGGCAGAAGAGACGGGAAAAGATAATATAGACTTAAAGGCACAGTTCTAAAGAGTGTACAGGGCAGAGGGAGCGGGGTTCATATGCATAGATCTTTGAAGGTGGCAGGACATTTTTAGAGGACTGTTGACGAAGCATATGAGACCTTGGGCTTCATAAGTAGAGGTATTGAGTACAGAAATGGGGAAGTTATGCTGAATCTTTATAAAACTCTGGTTAGGACACAACTAGAATATTGCATCCAGTTCTGGTTTTGGAAGAATGTGAGGGTCCTTGAAAGAATGCAGAGGAGATTTACCAGAGTGATTTCAGGGATTTTCGCAGGATGTGGGCACCACTGGTTAGGCCAACATTTGTTGCCCATCCCTAATTGCCTTTGAGACGATGGTGGTGAGCTGCCTTCTTGAACTGCCGCAGTGGCATAAGTACACCCACAGTGCTGCTACGAAGGAGTTCAGGATTTTGACCCAACGACAGTGAAGGAACAGCGATATAGTTCCAAGTCAGGATGGTGTGTGGCTTGGAGGGGAACTTGCAGCTGGTGGTGTTCCCATGCGTCTGCTGCCCTTGACTTTCTTGGTGCTAGAGATCGTGACTTTGGAAGGTGCTGTTGAAAGGGATGGAAATTTTTAGCTCCAAGGTTAAGTTTGAAAAGCTGAGGTTGTTCTCTATGAAGCAAAAGAAGTTGAGGGAGTATTTGATAGAAGTGTACAAGATTATGATAGCTTTGGATGAGGTACACAAAGAAAAACTGTTCCCATTAGCTGATGATAAAAAGACTAGGAGGGACAAGTTTAAAGTTTTGGGCAAAAGATGCAGGGGAGATGTGAGGAATAACTTTTTTACGCAGCAAGGAGTAATGACCTGGAACTGACTGCTCATGAGGGTCATGGAAGCAGAGAGGATCAATGATTTCAAAAGAAAATTGGAAGGGTACTTCAGGGAAATAAACTTGCAGGGCCAAATGGATAGAATGGGGGAATGGGACTGAGATAAAAACAAAAAACTACTGCAGATGCTGGAAATCCAAAACAAAAACAAAATTACCTGGAAAAACTCAGCAGGTCTGGCAGCATCGGCGGAGAAGAAAAGAGTTGACGTTTTGTTTTTGTTGTGAATGGGACTGAGGTTTGTTCTGCAGAGAGCCAGTATGGATTTGATGGTTGAATGGCCTTCTTTTGTGCCATGAATGACTCTACGTTCCACTGTTGGACTATTAACATTTCTACAAGCTTGCATGACCATATTTAAAATGTAATCAATGCTGGGATGATTGAGAATGCTCAATTACATAGCAGGATTTCAAACTAATGAGTTGACCATGTTTTGTTGTTGAAATGCCCATTAAGTCATAGGTTGCCGCTGAATTGCGAACTTCTGACTTTCTACAAATGTTGTAAGCTTTTCTGTGCTCTGAGCAGGCATGTAATAGGTTCATGCTAACATCTGTCCTTGTTATATTTCCTCCCAGAACAAAAGAAGATATCTAATGTAAAAGATCCATTCAGCCAATCATGCCATTCTTTTCAGAGGTCACAAGCTGCCCCACCATAGACTACCTGAGAGCAGGCTCTGTGAAATTTCTTCCTAGCCTGAAAAGTAATTTGCGTAAAGCTTTATAATATCTGTTCACTTTTGTATTTTACATTATTCAATTGGGCTAATTACTTTCCACAGATAACATTTCCATACTTTCAGTAAGGTAGGATCGATCGTATTTCATAGCGTATTTGATCATCTTTATGTAAGAATGACACATGTACATACTAAATAGTTACATTTATGCTGATTTTAATATCCATTGAAATATTGTGTCTAACAGTGAATGAAATATTAAGGTACAACAAGTAAAGGAATCTAGAAGGCATGATTTGTAGTCTAATTACATGTAGCTCTTGGACATTTAAACCAAGCAGTATATAAATCGTATCAACAAACTGAATCAGATTGTCATTATTTTAAATACTACAAAAATGAAGTGTTTTAATACAGCAATACATTTCTGCTTTATTGAAATAATAATTTTCTTTGTTTTAGAGGTGGATAAACTTGTGCATTTATCTAATGTTTTGCAATAACGTGTGCATATTTTTTTAGTGTATGTGTATTTGAAGACCTATTTTGTGCATATCCTGGTAAACTAAAACACGTAATCAATTTGATTCAATAGCCCTTTTGAAGGAAAGGAAAGGACGTTTGAATGAAATTTAATTTGATTTTCCAAAAGATTTATTCAAATTATCAACAATTTTGAAATGGAGATTCAGTCTAATTTTTTGGATCACAATTTTACACCTACTGCATGGCATGTTGTAACTCTAATAATATTTTGTAAGCATCGGGTTAATGAGTTGGGGGGAAAAACATAACTTGCTGACACCACATGCATTTTTTCTTACCTACATTGTCACCAGTGTGACACAATTTGCCTTGCCTTGTAGATAATTGTTTCAGAAACAAATGCATTTCATCCATATAGTTTACTAAGTTAAATAAATAAAAGAATTTCTTGAGCATCGAAGACAGGAAGAAATGCTCCTTTTGCTTTTGCTGTTAAAATGTTTTCAGCACTTTCATGACAATATGCTATGGTTCAGACCAGTTCATGCAACACCCTACACATACACAGGCCATGCCAGAACTGCAGAAAAAAATCTGAAAGAAAGACATTAGAATAAACCTTGTGAATTTTTTGGTTGTGAGTTAATGGACAGGCTTAAAGAGCTTCTCAAACAAGTTATTCAAGAGTCAACAAAAGAGATAGAGATCAAGTAATGTTTAGCCTTATTTTGAATCATGATCAGCAGAGTGGAACTAATTGAACAGCTGCCCTGCTCCCTTCCCCACACCACCACCCCCACACCCACCCCAGCCTATGAACATCTGCCTTGTGATCTTCTAAAACTAATTTTTCACCCCAGATGTCTAATCCTTCCATGTCTGCGGCTGACAGTGGCATGGGTTGCAACCACTTCAAAAGTTGACAGAAAGAACACTTCTTTATTAGTTATAAATAAGATCTGATTGAACCATTAAAAAAATCACAGGAAACAATCCTTGAATAAATTTTACCCCTATCCAAGCTCTAGTGTGATGTGTCTCACTTTGCTGCCTGACCAATCCTACCTCCACCTACCCCCTCATCTGATATCTCTTGTTATGGTTGTGTATTCATCCCTGGTGTATTCACATTTGGCAACTCTGGCTCCTAGACTGAGATCATATGCAACCCACTCAAAGAACTAAGCCTTGTTCAACTTTCTTCCTCCCTCCACTCTGCTGTTGCATTGCATACCTCTCCCTCTGCCCCCACCCCTCTCTAAGTCCCTGTCTTAGCTCTCACTTTGTCCTATGGCCCTTCTACTTACCTTCATTGTAGTCCTCTTACTGGCCTGGTCCAATTAGTCCTCACTGTCTAATCCTACTTGCATTCCACTTTGTCTTGACTCCCCATTTACAATGCCACATTGAGTGCGATATAAAAATAAGTTACAGATGACTTGTGCAACTTGAGTTTAGAAAGGACAGCTGTTTCAGTGGAATTGGGAGATGTGTAGGGCACGCGTACAATTAAATAATGATTTTTTTTTTTAAGTGCCAGAACACCAACAGTTTGGTTTGGTGAGGTGCCCACTGCTTTTGGCTGTAATGTAGCAGCACAGTGGCTGTAAAATATGTAAAGCCTTATGACTGGTAGCCAGTGCAAACAACCTGCACTCTGAGCTGAATCCAATTACCTGCTGTTGGAGGGAGCAGTGGAGAGTGCCAAGAAACAGCACGGAGCAAAAGATAAGCTCAAATACTTTTGAAATTTTCAGTGTGTAGTGCAGAAGAGGTAGTTAAAAGTTATCTCTGCAGAGCACTGCTGTGGAGCAGAAGGCAGTTATGTAGGTTTTGTTATGCCTCAAGCACCTAGTGATGGTTCACTTCACTATTACAGTGTTCCCATCCTTCAATTTTAACCCAGGTCAAGCTTTGAGCTTTGAATAAAGTACAAAATGTTGGATAATGGGCTATGTGCGTGTTTGACTTGTACGTATTTGCATTAAATTGGGTTATATTGTGAACAAGCTTAATCTTAATACACACTGTACACCCTGGTTAAGTACATAACTGATTTTCCACAATTTTGAATGCATTTTTTGAGGATATACATTTGGATTTAAAGTATGCAAGAGTACAAAGCTAATTTATTTAAAAAATGACATTTTATATTTTCAATAAAAGGCAATTTCAGATAGCTTAAAGAGCTTCAGATAGTGATATTTACATTAATTGAACCATCTGAAGAAGATGCACAGATTAGTACTTTCAAATGTGACACTAGGCATAGCGACTTTAGCAACATAGTAACTTTATATGCAAAGGAAAAGCATTAATATTATTCAAAGTATAACAGAAAGAATGGGCATTTTAGGGAATTAAAAAAAAAAAATTTGACAGGACTACATGCTGTGGTGGATCAGGCTGAATTATATCATAAAATGTGCTACAAAAGTCATGGATTCTTTATGAATAAATTATTGCCTGGAAATTAACTCATATTCCCATTTTACAAGCATAAAAAGGCATCTAAGGATTGAATATGGTGAGTGGCCTGTGAGTGCTTTTTCTGTGCCAGACGTTTGCTGGACACCATATTGTCAAGGACTACTCAGTAGCTACCCAGGGTGCATGCCTGAAGCTGCCGTTAGGCCTTTTGCATATACCAATAGAGGGCCTAACACTAGTTTCAGGCCCCTTTGCCAAGTTAATCTAAGTGTGGTGTGTACATGCTCTGTTAAGATGCTCGGCAGTCCTGCTGGAGGTTGAACGCTGAAAAGATAAATTGAGTATTTTCTTTTTACTTGTCTTATTGTGGAGCCAGAAAAAGCAGGAGTGTTCCTTCCAGCTCCAATTTAAAAATGTAGGCCAGCCACTGCTCATCACCTCCCTGATGCCTCACTCCTGGGTCTTCTGAGGCCTTTGGCTGGTGTCTAAGTTGATCGATCTGGCCTCCTTCTCATGGTGACTGGTGACTTAATTCTGGGGCCATGAATGGGGCCTGTAGCCAATGAAGCTGACCGATCAATCAATTTGCCACGCTCTTGCTGCCGGCCTCGTCAGGTGAGAGCAGCATGTGCTGTGCTGGTATCATGCCTGGTTTGGCCGCAATACAATTTCTAGACCTTTGCCCACTTTGAACGCAGATATAACAGCTTCTTAAGTGAGTTTCTTATAAATCTGGGAGACTAAATAATTGTTGAATGGCAAAGATGTTCTGTAGCTTTTTTAGTTCTTGGTGCTTGATTAAAATTGCTGTTTTGGTTGAGGGTGGGTAGGTGGTTGTCTGGAAGGCACCTTAAATCAAAAATTTTGGAATAAAGAAGTGTGGCTGCTTGCAGGCTAAAGCTGAAGTGCCCTTTCATAATAGATGCCAGATAGACCATTATGACCAGTCACTAGGCAGATAGAATCACAGGAGTCTTACTGTGAATCTTGTTTCAGTGACCAGGGTCTGGAGAAATGGAGAACAGATAGGAGAAATGGGTTTCATGCTCCTCAGGTGTGTCGTGTAATGTCCATAAACATTGTGAATTAGAAGAACTGACAGAAGATGATGGAGGAGACAGGGAACATTGTTTCATGAGAGCAGACAGGCTGTTAGTGATCAATCAAACCAGTATTGGCACACTGGGTGTAAATGAGAGAACTGGTTTGTAAGATGGACTGTCAGCAAGGATTCAAATGACAATACTCACTTTTCTACAGCTGGTGAGGCCATTGCTTGGATGAAGACTACACAAAGTTTTGAAATGTGAGGTTGAAGCAGGATTCCCTGTTGATTTAAATTTGATTGTGGTTGTGGATAATCTTTTATAAGAAAAACATAGTTGCTTCTTAAACTACTTGATTCCACAAGTGTCTCTCCTTAAGCCTCTCCACTGCCCTATTCTGTCTGCTGGAGACTCTCCACTGCCCTGCTGGATGTCAGCCATGGATCAATGGGCAGCACTCTCACTTCTGAGTCAGACAATTGTGAGTTCAAATTCCACTCCAGGACTTGAGCAAAAAATCAAAGCTAGCACTCTAGTAAAGTGCTGAGGGAGTGCGGAACTGTTGGAGGTGCTATCTTTTGAAAGAGACGTTAAGGCCGAACCTGCCCTCTCAGGTGGACATAAAAGATCCCATGGCACTATTTCAGAGAAGAGCATGGCATTTATCCTTTCTTAGCCAATATTTATCCCTCGAGCAACTTTACAAAGCGGATTATTTGGTAATTATCACATTGCTGTTTGTGGGAGTTTGATATGCACAAAATGGCTGCCACGGTTCCTACATTACAAAGTGGCGACACTTTTCAAGGACTTCATTGGCAATAAAGCGCTTTGTGATGCCCTGTGGTCATGAAAGGTGCTATAGAAATTCAACTCTATCTGGCTTCTCTCTCCTGGAGTTCTTCTGCTACCTTATTCTCTGAAAAATTATCTTCCAAATCCTAACTAAAGATACCTCTACATGTGTAAATTTTCTTGTGAAGGAGGCAACCTATATCTACAGCTGCAATACTATCTGCAGAAACAACAGTGGCTTCAACTGTAAACCTGAAAACGTGACCAGTTTCTTCATCAAGGAATTATTGTCTTCAATATTCCGAAGGACTGGCGGTTAGCAATAATGTACATGTGTGTGTTATACCAGAATTAAGCTTGGTCCATTTGGTTAAAAGTTATTTTGGACACCACCGTGTATGTTTGTACATTGAAAGTAATCCATTGTGGTTTTATTCCACAGTTAGTTTTGAATTCTGGAAACATAATTTCTCCAAGTGGAGAAACAAATGAAGAAATAGAGTAGAAGTTAGGAATGAGTAAAAAAACTTGTTCCTTTTAGAATTCAGCAATGAGCAACGTTTGAGTTCTGTTGGTAACAGTTGTTGATAACAGAAGGATGCCCCACATGCGCGATCTCTACCTTCCAAAGTGTAATGCACTGATTGTGCCAGAAATTCAAATTCTGTCATTCAAAGACTGGGAAAAGTAAAGTATTAAGATGGAATGTTACGTGAACCATTCTGTTCTCAACTTCTACTTGCAATTTGATTGTAATATTTGGCAAGGGTAGTGCTACAACTGAATCCCTAGCTTGTTGCACCTGTCGTGAACAAACCAGACCATCTGAGGAACGGTCCTATAGTGTGATATGGCTTCTTCAGTGGCTTGGTTGGTTAAGATAGTGAGCAGCTGACACATAGAGATCAGGGAGATCCCATAGTCTGTACTGGTTGACAGGTTAGAGGCACCACGATTGTCCCTGGATCAGGGCGAGGAAAATTGGAACTATTTTTCTACTCCTTAATCATTAACCAGCAACTCTGCTAGAATTAGGTGTGGTGAGGATCAGGTTCAATCGCAATTGTTTTCCTTCTTTCAGTAGAATAGCTTGCTGATGCTGTTTAGATCTGCACATGAATAATAATCGCTTAGGCGATCAATTGGAGGTTAGTTAGTGTACGTGAAATCAAACCTGCAGAAAGACTGATACCTTTGGTACTGGAAAGGAGAAAATGGCAGAAAAAGAAAACTATAATTCAGCAAAATGCTGCTGCATGAAATAGGTCTGGATCTACAAAAAAAGTATCCATCAGCCAAATATGTGCACAGTAGGGCAGCAATACCATTTTTTTACAACCCGAGGAGAGAATTTGAGACAAAATGTGATGTTCCTATCTGTGGCTGTTAGAAGTGGTGCTTATGTCAGCAGTACCTTGATTGAGAAACTTGAAAAATAGGCTTTTACCAAATGCAATTTTCTGATTTGGAGAGACATCTCTGGCTATTGGTGCTTTGCAAAGTTGGGCAGTTGAATAAGAGATGGAAGCAAAAAGATAAAAGCAAAAAACTGCGAATGCTGGAAATCCAAAACAAAAATAAAAGTACCTAGAAAAAGTCAGCAGGTCTGGCAGCATCTGCGGAGAGGAACACAGTTAACGTTTCGAGTCCGTATGACTCTTCAACAGTTCTGAGTTTTTCCAGGTATTTTTATTTTTGTTTTGAATAAGAGATGGGTTCACTGAACTACCAGCCAAATGGATAATTTGTTAGTTTTGTTTTAGCTTCCACCTTTTTTATTGGCAGTTCCACTGGCAGGTTTGAGGTTACTGATGTTTTCCACTGAAACTGAAAAACAGAGGGCTCAGGCCGTGCAGCCATGACTATAAGCCTGAAGCCCTCTTCTCAGAAAAATAAGAATCCAGCTAAGCAGAAATCACCTTTATCTTTCTCTTCTTTAAATGATGGATTCAGGGAACACTCAGCAGGTGGGAAGAATTGCTCATTGTAATTCCCTGCTTTTCTTTTGATGACGGTCCAAGAAAATGTTCAATGGACAGTGAGTGAGAATCTGCCTGGCTACATCTTTACCACCAGCTAAAAAAGCATTGGCCCAGATCTTCCGGTCAGCATTGATGCTTCATGTATTGCCTTGACCCGCGAAGGTTTCTCCACCTGACCATATTGCGTTATTTCAACCAGGGCTTCTGATCCTGCAGCAGTGATGGGTCAGCGCAGTCACCCCCCCCCCACCCACCTGGAAGACCAACAAGCATAAGAAAAAATGGGTGAAGAGAGGAGACACCCTCTTTTTACAGCATTAGCTGCCGTATTCAGCTAAGTGGACTGGGAAGGAAGACTACAAGGTAGGACAGCTGATGAACAGTGGCAGATATTTAAGGAGATATTCAATTCCTCCCAAGCAAAATATATTCCAGAGGAAGAAAGATGGTAAGAGGGGGAAAAAGCATCCATGGCTAAGCAAGAAAGTTACATAAAGGCAAAAACTAAGGCATACCAAATTGCAAAGGTCAGTGGCAGGCTGGAAGATTGGGAAACTTTTAAAGATCAACAAAGGGTTACTAAAAAAAAAAATAAAAAGAGCAAAGGTAAATTATGAAAGAAAACTAGCGCAAAATGTAAAAACTGATAGCAAAAGCTTCTACAAGTATATAAAAGGAAAGATAATAGCCAAAGTGAATGTTGGTCCCTTGGAGGATGAGACTGGAGATTTAATAGTGGGGAATGCAGAAATGGCAGAGATGCTTAATCAATATTTTGCCTCAGTTTTCACGGTGGAGGACACTAGTACCACCCCAATAGTAATAGGTAGTGCAGAGGGTATAGAGAAGGAGGAACTTAGAACAATCACCATCACTAGAGAAAAAGTGCTGAGCAAACTATTGGGATTAAAGAGTGACAATCCTCCAGGACCTGATGGCCGACATCCCAGGGTCTTAAAGGAAGTGGCAGCGGAGATAGTGGATGCATTGGCTAGAATATTCCAAAATTCCCTGGATCCTGGAAAGGTTCCAGTGGATTGGAAAAATGCTAATATAACACCATTATTCAAAAAGGTGGGGGGTGGGGTGGAGGCAAAAAGTAGGAAACTATAGACCAGTTAGTTTAATGTCTGTAGTTGGGAAATTGTTGGAATCCATTATTAAGGAAGTAGTAATGGGGCATTTGGAAAGTCAAAATGCAATCCATCAGAGTCAGCATGGTTTTATGAAGAGTAAATCATGTTTGATTAATTTGCTAGAATTATTTGAAGATGTGACAAGCAAAGTGGATAATGGGGATCCTGTAGATGTAATATATCTGGACTTCCAGAACGCCTTTGACAAGGTGCCGCACAAAAGATTAATACACAAGATAAGATCACATGGAGTTAGGGGTAATATATTAGCTTGGAAAGAGGATTAGCTTACCAACAGAAAGCAGAGAGTCGGGATAAATGGGTCTTTTTCTGGATGGCAAGCTGTAACTAGTGGGGTGCCACAGGGTTCGGTCCTTGGGCCGCAACTATTTACAATCTATATTAATGATTTGGATTCAGGGATAGAAGGTACTATAGCTAAATTCGCAGATGACACCATAATAGGTTGGGAAGTAAGTTGCAATGAAGAAATAAGAAATTTACAAATGGATATGAGCAGGTTAGGTGAATGGGCCAAAATTTGGCAGATGGACTTTAAGGTGGATAAGCATGAGGTTATCCATTTTGGTTGGAAGAATAAAAAGGCGACTTATTATTTAAATGGAGAGAAACTTCAGAATGCTTCAGTGCAGAGGGCTCTGGGTGTCCTCGTGCATGAATCACTGAAAGCTGGTATACAGGTACAGCAGGTAAGGGGCTATCTCAATGCAAGTCCTTTCTCTTTGATGCTTTCCCACTCTCATAAATTCAGCAGCAGTATATTGGATAAAAAGTGGCAGGTCGGGGAGAACAGACTTTCTAAAGATACATTAAAAGGCAGTTTCCCTGTGTGATTTGGTATGTACCTAGTAACAAGAGAGTTTAAAGAATTAAATACTTCAATAATATTTCAGATTTTAAAAAGAATACAGGCTGTGTACATTAGTTCTTTTGAGACCTGGAAGCATGCAGCATTGCCAAATGTCTTACAGAAATTTTCAGTTATAACATCATAAATTAGTCCAAGTAATAATCCAGCCTCATGAAGACTAATCTAATACTTTCTCTGAAATTGTTCCACGACTAAACTGGTTTATTTACAGCAATGCTAGCAGATAGTGATGTATTAGGTTTTAACATATGTGTGTAATGAGTGAAAATGACAGTTCTCTGCTACACTTCAGAGGTTGCAATGTACCTCATAGGCTTGCAGTACTGTGACTCAATGGTCTTGTGGAACATGACAGATATGATCAGTTTAAAGCAAAAAGGATAGAGATTTTTAACTTTAGATAAAATGTAGACATTATTTTTGAAGGCCAGGAAGTGTTGTTGTGTGGTTAATGGTTTAAAATGTTGGTATGAAATTCCTTTACTAAAGTAAACAGCAGATCTGTTAATTCATTAATCTTAAAATAGCACACAAAGGTTTTCCATAAAAATGCAGAAACTGTTTGTACACTAATATTTGGATAGCATAATTTGAACCTTAATTATTAAAGATATAAATTATTAATTTACTAATCATTAAAGATGTAAAATATAACATAAAACAGAATTCCACTAAACTTTAAACCGAGTTTCATGTTCTTTCATTTTTTAAAATTCCAGATAAAATACTAATGATATGTAGTCTACAAGTTCTAAATGTTTAAAGATGTATTATGTAAAACAGAATTCTGCTACAGGCTACAAATAAATTCATTGTCGTTGGAGACTAAGGGGAAAAGGTCATTTAATTTCTTGACACACCGCAAATTGATCTTTCTTCTCTGATAATTTTGCATCAATGCTCAATATTTTACCGAAGGAAATAAGAACTTCAATATACAAATTAAGGAAAGCGGTAATATTAGAAACACAGATTCAATATTTCATTAAATAGTGAAATTCAAAGTGCTGTACTATATTCTCAATTTTTTTTTAGTTATAACGTAAGGTGTATATACAATTAAAGTGACATGCTCCTTTGTATAGAAGTATTGAATACCAAAAACTAAATATTATAAACGTTTAATCATGGGTTGTCCTATTTGATCAAGTGAAAGATATTTTTAATTTAATAAAGTAGGGCTCATGTAGGGTAAAACACTCTTTTCTATTATCTGCTATGGTATACTGCTTTACAATTATAGGTCACTGAGAGCTTTGCCTGTGGAAAGCAATGTTGCTTCATTTTACTCCTTTTCAATTGAAATCAGGATAGCTGAAGGCCTCATGGTGAATTGTTGTGCATTTCTATAGAAAACCCAGCCTCATTATTATCTTGTGTTCAACAAGTTAAAATAAATTGTGAGATTCTACCTCCTGCCTTAGTAAAATTAAAGTGTCCTGCGCTGGATTCAATCATTTCAACACTTGCACTTATATTAGCACCTTTAATGCAGTGAAGCATCCCAAGGCACTTCACTGGATCATTATTAAATAAAATTTGGCACTAATCCACATAAAATAATACTAGCACAGGTGAGATATGTGTTAAAATTCATCTTAAAGGAGAGATGAGAGGCAGAGAGGTTTACAGAGGAAATTCCAGAGCTAAGAACATGGGCAGCTGAAGGCACAGTCACCAACAGTGATTAAAATCCAGAATGCTCCAGAATTGAAGGAGGTTTTGGAGGTTGTAGTCTGGATGAGTTGGCAGTAATAGGGTAGAGCGAGGCTGTGGTGGGATTTGAAAACAAGGATGAGAACTTTAAACAATAGCTGTTGAGCAGCTGGGGACCAATGTAAGTCATTAAAAAGGGGAGGTGAACAAGATTTGCTGCGAGTTAGGATATGGGCTGCAGGGTTCTGGATCAGCTCAAGTTTATGAAGGGCCGGAAACAACTTGGATCGCCTACTTTTGCAAATTCCTGCTTTCTTCAAGGGATAGTAAGCCTCTTAATTATATTTCGATAAGCTTTCAGCACATATGTAAACTCGACTTAAATGCAAGTCTCATGTTACCAATAAAATATTCTACTTGCTTCAACAAAGATTTCAGCTTTTGCTGGTAAGAATGATTGACACAACTCACTAAAATGTTGTGAGGTTGTATAAACCATTGACATGCATTTACAATAATAATTCAGGTGAATGACACCCAGGTGGGAGTCAACTGTCCCGACAATGATAGAGTGAGTCATGGGAGATTTTAACCCCTGCACCTCAACTGCTTAGCCTGAGCCTGTGTCTCACCAGAAGATTGCCCCCAGGGATTCAAAGGTCTGTTTCCTGGCACTTGGTTAATGGTTGGGAGGGGTTTGGCGAGATTCTTGCGGTTGGCAAGGGGCAGAGCAAGGGAAGCTCGGGGTACAGGCCCAAGTGTTCCTTGTGAGAAATGAAAGAGCACTGTTGCTTACCTCTGGGCCTCTTCTATCCATTTGTTGACATAGAGCAGGTGCTACAACAATTTCCTCACCCAAACCAATGGTTAAAATTGCGGCTGACCTCAAGCATGTCCGATCTGCATGATTAAAGAAGGAAAGAAGGATGCCAGTGAGTGTCGGCCAGAGCTCCTCTTACCAGCTCAGAAGCTTCCCTTTAGGATTATTTCCTTGCCATTCCGTATTGTGTGTATAGTGCTGGTTATAGCAGAGTTAACATAACATGACATAGCAGCAGAATGGGAATAGACCCTGGAGTCCATCTGGCCTGTCTCAAAATGAAATGCACACCAATCACTCACTCCCTCAAATATAGATCAAATTTGGCTATACATTTTTCAAACTCATTTGCTTTCACTACTTCTGGGTAGTCTACTCCACCTATTTGCTATCCTTTGCATTAGTTAGCTATATCTAAAGTGTCAATGTGCCTTCCTCTTCTAAATTTAAGCCTGTATTTCCCTAACAATCTGAAGTTTATTATCAGGACCCGGTTTATCTATTCCTTTCAGGATCTTGAATGCTTGAGAAATATATCCTCCGACTCAGACGTTCTCCAGAATGAATAATCCCAGGACCTTCATTGTGTTCTCATAGCTCAGAAAGACTTGAACTGGGCATTGATTTGGTTGCTCTTTTCTGTGCCAAGGCCTCGGTATCCTTGCTGCAGTGCAGCAGCCAGGATTTAAGGCAGTGTGCCAGATGTGGCTTAAGCCAGTACCATTAATTATTATGTAGTAATTGTTTAGTAATGGTGCTATTAATTCTGCATTAGAAACATTTTGTAACAGTGCAATAGTTATAAAGCATTGGGTAGAACCGTACAAAATTCTATTAACACAATAGGATGGTTTATTACATTGGCTATTATTATTATCATTGTTGATTTTGATGCTAGATCTGAATGTATGTTTTTTTGATAAAACCTACAGCACTGCAAGATTTCCCATTTTCTTTTCCGCAGGCAGCGGTGCTTTGCCCATTTATTAACCATGTAGCTGATAAACACATTTCACCCAATACTTTTTATCCTTTGTACTGTTTTTGGAGAATTTGTGTTCAAAGCTACGCCTATTAGAAGAAATGAAAACCATCCCTTCTTGTGCCAGAAAATCGTTAAAAAAAAATCATTTCTCGTATTTGATACCTTGCAGCAGAAAAGATTCTTGAGGGGTTTGAATTGAAATTTGAGGCATTACTGGCAAAATAATAGGCACTTTTATTCAGTGTAAAAGGATAACAAGAACAAAAAGCACAGTTTGAAGCAGAACTTTCCAGTGCAATATGCAGATGTGTTGGTTCTCAATCTAAAGACCAAAAGTTATGTTTTTGATGCAGTGAAGCAGTTCAGAGAACAAACAGACAATTTTCCTTGACTTAGAGCCCAGCTATGAGCCATTTTATTAACTAGCCATTCCACCTAGAGGAATGGGCTAGTTTGGCTGCAAACCTATACAAATCTTTAGTACCCAAAGAAGTCAACTCAGAGAAATCCAATCCAATTTTAGTGTTTGTCTGTTTCGGTTTGAACCCTCCATTTTCACAAAGATGAGATTGATGATCTACAAGCACTAAAGGATTATTTTATCTCCGTCAGTTCAAGGTGTAGAGTTTGCCTGAAGGGCAACAACAACATTTTCACTTGCTGTGTTTGCATGTCTTTGCGGGATTTTCAGTGCTGCTGTTTGTTTCGCACCTAGACAGAGCTTGTCGGGTTTGGAGTAGGTGGGCTTTCAATACTTTTCCATCTGATTGTTTCCCTCCAAGTTTAACCTGGACGAATGAGACTAATTATAAAATGTAACCTTTGTCAAAGCGTTAAATAATAAGTTTACTGAAACATAAAAATCTTTCAAGTCGGATTGAACCTTTGTTGATGTTGAGCTGAAATATTTTTAATGACAATCTTCAAGGGCTTCTGCTGTTTGCTAATTACGGCAAAATCACAAAAATACATGAGAAAATCATTAATTAGTTTTATATGAATGCTAAACAGTGGAAATATTGCCGCACCATTTTTTTGGAACATTTATATAACTGGGATGCTTCCTTAACTTTTTTGTGTCCAGTCTTTTTGAGTACAGTTGAGCATTTCGTACTGCGACACTATTTTATTTGCATGTAATTAATATAATTTAATATTGCAATTAACATTATATGCTTGCTATAACATGGAATAACAATTTTGTGCTTCCACATGTCACGTCTCATGCACTTTAGCAGTAATTTATTGGTTGTGAAGTGCTTTGGTATATCCTGAAAACATTATTTAAGGTACTACATAAATGCAAATTCTTTATTTCTCGTCTTTTTTTACCTAAGTCAAGGGATGATTTTTCTTTTCTTAACATCTGAGGAATGCTCAGTTTCTAAGGGCAGAATCTAAGAGAGAATGTCCACTGCTGCCCCTGACTCCAACACCCGATCCTGTTCACTTGTAATATGCTTTTCATCTAGCTAAACTCTTTCAGAGGCCCCTTTGAGTTGTCTGCTTCCTCAGAGTGCAAGACTTTGTCTGAGGACTCCTCAGCTTCCTTCCTCCCCCTCCTGCTCCTATGTAACCCTTGAAGGACTTGTAGGAGATGAAGGGCATGAATTAGAACTGACAAGTGAAAGGGATTCAAAGTCATCATTGTGCAGTTGGTCATATTTCAATCAATGGTGATAGAAAATAAACAAGAGTCATTATTATGTGCCATGTCGTAGTGTGATATGTAATTCTGTCACCAGGGGCCGGATTTTCACTACTGAGGTGGGTAGCTTAGGTTGGGAAATTGGGCATGAGTTGGGATTGAGTTGACATGGAAAGCATAAGGTGCCATCAGGGGTGGCCGGGGGACATGAATAAGAACTTTTGAACTCACCTTTTGAAAGGTTCCTGAATCTACCCCTGACGGGCTGTGATCACGAGTCACTGAGAAGCTGGCCCGGCTCCATGAAAATTTCAGGGAGCTAGGAGATGATTACCCCACAATGGAGCTGGCCAGGTCAGTAGTATAAGCTACCTGCAATGGCAAAAATTGGTGGGAGACGGAATCCCAGAATCGGGTTCCACTTGCTGTTTTTAAATGGCTGTGGGGCCATCCCAATCCCGCAAAAATCAAAAATCCAGTCCCTCGTGTCTGAGAGGCCCCCATCTCTCCATCTCCAATGACTACGCACTCCGCCACCCTGCCCATCTCCATGGCCGCTTCCTTCCCAGTGGTCAGAGTGGCTATTACAGGAAGGTCACCACCTGGTTCTCTGCCTCTCCCCTGACTTGTGCACTCTCTTCTCCTGCAAGGAAAGAAAGCAAAGAGATATGAATGTAAAAAGTAGATCATGTGGAGAGGACAAAATGACAACATTCGTCGAGGATGACTGAGGGATGGGTTTGAGATAGTAGTAAGATGAGGATGGATGTGTTTGCTTGCTGTTCAGGTTTTGTTTTACTCTTTTCATGGGACCTGAGCATCGCATTTATTGCTCATCCCTAATTGCCCTTGAGAAGGTGCCTTCTTGAATTGCTGCAGTCCCTGTGTTGTAGGAACCCACAGTGCTGTTAGGCACAAAGTTCCAGGATTTTGACCCAGCGACACTGAAGGAACAATGATATATTTCCAAGTCAGAATGGTGTGTGACTTGGAGGGGAACTTGCAGGTGGCGGTGTTCCCATGTGTCTGCTGCCCTTGTCCTTCTAGATGGTAAAAGTTGAGGGTTTGGAAGGTACTGTTGAAGGAGCTGAAGTGGATCTTGTAGATGGTACGTAATGCTGCTACTGTGCACCAGTAGTGGAGGCAGTGAATATTCACAGTGAATAAACAGGCAACTAGTTGGGAGGTCCCTTGTGCTTCTTAACATTGTGTTAATCTGTGCAAGTTTAAGAGAGGGCAACGACTGGAATTTGAAGCTCCAAAATGTCAACATTGGCACTGAATCAACATTACATGCTGATTGGTGGTCAGGGTCTACCAGCTCTGCATACTTCTGGTGGACACTAAGTGTGTAGAACCAATTCCCTTACCGAGGTGGACAGACCATTTTGAAACCCTAAAGGCCCTCATGGGGGGGGGGGGGGGGGGGGGGGTTGTCAGCTCAGTTGGCTAGACAGCTAGCGTGAGGTTCAGAATAATGCCAAAGTGTGTGGGGCTTGATCCCTATTCTGGCTAAGGTAGACTTGGGGCCTGCCTACCCGCCCTGTCCTGCAGTAAAATCACAGCATAAGCCTTGATTTGGCAACCCTCAAATAATCAAGGATGCTACCTGGAGAAGAGGAAGGAGGGCAATGGTAGCAGGATGCTACTGAGCCCCCTTGGTGTGCTGCTTTGAGGATAACATAAATACAACAATGTCTATGACTGACTTACTACTAGACTGACCCCAGCACTTAGTTGATGCTATTACATCCTATTGATTAATTTGACAGTAAAGGTTAGTGTGAGCATAAAGTGGGCAATCCATTTTGTACTTGCTTTAATGTTTTAAATAAAGTTGTCAACAGAAAGATTTCATGCCCTGAGATGGATTATTTCTGGTTACGTGAAAACAACAGGTATGTTTTTGCAATGTTACATTTCAACTTAATCATGGCAGAGTGTTTTGAGAAATTGAAAATAAAAATTTAAATAAAATAACTAGTTTCCATTTTGAACATCTTTTGAATTAAACAAAAGTCTTCTGTTTTTAATCCTCCATAATTTGGTGTTTTATTATTTGTCACAAATGTCAATAAGGAAAGTATTTTAAATGAATGAACTCATTGACAGAGCGTGATTTACTATGATAGCCTTCATATCCTCTTACTGTAACCATGAAAACCTTGCATTTGAAACTTTGTATGTTTTATTTTATCATATATTCAGAGTGGTTGGGAATTGTTCAATACTTTTTATTTATGTGTACCTGAGAAAGACAAAAACAAGAGTGGCAGAGAATGGGTTAGCTTAAAAGGGAGAATCTTTCCACGATGAACTCTGTATGTCAAAAAGAATGTCCTGTTGTAACATTATTCCAGACTGCTTTCAACATTCGGTTTTTGAAATGAATATTGTTTCTACTAATAGGTTTTCACCCTTAAATATCCTATTAATCTGTTTCTTCAATTTTCTCCTTTTTGTCACTTCCATTCCTTTTAGTTCAATTCTCACTCTTTTTCTTTCTTTGCTACTGTTTCTTCCTTTCTAATTTCTCATCACTTGTTGTTTTATCATCGCCTTGTATTCCCTGCCCTTTTTTCTGCATGCTGTTTCTTTTGGTTGAGCACCAAGTGCTGGCCTTCCACTACCCATCATATTCCTATGAAGAAATGAAAAATGAGCTGTGCACACAGCTTTCTCACCTCACTGCCCAGTGGCTAAAATAAATTGTGAGCAAGGGACTGATTCTCCTTGAAGCAGAGTTCTTTTTAAACCCTGTAACAGGTCTCATGTGGTCAGCAATATTGATTGGTGGTAAATAATCTGTTGGAGTTTGGGGGCATGCCAGGGACAAATCACTGTACAAAATCTTTCCTCTCCAAGGACATGTTCAGTTGTGTGGACTGCACGTACAAGCTGGCTGTCATCTGCGCACCTCGTTTCAATGACTGATGCTGCACACGTACATGTATACACACACACTGTCACATATTTATCCGCACACTCACATTCATCTACACAGACGTAGACATCCACAGAGACATCAACCTATCTATCTACATGCCCACAAACCCACAATTCCCCATACATCAATCTACACACACATGCGTATGCAGGCAAACACGCACACACACGCGCACACACACACACACACACATACATACACACACACACACACCCAGCTACTATAATTATTATTTTTTTTCCCTCTGGTATCTTCATCATTAAATTCCCTTGGGCTGCCTAATACCTATTTTGAGAAGCACTATTCATCCGGTGAGACCTTTATTTCAACCCATTGCTTTGTTTTTTTTTAACCTCCTCATAAATGTTAACCTCTCATTGTGTGATGTTTGAATTTTAGCTCTATAATTAAAGTATCTTGTTACACTTATAATTCCATACTTTAAAAAAAAATATTCTCACTGCAGAGTGTTCTTTTAATTGCATTCTTCATTCTTTTTCAATTTTTGAACATTTATATATTTGAGGATCTTGGAACTGGGTTTAATATTACAGTTACCCATCCAGGTCCCTTTCCACCTTGCCACCCAACTCTGTCCCCTTATGATCTTTATATCCTCTGACTGAGCCAATTTGAGTTAAGCCTGTTTGAGTTTAAGAAATATTGGAATATATTACTATATTTGTTGAAGTCACTTTCGATTCTGATGACACTGTTGCTTTAAAAAAATACATAGATTCACCATGTGGTGATGTAATTTTCCATGTTCAATCATTACGCTGTACAAAAGATAAATTGATCTTTGTTGCCCTGGGAGCATAGGAAACATCAAACTAATCTCTAGTTCATTCTCTGGATTCAAATTTGCAACTCCACACTTCCATCCACGGAACATATTGGAAAGTTAGGTATGCTTTTCCAATTATTTAAATTAATGGTAAAATATTCTATGCAGCACACTCCTGAATTTCTGACATGTACTCCTGGTGGGTGAGCTCCTCGCTGGAAGTATGAAGTCAGGATGTTAAATCCCTTCTGTGTTCATGTACCCTTGCAGGGTACTTGTTAAGGTGGACCTATCCTGGTGTTCTAATGGGTACCAAGCTTTCTAAAATCCTAGTTTTGGTTTGGGGAAGGTGATGTGTGTGAAAGAGATGGATGGATGAATGAATTACTGTTTCTTAGAAACTCAGGGAAAATGCAACTTAGTTTTGGGGGAATTGAACATGTGAAATGGGCGAGGTGTTCTCATAGGAGCCTGCAGCTAGAAGGATCTGTTTAAAATTATTGCTTTCTGACTTTGTTTTGAAACTTCACTAGTCCCTGTTTAACTCTGAAATGAAAGATTCACATGGTTTCTCCAGAGCCACTTCAACTTCACGGGTTCCAGTAAATGGTCTAATTTTTCACCTTGTACAGCATACTCTGTCATGTGTCTGCTGTCCACAGCAGAACAGATTGAATAGGTCAATCCCTTTTCTAACTTATTGGCTCCTTATACTTCATATACAGCTGTAAGGCAAACACACGTGCACCGTAGACCAACTTATTCTGCACTATTTCCAACTCAATCTTTCCTTCCTGAACATTTTTAGAAAGTTAATCAGGAATGCAATTGTAACCCCTCACTCCAGTCTCGCTTGTTCTTTCAGTCAAACTCTCTATCAGCCGTTCCCCAGTGTGTGCCATTGTGACTCCTGGCTTCACTTAATAACGACACCACATGTTTAACTACAATCCAAGACTGGTCCTTCTCACGTTCCAAGACAATTATACCTCGACTACTGTGTATCTCACTTCTGACACCATTTGTAAGCTTTTGGGGTTCGGGACCACAGACGCCTAGGTCAGGATTTTTCATTGGTGAGGCGGGCTCGGCAGGAGCCAGCGGGGGTGGTTGCGGGGCTGACCACTGCCCATGATCAGCGTGGCACCGCGATTTTACGCGGGCGGGCCAACTAAAGCCCGCCTAGTGTGGATTTCAAGCAGTAGCGCTGAGCGCTACCTGTGCGGGCAGGGGGAGGAGGGAGAGTCGGGTCTAGCGCTCTTTCACGCATGCGCACGAAAGAGTGCTTCAATCTCCCTGAGGCACAGAGCTGCCTCAGGGAGATTGAAACGCTTTTCAAAATGATAACTGAAAACATTAAAACTTTAACGAAACATGTCCCCTCCCCTCATGTGGCTGTGTCACATGAGATGGAACATGTTTTTATTTTTCAAAGAAACTTTAATCTGTAAAAGCTTTAGGAAACCTCATCCCGCTGAACCCTAAGGTTGGACAGGCAGTGTAAAGTTAAGGTTAATTACCAGTTAATGGCCTTAATAGGCCTTTCAATTATCGGCAGGCGTGCAGCCGATTCCGGCGTACACCCACTAAAAGAAATATTGTGAGACAGCGCAATGACATTGGGACGTACGCCCGATGTCATCGTGCATCATTTTACATTCTGGCGTGTTGGGCCCACCCCTGAATGTTAAATTCTGCCCCTAAATATGCAGTCGATTAGTCATAAGTAATTTTAAGATAGTTTATTAAGAAACAACAGTTTACACATGATACATTAGCTAATTAAACAGAAAAATTATATGACCCCTAACAATTGAGAGCCGTTTACTCATCTAGAATGGCAGACAAACAGTTGGCGCAGAGTGTGTTGATTTCATCATCCTCCTCCTCCTCCCCCACCTTGAGAAGGCAGCTACCGACGAGTATTTCAACCTCAGCGCGACACCCGCAGTATCTCTGATCGAAACCTCACCAGTTTCTGACTCCACCAGGACATGGCCCCTGTGTCTGAGCACTTGTTAATATACCCTTTTTCTGGGAGCTGGTAGCTTGCCAAGTGGTGAGCCAAACTATTCTGACCAATGGACACAAGACGGGTGCACAAAATGTCAGGGCGGTTACCCTGCTTGAGGTCACCTTTTTAGTTTACTTCCTGCTGAGGGTCATATCATGGTTCTTTCTAAACAATTGCATGGATAATGGGGGTGCACTGGACCCCATATTAACAACTTAGAAACATCAACATGAACTAAGTGACCTTGCCCGTTTCCACAGACTGTTTAAAAATTGTTGACTTTTTGGAAAGCTTCTTAGGGGTTGTTATATTCTACAGAAATTATTTGTTATTCAGGACCCCAATTTTTTACACCTTGATCTTATTGAATGGTGGAGCAGGCTCGAAGGGCTGAATAGCCTACTCCTGCTCCTAAGTCCTATGTTTCTACGTTCTGTAGTTGAATCTGCAGTGGCATGCAAGAATTCCCTAACACACCTTAATGGACTCCACCCTGTGCTCAAATTCATCTTTGAATGGAAGTCAATTGAGCTCTCTTTCCTCGAGGAGCTATTCCAGAGAACCGTTAATGCTGTCTACCACAAGCCTACCTTCACTGGTCAATATATGCTTTGGGATTCCTACAGCTCCACGTGCTATAAGATTGGCCTTATCGGTAATTTCTTAAATAGGGCCCGATACATTTGCTCACCATACAAGCTTGATGCTGAAATAGGGCATCAAAGCCATCCCTGATCAGATCATTGCTCTCTGTATATCGCACAAACTCATGAATGGGCCTAAGGCTGCCACTTTCAGTCCTGAAAAGTGCCCTGTCTACCTCAGATTACCCTTTAAGGGTAAGGTGTCTCAATAATTTGAGCAACAAGCTAGCTGTTTCACGCTGCTACTATGCAGTAGCAACACGAGTGGCATTCTCCAGTAACGGGATGCTGCCGTCAAGCCTAAAGAGATGTTCTGCCTAACACACAAATGAGTGATGTGGTATATGAGTTTCAGTGCCGGTGTGATGTCAGGTATGTGGGCTGTATATCCCAATGACTGGCGGATCATATCAAACAGCACGCCCCTTTGACTGTTCGCAACAGGCAAAATACTGACGGTACACAACCAGCCCGTACTTTTAAAACTCAAAACATAGTATCCAGCATGAGATGTGATTCTATAATTGGACTGCACTTGATAAACAATCCTGATTGTGCTAAGAATTACACTGACAACCAATTTAAGATTATCAGTCGGGATCGCAGTGTGACTCACTTACAACTGCTAGAAGCTACATACATTCACACAGAGGGACATGCCCTTTGCAGACATTGTGCCATTTTCAACTAAACAAAAGCTTGAGGAAAATCCATTCCCTATGGCAATGTCTTGACCAATCAGAGTTGATCTGCCTTGTTTGAATTTAAGCAGAAGCTTGGCAATTAACTGTTCTCTGGTGCATTTTCCATGGCAACGCCTCTAACAATCAGAGCCCACTTGTCAACCAATCAGCACTCTTTTCTCATTCAGTATAAATTGCTGTTTCCTTTACAATTGGTATTCTTGCAAATCTGTCCTGATGAGTGCTTTGACAGCAAGTCTCTTTTATCAGCAATGAGCAGTTTATTGAAAAACACAGATATACTGCCAACAATTTTCCATTTGCAGAGTTCAACAGGAAATTTCCACAAAGTGAACGGAAATAATGCCCCCTTGGAGGCGAGTTCAGAGTCAGGAGACCCTCTAACCGGGAGGGTGGGGAATCTGTCACCTTCCCAGTTCCCTCCAATTAGGTCCAGGGCAGAAAGGCTTGCAGGTGGCCTCCCTGCCCAGAGATCAATGGGGCCCTTAAATGGCCACTTAATGGCCTCATTCCGCCACCGCTGGTATTGAACCAGTGGCAGGCAAGGGACTCGCCATCTGGGGAGGCCGCCCAGCCAACCCCGTTGCATTTACCAGTGGCCTGCTAGAGGGTGTCCCTTGTTCGAAGGCACCCTGTGCCCGATCAAGGGTCCCAGCATCGGGAAGTGGGGAGGGACACACAGCAGGCTGCTCCTGCCCTTGCTGTTGACCCCTCTCCCTGTGGAAAGGCAACGCAGAGCTCCCACCAGTTTTCCAACCGGTGAACAGGGGCACATTGCCGCCACTAAATTCTGTCCAGTGTGTACAGGCCGCCGTGCCTCGGAGTCTCAGAAAAGGCTGCGTTTACTGCCTGGGCAGTGTATAAGCAGCTGTACCTCTTCACTACGTGACGGAGATCAGAACTCTACTCATTTCCCCCAACATTAGTGTGATACTTATCCGCTCCACTTAGTCTCTCATTTTTTTTTTAGGAATTTGGAACCAGAAAGGATTATTTTATTCAGAAAAAAATCCAATGCCCATTTTCACTGAGGTAATTTCCCTTAGCTTTATCTTTTTCTATAGCATGCACCCATTTCAAACAAGCAAGCACGTACGTAGAGGCTGGAGACTTTAAACTCCCTTTAAAATGCTGATAAAGCAGATTTTCATGTTCCTGCTTCTGAAGCTACTGACATACCTGCACATAGCCAGAAAGATTAAAAATGGGTTGGGAAATTGGGTGGCTCCCTCACAGGTATGTGGTCCTCCTCACCTGATTTTTCTTGGTGCTCTGTTCCTGGATGGTTCAATACGCCCAAGTAGGAGCACAAAAAATCGCACCAATTTTTAAAAAAATTTGATGAGAATACTAAATGTATAGATCATGCTTTATCTAACCTCAAATTCTGAGTGACAATTTAAATTTGTGCATCTGTTTTCTATTGTTGTCAAGATTCAGCATTAGGTTTTCTGCACATGCCTGGGACAAGTGCACATGCGCATACTAGTGTCAGTGACCATCTTGCATTGGCAGGAGACACAGTCCTCAGAAAATTACAGCATAGTCATTAACATCAATTTCTCATTTTTAAAACTTCTGTAATGAATCTTTTTTTAATATTCTGTTTTCCTTTAATTGTCATGCAAGCAGATACAACTGGGTTTTCTTTATTTGTACAAATTAAGAAAAGTTATTAAAGGTACATTCACAAAAATGTACCTTGGAGACTCAACAACAACAACTTGTATTTATTTGTTTATTTATTTATATTCATTCACAGGATGTGGGTGTCACTGTCTAGGCCAGCTTTTATTGCCCATCTCTAATTGCCCTTGAAAAGGTGGTGGTGAGTTGCCTCCTTGAACCGCTTCAGTCCCTGTGGTGTAGGTACACCCACAATGCTGTTTGGGAGGAGTTCCAGGATTTTGACCCAGTGACAATGAAGGAACGGCGAGATATTTCCAAGTCAGGACAGTGTGTGGCTTGGAGGGGAACTTCCAAGTTGTAATGTTCCTTCTGTCAGGTTGCTTTGCTCGCGAATACGGTTACATCCTTTCTTGTAGATCCGTTTCCCTTTTTCTGAGGTGATCTATGGGTCTCCTAATTATCCAACCTTCGACCAATATGTGATAAATAGGGGTGCTGTCACTGCACTAACTTCACCGGGTAGCCATTTAGGATCATCTCCAAAGTTTTTGTAAAAACTGTGTCTCCAACAGTGAAGTTTCTTTCACAATTGTGGTAATCATGCCCATTTTTCTGGGCCTCCTAACTTCTCTCTACCCTCCCCACTAAATTCGGCCTTATGAGACTCTAACATGTCCTGAGACGTCTATTCATCAATAACTCTGCGGGGGAAACGCCAGTGGTCGTGTGTAGGAACACAACCTATAGCTGAGTAGGAAACGTGTTAACCTAGTTGCAAGAGAGTTGCCATCCATTTTTTTCATTCGGACTTGAAGGTCTGGATTGCCCTCTCGGCTAAACTATTGGATGCAGGGCAGTATGGCGAGGTCCTAAGATGTGTTATGCCATTGAGACTTGTGAATTTTTGAAATTCCCTGCTGGTGAATGCCATTCCATTATCAGACACTATTATGACTGGTAGACTGTGTATCACAAAACTCTGAAGCAATCTGTCTATGGTGGTGGCAGATGTGGGTGATCTCACCTCGTATATATCCATCCACTTCAAGTGAGGGTCTATAATCAGGAGGAACATTGTGCCCAAAAAAGGCCCCACATAGTCAATGTGGAGGCGAACCCATGGCCTTCCTGGCCATTCCCAGGGATGCAATAGAGCCGTAGGGACAATTTCTGTACTTGTTGGTACTGCATGCAGGTCTTCACCAAGTTTTCGATTTCTGTGTTCATCCCTGGCCACCATAAATAGCTGCATGCCAACATTTTTATTCTAGAGATGCCGGGGTGAGCACTATGCAATTTGGTCAATAATGGTTGTCTTCCTCTGGGAGGCACAATGACTCTCGCTCCCCACAGCAGGATGCCATCCTAGCAGGTGAGCTTGTATCTCCTATTAAAATAGGGTTTCATTTCGTACACCTTTGGCTCGTTAAACCATCTCTGCTAGACTTGTTCAATGACGTGAGACAAAACTGGATCGCGGTCTGTCCATTCTCTTATTTGTTTGGCATTTACTGGTGACGAATCCATAAAGTTTAATAACAAGACAAGTTCTTGAGGAATGGGGACATTCACATTGCTGTCCTTTAGGGCTCAGCGTGTCAGCATTGGCAATCTGGCTTCCCAGCTGTTGGAAAAAAGTATATTCATAAGCAGCTAGAATCAGTGCCCATCTTTGGATGCATGTCGCTGCAATTGGGGGTATTGTCTTACCTTCCCCAAGCAAGCCCAGTAGTGGCTTGTGATTGGGTACAATAGTGAAGTGGCAACCATGGATTGATTTGTGGAACTTCTTAACGCCAAATACAATGAATAAACCTTCTTTCTCTATTTGTGAGTATCTTCCTTCAGCCTCCCTGAGTGTTCTTGAGACGTAACCAGTGGACCATTCAGAGCCATCCACCATCCAGTGGGATGTACTGCCCCTCCTCAGTAAGGGGATGCATTGCAGGTTAAAATTAATTATTTCTTTGGGCCAAAATGTACCAACAAGGCTGATAAATGTAGCAGCTTCTTTACTGTTGTAAAAGTCTGTTGTTGTGCGCCTTGCCAAGTCCACCTGTGGTTCTTCTTGAGTATCCCGTATAATGGAGCCAGTACTGTCGACAAACTTGGGAGAAAACGGCGGTAGTAGTTAACCATTCCCAAGAAGGACTTGAGTTCTGTGGCATTTTTCGGTGCTGGCACCTCACGAATAGCTCTCACCTTGTCTTCTACTGGGTGAATGCCCTGCGAGTCGACCCTATGACCCAGGTAAATCACTTCTTTTGCTTGGAAGATATATTTTTCTCTTTTCAAATGTACCCCGGTTTGTGAAAAATGCTTCAATACCTCTTCCAAGTTAGCCAGGTGTTCTTCACCAGTTAGTCCTGTTACTAGGACATCATCCAGATAAATCATCACATGGGGTAGACCTTGGAGCAAATGTTCCATAGTCCATTGGAAAATGGCACAAGACTATGAAGGGTAACCTGGTATACTGGTTTAACCCGCTATGTGTGTTGATAGTCACAAAATCCTGAGAGGCCTTTTCTAGCTCCACTTGCTGGTAAGCGCGGCTCATGTCAAGTTTCGTATATACGGTTCCCCCTGCCAGCTTGGAGTACAATTCATCAATTTTGGGTATAGGGTGCCTGTCAAGTCTGGCCACTTTGTTAACAGTCAATTTGTAGCCCCCGCATATTCCCGCACTCTGGTCAGGCTTTAGTACTGGAACTATGGGCGCTGCCCATTCGGAAAACTGTACAGGTTGTAAGTCTCCCAACCTTTCCAGCTAATCTAATTCAACATCAACTTTCTCTCATAATGCATAGGGAACTGGCCTTGCCTTCAACTATTTGGGGGTTGCTCCAGGATCCACGTGGATTTTAGTTTGCAGCCCCTGAACCTTCCCGAGCTCTTTCCTGAATACAGAGGCATATTTCTGTAATAATTCTTGCAGATCTTTCATTCTGAGTTGAAAAATCTCGGTCCACTCCAACTTTATTTCCTTAAGCCAGTTCCGACCAAGTAGACTTGGACCCCCCATTGCTACCTCTATCAGGGGTAAATTGACAGTTTGGCTTCCATACTGTACTGGAACCTTACATATACCTCTTACTCGTATGTCTTCACTAGTATATGTCTTTAATTTAGCATCTGAATTTTCCAGATTTATTGAGTGGTATTCTCCATTCAGATATTTGAACGTATGTTCCCCATAACTTTCATGGATGCCCCTACATCCACCTCCTTTCGGATGGGTTTTCCATTGACTTCCACTGACACGCAGATTGGCTGTTTTTCCCATTTTTAAGTTGTGTAATGAGCAAATACCTAACTCTGTTTCTTCTAGTTCCTCTTTATGTGGATTTCAAAATTTCTATCTTTTTGTTTAAAATTTTGTCTCAATCTGTCTACACAATATTGCATTACGTGCCTATTATGATGGCAGTAGAAACATTCGATTCTTTCAAATTGTTGTTCATTTGCAGACTGCCTGGTTCCATTTCTGCCATTACTAGTGTGGGTTTTCTCTGTTAAACCATTGCTTTTTGCTGGCGGCTGTTTCCCAACTTTCCACGGAGCCCTGCACTTCCGCGCCACTTCTAACCGGTGCTTCCCTCCTAACATGAAGGACGGCGTCATTTTGTGCTCCCTTGATTGCTTCTGAATCCCTGACTGTGATTTCCATTGCGAGCACCAACTCCAGCGCCTTGCTGAAGTCTAAATTTGTTTCTGACAACAACCTTTTTGAATGGCATCCTTGTTAATCCCACATGCTAATCGGTCTCTTAGCATGTCATTAATTGACATCTTGAACTCACAGTGCTCTGTCAGTTGTTTTAAGGCTGCTACATAGAAAGTGACTGTCTCCCCAGGGCCGCAATACCTCAAATTGAATTTAAAATGCTGCATTGTTATCAGGGATTTTGGCTGAAAGTGGCTTTTCATAAGGTTTACCAACTCATCAAAGCTCTTGGAATCTGGGATGTTCGGTGCCATTAGGCTACAAATTAGGCCCTTTGTTTTATTGCCACATGTCGATAAAAGGATCACTCGCCTCTTCTCCTCCCCCAATATTTCATTGGCCAAAAAGAAAAATGTGAGGTGTTCAAAATAATGTGACCGGTCATCGGTGGTCTGATCAAACGGTTTGATGTGACCAAATTGTGGCGTACTGGAGGGAGATAACTTCGACGGCTATGGTGAGGGCTGTACTTACAATTGGCCTGCAAGGCACGGCTCATTCACTTCATTTTTACAGCTTTCCTTGGTGTTGTTGACTGGTCGTGTTTTGCCTTGTCGCCAGTTGTTATGTTCCTTCTGTCGGGTCACTTTGCTCGCGAACATGGTTACATGCCTATCTACAGGTGCATGAGTTGTCAAACAATATGCTGCAGATGCAGAGACCAATGTAAGATGAAGCACATGCTGTTTATTAACACAAGTAACAGAGCACTTACACATGTGTGCTTCTCAAACCAGACGTTATTCTAAACTACTGATTAACATTGTAGCCCACGCTACACAGCCATTGGGTAATGCAGTCACGTGGTCACTCTGCTCACATTCTCTTAAAGGTGTATTGCACCTCAGAATACCACAACCCTCCCTCTTTACTCAAAAGTACAATTTACAATCTTTACAATATATTAACTATTTACATAAATAAATTGTTTACAAATTCAGTCTCTCTGGAGACTTCTTCAAACGTATTGAATGTCATAGCTCTACATCTTCAGATGGTGAGTGACTTGGAGGGGAACTTCCAGGTGGTGGTATTCCCATGTGTCTGCTGCCCTTGCCCTTCTAGGTGGTAGTGGTCGTGGGTTTGGAATGTGCTGCCTAAGGAGCCTTGGTGAGTTTCTGCAGTGCATCTTGTAGCTGGTACACACTACTGCCTCTGTTCATCGATGGTGGAGGGAGTGAATGTTTGTGGATGGGGTGCCAATGAAGCGGGCTACTTTGTTCTGGATGGTGTCAAGCTTCTTGAGTGTTGTTGGAGCTGCACTCATCCAGGCAAGTGCGTAGTATTTCATCACACTCCTGACTCATGCCTTGCAGATGGTGGACATGCTTTGGGGAGGCCGGAAGTGAGTTACTCACCACAAGATTCTTAGTCTCTGACCTGCTGTTGTAGCTGCAGTATTTATATGGCTAGTCTAGTTCAGCTTCTGGTCAGTGGTGACCCCAGGATGTTGATAGTCGGGGATTCAGCGATGCTAATGCCATTGAATGTCAAAGGGTGATGGTTGGATTCTCTCTTGTTGGAGATGGTCATTGCCTGACACTCATGTACCTTGAACAAAAAAAAAGAAAAAATACTCCCAACATAATAATTTAAATTTAAACAAAGTTTATGCTCCTGTTGATATCCACTCTATTAAAGAATTGCAGCTGTGTTTAATTTGACAACATCATCAGAGGCCTGGATTTTATGGCCCTTTGACGAGTGATTTGTAGGAGGGGATGGGTCCATAAGTGCCACCTACCTGTTCACCCCTGCCCGAGTGGCAGGGAAGGCATCGGGCCATGGGCCAATTATTGAGATAAAAGCCTTTGCACTACCCAGTGCCTTCAACCGTTTTTTGATATTATGTGGAGTGAATTGAATTGGCCGAAGACTGGCTTTTGTGATGTGGGAACCTCCGGAAGACGCCAAGATAGATCATCCACTTGGCACTTCTGGCTGAAGATTGTAGCAAATGCTTCAGGCTTATCTTTTGCACTGATGTGCTGGGTTCTTCCATCAGTGAGGATGGGGATATTTGTGGAGCCTCCTCCTCCAGTGAGTTGTTTAATTGTCCACCACCATTCACGACTGGATGTGGCAGAACTGCAGAGCTGAGATCTGATCCACTGGTTCTGGAATCACTTAGCTTTGTCTATCACTTGCTGCTTATGCTGTTTGGCATGCAAGTAGTCCTTTGTTGTAGCTCCACTAGGTTGCCATCTCAGTTTTAAATCCATGCTCCTGGCGTGCCATCCTGCACTATTCATTGATCCAGGGTTGATCCCCTAGCTTGGTGGTAATGGTAGAGTGGAGTATCAGGCCATAAGGCTACAGATTGCGTTTGAGTACAATTCTGCTGCTGCTGATGGCCCACAGACCCTCATAGTTGCCCAGTCTTGAGTTGCTAGATCTGTTCAAAATCTATACCAGTTAGTATGGTGGTAGTGTCACACAACACGATGGAGGGTATCCTTAATGTGAAGATGGAACTTTGTCTCCACAAGGATTATGCGGTAGTCACGTCTACCAATATGGTCATGGACAGATGCTTCTGCGGCAGGCAGGTTGGTGACGTTGAGGTCAAGTATGTTTTTCCCTCCTGTTGGTTCCCTCGCCACCTGCCGCAGGCCCATTCTAGCAGCTATGTTCTTTAGGTCTCGGCCAGCTCAGTGTGTAGCGGCACTACCAAACCACTCTTGGTGATGGACATTGAAGCCCCCGACTCAGAGACTCAGAGTACGTTCAGTGTCTTTTCCACCCTCAGTGCTTCCTCCATATGATGTTCAACATGGAAGAGTCCTGATTCATCAGCTGAGGGGTGGGTGTAGGGGGGAGGGGGGGGGGGTGCGGTGCGGTGGGTGGTATATGGTAATCAGCAGCAGGTTTCCTTACCCATGTTTGACCTAATGCCATGAGACTCCATGGGGGCCAGAGTTGATGTTGAGGACTCCCAGGGCAACTCCCTCCTGACTGTATACCACTGTGCAATCACCTCTGCTGGGCCTGTCCTGCCGGTGGGACAGGACATACCCAGGGATGGTGACAGCGGTATCTGGGACATTATCTGTAAGGTATGATTCCATGAGAATGATTATGTCAGGCTGTTACTTGACCAGCCTGTGAGCCAGCTCTCCCAATTTTGGCACAAGCCCCTAGATGTTAGTAAGGAGGGCTTTGCAGGGTTGAGAGGGCTGTGTTTGCCATTGTCGTTTCTGGTGCCTAGGTCAATGCCAGGTGGTCTGCCCAGTTTCATTCCTTTTTATTGACTTTGTAGTGGTTTGATACAACTGAGTGGCTAATCCTTCTCCAAAGGGAATTAGTGAACCAGATGGGTTTTTACGACAATGATTTCATGGTCATCATTCAATTTCTCATCCCAGATTTTTATTGTATTCAAATTCCACCATCTGCCATGGTGGGATTCGAACCTGGGTCCCCAGAGTATTACCCTGGGTCTCTGGATTACTTGCCCAGTGACAATACCACTATCCCACCCCTGCCCCCAACAACATCGTTAAAGAAACCTTTCATGAGAAAATAATCGGACATAAATTGACCAAGTCAAAGCAGGAGATATTAGGTCATTAAAAGCTTAGTCAAAGAGGAAGGTATTCCTCAAAGGAGGTGGAGACATAGAGAAGTCTAGGCACGGAATTGCAGAGCTTGGGCCTCGGACACACTCTGTATGGTGTTAGGTTTTTACACATTTTCATTTTAACCATAGTACCTGAGTTCAAATACAGCGCAGGCTGATAGGGTCCCCTCTCTGACTGTGACATGTTTGAGTGAAATAAGCTTGAGAGGTCTCCATCCAGTTCCCATTGGGCATAAGCCCATAGCACAAACTATCCTAATTCAATACAACTGGCAATCTCAATTAGAGAAGCAATAAGAATGGTTTGTGTGGGGAATGCAAATGTCATGCCCGTGCAGTGGAAGAAGCCAGTTTGACAATAGTGTGGAGGCAGTGTTGGAAGTTAAGAGATAGAAAATCTATGCTATGTCTTTGGGAGCAAAAGTTTTCAAATCCACAGGACCAATATTCCTTACCTTGAACAAAAAAAAAAGAAAAAAATACTCTCAACATAATAATTTAAATTTAAACAAAGTTTTTGCTCCTGTAGATATCCACTCTATGAAAGAATTGCAGCCCTGTTTAATTTGACAACATCATCAGAGGCCTGGATTTTATGGCCCTTTGACGAGTGGTTTGTAAGAGGGGATGGGGTCCGTAGGTGCCACCTACCTGTCCGCCCCTGCCCCAGTGGCAGGGATGGCTTTGGGCCATGGGCCAATCATTGGCCACTTAAGAGCCTCACCCACCCACCCCTGGGATTTAACCAGGAGAGGTCCACGCCCAGCATCCAGCACAGCAGCTCGCACTGCACAGGGTATTGCCAGAAGGGAAAAAATGGTAAAATCTGGGAAATAAGAATACTGGTCTGAACTGGTCTCGTATACCTTAAAATGGAACACCAGTAAAACTGGGAAATAAGAGTACTGGTCCAAACTGATCTTTCCCTTCTAGGTGGTGGACAAGTGGCTGGTGCCTCCTTAACAGGCCCACTGGGCCCATTGGAGAGCCCCCCAGGTCATACCCCTCTACTCCTGGTTCTCTGCCCTCCCCCCACCAGCTTGTCTACCTTGGCTCCCCACCCTCCTCATCGTGGCCTTCTAGCCTAGCCCCAGTGATACCACCTCATCCCCCCTACTTTTCTATCACTCCGGCTGTGGCTGCTCAGCGCTTGGGACTGTTGTAGTCCCAGCAGAAGCCACCGCTCCTGGTGGTGGTGTCGGGACCAGAGAGTTGCTGGCCATTTGACTGGCTGGCACCTCTCATTAGTGGGTTTTTCTGCCCAGATAGGGGCGGAAGTCTCACCTTGAACCAATTAATTCCCCGCTGCCCCTCTGAATGTTAAATGCTTGTGAGGCAGGCCACTGGGTGAGGGGGGGGTTCGAGGTCACCCTGATTTTTTCACTGGGGCATGGGGACACTGGCTAAATCCAGCCTAGAGTTTTAAGCCTGGATTTTTATTCTCGAGGCAGGTAGGGGGAGTTGGGAAAATTCCTGGCTTGACCCACCTCTGGAGAAAGTGCCCGCCAGGCAGGATCTTCATTGCTGGGGGCTGGGTGTGAGCTGAAGTTGGAGGTAGCTGACCCAGAAACAAGTTTGGAGACAGCCACGGGGGCTGCCAATGCCGAGGTGGCCTGTTTTAAAGGGCCGCCTCAGTTATGTATGGCTTTGTCCCAGTGAAAGAAAAACCACAAAGGCCCTCCATCAGTCAGCTCTTACACCTCCTTCACCCTTCAAATACTCCCAGTGGCCCATCCATGCCACCTCCTACCCCTCACCCACCACCTCTGTCCACTCATGCCCCCTAAGTGTGCATAATGAAGCTTGGCTGAGAGCCCAGACATCTTTCAGAATATCAGAACACCTGCACCTCAGAGGAAACATTACTTGATTGACAGCTCAGGCTCACTAATTTCCGCATCAATTTCACAATGTTTGTTGATATAACTTAAGTGGTTTCAAGTGTTTGTGGTTTGTGGTTTTTGAAACTTCAAAGGGCTGGATGATTGGCACGCTTATTAGCTTGCCATCCAGACTTTTTTTTCATAGGAGAAAGTGATTGATGGATTACATTTTAACAAAGCTATATTTTTTGACAGATCCCACTATACAATATGGTGCACATTGGTTCTAGAAAGTGCACAGTGGGTCGGGGCTTGGAAGTGCCGGATCCTGGCAAAGGGGACAGAGGGGGTGGGTGGAAGGGCAGAGCTTGGCATAGGGAATATGAGGGGGCATAGGGGATGGGTGGGGCAAAGCTTGGCATAGGAGATGTGCAGGTACATTGGGGGTGGATGGGTGCAAAGCTTGGCAAGGAGGCATGCGGGGGCAGTTGGGGTGGGTGGAAGGGCAGAGTTTGGCATAAGGAGCATGAGGTGACATAATGGGTGGATGGAGGGATGTAACTTGGCATATGGGGCATGAGGGGAACCTTTTGAACTTGCCTTTTAAAAGGTCCCCTTGTGAATACGAAGGTTCATGACCCCTTTAAGTGGCCGTGAACCACGACTCTTTAAAAGCCCTGGCCCGACTCCATGAAATTTGCAGAGGAGTAGGACATGCCTATCTTCACAATGGAGCCAGCCAAGTTGGGAGTGCAGGGTGTGCGCCTCTGACAGGAAGCAGCCCACACCCTTTAAAGGCACTCCCGAAAGTTAGTAAGCCTAGAAATGGGGCCGGGAACCCCAGAATCGGCACCCATCCGCCATTTTTAAAGGGCTCTTGAGTCGACCCGATTTGGTAAAAATCCAGACCTTAGAATGCAATTATTAGGAGCTGAGACTGCTTGAAACCTTCTATTTATAAAACTAGCTTTTTATATTAAATATGAATTCCCAATTCAAGCACAAAAAAAAATTCTGACTGTGCTTAACGTTAAGATCACTTAAATATAGCCACTGTGTCACCAGATTTCACTGGGCGAGAGCAACATAGTTTAGGATTTAAAATTAGAAAAATCTCTTGGCATTTTGTTTTATTTGTCCTTTTCAGGGGGGCCAGTGAGAAGCTTTTATGAAACTTTCCTCAAGATTAAATAGTTGGGATTTACTTCATAATGCAGTGGATTGTACATAATCTGTGGGGAAATAGTGCATACCATTTATACAACAAGCCTTTACTTTGGATTGGAGTGTAAATTTACATGTAAAACGAAGAGCAAAGCTGTGAAATAATAAAAAAAAACTATTCTAATCACAATGACTACTACTAAATTAAGGCCTGTCTTGAGTTTGGCAAAAAAAATCCCTAAGTCCGCTACAATATAATTTATGAATTACTGTTTGGCTCCAACTATCTACCGGGCTTTTGTTGAGCCATCAATGTTAAAATATTACTGACCTGTTATACCTATGTGGCAAAAGGCATATTGTCATTACCACCTGATAGCACTTTTACCTCAATTCACACTGCATTTACATAGGGCAGAATTTTTTGTTTGACGTGCGGGAGGCGGGATCCGCACGCCAACGCGTAAAATGACGCGCAGTGACACCGGGCGGACATCCCGATATGACCCCGCGCCATCGCGATATTTCAGTGGATGGGCCCGCGACCATCTCCGTTGCATGCCTGCCATTAATTAACAGGCCACTTAAGGCCCTTGAGGTTCCAATTGATGGGGATTTTGCGGCGCCTATATCACTGATGCTGAAAGGAAGAGTAAGGAAATTCGATTAGTTAGCCTGCGGGCAATGTCAATGTACATGCCTGTCCTCCAGATCATCAGGCGCTCATCGTTCCACACACAATGGGCAAGCCATGTTGGTAACGTCACTCACTGTCAATCAGCACTGCCATGGATGTTGGGAGACTACTGGTGACGTGAGTGCTGGCCACACATACCTGCCCGTGGAACCCCAGCCTCTCCAGCTCCGGTGGACCTGGGCGCATGGCGCCTCTCCAGGTCGAGGGCTTCTTGCTTAAAGCAGCTAAGCAGCACTACCTGGGCTGGCCCACCGCCAGTCCTCGCCCGCCCGGCAGTGTTGTGAGAATTCTTCTCCTGGAAATGAGAAAAGAGCATTGATAAGTGATACTTGTACCGTGAATCTCCTCGCGGCCGGCCTACCCCAGGCCCAGTTGGCCATTGCGGGGGCCCAATGCATCCTTACCCTGCTGCTGTTGAACACTCACACAAATATGCCAGGTGTGTCCTTTCCACCGCAGCCCCTTAATTGGCCTGTCAGCGTAAAATGGTGGCGCGGAGCCAATCGCTACCAGCGACCGGGTCCGCGCCCGCTCCCGCTCCGCCCCCTCCCCGCCAGATGGAAAATTCTGCCCAAAGTGTTAGTTGGATTTTAAAATTACACCAAATATCCATCATATGTCCCATTAATGCTCCTATGAAGTATATCCTATGATTTCAAATTAAATAGTAGCAACTTCAATACCAACATTTGAAGCTAAGTCAAAATGTTAGAACAACTGAGGTATTGCGTCCAGTCCCGGGTGCCACAATTTAGGAAGAATGTGAAGGAATTAGACAGAGTGCTGAAAAGATTCCAATTTGTCAGATCCATTCTTACCCTATTGAGGTTGGCTTTTCCCAAGTTAATTATTCTTACTCAGGATTGTTCTTTGTCCATTTCCACACCCAACCTAAACCTTATGATATAGTCATCAAAGACCCTTAAATGTTCCCCTACTCACACTTGGCCCACCTCATTCCCAAGAACCAGGGGTCTAGCAGTGCCTCCTTTCTTGTTGGACTGGAAAAGCACTGCTGTCGAAAATTCTCCTGAACATTCTCTAGGAACTCTTACCCCTCTCTGCCCTTTGCACTATTACTATTCCAGTCTATATTCAGATAATTAAAGTCCCCTATCATAACTTCTCTATAATTCTTCTGCCTTTCTGTAATTTCCTTGCAAATTTGTTCCTCAACATCTTTCCCACTACTGATGGCCTATAGACCACACCGAGCAGTGTAATTGCTGTTTTTTGTTCCTTAGCTCTAGCCTAATGCAGGGTGTCCTTGACCCGTATGAGACATGCTTTTTTCCTAGCAATGTTCTCCTTAATCAATACTGCCACCCCTCCCCCTTTTCTTCCTTTCCTATCTTTCCTGAACACCTTGAATGTAGTAATATTTAATTCCTAGTCCTGCCCTTCTTTGAGCCAGGTCTCTGTTACAGCCACAACATCATTCTTCCACATGGCTATCTGCTGCTGCAACTCTCCAACCTTATTTAACACATTCCACACATTCACATACATGCACCATAATCCTAATTTAGGTGTATTACTTTCCCCTTACTCTAACTACACTTAATAACCTCTATTATCTACTCTTGTGCTATCTGTCTCCCAGTATTCTGTGTACTTTGGTACTCCTCTTTTGATGTAAACTCCTGATTCCCACACTCCTGCCACGTTAGATTAAACTCTCCCCAATAGCAAGAGCAAAAAGCTCCTCAAGGGAATTGGTCCCGGCGCTGTTTAGGTGCAACCCATCCAGCTGTACAGGCCCCATCTCTCCTGGAGCTGTCCCATTGCTCCAAGAATCTAAAGCCCACCCTCCTGCACCATTCACACAATGTGATATCAAGAAATGGCTAATGGCACTGGATACTGCAAAGACTATGAGCCCTGACAACCTCCTGGCAATAGTACTGAGGACTTGTGCTCCAGAACTAAGCTGTCCCAGTACAGCCACAACACTGGCATCTACCCGTAAATGTGAAAAATTGCCCAGTATGTCCTGTCTGCAAAAAGCAGGACAAATCCAACCCAGCCAATTACCGCCCCATCAGTCTACTCTTAATCGTCACCAAAGTGATGGAAGGGGTCATCAACAGTGCTATCAAGTGGCATTTACCCAACAATCACCTGCTCACTGACACTGAGTTTGGTTCCGTCAGGGCCACTCAGCTCCTGACCTCATTACAGCTTTGGTCCAAACATGGACAAATTAGCTGCATTGTCTCCTACATTGTAGCATTAAGGTGTTCGGGACTGTAAGGGTTAATGTGCGACTGGGGAAACAGTACCACCCACATTATGATGTAGAGAATCACATAGAAGTTGTAGAGTGTAGAAGTGAGTCTGAAAGAAGTTGGCATGAAGATAGCACCTAGTCAGGACTGAATCTGTATATATGTATACAGTTATTGTTCAACCATACAAGCCCCTAGGCCTCTTCATGAGACAACTTACAACCATACAACATGGTGGCAGCAGGTGAAAGACTCAAAAATCCCTAAGAATGGAAAGTAAAGAAACTGTAGTCTGACCTGAGAGAAGTGCATATAACTTGGAGACCTTAAATACGCAGCTGGAGATCACCTAAGAAACTCCATATTAGGTTTGGAGGCTGAAGGGCATAAGATGCAGCCACTGTGTGGTGTAAAAGGACTCCACCAGAGCACGTGGAGATCCGTTGCGAGACCTGATTGAAAGCAGAGTAAAAGGACCTAGCTAGATCACAAAAGGGAAAGAAAACTTCAAAAAAAGGCAGAAATAAGCTTTTAAATGTTGGTGCAGTAAACAGGCAGTACTGACAGGCTGATTATTTAATGAGTGTGGCATGAAGAATGTTACAGTTTGGATCTGGAGTTGGCTCCATAATACATGACCACTGCGCGCGGACGGAAAAAAAAATTTGAAGAGAAGTCAGAGCAAAATATCAGCTTCAATTCATTTCTCCAGACTCAGGGAAGAAGCCGGCCGGCCAAAACGATTCATTCAAAAGATTTTCTGCAGAATCGTTGAAGTTTAAAATGGCTCCATAACCCTGATGGGAGTGAGCCAAACCTCGAGAAATGCGGGAAGAAAAATAATCAACGCTGCACTGCCCTGTGCTGAAAACACCATGGATGGTAAATCAACACTGCCAGACCAATTAGAGCAGATGGAAATGCCAGACCAGGTGCATAACTGAGCATTAGGGAGAAGATTTTTAAGATATATGATAGCATCGGGCTTGAATAAGAAAACAGAGGCTGAACAAGTGAATATGCTAATATATTCAGTAGGTCCAAAGCTAATGACATATTTGCCAGACAAGGAATAAATGAATCTTCCAATAACTTTGAAGAGGCCATGAAGCCCTTTGACAGCCACTTTAACCTAAGAAGCAATAAGGTTTTGGGGTGAGCAAAATTTAACAAGAATCAAAAAGCCCAGGGAACCCACAGCCTTGTTCATAAATTAGTTAGTCAAATTGGTTGAAGGCTGTATAATCTACATATAGACTGGAAAAATCAGGTGGGAAAAGGTAGCGTAGATGAGGAGTCCATGGACAGCATTTTCTGGTTGGCGAGTAGGGGCAGGACCCGCTCGTCGACACGTAAAATGATGTGGGGTGGCATCGGGCGTGCGTCCCGACCACACCGTGCGCCATTTAGATTTTCAGTTCGGCGGGCGTGCAGCTGACTCGGCTGTGTGCCCACTGACCTGTCAACGGCCTATTAAGGCCATTAAAAAAGTAATTAAGGTGATTAATGGACATGCCTGTCCAACCTTAAGGTTGGCGGGCAGGCTGGGAGCCCAGGCAGCCTTTCGAAAAAGCATGGAACCTCATCCACGGGCGGGATGAGGGATTTAAAATGTTCGGAAAATTTTTAAATAAAAGTAATGGACATGCCCCAGCTCATGTGACAGTGTCACAAGAGGGGACATGTAAGGAAATTTTTTTTTTATCTTCAGTAAATTTTTAAAACTTCAACTGACATCCCTGAGGCAGCACTTTGCCTCAGGGAGACGTGTGCGCTCTTCTGCATGCATGCATGAAAGTGTGCACAGACCTGCTCAGGGAATCCTCCCCCCCGCCCATACAGGAAGTGCACAGCGCTTCTGAGCGGACGGCACACTGGGCGGGCCTTAATTGGCCCACCCACGTAAAATGGCGGCGCGCCCCCGACTGGGAGCGCCAATCAGGAACCCACCCGTTCACGCCCGCTCCCGCACAACCCCCTCGTGCTGCCCCACGGTATGTTTTCAGGGTAGTTTCTAAGAACAGCACATTCTGTAGCCAACCAGAGAGCAGGCTATACTAGACCTGGTATTGAGCAATGAGATAGGATTAATTGATAACCTCATAGTAAAGGCACACCTAGGTACCAGCGATCATAGTATGATTGAATTTTACATTCATTTTGAAGGAGAAACGAGCACATCCAAAACTAGTATTTTAAACTTAAATAAGGGCAATTATGAGGGCATGAAAGCGGATCTAGCTAAAGTGAACTGGCAAAAGAGGTTAAGGGATAGGTCAATAGAAGTTCAGTGGCAGACGTTTAAAGGGCTTTTTCAGAATACACAGAATAGATACATTCCAATGAGAAAGGAAAATTCCAAGGGAAGGGCCCACCATCCGTGGTTAACTAAAAAGTATCAAGTATCAAAGACAGTATCAAACTTAAAGAAAAATAATATAATTATGCAAAGATGGATAGCAGGTTGGAAGATTGGAAAGAATATAAAGAACAGCAAAGAATGACAAAAAGATTAATAAGGAGGGAAAAATTAGAGTATGAGAGAAAGCTTGCTAGTAATACAAAGATGGACAGTAAGAGTTTCTATAGATAATTATGTGAGAAAAGAGTTAACAAAGTGAGTGTTGGTCCCATAGAAAGTGCATTTGGGGAATTAATAATGGAAAGTAGGGAGATGGTGGATGAATTAAACAGGTATTTTGCATCGATTTTCACTATAGAGGACACAAGTAACATCCTATAAATCAGGAAATAGAAGGGAGGGAGGAACTGGAGGAACGTTACAATCACCAGGGAAGTGGTATTGAGCAAACTGTTGGGGCTGTGGGCTGACAAATCCCCAAGTCCAGATGGACTTCACCCTAAGGTCTTGAAAGAAGTGGCTAGTGAGATAGTTGATGCACTGGTTTTAATTTTCCAAAATTCCCTAGATTCGGGGAAGGTTTCATTAGATTGGAAGTTAGCAAATGTAACTCCTTTATTCAAAAAGGGAGGAAGACAGAAAGCAGGAACTTACAGGCCAAAAACAGAAAATGCCGGAAAAACTCAGCAGTTCAGACAGCATCTGTGGAGAGAGGAACAGAGTTGACGTTTCGAGTCCGTTGACCATTTTTCAGTCATAGAGACTCGAAACGACAACTCTGTTTCTCTCTCCACAGATGCTGTCAGACCTGATGAGTTTTTCCAGCATTTTCTGTTTTTGTTTCAGATTTCCAGCATCCGCAGTATTTTGCTTTTAACTTACAGGCCAGTTAGCCTAACATCTGTCATAGGGAAAATGTTAGAAGCTGGTATTAAAGATGTTATAGCAGGGCAGTTAGAAAAAATCAAGGCAATCAGGCAGAGCCAACATGGTTTTGTAAAAGGGAAATCATGTTTAATCAATTTATTGGAGTTCTTTGAAAGAGTCACATGTGCTGTGGATAAAGGGGAACCGGTGGATGTACTGCACTTAGATTTCCAGAAAGCATTTAAAGTGCCACATCAAAGGTTATTGCAGAAATTAAAAGCTCGTGATGTAGGGAGTGACACATTGGCATGGATAGAAGATTGGCCGGCTAATAGGAAGCATAGAGTTGGCATAAATGGGTCTTTTTTGGTTGGCAGGATGTGACGAGTGGTGTGCCACAGGGATCAGTGCTGGGGCCTCAACTTTTTACAATTCATTTAAATGACTTGGATGAAGGGACTGAAGGAGTGGTGGCAAAATTTGTTGATGACACAAAGATAGGTAGGAAAGTAAATTGTTAAGAGAACATAAGGAGGCTACAAAGTGACATAGATAGGTTAAATGAGTGGGCAAAGATCTGGCAAATGAAGTATAATATGGGCAAATATGAAGTTGTTCATTTTTGCAGAAAGAATAAAAAAGCTTATTATCTAAATGGTGAGAGATTGCAGAGTTCTGAGATCCAGAGGGATCTGGGTGTCCTAATGCATGAATCACAAAAGTTTAGTATGTAGGTACAGCAGGTAATTAGGAAAGTTAATAGAATGTTATTATTTATTGTGAGGGGGATTGATTACAAAAGTAGGATGTTATGCTTCAGTTGTACAGGGCATTGGTGGGACCACATCTGGGGCTGAATTTTCTGGCTGACGTGCGGGTGGCGGGGCGTCAGCGCTCGGCATCGCGATGTTTAGGTCGGCAGGCGCGCTATGCAGTGCGACGCACACCCGCCATTAATTAAAGGCCTTGTTAAGGCCATTAAGTCACCAATTGAAGGGGATTTTGAGGAGCCCATGCGAACTTTGGCTTGGTGCACGGGCCCAACGGGTAAGTGATTTTTTAACAAACCTCATCTGGTGGCGGTTTAATAAAGTTTTTGTGACATTTTCACATGAGGAGGACATGTTAATGATTTTTTTATTGTTCAATTTTTAATCTTTCACAGCCTTACAGCGATATCCCTGAGGCAGCACTTAGCCTTAGGAAGATGTGTGCTCTTTTGCACGCATGCACAGAAGAGTGCACTCTCGCAGTTGGGGAAATCCACCCCCCCCGCCTGCACAGGAAGCGTGTAACGCTTCCCGTCGGGCGTCACGCTGGGAGGGCCTTAATTGGCCCACCCACATAAAATGGCGGCGGGGCCCGTTTCGGCGGCGGCGATCGGCTGCCCGCCCGCCGCCAAGTTGATCAGGCCCACCCACCCGTCAAGGGCAAAATTCAGCCCCTGGAGTATTGTGTACAGTACTGGTCTCCTTATTTAAAGAAAGATGTAAATGCGTTAGAAGCAGTTCGAGAAAGTTTACTAGACTAATACCAGGAATGTGCGATTTATGAGGAAAGGCTGGACAGGTTAGTCTTGTATCCACTGGAATTTAGAAGAGTAAGAGGTGACTTAATTGAAACCTTTAAGATCCTGAGGGATCTTGACAGGGTTGGTGTGGAGAAGATGTTTCCTCTTCTGGGAGAATCTAGAACTAGGGGTCACTGTTTAAAAATAAGGGGTTACTCATTTAAGACAGAGATGAGGAGAATTTTTTTCTCTCAGAGCGTTGTGAGTCTTTGGAACTCTCTTCCTCAAAAGACGGTGGAAGCAGAGTCTTTGAATATTTTTAAGGCAGTGCTGGATAGATTCTTGATTAACAAGGGGTTGAAGGGTTATTGGGGGTAGGCAGGAATATGGGGTTGGGCTTACATTCAGATCAGCCATGATCTTATTGAATGGTGGAGCAGGCTTGAGGAGCCGATTGGCCTACTCCTGCTCCTAATTCAAATGTTTGTATGTCCGTATGCTATGACTATTGTGACCTTAAGTTGGTGCGCGTAAATAGTAGGGGAAGTGGCCGATGAAGCTCTTTTGAATGCGCTACAATCTAAAGAAGAACTGACTTTGGAAAAAGCCATCAAATCTTCAGACAATCGGAAGTCCGCCAGCAAAACCGATCCATTTTGCATGGCAAAGTTGCTTTCACTGCAACTGGCTGGGACCCTTTGGAAAGATGTATAAGTCCAAAAGCTCGAGACGTGCAAAGGATCCTAAACAAGTCCATGAGATCGATGAGCCACATCAAGAAGAAGTCCAACAATGCTTCTTAAGGGAAATTAAGGATCCCAGATTCATATTTTGGAATGCTGACATATCTGTAAATGGTCACCTCACAAATTTCAAACTACAAATTAGACCCAGGAGTGACGGTCCTGATGGATAAGGAACTGGGGCTAGTGAAACAATGTCTGAAGGCACCTACAACACAGTTGTATGGACCAGGAGGCACCAAGCTCCAGGTCAAAGGTACATTTGAAGCAATGCTCCAATATAAAAACAAATATGACAGACATTATATGTGTCCCACAACCAAGAATTTTCTCTCCTGAGCAGGAAACCCTGTATCGACCTCAGCCTCATCCAAAAGGTTGACGAGATTAACCAGTAAGTACATTCAAAAGAGCTTCATTGGCCACTTCCCCTACTATTTGTGAGCACCAACTTAAGGTCACCATAGTCATAACATACGGACATATAAACATTTGAATTAGGAGCAGGAGTAGGCCACTCGGCCCCTCAAGCATGCTCCGCCATTCAATAAGATCTGGCTCCAATGTTAAAAAGGATTTTCCAAAGCTTTTCACTGGGTTGGGATGACTGAAGACTGCATGCAGCATACCACTGAGGAACGATGCCAAACCTGTGTGCTTGTTTACACCAGGGAAAATACTGCACCCGTTTATGAAGCAAGTACAACAGCAACCTGAAGAGATGACCAAGACAGAGGGTCACCTCCGTCGTCACTCAGCCAACAGAATGGTGTTCCGGGACGGTCCCAGTTTTGAAGCCAAACGGCTCCATTCACATTTGTGTTGACCTGACACAACTCACAAAGACAGTGGTGAGGGAAATTCACCCAATTTCCATGATGGACGACTGCTTGGCCAAACTTTCCAAGAGCACAGGGTTCTCGAAACATGATGCCAACAGTGGCTTCTGGCAGTTTCCATTAGCTGAGAAATCTAAGTTGCTGAAAACTTTTATCAACCCATTTGGCAGATTCTGCTTCAATCAGCTGCCCTTTGGCATTACCCCAGCACCCATATTTTTCAGTGCACGATATTGGCCATCTTACAAGGCCTGAAAGGAGTCATCTGTCATATGGATGATGTCCTTGTCCATGGTACGGCTGTCGAGGAATACGTCAGTAGACTCACAGCTGTCTTGAAACGCTTGTAGGAAGCAGGGTTGACACTGAATGATAAGCGCCAGTTCTCTAAGACCTCCATTTGGTTCTTAGGTTGTATTGTGAGCAGAAAAGGCATCATGGCGAACCCACACAAAACAAAGGCATTAGGGAGTTTTCAACCCCGTCCCCATTCCAGACCCCCAAACATTCCAGGGCATGGTGAGCCAGTTTGCAAAATTCCTGCCCAACCTAATACAGGTCACAGAGCCTAGCGACATCTTCTCAAATAGGCCCAAGCGATGGTGTTGGATTGCACAACAAGAGCAAGCATTCTATTAGATCAAAGACATGCTGCTCTCACCAGATATCCTGGCTCACTACAACCCATCCCTGCCAAATACAATCGCAACGGATACCTCATTAACAGGACTAGGGTACTAGGGGCAGTTCTGTTCCAAGAGCAGCTGGATGCATGCTACCGATCAGTATACAAGGGGGCTGTCAGACACAGAGATGCAATATGCAGTTATTGAAAATGAGGCCCTCGAAGTAACGTGGGCTTGTGGGAAGTTCTCTGACTATATTGTTGGGCTGATCATTGAGAGGGTCACAAACCACTAGTCTCACTATTGGATGAGAAAGAGTTCACCAGAATGTCCCCCCAAATTCAGGGATTTTACCTGCGTCTCATTATCTTACGAGACAGTGTACATCTGAGAGAGCATCAAACAACTGAGGACACACTGTCCAGGGCCATGGTCGACCATCCTGTGACACACAATGTCAATCGACGAGCTTGAGTCGTATTCCCAGTTCGCGATAACACAACTGCCGGCGTACTCCAAAAAGCATCAACAGATACTCGAGGAGCAGATGCGAGATGAGAGTGCATCCACATCTATCAGTGCTACCTACAAGGTTTACTTCAAACAACAGAAACACTTCACTGTTATCGGTGATCTTCTAGTGCATAAAGAGCAATTGGTTGTTCCAGTCTCACTCTGGCCAGAGATTCTACAACTAATCCACTCAGGCCACATGGACATGACAAAGTGTGGAGCACAAGCCCAGACTACAGTGTGGTGACCAGGGATATTGAGAACAATTGAAGAGATGATTTTAAACTGTCAGGTGTGCACACTGCACAATCCAGTCCAGGGGGAGCCCCTTATCCCCACACAGTTCCCTACAAGACTGTGGGAACATTTGGGAATGGACCTATTCATATACAATGGCAAGTCCTTCCTCATCATTGATGATACTTCTTTTGGTTGATCAAAGTGAAGCGTTTACACACAACAACCATAGAGTCAGTTATTAGGTCGTTGATAGAAATCTTTGCGATCCATGGCATCCCTGACACCTGGTGTCTGATAATGGGCCGTAATTCACTAGCGAATACTTCACTCATTTTGCCAAGAATTATGGATTTCAACACTTCACCAGCTCCCCATTGTATCCACAATCTATCGGTGAGGCGGAAAGGGGCTTCTGCACTATTAAAACCCTCTTGAAGAGAAATTATGTCTTTCCAATGATAGTTTAGACATATAGATCCACCCCACTACAATGTGGATCATCTCCATCAGAGCTGCTGATGGGCAAAAAATTTCACACTCAACTTCCCATGCTGCCAAAGAAATTAATCCCAGGGCTGGTATTCAGGGACTATCAGAATGTTCAGGACCGAGAACAATCCTATAGCAACAAGCTTCCACTCACAATAGGAGGTACCATACTAGAAACCTGCCCAGGCTAAACAGAGGTGACAAGGTTTGGTTCAGGGCGTCATTGTCCTGAGGGATGAAGATCAACAAGTCTTATTTGATACATACCACAGAAGGCACAATCAGACAGAACAGGAGAAGTCTTCTCCTCATTCCTCGTGGTGAACCCCCTATCATACATTTGAATGGACCAGATATAGGAACCCAAATAGTTGAAACACCAAGTACAACTTCAATTCCAGAACAACAAAGTCAGCCCAAAGCCATTGAGTCTACCACTCCTCCAAACTTGAAAAGAGTGAGATCTGGAAAAATCATAAAGCCTCTAGGCCATCTGAATCTGTAAAGTCAGAGACTTGGGGGAGAAGAAGTAGCATGTAGGTATTATTGTAAATGCACTTGGGTAAAGATTTGAGGGAGATGTAGTGTTAGGGTGTTTGGGACTGTAAGGGTTAATGTGGGACTGGGGAAACAGTGCCACCCACATTGTGATGCAAAGAGTGACATGGGAGTAGTAGAGTGTAAAAGCGTGTCTGGTAGAAGTCAGCATGTAGATGGCACCTGGTGAGGACTATATCCTGTATAAGTGTATATGATTATGTGTTATTAATAAACAGTTATCATTCAACCATGCAAACCTCTCAACCTCTTCACAAGACAACATACAACCATATCCACAAACATTCACTCTCTCCACCACCGAAGCACAGTAGCAGCAGTGTATACAATCTACAAGATGCACTGCAGTGATTCACCAAGACTCCTTAGACAGCACCTTCCAAACCCACGTCCACTACCATCTAGAAGGACAAGGGCAGCAAATAAATGGGAATACTACCACCTGGAAGTTCCCCTCCAAGTCACTCACCTTGGAAATATATCACCGTTCTTTCACTGTCACTGGGTCAAAATCCTGGAACTCCGTCTGTAACAGCACTGTGGGTGTACCTACACCACCTGAACTGCAGCGGTTCAAGAAGGCAGCTCACCACCACCTTCTCAAGGGCAGCTAGGGATGGGCAATAAATGCTGGCCCAGTCAGCAAAGCCCACATCCCGTGAATTAATAAAAATGATACAATAAAAAGGCCAGGATTTCCCAGTTGGTGAGGCCTGCTTGCCGACACATAAAATGACGTGGGATGATGTCGGGCGGAACTCCTGATGTCGCCCCGCCCCATTTCAATTTTGAGGTAGGCGGGGGCTCAGCAGAATCAGCTGTGCGCCCACCGACCTGTCAACGGCCAATTGAGGCCATTGACAAGCTCATTAAAGTAATTAGTGGACCAGCCCGTCCAACCTTAAGGTTGGCGGGCAGGCTGGGAGCCCTGGCGGGCATTAGAAAAAACGTGAAACCTCATCCACGGGAGGGATGAGGTTTCATGTAGGTTTTTAAAAAATATAATAAAAGTGTCTTTGAAAGTGATGGACATGTCAGCAGACAGCGTCACATCAGGGATTTTTTTTTTCTATTTTTAAGATTTTTTAGTGTGGAACTTAGCCTCAGGGAGATGAATGCGTTCTTCCATGTGCATGCGCAAAAGAGCGCACTTTCGGCTCAGGGAATTTCCCCCAGCACCCACCCGCACAGGGAGCGCATAGCGTTTCCTGGTGGACATCACGCTGGGTGGGCCTTAATTGGCCCACCTATGTAAAATGGCAGCATGCCCCCAGTCAGAGGCACGTCTCCACGCGCTCGCTCCTAAACCTCCCCCCCAACGGGGGGAAAATTCTGCCCAAAGTCTTGTGTGAGGTGGGGATATCAGGGCAATCCCAATTGACGCCATGGAGTAAGCTGATGATCAAATGGCCTATGCAACTATTTATAATGACTACTGAAGAAAACAAATAGGCTTCATATATTTTTGGCATTTTTACCAAATGTGCTGGTGTAGCACTCAAAGGCAGTTATTTCAAAGGTAGTGCTGGCATCCTGGTGAATTTACCCCAGACCAATAAAGCAACATCTGGGAAAGCTGAGACATTTCATACCTATTCCCTGCAAAATGAAAGGTCTCTTTAGCTGTTGCTCCCTACATTTACCCTTCATTCTCCCCCATATTCTTTCATGACATCTGGTATTTTCTCTCCATCTCCTGTTCTTTGTGATTCACATTCTCTGTTTCTTATTTTTTGATTTCTTCTATTGTACCACATTTGTTTTTGTTTAAAAAAATAACTTTGTAAGTGAATTTTATAAATGACTAAGAACACTGTAACTAAAGGAATGCTTTGTGACTGCATTTATATTCTATAAATTGTATTTTAGAATCTTGGAGACCACAAATGTACATAGGATCATTTTCATTTAGACTGTCTTACAGCAGACAGCGAAATACTGCCTGACACGGAGTTGAAATGCTACTTTTTGACTTTAGGTTATAACAGTCGGGTCTGTCCAGTATAACCAAGGCCAATATGGGAAACCTCAATATTATGACTGGATGAGAAATACCACTGGAAGAGGAATCATGGTTTCCGTTATTGATGATGGTGAGTCAGTTGTCTTTTCAGGGTTATTAATTTTCAAGTGAACAAACACAGCATAATGGATGGAACTCAGGATGGAATTTTTGAGAGGCTGGAAATGGGGAGCCAACATTTCCAATTATTTTTTCTTTGATGAATGTAATTTTCACCATGTTTTTTGAGAGGCTGGTGACTAGCTGTGCAGGCCACAAAGAGCCTGCTCAGAAAACTGTTGCAGAATTATCAGGGCAAGTTTACACAGGCTCAAGCCTGGAGTGCAGTGTCAATTACAATTGTATAAAATGCTGAGCATGTGCCAATTGCATGAACGTAATGTTGTATTACTGTGCTATGGCCAAGCCAAAAAAAAAAGGTCTATCAATAACCATTCCCATATGGCAGCAATGCCTTCGATTAAAAAGCATCCAGTATTGGCAATAGCAACATAGAGAGATAAAGTCAAATAAAAAGACACAATGAGGTACTATAACGGATAATTGGTTTCTGAGGCATTTTTATTTAGTCCCTGAATAGCGGTCTATGTTCTTAAGATTTATGCAACTACGCTGGAGTGAGTTGTAGACTACTTAATGAATCTGTTCTTTCCATAATAGTTAATGGAATACTGCAAAATAATTCTGGCAGTTTTTTGTATCTGACCTACACCTTTGAATTAAGATATTCAGGACACTTGTAACAGCATTTTTAATTTCAGTCTCTGGAAAGGCTCTAGAGAATTGACAGGACCCTCAATGTGATAGATGTAAGCCAATAGGCTAAACCGGTACAGTTGACTCTTACTAGGGTATTTCATATTTTAATTTTCCAGTGTGCTATTGATTTATAAATTATATGCATTATTGAAGGGCTGAATTTTTTGAAGACTTGCATCAGAGTATGGGTCCATCTGTGGTGTGTGCTAATATTATAGTGCAGAAATTCCAGAAAATTATGGTGTGTGGACTTCGACCATGTGTGCCACACCCTCTATTGCAGCTTTGAGCAAGAAAGTTGAATTGTTAGGGAGCTCTGTCCCCTCCCCTATTAAGATCAGTGATAAGAATGAGTTTGATAAATTAACACCACTTTGATTGTCATAGGTACTTAGATATTTCATTTTTGTGCTGGAGGGGACTGAATCAGTGAAGTATTAAATTGCTCAACATATTTTGCATGCAATTCCCACTAAACAAAATAACCTCGGGGTAATTTTGACTTTGGGTGATAGTGTAAAATAGGCAATATTGATTTAGCCGCTGGTTGTACATCACTCCCAACTTTCATTTGCATTTAAATCAATGAAAATTGGGAGAGGTATATATCCTGATTACATGTTGAGGGATTGTACATATTTATTTAAAAATCTAGAGTCTAGTGCAAGGGCTTCCTGACATTGGTCAGCGTGGGATAGCGGAAGTTCACTGTTGTGGTAGACTGGTGCCCTTCTATGTTGTCCCAATTTATAAGCAATGTGAATGAATTACAAAATAAGAAAAAAAGTATCCTTTTATGCTAATCAACTTTAAAACATGACTATGGGAAGCCTATATGAATTGTTTAGCCCTTTCATTTTGCTGGATATATTAAAAAAAACTGTTATTACATTGTGCATTGGCCCCAGGAATGTGGATAAGTATCAAATATTGGTTGTGCTGTTCCTAATCCACTTCTGTGTTGGCTGCAGTGCATTCTAATTATTTATTAAGCAAATTGTGGAATAGATTTGGTCTAACATACAGGGGTTCATCGCCAACATCGATAATCAGCAAATTCCAGCTTTTAAAAAATTCATTCATGTGATGTGGGCTTCGCTGGCTGGGTCAGCATTTATTGCCCACCCTTAGTTGCCTTTGACAAAGTGGTGGTGAGCTGCCTTCTTGAACCGCTACAGTCCATGTGGTGTAGGTACACCTACAGTGCTGTTAGGGAGGAAGTTCCAGGATTTTGGCCCAGCGACAGTGAAGGAATGGCAATATATTTCCAAGTCAGGATGGCGAATGACTTAGAGCGGAACTTCCAGATGGTGATGTTGCCATCTATCTGCTGATCTTGTCCATCTAGATGGTAGTGGTCATGGGTTTGGAATGTGCTGCCTAAGGAGCCTTGGTGAATCACTGCAGTGCATCTTGTAGATGTTACACACTGCTGCTACTGTGCGTCGGTGGTGGAGGGAATGAATGTTTGTGAATGTGGTGCCAGTCAAGTGGGCTGCTTTGTCTTGAATGATGTCAAGCTTCTTGAGTGTTGTGGGAGCTGCATTCATCCAGGCAAGTGGGGAATATTACTTCACGCTCCTGACTTGTGCCTTGTAGATGGTGGACAGGTTTTTGGGAGTTAGGAAGTGAGTTACTCATCACAGGATTCCTCGCCTCTGACCTGCTCTTGTAGCCACAGTATTTATATGGCTAGTCCAGTTCAGTTCCTGGTCAATGGTAACCTCCCATGATGTTGATAGTGGGGGATTCAGTGATGGTAATGCCATTGAATTACAAGGGGTATGGTTAGACTCTCTCTTGTTGAAGATGGCCATTGCCTGGCACTTCTGTGGCATAAATGTTACTTACCACTTGTCAGCCCAAGCCTGGATATTGTCCAGGTCTTACTGCATTTGGACATGGACTGCTTCAGTATCTGATGAATCGCATAGAGTGCTGAACATTGTGCGATCATCAGCGAACACCCCCACTTCTGACCTTATGATGGAAGGAAGGTTATTGATGAAGCAGCTGAAGATGGTTGGCCTGAGGACACTACCCTGAGGAACTCCTGCAGCGATGTCCTGGAGCTGAGATGACTGACCTCCAAAAACCACAACCATCTTCTGTTTTGTTAGGTATGACTCCTACTAGTGGAGAGTTTCCCCTCTGATTCCCATTGACTCCAGTTTTGCTAGGGCTCCTTGATGCCACACTCGATCAAGTGCGGCTTTGATATCAAGGGCTGTCACTGTACCTTACCTTAGGAGTTTAGCTCTTTTGTCCATGTTTGAACCAAGGCTGTAATGAGGTCAGGAGCTGAGTGGCCCTGGCGGAACCCAAACTGAAAGTCAGTGAGCAGGTGATTGCGAAGCAAGTGCCGCTTGATAGTACTGTTGATGACCCCTTCCATTCCTTTACTGATGATCGCCTTGCATAGGGTGTGCACTTTCTGTAAGCTTTATGTTTATTTCATCATAATTTCATTTAATTTGTCCGTATTCCTTTGAGTTGTGATGAAACTTACCTATTACTCTTATTTACCTCTGAGTCTTCCAAGCTTTGTCTCCTAGGCAGGGGTCTCATGTCTCCCAACTCTATCCAGGCCTGTGGTGCTGATCTCCACAGAGAGCAGAGCAGACAACATTGTGTCTTTAAATGATTACCATCTGGTTGTGTATCTTCTCAAGCAGGATTTTTAAAAATGTTTCTGTGTGTGTGATCCTCTTCAGATAATAACACGTTGCTAAGGGCTCCCTGACTGCTGAAAGACAGTGCCTGCTGAACAAAAGAAACAGTGTAAACATTTCCAGGGCTATGGGGATAAGGTGGGAGAGTGGCACTAGGTGAATTGCTCTTGCAGGGAGCAGGCACAGACACAATGGGCCAAATGGTCTCCCGCTGTGATGTAATGGGGAGGTGGTCACATAGTGGTATTATCACTGGTCTAGTAATTCAGAGACCCAGGGTAATGCTCTGGGAACCTGGGTTTGAATCCCACCACAGCATTTGAATTCAATAAAAATCTGGAATTAAAAGCCTAATGATGACTGTGAAGCAATTATTGTAAAAACCCACCTCGTTCTCTAATGTCCTTTAGAGAAGAAAATCTGCTGAACTTACCTGGCCTAGCTTACATGTGACTTCAGACCCACACCACATGGACTGCAGAAGTTCAAGAAGGCAATAAATGCTGGCCTAGCCAGCAAAGCCCACATCCCATGAATGAATTTTTAAAAAGTTCTTTGATTCCATTAATGGAAAAAAATCTTTTTATTTGTGCACAGAAGTAACATTCTGGTAAATTAAAAATTAAAGAGATTTTACATATGGAATACTGTGCTCCTCGTGTATGATTATAACCTACTCCACATCAAAAACAACAACATCTTGCATTTATGTAATATATTTGATATAATAAAATGTCCAAAGGTACTTAAAGAAAAGTTATCAATAAAGAGCTACAAAAAAAAAATATTGGGATAGATCACCAAAAGCTTGGTCACAGAGTTAGGTTTTAATGAGTACCTTAAAGGAGGTGAGAGAGGTGTAGGGGTTTAGAGAGGGAATTCCAGAGCCTAGGACCTACCTAGGCAGCTGAAAGCACAGCCATCGATGAAGGAGTGATTAAAAGTGAAAAGCACAAGGTGCCAGAATTGGAGGAGCACAGAGATCTTGAAGGTTTTCAGGCTAGAGAGGGTTGCAGAGATAGGGAGTAGAGAGGCCATGGAGAAATTTGAAAGCCAGGATGAGGGCTTTAAAATTGAGATGTTGTCAGACCAGGATCCAGTGTGGGCCAGCAAGCAGAGGAGTGATGGATGAAGGGCACTTGATGCAAACTAAGATATTGGCAGCAGAATTTTGGATGAGCAGAAGTTTATGTATGTTGGAACATGAGACGCTGGCCAGGAGAGCATTGGAACTGTCGAGTCTAGCGGTAACAAAGGCATTTATGAGGGTTTAAGCAGCAGATGAATTGTGGCAGGGTTGGAGTTGGACAATGTTACAGAGGTAGCAGTAGGCGGTCTTGGTGATTGAGCAGATATTGCAGCCCTCGATTTGACAAATTATGGGAAAATAAAAGAAAGTACAGAGGATTTGCCACATCAGTGGCATATTTTAAATAAGAGCTAAAATAGCATTTTAAAAACGCACAGTTTAAAAAATTTATGGAGTATATGTCTCCTGCATTGTGAACATCACTACATTGGCCCAGTCACTTTAAAATTCTTATCCTTGTTTTCAAATCGCTGGCCTTGCCACTCCTTATCTTTGTAATTCCCTCCAGGCCCACAACCTTCTGAAATATTTGCGCTCCTCTAATTCTGGCCTCTTGTGCATTCCCATTTATAATAACTGCACCATTGGTTGCCGTGCCTTCAGTTGCCTAGGCCTCAAACTCTGAAATTCCCTCCGTACACCCTGCTGCATTTCTACCTTGCTTTTGATCATCTGACCTAATAATCTGACCTTACGTAGCTCAGTGTCATACTTTGTTTTATAATGCTCCTATGAGGCACCTTGGGACTTCTCATTAAATTAAAGGTGCAATATAGGGTTACATAGGATATGCAACACATAAACAGGCCATTTGGCCCAACCAGTCCACTCCAGTATTTCTGCTCCACTCGAACCTCCCTCGTTTTTTCATCTAAATCTACCATTGTAACCATGTATTTCTTTCTCATAAGCTATTTCTTTCTTCATAAGCTTGACTAGGTTCCCCTTAAATATAATGTAATAATATAAATGTAACGTTTTCTAAAAATTCGTTCATGGGATGCTGGCGTTGCTGGCTAAGCCAGCATTTATTGCCGACCCTAATTGCTCTTGAGAAGGTGGTGTTGAGTTTGAATCGCTGCAGTCCATGTGATGTAGGTACACCCACAGTGCTTTGAAGAAGAGAGTTCCAGGATTTTGACCCAGTGACAGTGAAGGAACGCAATATAGTACCAAGTCAGGATGGTGTGTGAGTTGGAGGGACATTTGCAGGTGGTGGTGTTCCCCTACATCTGCTGCCTTTTTCCTTCTAGGTGGTAGAGGTCACGAGTTTAGAAGGTGCTGTCGAAGGAGCATTGGTGAGTAGGTTATAGACTAATAACGTTAACAAGTTACATGATGACTCACACACAGTATCTACTTCAGGATGGAGCTTTTTGAAGAAGGCTGCACAATGGACATCAGATTCCATTTTTGAAACAAGCAATTCACAGGATCACAGAATCACAGAATCACAGTGCAGAAGAGACCCTTCGGCCCATTGAGTCTGCACCGACACGTGAGAAACACCTGACCTACCTACCTAATCCCATTTACCAGCACTTGGCCCATAGCCTTGAATGTTATGACGTGCCAAGTGCTCATCCAGGTACTTTTTAAAGGATGTGAGGCAACCCACCTCCACCACCCTCCCAGGCAGTGCATTCCAGACCGTCACCACCCTCTGGGTAAAAAGGTTTTTCCTCACATCCCCCCTAAACCTCCTGTCCCTCACCTTGAACTTATGTCCCCTCGTGACCGACCCTTCAACTAAGGGGAACAGCTGCTCCCTATCCACCCTGTCCATGCCCCTCATAATCTTGTACACCTCAATCAGGTCGCCCCTCAGTCTTCTCTGCTCCAACAAAAACAGAACCCAAGTCCATCCAACCTCTCTTCATAACTTAAATGTTTCATCCCTGGCAACATCCTGGTGAATCTCCTCTGCACCCCCTCCAGTGCAATAACATCCTTCCTATAATGTGGCGACCAGAACTGTACACAGTGCTCCAGTTGTGGCCTCAACAAGGTTCTATACAACTCCAACATGACTTCCCTACTTTTGTAATCTATGCCTCGATTGATAAAGGCAAGTGTCCCATATGCCTTTTTCACCACCCCACTAACATGCCCCTCTGCCTTCAGAGATCTATGGACACACACGCCAAGGTCCCTTTGTTCCTCAGAACTTCTTAGTGTCATACCGTTCATTGAATACTTCCTTGTCAAATTACTCCTTCCAAAGTGTATCACCTCACACTTTTCAGGGTTAAATTCCATCTTCCATTTACCTGCCCATTTGACCATCCCGTCTATATCTTCCTGTAGCCCAAGACACTCAACATCACTGTTAACCACCCGGCCAATCTTTGTGTCATCCGCAAACTTACTAATCCTAACTCCCACATAGTCACCTATGTCATTTATATAAATGGCGAATAATAGGGGACCCAGCACAGATCCCTGAGGTACATCACTGGACACTGGCTTCCAGTTAATTGTGCAAACTCAACCCTCTCAAAACTCCCCAAGATTGGAGAGAATGAAGAAGGCAAAGTACTGTGAAAATAACACATCAATAATATTAAAAATATTCATTTGTTATATGCTAGAATCAATTAAACCTTGCGGCTACATAGTAAATCCCATGGCTGTTCAACCCACAGGCTGGGCTCTCATACTGTATAGAGATTGTGATATACAGCAACATTTCACCACAGTCACAGTCTGAGTTTGTTGAATATTGATGATTATTATATCAGCCCGAGGCTGTTTTAGTTTGTTTATTTTCATTACTTGAGTCCTCTATACTGGAATCAGAGAGCTGAGAGAGTAGCTTGAGATCACGTGTTAAAAGAAAAATGGAACATATTCGACTAATTGCATAAACAGATGATAGCGCACATTCACCAACATGTAGGATGAATTTGATGTATGTGGAAATAGAGCAAAAAAATCAATACAGTCAGGAATCATAAACCACAACAGAAGAAAGACTAAGGTTAAACAAATGGGATCAGGGGCCCACTTGCACATACCTTATTAGAAACCATATCGGAATTGTTTGTAAGCAGTTAAAGCTGCCTTTCTGCTCTTGAGTTTGTGTTATGAGCCGTATCAAAGGCATGGCTGCAAGGATGTACTAGTTCATCTGCTGCTTTCCTCCCTTCCCCTAGACCATTGGGCTTAACTTCCTTTCAGGTTTTGCCCGTACCCTAAGCCTGAATTCACATCTTTCTCTAGTTTCTTTCCTATCTTCTCTTCTTTCCTCTCTGAGATCATCTTGTTGTTGAGACCCACCTCTTACTCTATTCCTACTAAATAGCTGATCATTCAAGGTCCTTCTTGGGTCCCATGTTACGTGACATTATTAAAGGTTCCCTCTCCTCAGGTTCTGTCCCTTTTCCTTCAAATGTATCATCAGAACCGGTCTTCTTAAAAACACAGCTTGGGCCCCTTTGCAAATTACCATCCCATCTCCAACATCCCTTTCCTCGCCAAAGTCCTTAAATGTGTTGGTATCTCCCAAGTTCAAGCCCATTTTCCTCAGAACTCCATGTTTGAATCACTCCCATCAGGTTTTTGCCTCGGTATATAGCTGAGATTACTCTTACCAAAGTCAGAAATGACATCCTTTGTGACTGTGACAAAGGTAAATGTTTCCTTCTTGACCTGTCTGGAGCAGCCTTTGACATAATTTACCACACTGATGACCTCCAACGCCTCTCCCCCATTGTTCAACTAGGTGGGTCTGCACTTGCCTGGTTTCATTTGTATCTACCCTGTATTTTCCAAAGAATGGCATATAATGACTTGTCTTCTCACTCCTGGTGTCCCCAAGGATCTCTCCTTCGCCCCCTCCTTTTTCTCATCTGCCTGCTCACCCTCGGTGACATCGTCCAAAATCATGGCGTCAGTTTCCATATATTTGCTGACAATACCCACCCTATCTTTCCTCCACCTGGTTTGACCCCTTCTCTGTCTCTAAACTGTCAGACTGCTTGATTAACATCCAGTATGTGATGAGCAGAAATTTCCTCCAATTAAATATTTGGGAAGACAGAAGCCGTTGTTTTTGGATTTCATCACAAACTCTGTTCACTCTTCACAAACTCCATCCCTCTTTCTGGCAACTGTCTGAGGCTGTTCATGATCTTGTTACATTTGCTTCAAAAATGAACTTCTTACCACACATCTGAACTATCACTATCCCTGCAGATTTCCATCTCTGTAGCATTGCTCTATTTGGGCCTTGCCTCAGTATATCTGTGGCTGTAACCTTCATCCACGACTTTCTGGCTATCCTCCACTGTTCTATCCTCTGTAACTTGAGGTCATCCAAACCTCTGCTGCCCACGTCCTAACTGGCACCAAACCCTGCTTACCCATTTCCCTTTTTCTCACTAATTGACTCCTCATGAAGCAATGCATCAACTTTAAAATCCTTGTTTTCAATTCACTTCATGTCCTTATTTCTCCCTATCTCTGTAATCTCCTCTAGTCGTACAAACCCTCTTAGATATCCGTGCCCTACAAATTCTAGCCTCTTGAGCATCCCTGATTTTAGTTGCTCCACCATTGGTGGTCATGCCTTCAGCTGCCTTGGCCCTAAGATCTGGCATCCTGTCTCTTTATCGCTCTGCCTCGCTTCCTCTTTTTCCTCATTTAAGTTGCTTTTTAAAACCTACCTCTTTGACAAAGCTTTTGATCCTCTAGAGGCCTAATATCTCCTTTTGTAGCTTGGTGTCAAATTTTGTTCCATAATTCTCCTGTGAAATGTCTAGGGGAACATTTTGTTATGTTAAAGGTGTTAGTTGTTGTTACTGTTTGCACTGATATTAGTATTCAGATGGGTTTAAAAATAGTATTGATATCCCTGAAATCTCTCCATTTCTTTTGGTCTGGTGTTTCTATTTTCTTCCATTGTAATGCAGACTTTGTATTCCCACACTTTGCAATGTATTCAATGAAAATTCTGTAAATTGTCCAGTTTGTTGTGAATACGCTGTCTTATCTATGAATGCTGAGTGTAAAGCAGACATATGGGAAACTATCATCTTGAAGATCCCTTCCCAGTCACCTATCTGACTTGGACATGCATTGTTTGCTGTTCCTTCCCTAAAGCTAAGATAAATTCCTGGATTACTCTATCCACCAGTACCATGGAAGTAGCTTTCACCGCCACTTTTCAAAGGCAACTATGGATGAGCAATAAATGTTAGTCTTGCTAATGAAAGCCCATACCCCATACATAATTTTTTTTTAAAAAAGGCATCTGTAATGTTGTATTAGCGTAAGGACCTGAATAAGTCAATGGGAATCAGTTCCCTGCAGAGAGGGAGAATGTAGTGAGACTGAGTGGACAAGTAAATGGGAGAAACTTAGGAAAGAGCAGAAATATTAGCTAAGAGAAAGCAAGTATTCAGTTTTTTTGTCCAGTAAGCATCCTCAAGGCTTGTTCTCTTTTAGTTATGAAATGCAAAAGTTGTTTAGTATTTGTGAAACAATGAACATCTTAGCCTAGGACAGCATCCACTGGAATTTGAAATGTCAGCATATTTCACACAAGAAAAGTTCTTTTCTTCTGTAAAGGAAAGCCTCAAGCTCAAAATAAATTATAAATATACTGGAAACAGTGTTCATTTGATGGACAATTCCTTCTCCACAGATCCCAGTGTGGGTTAAGTAGATGTAAATTGCAGTGTATGAAAAATCAACAATATGGGGCAAAGTAGTTTTAATTTGCATCTGAAAACAACACTGGACCATTGTTGTTTTCAGAGACCAATGTGCAGAGAGCATTGCATGTTGTCTGAAGGCTTAAAAAATACTTATTTAGTAGGCATTCATAAACTGCAATGCACAATGCGAACGGTTTCTTCTTCCATAAACCTAACCCATACAGCATCTAACCTATTCATGATTTTAATGTTGTCTAATGTGCTATACCTCTGATATATTATTTATGTATGGTTCCCTTTCTAATAGAAAAGCTAAATAAAACATCTAATGATAAGACACAGATTAGCCCGCAGAGAATCCATATAAAATAACCTGCTTATTAGCGCATTCTCAAATACTAGAAGGTCTGATGTGATGCACATTGTTTGTGGATCTGTCTTTAACAGAGAACCTGTACACCTCAGTCCTGCACAATGTGCCTTTTTTCACGGTGATGGTGCTAGAAAGATCAGACTAAAAATATTCAGAACTAATTAAGCAATGTAGTCAGTTTAAAATTTAAGTTGATTTGTTCAAGGAAAATATTTTGTGACTGTGGGATATGTTGTAGAACCAATTAGAGCCCGATAATAAATTATATTTGCACCTACAATTGTAAAATTCCCTTTCACACACAGATCTTGAGGCTCAACAGATTCTGATGCCAAGCCAATTTTAATACCATTATATTCAGTACATTAGAGAACTTCGTACCCAGCTTACCTTTTTAATATTCATAATTTATTGCTGAACGGAATGGTCTGTGGGATAGCTAGAAATATTTTTTTTTAAGAGTGACTGACCATTTGGACTTGGGGTGCTTCCAACCTTGTCAAGGATTAAAAATAAGGTCTATGTATCAGAGCACCTTTATTGCCATATAAATAATGTCTTTGGCCAATAGTGTAAAATGAGTGATATTGATTCAGTTACTTGTCATAGATCTTGTAATAGCATCTTCTTGTGCCCATTTCCGCATGTCTGTATATGAACTAAAACCAGAATAAACCAGTTCATTTAGGCTCAAGAACTCCATTGTATGCACCAATGTTTTTGTCCTGCAAGATATCACAATCTGGCAACAAGGTTGGGATTGTGGATTCCCCCAGCCGAACAAATTTGAGTTGGAGAAGCTTCTAGCAAACTAGCAGAGGAGCTGAGAGCTTTTTTTTTTGTTGCGAAATAGGCTTAAAAATCTGATCTTAGAAGAAAGGCTGCTTGTACACGTGGGTGGACTGACATTCTAAGATGGCTGCATCGACAGGTATTATTTGGCAACAAGGAGAGTATTGACTGAGAGTCCTTTAGTGCGTATGTGGAGCAGCTGGAGATGTTTTTCATTGCTAATAATATCTTTGAAAATTCTTATAATTCAGCTGTAAATCAAAGAGTGGGGGAAAGGAATAGGGTGATATTTGTGATGCAAGCAGGTCTCATATGTTTTAGGCTGATAATGGAAAAGACAAAGAACAGTCTGGAGTAAGAAAAATTAACTGGGGAAAGCCAACTAGGGTAAGAAAGTATCTGGAGCAAATAAATTGGAGTAAAAGGTTGGCAGGAAAAATGTCAGCTGAACCATGGGCTAGCTTCAAAGAAGAAATGATTCGGGCACAGTCAAGGTATATTCCCTCGAAAGGGAAAAGCAGGGCAAAGAAATCCAGAGTTCCCCATATGACAAAGAAAATAGAAATTAACATAAATAAGAAAAAATGTGCTTATGACAGATTAACAAGTAGAAAACACAGTTGAAAACCAAGCTGAATATAGAAAGTTCGGAGGAGCAGTGAAGAAGCAAATAAGTATGAAAAGGGACTGGAAGATAGCAAAAGAGGGAGTCCTAGAGTCTTTCTAAGGTACATAAATAGTAGAAGGGTGGTAAAAGGAGGAATAGGGCCTATTAGGGACCAAAAAGGGATTTACACATGGAGGCAGAGGACATAATTAAGGTGTTAAATGAATACTTTGCATCTGTCTTTACCAAGGAAGAAGATGCTATCCAGGCCATGGTAAAAAATGAGATAATTCAGACACTAGATGGGTTTGAAATTGAAAAGAGGGATTATCTGTACATAAAATTGATAAAGCACCAGGACTGGATGAGATGCATCTAAAGATACTGAAGCAAGAGAGAAAATTTTAGAGGCACTGGCCATAATTTTTCAGTCATCCTTAGACTCAGGTTAATCCCAGAGGACTAGAGATTTGCCAAACATTACACCCTTGTTTAAAAAAGGGTGTAAGGGTAAGCCCAGCAACTATAATGTGCAGGGTTACATGCAGAAGGTGGGGAATGGTACTAGGTAAGTTGCTCATTTGGAGAGCTGGTGCAGACATGATAGGGTAAGTGGCCTCCTTCTGCGCCATTACAATTCTGTGATTCTGTGATTCAATGACCAGTTGATTAACCCTTCTCTGAGCGGCTTCTAATGCATTAATATCCTTCCTTAAGTAAGGAGACCGAAACTGTACACAGTACTTCAGATGTGGTCTCACCATCGCCTTGTACAAAAGTGGCAAAACATCCTGACTTTTATATTTCATTCCTCTCACAATAAACAACAACATTCAATTTGCCTTCTTAATCACTTGCTATATCTGCATACTAATTTATTGTGATTCATGTACCAGGACACCCAGATCCCTCTGTACCTCAGAGTTCTGCAATCTCTCTCCATTTAAATAATATACTGTTTTTCTATTCTTCTTGCCAAAGTAGACAAGTTCACATTGTCCCACATCATACTCCAAAAGGTATATCTGACAAATGCCTATCTGCAACTTCAGTTAGATGATGTGTCTAAATCATATTTGACTATTAATACACACATGGGTCTTTTTCAGTCGACTTCCATTTGGTGTTTCTTCAGCCCCTAAAGTTTTCCAAGAGATGATGAACCAAATTCTGTAAGGTTTTCAGGGAGTAATATGCTATTTGGATGACAGACTTATTTTAGCTCCAAATAGGCACACCCGTGATGGCAGACTGAAAAAGGTGTTCCAACTTTTGGGATACATGGGGCAGAATTTTTCACTCGGTGTATGGGCGCGCACCTGATACGCTTGAGCGTGAAATAGTGCGTGATGACGTTGGGCGAGCGCTGAAGTCAATGCCGGCTCGGGCGAGCACTCACAGCTCCCTGAAGGCAGAGAGTTGCAGGGAGCTGAAGATCTTAACAACCTAAAATAAAGGTCACAGAAACCGGAATGAAGTGTCCAAACTTCATAATCAGTCACCTGAAAACGTAGGTAATGAAAATGCTGTCCCCAGAAATTTATTTTAATTTTAATTTATCTCGGAAACCTCACCCACCAGTGGATGAGGTTTCCTGAAAAATGCAATACCGCCTGACCGATTCGCCCGCCTGCCAACCATAATGTTGGATGGGCAATGAAAAATCTCTGCTTATTGCACCATTAATGGGCTTAATTGCCCTCTTAATTGTCGATGGGCGCGCTTCGAATTTAGCAGCACTCATCGACCGAAATGTCGCGCAAGCACGCAATGACATTGGGACGCTCGCCCAGCGTCAACACGTACTATTTCACACTCGAGCGGGTTGGGTGTGCACCCGCCTGCCCAGTGAAAACTTCTGCCCAGAGTTCTAGTTCCCAGCTGAACGATATTTTAGGAATAGGGAATCAGTGGTTTAGTTAGATTTGTAAATAAATAAAAAACAAGAAATGTATATACGTTATATGCATTTTGAACATTGTGTAACTTTTCATTAATGAGTAAAGAGTGTAATAGCAGCCTCTTGCGGCCATTTGTGCATGTGTATATATAAACCAAAACTAGGATAAACTAGTTCAGTTGGGGAACTAGAACTCCATGTGTATGCACCAGTGTTTTTGTCCTGCAAGATATCAAAGATCTTCTCTCAATTTTCAGTTCCATTGAAGACAATACATAGGCAACTTATAAGGAAGTGTGCAGCAGAACCAAAACATTTATTTTCAAAAAGAGGAAGGCAACAATGGACATGTTGCTCATTTTATTTACCTATTAATTGAAGCTTCAATAAAGCATATACACATTCACTTTAGAATTTTGGTCCAAAGATTATTGCAGAGACCAGAGTGATAATCAGTCAGAAAAATCAATTTGATTCCTTTGCCCCAGTGCATGCATCCCCTCCATCTGGGCGAGTCAGCAGGGCAGCCAGCTTTCAGTCTTCTCCTTTTGACTTCACAATGGTAGAGAATGTTGGTGCTAAGGAACAGTTCCCAATGTTAATCCCACTGGCTTCCAACCAACAGGGATGCATGTAGGGAGCCCAGGACATAGATAAGGCAGTGACATTATGGCCCCAGTTCTCTGAACTTCACTCTGTAGAACCATGATTCCATTCTGAGAGTGCAGGATTTCAAAACTACCCCTGTGTGAGCAACAATGAATATAGGATGTAGAAAAAGACCAGATGCAGTCTATAGTAAATCTACGGTAAAACTCACTGCATTCTGTAAACAAAGCTCTAGGGGGTGGTTTTAACATTAGGCAATAGTATAAAATGGATATTTTGGATTGGACACCCATTATCAATGTAAGGGAAAATTGTTTGAGGAATATAACGAGCAGCAATCTGATACTGTGCATTTTACACTATCAAAAATTGAAATTAGCCTCACCCCCACCCCTTTTACTCTAATCTCAGAAATCCCTTTTCTATACCAGCATCCTTTTGGATTTATAATAAAATTACCAATTTGTACTGAATTTTGGGCAGTTTTGTTCTGCAGTTCTGTATTAACTTGGAAATGAGTTGAGACTGGGACTTGGCCTGTTGTGTGATTTGAAAGGGGAGGGGAGGGTGGTGGATCCTAAGCATTAGACTTCAGAAAAAGTCATGAAGAATATTGGGAGAAATGCTTCTCAGCCCCTGTTGTGAATAAAGGAGAACTTTGGGTGCAATAGTTAACATGCTAGAAACAAATGCTTCAGTTATGTCACTGTAACCACATTCAGAATGGTAACACTGGTATTTCAGGACCACTTATCAGAATTAAATGGAAACTAATAACGGCACAAGAAGCACTTTCGGAATTCCACAGTTCATTTCTTTCTATTATATTATCATAAAATTGGTCACTTAGGCTGCTGTGGGTAAAAGCATGTCATTTTGCAGTTAATCAGGGGTGAATCAGAGTTATGAAATCTCACCAATAACTCAAGCAAACTTACTGAGTAAAATGTGCATGATAGAGAACCCTGCCTTTCAGCAATAATCAAAAATTTGAAGGAAGTCAAAAATGCCATATTCATTAATGAGTAGCATTAAAGATGATAACTTAGAAATAAATTTTGGAAAACAAATGATGAGCGTATTCAAAGAAGTGTTTGGTATAATACAAAACTAGAATATGCCCTGAAAAACCATAATCCATATGTGTAGTTAAGCAACTGTGGTTAATAATGAGTTTCTAAACAATATCAAGCTAAAAAAAAGCTTACACATATGCAAATAAAGTTGAAAATCCAGCAGACTGGGGAGTACAGAAACAAAGGGATACAATGGAAGTAAACATTAAAGGAAAGAAAGATCTACTCTTACATAGCACCCATTCATGGTTTCAGAGCTCTCCCCAAAGCACTTTACAGCCAATGAGGGACTTTTTTTATGCATAGTCATTGTTGTTAGGGCCCGGATTTTGCAATAGGGCAGCTCCCACAACACTCAAGAAGCTTGACACTGTCCAGGACAAAGCAGCTCGCTTGATTGGCACCACATCTATAAACATTCACTCCCTTCACCACCAACGCACAGTAGCAGCAGTGTGTACCATCTACAAGATGCACTACAGGAATTCACCAAGGCTCCTTTGACAGCATCTTTTAAACCCATGATCACTGCCATCTAGAAGGACAAGGGCAGAAGATAGATGGGAGCACCACCACCTGGAAGTTCCCCTCCAAGTCACTCGTCATCCTGACTTGGAACTACATCACCGTTCCGTCACTGTCACTGGGTCAAAATCCTGGAACTCCCTTTCTAACAGCACTGTGGGTGTACTTATACCACATGGACTGCAGTGGGTCAAGAAGGCAGCTCACCAGCGAAGCCCGCATCCCATGATGATGAAACTATCAGCGCTGACTTAAATCAGGCAGCAACATCCAGCACCTGCACATGCACAGTTCAATGTGGAAATCACACTTAAATGAGGTTCAACCCGATTAATTGTAAAGTCCTTCTGCTTTGTCTCAGCCACAACCTCAAAAGAGCATTTTTATTGCTCAAGTGCAAAATTTTCTATTTCTGTATCAGTCATCCTGTGGCCTCAAATTAAGAGCAGCTTTGTGCCCTTTGTGCCCGAAGTTATTCTCGATCGAAGAGAGAGAAAGAAAGAGGATTTTTATCTTGTTAGTTTAGGGACAATTTGTTTCAATCCATTAATCTCTCAACAGTGACTTCTGGTACATCAATAGACTACTCACAACCTCAATGTCCTATGCTCTCCATCACTTAAACTGCCTATTTCTACCTCCGTAACATTGCCCATCTCTGACTCTGCTTCTGCTTACTTGCTGCTGAAATCTTCATCATGCCTTCATCTAGGCTGGAATATTCCAATGCTATCCTGGCAAGCCTGTCACCATGTCCTCCCCACTTGCATGAGTTTACCCAAATTTCTGCACCCGTTACCTAATTTGCACCAAGTCCCATTCACCTGACCGACATTGGCTCCAGTTTGGCAATGCCACAATTTTAAAATTCAAATTCTTGTTTTTAATTTTGTCCATAGACTCACCTTTCCCTATTTCTGTAACTCCCTCCAGCTGTACATCCCTCTTGAGATCTCTGCACCACGACAAAGATGGCCCCTTGCACAGCCCCAATTTTATTCACTCCACCATTGGCAGTCATGCTGGTAATTGTCTATGTCCTAACCTCTGGAATTCTATCTTTAAACCTCCCCGCCTTAATACCTCTCTGTCCTCCTTTATGGCACTCCTTAAAATCTACCTCTTTGACCAAGTTTTTGGTCACCTGTCATCATACCTTCTTACGTGCCTTGTGTCAAATTTTAGACTCAGAGAGTCAAAGGGCAGAATTTTACGCCTTGTGAGGAGTGCGCACCCGACCCGAATGGACGTGATATAGTGCGAGATGACGTTGAGCAAGTGTCCCCATGTCAACTCGCACACGAGCAATCTTCAGGTGGGCGGGCGCGCGTGGCATCGGAAGCGCACCCACCGACAACTAAGCGGGCAATTAAGCCCAATAAGGAGGCAATTGAAAGTGATTTTTCGTGGCCCGTCCACTTTGGCCCGTCCGTCAACCGTAAATCGGCCAGGCGGCCTTTACATTTTTGCTCAAACCTTGATCCAGGGCGGGATGAAATCTCCGTGGGGAAAGAAAACAAAAAGAGATATCCTGGGACTGTTTTTTTTATATGAGGTATGGTTTCAGGTGCCTGCTTCCACTGTATGGACATGTTTTGCAGCATTTTTGTTGTTTTGTTTATTCAGTGGGGGTCTGCAGCTCCCCGAGGCAGCTGTCTGCCTTCAGGGAGCTCACTGGAAGTGCTCGCTTGCACCCATTGTGATTTCGGTGCCCACCCTCTTCCCGCCCTCACCGGCAGTGCTGAGCCTTTCTCAGGGCGCGTTTCACACTGGCTGGCTGTTAATTGGACAACCAGCTTGAAATCATGGATGGGGAGCTGATCGCGGTCAGGGGCCCATTTCCCGTCGACTCCTGGGCCCCTGATTATTTCCCGATCACTTGGGCCCACCGATTGCGCACGCCCGCCGAGCAAAAAATTCAAGCCATCATGTCATTTATGGCACAAAAGGAGGCCATTTGGCCCATAGAGTTCATTCTGGCTCTCTGCAGAGCAAACCAGTCAGTCCCACTACCGCACTCTATCCCCTTAGCCCTGCAATTGTAATTCCTTTAAGGGCTCAATCTCCCTATTCTTGTATTCAATTCCCCTCATAATAAATGATAACATTCTATTATCTTTCCTAGTTACTTATTGAACCTGCATATTAATCTTTAGCAATTCATGCATTAGGACACCCAGATCCCTCTGTATCGCAGAGCACTGCAATCTCTAAACATTTAGATAATATGCTTCTTTTTTATTCTTCCTGCCAAATGGACCATTTCACATCCTCCCACATTATATTCCATTTGCCAGATTTCTGCCCACTCGCTTAACCTATCTGTATCCTTTTGTAGCCTCCTTATAATTCTCTTCACAGCTTACTTTCCTACCTATCTTTGTGTCATCAGCAAATATAGCAACTATACCTTCGATCCCTTCATCCAAATCATTTATGTAAATTGTAAAGAGTCCAGGCCCAAGCAGCGTTGTGCCTCCACTCGCTATATCTTGCCAACCAGAAAATGATCATTTATGCCTACTTTCTGGCTGGGATTTTCTGTGCCCGCTGGGGTCGGACGTGTTCGGTGGCATGCGCAGACAATATGGCGAGAAGGCCAAAAATCAGGTTCAAAAATAGTGAAACAAGTTTGCGATCGTCCGCTCAGCCCATCGATGATGGGCCGCGTTCCCCGCCATCGGCGGTCAGGAACCTAATTGTAATACATCATCATATCATTATAAGGTCAGCATGCCAGACTCACTCCCCGCCCCCACCCTGCCACTACAACCCGCTGGATCGTCTGCCCATGTCGGCGGGAAAACACGCCAATGCAGAACACGTCTTGACAACTGTGACGTGCAGAGGTTGGGTCTTACCGCCAGGACCTTGCTCACATTGCGGACGTCTGAGGAGCAGACAATGCTGGAACCCGACACCAGCGGGATCCTGGAGGAACATGCTGGGTGGATTCTCATGGACATGGCTCTGCCGGGAAGCAGCTCAAGGAAGTTGGAAAGTCACCATTGATGCTCACAGTGGATGATAGATGAGGGGGTGGGAGGGAAGGGGGAAGGAGTAAGGCTGGAGGAAGAAGTGAGGCTGGAGGAAGGAGTCAGGAGTGGGGGAAGGACTAAGGGTGGTGGAAGAAGTAAGGGTGTCTGAGGAAGGCAGGAAGGGGAAGGGACAAAGCAGGGGGAGAAGCCTGGGAGGGGTGTGGAAGGACTAATGGGGGGGAAGGGGTTGCAGGGTGTGAAGGAGTCCGGTGGGGGTAGGGGCTCTGGGAGTGGGCAGGGGGGGAAGGTGTCTGGGGTGGGGTTGATGTCCAGGCAAACATGCAAGGGAGGGGTCTGATGGGTCCATGACTGCCTCCTGGAGAGCGAACTAAGGGTGGGTGTGGAACAAGGGAATGGTGAGGATGACCGAGGGCAGAGTGAGGAGAAGGGTGGGAGTGTGAAGGTTCGATGGCGGCAGTGGAAGGCACAGCGAGCTTGGTTAGTGGGGACCTGGAGGCAGACACAGACCCTGGGGGTAGGAAGGAGGCGGTCGGGGAGGTGAATATGGATGGGGGTGGGATTTTTGGGAAGGAAGGGAATGTGCACATTCCCCTGGATGAAAGAAAAGGGTTGTGGCTGGTAGGTCACCGAGGGGAGGTGGAAGGTGATACTGGGGGGTCAACTGTGTTGGGGAAAGGATATGGGTGACTGGGGGAGGGTAAGAGACAGGGGAGCACATGACGAAGCGAATCCAGACCATGCTGTCCAAATCGAAAGTGAAACGACAGTTGTAGTGGGCGTGATCAGGTGCTGCATGGGAGTGTGATCAGTGGGTGGGTGGAGATGAAGGTCAACTCAGATGGACAACTGAAAGCAAACCCCAGCAGGCAGCATTGAAAATGTTCAGGACATTGAGATGAGTGCGAAACATGAAGGATCATGTGGGCGTGGGAGAGTGCTTGCATGAGGCTCCAAAATGCCCTGCCAAACACACACTTCTCCCTCCAGAATCACTCGTTGGCCAGCTGCTCCCTCTGTGGTGCCAGAGGACGAGGTTGAGGGGCTCACAGGCAAAGGAGACTCGGAGGGAGAGGGCAGCCTCTGAGACCCAGGTGTGTCCAGCTGCCGCTCCTCCTCCCTTTGGGTGCCTGGGGGCGCTGGCCTGACTCCTTGAGGGGAAGGTGCACCTGGAGGGATGTCGAAGTGCCTCGTTTCCCTCTCCCGTTGCCACTGCAGGAACTCACCCATGTCTCCCACGATGGAATGCAGGTCTGCGCACATCTCTGCACTCTGGCGGACCAGGGTTTCCATGGCATCTGCCATCCTTCCCGTGGAGACCTCCATACATGCACATGTGGGCACCACTTCATCAGAGAGCAGGTAGGCCCACTCCTCTGGCATGCATGAGGGCTTTCAACAGCTCTGCATGATGTTCCTACGCCTTCTGCTGACTCTCCAGGATGGGTTGGAAGCTCAAATCTAGAGACTCGTCATCTGACTCAGGCCTCACAGATACCTCTTCCCCAGCAGTCCTCCGAATGCCGGGGAACAGCCTCCAGCTGCTGTGGACATGTTTCTGTGCGCTGACCACCAGATTGTGAACCTGAGCCTGCTCTAGGTATAGGTTCCACTGAGGTCTGTGTCTCTGCGCTGGTGAAGGGCATGGGTAAGTGCCTCCCCCAGTAAGTGCTGTGATGGGTCTTCCAGGATGCTTATTTCCAGCCCTTCAATGGAGGAGGTGTCCTCTTGGCTGGAGGTGAGGACGTGGATGGAGCTGAGGGAATGGCTGACTGAGAGTATCATTTGCTTGGCAGAGCTCCCTGTGAACCAAAGTAGAGTTAAGTAGTGCATGGCAGCAGAGTCAAAAGCAGGAGAGAGAGCGCTCACATTTGCGTTGGGAGAGGGATGGTGTGATGCAGGATCTTTGTGAGGGTGTTCATCGCTGACCTTGCTGTCACAACAGGCAGGGTCCATGTCCTCACCAGTCCGTGCAATGGCACACTCCTCAGAGTGAGTGAGGGGCCTAATGTGGGCCACTCCACCGCAGGTCTGGGACCACTCCCTGCTGATGTGAGCAGGCTTCTCCTGCATGGAAACAGATGGAGAGATTGTGAGCAGGACACATGGCACTGCATAGAATGCAGTATGGTGAGCGAAGCCATAGACAGGATGAGGACGCAAGCTCAAGAGGGTATGAGCCTGATGGAGATGTGAGGGTGTGTGTGAAAGTTGGTGGTGATGTCCCTTGAGGTGTGAGATCCCTGTGGTTGTGTGATGGTTTTTTGAGTGTGTAGGTTGAGTGATGAGAAAGTGGTGGAACTGATGAAATCATTCATTCTGTAGCGGCATTGGGTGGCTGTCCTCTTCTGCAGGGCATTGGCACTGACCACCACTGCCACCACCTCCCAAACCAGATTAGTGATGTTGCTGTTAATCCTGCAGTCAGAGCGAGGGCAGTGGACATCATGGTGAGCCTCCATTGCATCTAAAAAGCACTCAAGCAACGCGTCATTGATCCTGGGAGCTGCAGTCTTTTTGCCTTTCAGGGCCATGTCTTCTTTGCAGCAGTCGTGGGCTGGAAGCAGTGAGTATGTGTGCATGTAGCTGTACTTTTAAATCTGGGGCCCAGCGTGCTGAAGTGGCAAGGTGATGACGTGGTGGGTGAATGAGGGCCTGCCCGCCATGGAAACGGCGTGTTTCCCAGGAATGCATAATTAATTCAGTGGGTTTGGGACGATATGGTTTGAGAAGCCACCATTGTATCATTTTACTGGCCTGCTACCGCCCTTATCTGAGACGATTCCACCCTCTGTTTCCTGTTAGCCAGCCAAGCTTCTATCCGTGTCAATATGTTGCCCCCTACACCATGAGCTTTTATTTTCTGCAATAACCTTTGATGTGGCACCTTATCGAATGCCTTCTGGAAATCTAAGTACAGTTTATCCACAGGCTCTCCTTTACCCGCAGCACAAGTTACTCCTTCAAAGAACTCCAGAAAAAAGATTTCCCTTTCACAAAACCATGTTGAATCTGCCTCATTATCTTGTATTTATCTAAGTGCCCTGTTATAACGTCTTTAATAATAGCTTCTAACATTTTCCCTAATGACAGATGTTAAGCTATCCAACCAAGAGTTCTTATACCTTAGAATGTGGCCAATCCAACCTTGTTGCCTTTTCATGATGTATTCACTAATTATCTTTCCTTCTTCACCATCCTGAGAACTTCTTTATTGCTCTTGAGTGACCCGCTCCTTCCTTCTACAGAACCACATTATACAACTTTCTAGTTTTTGGATCTCCACTTTTCCCAAGGTCCATATTTCAGCCTCATATGACATGACAGTCCAAATCACAGTCCTGTTGGTTCTTTTCGTAAGATCTCTATTCATTCTTATGCTGAGCAATTCTCTATGTTTGGAGAATGCATCCTTTGTCATTGCTATTCTGGCTCTGATATTTTTATCGCAGTAACTATCTTCTGATAGTATCTTTCAGATACTTAAGTTGTGATACCTGCTCCAGCTGTTGACCATTTATCTTAACCTCTACTTTCCCACCATTATTTTTTCCAATCTTAAAAACGTACAACTTTTTAACATTATTATTCATTCCGTAAACTATCACCGATTCACTCATTCTATCCATTAGTATCTGTAGATCTTCTGCTGTATTAGCCACGAGGGCCTGGTCATCCTCAACTCTCACAATCTTCACCAATTGACCTCCTACTTTGATACCTTTCTGTACTTCATTTGGTGCTTCTTTCATTATAGCTTCCACATAGATGTTAAAGAGTAATGATGATGATAATGAAGGTAAATGAATGTGCAGGAAACTAAACAGTTAGTTAAGAGCCTCAGTACAAATTTTAAAAAATGTTCACCAAAGGCTAAACTAGCTTGTATGTTTAGGATCAGTCAATTGAAACTCTTTGAGGAGGATGTCCACTGCAGTGTAAACAGAGACTGATATTTTAGACCTGAGGAAGATTACATTTCCAATGACTTAGTGAATTTGTAAATCGCTTTTCTCTTAACCACAGTAGTGACTCTGTGTTACATGAATAGTTTTGAATAGGATAAATACCCAACTTTAAAATCTATTTATGTGACTGTCATTTACCATTGTAGTGTAAAAGAAATAAGATTTTATGTCATCATAGATCTTCAGTAAGTGCTGTTTCTAACTGCTCCATCCCTGTGTCTGTAAGTGTCCTTTTGTCGTCTTCCTTTTGTCTAATTCAGTTGTTTTGGCACATCTTCCTTTCTTTGTGGGACACATTTTCTAACTTGTTTATCTTTCCAGTAAAAAGACAATTTAAAGAGGCCTCCCCTTCTGATCCTTTATAATTGTGCTACTGGATCAAAGGCAAAAAATAAGAATCATTTTAGGAAAGGAAATCTGACTAAATAATCAGATGATATAATTTCTGATTCATTGTTCTATTTTTTGTGGAGCCTAGTGTCACGAGGCTATGCCCCTTTATTTTTGAAAATATGGTTTTTCGACTTTCAACTGACTGGAAATTTTGCGATTTGAACCAAGACAGAGCAAACTACTTAAAAATGCAAGGCCACATTTCAGTGTGAAGATGAGAAACAAACAAATCACTATCAAGGGAACGTGAAGAGAGAGACATTTCCTATAATCCAGATACCCATTGAAATGCGTAACTGTCTAAGGAACAGGCGTTAAAAATGCAAAGTACTGGATATTGAGTCAATGGCTGCCACAGACCGACGTACTGAAAATGCCTTGGAAATACACAATGGGTGAAGTATTTCGAGGCAAGGTTGCCAGCCACTTGAGAGAGATTGCAAGGGACACAGACAGTGTCAAGAAAATCTTCACAGAGGAATCAAGCTGAAGGCTGCTCCCTCTTCTCCTCCCTCTTTTAGAAAGGTTCGAGAAGCCAACTCTACCAGAAATCTACCAGTGAACCAAGATCTCATAATAATTGCAACATTTTCTACATCTCAATGCATCAAAGAAATCAGCTACCTAAGTTGGCTGCAGCATTTAAAATCTACACCTTAAAGACAATCAAAGAACACTTAACCATATATTCCTTTACTTTTTTTAATGGACTCTAACTCCCTTTATTTTTGATACGTCTGCGTGTGTGTGTGTTGTGTTTGTATGTGTGTGTTTGTGTGTGTGTGTGTGTATTTGTGTGTGTGTTGTGTGTTTGTATGTGTGTGTGTGTGTGTTTGTATGTGTGTGTGTGTTTGTATGTATGTGTGTGTGTGTGTGTGTGTGTGTTTGTGCCTAAATGACTGCATGAGGACCAAATGCTTGACGTCGTATTTTTATTGTTTTATTTTAATTTTATTTTTTGGTTTTAGTGGTCAATAAATTTGCTCTTTCTTTAACTCAAGAAAACCTTGTTTGATTGGTTCCTTATTGCTCACAGCTTAAAGAATTAGAAACATAGGCCAGGGTTTTCAGCTCGGCTTGTGGCTGCATGCCCCAGTGTGAAATAGCGTGCGATTACGGCGAAGTGCGTCCCAACATCATTGCGCACTTGCGCGATATTTCGGTCAGCGGGCGCGTGCGAGAGCTGGCAGTGCACCCATCGACAATTAAGAGGCCTGTTAAAGCCATTAATCAATTAATTAACCCATATTTTTCCCTGTCTGTCCAGCGTCATGGTTGGTGGGCGGGTGAATCAGCCAGGCGGCTTTGCGGTTTTTTAGGAAACCTCATCCATGGGTGGGATGAGGCTTCCGTAATTAAGTAAAAACAAATTTAAAACGTTTGGGCTGGATTTTTAGAATCTCCATGTACAGGTGCGTGAGTCTGCTGTCCGGACATTTTTCCGGCATTTTTAAATCTTTAATTTTGTTTTTAAAATTCTTCAGCTCCCTGAGGCAGCTCTGTGTCTTCAGGGAGTTTTCAATGCACACTACCCCACCCATGCACAGACTTCGGTGCTCATACTCCAGCCACCCTCACCCCGGCAGCGCTGAAGTTCTCAGTGCGCATTTTGCACTGGCTGATCGTTAATTGGCCAGCCAGCGTGAAATCGCAGTCAGGGCCCGATCGCCGACGGTGGACTGATTTGTGGCTGCTCCCAGGCCCGGCCGCTGCACTGCTTGACGAAGGGAAAATCCTGCCCTTGGATCCTAGTTGTGACTAACCGAGGAGGTTGAATAGGGGGAGCCAATTCATCCCTCCTCACCTCCTCGCAACACTAGGCAATTCTATTTCACATCCAATAGGAATTTCTGTAGTAATTCAGATCAATGTAAGATCAGCAGATTTGCTGGACCTAATGACTATTCCCTGTTCCTGATTTTTAAAATTTTTCTCATCATATGCACCCAGTTTCTCTCTGGAAACATGTTTACTCTATTCCATTATGCACTGGACTGTTTGTAGTGTATTCCTCCAGACACTAGAAGGGGAAGCAGGAGGCTTTGTTGAACAAGGCTGTGTGATGACTGTGCTACTTGTAACAATCAAGAACTATATTGCTAGAAGTGTTCATAAAACCAAAGGTCATAGAAATCATAGAAATGTTACAACACAGAAGGAGGCCATTTGGTCTTTCATGCTAATTCTTCTTCGGCAATACCTTGGGGTTGAGAATGACTTGCTTCCACTCCAGTTCGATGGGTTCTGAGATGGCAGATAAGTCCAATGCACGATCTGTGGACTCTGCGACATGCCAGGCAGGTGGTGCTTGGAGGGTAGTTGAGTTGTTGGCTGGCTAGTTGGGTCTCTCTGATGACTCAACATCATCTCTGCTTGTTCCCAATGAAGTCTCTCGATGTGTTCACTACCTTCTCCATTTTGGCAGGTCACAAGCCTGGCACTCACTAGAGTCAGCAGGGATATTTAACCTCTTCAAGGTGCTTTCAGGACATCACTAATGTGTTTCTGTTGTCTTCTTGGGAATCTCCCTCTGCACATGCTAATTAGGTGCGGATGCTGAGATGAATGTGTGGAGTGATGAGAAGAGACAAGATCAGGAACCAATGCATCAGTACAGAGGTAGGTCTCGGACCAGATGGAAAGATGGGATGGCGAGAGATTTAAATGCAGCAGGATTGGAGAAGAATGGGGGACTGACAGGCAGGAGGAGATGGGGAGGGTTAACCAGCATTGTGGTGATCGGGAGAAGCTGAAAGAAGAAGAATATAAAGAAGGAGGGGGTGGCCATTCGACCCATCGTGTCCACACTGGCAAGTTGACAATGAGGCTGGCACAAAAATATTAATGAGAGGTTCCTGAATAACTTAGGGGAAATGAGAATTAATTAACTAATTAGCTGCAGCATGCTACAGATGCTTTCTGTAAGTTATAGTTTCATGTATGTCTGGATTGAATAAATGACAATTTTTCCAGTATAAATATCAAGCATATACAAGTCTACTAATACCATGGAATGTTGAGATTGTCAGTTCCAAAACCATGTTGCCAGCAGAAATAACTACTTCAGCTCCTTAAGATAGAAAAAATTAATAAAATAATAATGAGATTTGAGTATATCTTGGTATAGGAAATATATGGAGGCCGTATGCTCCTTAGAAAATAAGTGTCTAAGTTGGGTAGTGGAACACAGGGATCTGGGGGTGCAGGAACACAAACCACTTGAAGTAGTAACATAGGTTGATAAGGTCCTCAAGGTTCATGTGTATCATCTTATATACTCCTCCTCCCATTGTCATTCTCAATGATAAAATTAAGAGGACAATTTTATGGACCTTGCATTCCCAAACAGGAGCATTAAGTGAGAAAATGGCCCAAGATTGGTTCCACCATCTCCTTTCTAACCTGTCTCTCTTATATTTAAAAATTGTACCCCTTACCATTCACGGTCATTCCTTCTGCAGCCTTTTAAAACTCAAGCTGGACATCTGTTGTCCACTGCTCTGTGATTTTCTTTGGAAACACTAATTCGGTTCCTCTCTGTACAGATGCTGCCAGACCTGGAGTTTTTCCAGCACTTCCTGTTTTTATTTCAGGTCTCCAGCATCCACAACACTTTGTTTTTATTCTACTTGAACTGAGCTCACAATGGAAAATGCAAAGTATTATGCATTTTAACTATGTTAAACTGAGATTATTCGGGGAAAATCATCTAAAATGGAAGGCAGACAGTCTGAATGCTCAGTGAGTTTATCCAGTGAGGCCATGTTCAATCTTAAATGTTAAGTGGTATCAGCCACGGCTACAGTAAGAACATTGCAGTTTACCTCAATCCTTTATGATGGGAATAGCAGGCAGGGTTTCTGTGATTGCTTCTGAAAAAAGGTCACTGGGTAAGTACATGATTAGGTTCAACAGTGATCCTCCCAATAATCAAACAGCCACTTGATACACAAAGCTTACATTAAGGGTTGCCACTTGCATGAGGCTATGGAAAGCATCTGTTCAGCAAAGAACTGTGCCCCAGGAACAAGTTACAATCTCCAGAAAGAAAAAGAGGAAAGACACGTGTCAAATGATGAACTCAATGAAACTGCTATTCATAAGAGTCTCTGACAACGTTAACTTCTTTCCCTTTGGTCTGTTTCCCATCTAACAACGACAACTTATATTTATATAGTGCCTTTAACTTAGAAAACATCCCAAGATGCTTCATAGGAGACTTATAAAACAAAATATAAGGCCACATAAGGAGATGTTGGATCAAATGACCAAAAGCCTGGTTAAGGAGGTGGCTGTTAAGGAGGGCCATATTTTCATAAGTGAGACTGGTATCGGGAGTCGGGAAAGTTCCTGACTCTGCAAACACGTCTCGATTAAGGATGCTCCCAGTCGTCATATTTTTGTTCTTGCCAGGCAGGGATGGGATGGAGTCAGACTGGCCGCCTCCAGAGGCAGGTCTAAGGCATTAATGGAGGACGGATGGTGAAGCCGGCAGGCTGGAACACCCAACTCGGTTTACTGGAATATCAGCCCATTTGTTATAATGAATGCCAGGCCCTCAAACCCTCAGCCCTCATCCGCTCTCACCACCCCCCCTTCACCCCGTCCATCCACCCCACATGCTCCCATGCCCCTTCCATACCCCCAGTAACCGACATGTCTCCTCCATGCCCTTCTTACGCCTATATCTCTCCCATGCCCTCTCCATGCCCCCATATCTCCCATGCCACCTCCATGGCTCCTCAGATCCTTCATGCCCTGTCATATTACCCATTACATGCCTCATTCATCCTCCATATCCACTCTCCCAGTATCCAGCATGTACAGAACCAGTGAGCCATGAGCAAATCTTGCAAGTCTTTTAAATGGTCCTGAAACTGACACAATGAGCAAAGAACATAACATAAGAACATAAGAAATAGGAGCAGGAGTAGGCCATTCAGCCCCTCAAGCCTGCCCTGCCATTCAATAGGATCATGGCTGATCTGCCCCAGGCCTCAACCCCTCTTTTGTGCCAACTTCTCATAGCCCTCAACTTTCTGATATTTCAAAAATCTATATACCTCCTCTTTAAATACTTTCAGTGATCTAGCCTCCACAACTCTGTGGGGTACAGAATTCTAGACATTCACCAACCTCTGAGAGAAAAAATTCCTTTGCATGTCAGTATTAAATGAGTGTCCCCTTATTCTGTAACTATGTCCCCTAGTTCAAGATTCCCCCACTAGTGGAAACATCTCAACATCTACCCTGTCAAGCCCCCTCAGAATCTTGTATGTTTCAATAAGTTCACCCCTCAATCTTTTAAACTCCAATAAATAAAGGCCTAACCTGTTTAGCCATTCTTGATAAGTCAGCCCCTTCCTCCCAGGAATCAGCCCAGTAAATCTCTTTTGAGCTGCCTCCAGTGCCAGTATATCCTTTCTTAAATACAGGGACCAAAACTGTACACAGTACTCCAGGTGCGGCCTCACTAACACCCTGTACAGTTGCAACAAGACTTCCCTATTTTTAAACTCCAACCCCCTAGCATTAAAGGCCAAAATTCCATTTGCCTTCCTAATTACTTGCTGCACCTGCATGCTAACCATTTGTGTTTCATGCACAAGAACACCCAGATCCTTCTGTGCTGTACTTTTTTGGAGTCTCTCTCCATTTAACTAATAATCTGCCTTTTGATTCTTCCTACCAAAGTGCATGACCTCACACTTTCCTACATTAAACTCCACTTGCCAAGTTTTTGCCCACTTACTCAATCTGTCTATATCCCCTTGCAGATTCCTTATGCCCTCATCACCACATGCTCTCCCACCTATTTTTGTATCACCAGCAAATTTGGATACATTACATTCTGCCTCCTCCTCCAAGTCATTAATATAGAAAGTAAATAATTGAAGCCCTGATCCATGTGGCACTCCACTAGTTACTTCTTTCCAACCTGAAAAAGATCCATTAATCCTGACCCTCTGTCTTCGGTGTGTTAACTAATCCTCAATCCATGCTAATACATTACCCCCAATACCGTGAGCTCCTATCTCGTGCAATAACCTTTTATGTGGCACCTTATCGAATGCCTCCTGGAAATCCAAATACATTACGTCTACTGCTTTGAAAAAAGGCTTTGAAAAGATCAATTGAAAAAAAAGGTCCAGCTCACAACCTCTTAAAATTGTCAATCAACCACAGCCATTCATAATATCAACATCAGAAGCTTTGCTCGCTTCACACCTCTTAATCTTGTGTGAATAACCACATTGGTGGTGAAAAACCTCTCCTAAGGAACAGAAGTATATTGCAAGGTAATAAGATGTCAATCAAACAAAGCTTTCACTCCACTCCACAGCTATGTAAGCATTGCTTACTAAGAGCTAAGTGTGTTAGCCATTTGTGAAGCTCAGCCAGGCATTCGCAATGAGGCCACCTGACAACAGTATCAACAAAAGCAGCTCTACAGGTTTTATACAAGATTGAAGTGGAGAAAAGCCTTTGACATTAAGAATGGCTGTGATTGATGGACATCTCTAAGAGAAGGTAAGAGAGCCCATGTATTTCAATAAGAATGTTGAATGCTTGTTTTATTTTTTTGGTTGATGACTCAAGACCAAGTTGGCTGGACTCAATGAAATCCAGGTTATTGTGTCCTATTCTAAGCACTTCACTTTAAGAAGGATGTGAAGATTTTGGAAACAGTGCAGAAAAGGTTTACAAAATTGATTCCAGGGATGAGGAACTTTGATTACGTAGATAGATAGGAGAAACTGGGGTTGTTCTCCTTAGAGAAGAGGAAGTTGAAAGGAAATTTGATTCAGGTGTTCAAATTCATGAGTTTACAGAGTAGTTAGAGAAACTGTTCCCATTAATTGAAGGGTTGAGAATCAGAGGACACTGATTTAAAGTGATTAGCAACAATGACAAGAAAAATCTTTTTACACACAAGTGGTTAGGACTGGAATGCACTGCCTGAGTCTGTTTTGGAAGCAGATTCAAGGAAGCAGGGCTATAGGGAAACTATGGGGGAGTGGGTCAAACTGTTTGCTGTTGCAGACAGCTGGCATGGACACGATGGGCTGAATGGCACATCCTGTGCTGTAATCATTTTCTATAATCCTATGATTTCTATGATTTTATTGAGATGCTCCAGATATTGGAACAACACTTAACCAAAACTGTACATGATCAGGTTTTAGTGAGTTAAAAGTTGTCATTGATAGAAAGATATTTGGCATGAAGAGGAACAGAAGTTTCTTGCAGGGAGCTTTAGCAATTGGGGAATTGTGGGTATTTCATTTTAATTTCAGAGGAGATAGTGATTGTCAATGGATGAAGAATGAATAAGGATGCAGCCATCAAACAGCCTCTTTGAAGATTTGAAAGAAGCATGATTTTCATTGTCCCAATTGCAGGGTGTTACACCTTAGTCCCCAATTGCACTGAACCTTCATTGTACTGCATTTACATAGCACACCTGATTGATCCATTACAATGGTGCATGGAACATAATCAAGCTCTGTAGAATTCGCCTATTGTAGCACAGCTTAAAATGTGCACAATTGCACAAAAGGCTGAGCTGTTGAAAAGAAATTCATGATCTGAAGCTCTTTCTAAATATGTTTGAAAGGTGTTTTAGATGCACAACCCCTTTTAGTTCAGTTGCTGGTGGTAGAAATAGCTAATATAGAAATTTATTGTAAACAATTTATTGGAAAAAGGTATTTTTAAATATTATTTTCATTTAATAATAGGTGAAACATTAGTAATTTACTACTGGCTTGGTTTTAAATGGAGAGCATCTTTAAAATGCCAAAATATAAACTGCTATACTCGCCTAAAATGCTCCTTAAAATGCTACTCGTCTTCGAGTGATTATAATGTAAAATATATTCAGCAACAGTGTGTTCACAGAGTTTACATATCATAGGCATTTTTTATTTCTATTTCAGTCTATCTTGCATATTTAGGGCAGAATTTTTAGGTTGGCAGGCAAGCGCCTGATCCGATCGGACGTGAAATCGCATGAGGTGCCATCGGGCAAGCGTCCCAACGCCATCCCACGCTTACGCAATATCGCAATATTTCAGTTGGCGGGCGCACGCATGCGAGTGTCAGAAGCACGCCGGCTGACAATTAAGGAGACAATTAAAGTTGTTAAAGTTCCATTTGTCACCGATTTTTTGTGGTCCGTCCAACCTTACAGTTGGCGGACGGGCGAATCTGCCTGGCAGGCTTTGCATTTTTGATGAAACCTCATCCAAGGGCGGGATGAGGTTTCCATTACTAAATGAAAGAAAAATAAAAATCTCTGGACAGAGTTTTTAATGTGTATATGTGCAGGTAACTGATTGTGAGGCTTGGACATTTTTTTGTGATTTTAAAATCTTTATTTAATTGTTTTGAAGTCTTCAGCTCCCTGAGGCAGCTCTCTGCCTTCGGGGAGCTTTCATTCAGCGCTCGCCTGCGCCCGCGCTTATGTCAGTGCCTGCCCTCCTCCTGCCCCCACCTCCGGCAATGTTGAGCATTGCAGGGGCAGAATTTTTAGGTCAATGGGTCCAGGGTCGGCTGGGGAACAGACTGCCATCTGCGACCGGCCCGCGACCATGATTTCACGCTGGTTGGTCAATTAACGGCCAGCCAGCATGAAGCATGTGCTTAAATGCTCAGCGCAGCCGGGGTGGGGGGGGGCAGGAGCAGGGTGGGCACTGTAACAAATGAGGTTGAGAGCTCTGTTAGTCACTGTGGAGGGAAATTCTAGGTTGAGGAAAAGGAAGACATTTCAGAAGTTGGCGTTGTCAGAATAGAGACAAAAAAGAGGGATAGGAGGAAGTGTAATTAAAATAGTAGTGGGAGGTGGTGGGTTCAGAGCAGATATTGCTGGACAGCCTACTCCCAGAAATGGAGGAAAAGAAGTTGAGAAGGAAGGAAAGAGCTGGAGGTGGACCTTGTGAAGGGAAGAGACATTTGAAAACTGGTAGCAAGGTTGATGATACTTTCTAGTTTGGGGTGAGAACAGAAAGCTGCAGTAATACAGTCACAAATATACTGGAAAAGGTAGCCCAAGAAATCTACCTTGCTGGAAACTCTTTCAAGTTATCAACAGTCACAGATTGCAACTCTTTTGAGTACAATCACAGTTCTTGGTTTCCGGGAGTGGGACATGAACCCACAAACCTCTGATTCAAAGGCGAGGGTGCTATGAACTGAGCCACAGCTGACACCTCTCTACCTTGCTGGAACCTGAACTGCAGGTACAGAGTTCAGACCAGTTGTGACCTGTTAATTGAATAAGTAGCTTTGAATTTAATTGTCTAATGGAGCTCAAGCTCATGAATATAAACAAGTTGAACCTGGCAGCATTATTTCTTTTTACTCACTCGTGAAATGTGGGTGTCGCTGGCTTGGCCAGCACTTACTGCCCAACCCCAATTGCCCTTGTTCAGAGGGCATTTAAGAGTCAACCACATTGCTGTGGGTCTGGAGTCACATGACCAAGTAAGGATGACAGGTTTCCTTCGCTAATGGATATTAGTGAACCAGATGGGTTTTTATGACGCTCGGCTTTTAATTCCAGATTTTTACTGGATTCAAATTCCATCATCTGCAGTGGTGGGATTCAAACCCAGGTCCCTGGAGCTTTACCTCTGGGTTTCTAGATGACTGGTCTAGCGCTAATACCACTATGCCACCACCTCCCCTCACCAAGGATATGCTGCCTTTCATTTTTTTATTTGTTTGACCAAGTCATATCTTTATATTCCACAGTACATGCAAGGCAAATTTTTGCTTTCTCTTGCCACTTTTGGATTTTTTGTTAAAGTGTTCAACTGTTTGATTGCCAAACTCAAGTATTGTGATCAGGTGAGGAGGGGTAAATGGCTCTCACTTTTCCCTCTCCTCGTTTGGTCGCAACAGATCTTTCACTCAAAAAGGATATGCTTGCCATTCACAGTGATGGGCCAAATGGTTATGGTAAGGAGGGTAAATGTGACACCGGGATGGGGGGGTGCGGTGGTCAATGGTGCTGGGAGGTCACGGGTGGAGGGTAGAAGGTGTTTGAGCAGACCTGGAATGAAGCACGCACCATCACTGCTGAAGCACTAACCACTACCTCAAGTCCAGCTCACTAAATGTTAGATGGGAGGAAGGTCATTGGGTAGGCAGAGCTGCAGATCAGTTAACTGGACAGCTGAAGGGAAACCCCGGCATTTATTCCTGACAAGGGACTGGTGTTTAAATAGAACAGGCTGTGAAGGGCAAGGGAACAGCATGCATGAGAGGCTTCTCGCACACATGGCTTGCTAGGGCCCTGGCAAAGATCGCTACCTCCATGCGGAGGCATGACTTGGGGGACATAGTTGGCCTCTTTATGTTGGGGGTGTGCACAGGCATTAATACTAACAGAAGCAATAAAAACTGAGGACATCTCCATAAAGTGCAATTATACATTTAGGTGGGGGGGGTGAGGTGGGGGTGGGTTGGCATAGAGGAAAACTGCAGTCACTGCTGCTGCCATGCCTCTGCTGTCCTTGTCCTTCTAGCTGCTTGAGCTCGTGGCTCTGGAGGGTGCAGTTGAAGTACCTTTGGGGACTAGTGGCTGCAAAAGCTTGCCCGTCGCTACAGCGGTTGAGTGCAGATGTGTGCACATCTCCAGCAGAAACTGGGTGTTCTGCTGGACCAGGTTCTCCATGGCATCCACCATTCTGCCCATGGAGGCCTCGATGTGTGCACATATCGGTGCCAATACATCGGAGAACAGGCGGACAGACTCCTCCACCTCATGTGCCACTCTGTTGAGGGCCTCCGACAACCCTGCCTGATGTTCTCCCGCCTCTTGCTGCATCTCCAGCATCTAGTCCAGGGCTGCTCCCAGAGGCTCGTCATCAGACTCGGATTTAGCAGAAGCCTCGTCCCCAGCAGCCAAGGGACCTTGGCTTTTCCTGCCTCCTCCTGCTGCGGACATGTGTCCCATGCAGTGACCACCAGAGTGTGAGGCCCAGCCTAAACTACATCTAATCCCCACTGAGGTGAATGTCTCTGAGCTGGTGGAGGGTGCAGGTGACTGCTGTGACGGGTCTACAGGTGAGAATTCGTCATCGCCGTCATCTTCCTTGCTCCTCTGAGAGCTGGAGCTGGGGCTGAGCTCAGGATTGGGGGCTGGCCTCACCCTCTTCCTGCTGGCTCCTGCAATGGAAAGAGGAGAGAATGTGTGACTGGATGGGCTGCCTGCTACATTGCACCGAGCATCACCCTCAGCTTTCTACGTGCAGAGATTAAGGATGTGTCCTCACTGGATGGCTGGGAAAGGCCGGTCTCACCGTCACCACAGGAATGGTCAGGGTGCTCCCCCGTTAGCTCGGCAGCCCACTCTTTGTGCTCTGAGAGGGGGCTGAGATTGGGCATGCACCCCACCCACCGCCCCAACGTCTTCTCTCTCTCGCACCTGATCTGCGCTAACTTGTCCTGCGTAAGGAAAGAGATGGTTAGTGAGCAGGTGGTGTTTGCATGCTACCAATCTTCACAACCAACCCATTGGCAACTGTGGCCTATATGAAAGATGCACGGCTGCTAGTCCCCAAAGGTACTTCAACTGCACCCTCCAGAGCCACGAGCTCAAGCAGCTAGAAGGACAAAGACAGCAGAGGCATGGCAGCAGCAGTGTCTGCAGTTGCCCTCTATGCCAACCCACCCCCACCACCAAAATATTTGAGCCTTCAGTGTGGCTGGGCCAGCAACCCACAATTGCCTCCCTACCTACAGACTACATGGACTGTGAGGCAGCACCCCAGCACTTTGCAGAGGGCTTTTATGCATGGGCAGCACAGATGGTGGTCTTGCCTCTGAGGCCCATGTCCCAGTGCCCATTCAGTGAAGCAAGTTTGGGGAGTAGAAAGTTCACTTACCCTGATGGAGCGGATGAGGCCATTCATCCTTTTCCAGCACTGCAGGACTGTCCTCCTGTGCATCGAGTTGGCACTCACCATCCTGGTGACTGCCTCCTATGCAGGGGCAGTGAGATCGGGGACCTCCTCCTCCAATCCCTCGGGTAAAGGATGTCCCTCCTGCCCTCCATTGCATTCAAAAGTATCTCCAGCGAAGCATCGCTGAACCTTGGGGCCAGCGCTGTTTGGCTCCTGCCTGCCATGCCTTGCTCCGAAGTCCAGCGTGCGATGAACGAATTGTTGTCTTGGTGCCTTTTAAATATGGCACTCGCATATGACAGCGGGACACGCAACCCCCTGCCTGCCCCACTGCACAACTTGTCAGGAAACCCCCAGCTGCATAACTTATGAGGCCAGAATTGCAGGAATCGGTACGTTTTCCCGCTAGGCTTTGTGGTGGAAAACACTCCCGCTTCCTGCCCCACCACAGGGCTTAGACCTGGAGTGGATGATTCCACACACGTATACACATATATACACATACACACGCACACTCTCTCACGCACACACACACTCTCACGTACAAGCACACACACACATACACTCTCACGCACAAACACACGTGCACACACACACACGCACACATATACACACACGCTCTCTCACACACACACACACACAAGCACATATACACACGCATGCACACGCATGCATATATACACACACACTTGAAGTTGACACACACATAAATAGATTACATAGTGGGGTGGTAGATTAAGTAATTTACAGTTCAGTAAAATTAAAAGGGTATATGAATCTTAAAGATTGGTAAATTTCCTGGCTTCAGGCTGAATTTGGTGGTCCTGCTGCTTTTGGCGTTGAAGCGGTTTAAAGTTGTAGATGGGCGATTTATCTGTTCTTCTAGAGACAACAGTGCTGGATTAAGCCCTTTTTAAAATTGCTGCTAGTTGGCAAGTCTAGGATTAGAGGAAATAGTCAAATAATTAGAACCAGACCTTTCAGGAGTGAAACTAGGAAACACTTCTTCAGGCAAAGAGCAAAAGAAGTTAGGAACTCACTTCAGCAAACAGCAATTAATGCTGGATCAATTGTTAATTTTAAAACTGAGATTGATAGATTTTTGTTAGCCCAAATTATTGAAGGACCTGGGCAAAGATGAATATATGGAGTTAGGTCACAGGTCAACCATTGAATGTCAGAACAGGCTCCAGGGGCTAAATGGCTTACTGTACTCCTAATACACCCCAGTTTCAAAATCAATAGGTTGGCTTCCCACGGTTTTATATTTGTTGATTAATGAATAGTAAGGGTAAGACAAGTCATAAACAACTGTAAGTTAGGACTTTCCGTATGCTTGCATTAGCAAAAACCTTACACTTAGCAGCCCATCTTTGCCAAAGACATAACCTTCTTAATCAACTGAGTTTGTTATGTTAGTGAAATGTACTTCCTGCACAGCGACATGTACATATGGCACTGAAGTGAAGGGTGTTAACAGGCTGAATTTTTCTTTTCTGGGCCTAGAAGGAACACTCTTTCTTCTCCTGGGCCCATAAAACAAAAGTATTTAAAATTTTGTGAGCGTTTTTTCATTAAGTGACCTCCATTAAGATGCAACTCCACCTACTTCTTGAAGTTTGCAACAGGGGCCATACAGTTGGCATAAGGCCCTGATTTGAGCAGCATGATACCTGCTTCAGGTGGATGGGTTGCTTATTGTTTCACAGGTTTGCCTGAATATGGCATCATAATTAGGCATTAACAAGATGGCTGAGATGGTCAGCACCCACCACAACCCCCGCCCCTCCCCCCCACCACACCAACCACACAAACACACACACACACACACATATACACACACACACATACACACACACACAAGTACACATACACACGCATGCACATGCCTGCATGGAGAAACAGCAAGATTAATAAAGAGGAGGCTGAGATAGAAGGCATGACAGTGAGAAGCAGGAATGGGAGTGAAGGAAGACAGGGATCAAGGAAAAAAAAGAGACACAAATTTGAGGAAAGCAGGAGGACAGGAGCATAAGAGGTAGAGGGGAGGAGGAAAACGGTTGGGGGTGTGTGAATCCTGGTCTGTTGCTTCCTGCCCAGGAACCAGCGGAATGAGGGACTGTGTGAAAGATTAGAGTAAGGTGAATGACAGCAAAGCAAGGAGGAATGAGAAGTGAGCCCCTTCCGCCTCTTGTAGGCCCTTCCCTCTCCCTTTTATTTTCTATCCCCTCAACTCACCACCTTCCATCTCTCCCTCTCTTCTTCTCCCTTCCTCTTCTTCTCCTCTCCCTCCTCTCTCCCATTTCCCCTCCCCCTCCCTTCATTATCTTCCCACTCCTTGTGGTAAAGGAGTGCTATGTACCTTTAAGGAAATGTAGTTAACTGACCATGTGACTATATCGACCAATCGCTATACAGTGCAGGCTACTTGGGTAACTGTAAGTCTAGAGCTGGAGGTGATTGAAGAAGCACACATGGTGTTAGTGCTCTGTTATTAGTTCCAATAAACCACCAGTATTTGTTCAGTTAATCAGTCTCTCTGCCTATATTGTTTCAAGTACCAATAAATGTGTTAATATCAAGGGTGCAGCTCGCATTCACTGGACAAAGCGAACCTGATAACCTAAAACATAAAACTGGCAACGAGAATAAACCAGATGAATTGATAGCAACCAAAAAAGCCGCGGGAAGCCAGCCACGTTACTTCACCACTGCCTTGAAATCTGTTTGAAAGTGCTGTCTCCTTAGTCATCGAGTATGAACCATTCGACCCATTTCTGATGACTGGTCTCATTACGTTGAACGCCTAGCGTTCTTCTTTACCGCTAACGACATTGCGGGGGAGAACAAGAAGAGGGCGATTCCTTTGTCCACATGCGGGAGCAAAACATATGGGCTGATCTGCAGCCTCATGTCACCTAACACCCCCGATACGAAGACTTTTGACGAGTTAATAAATATTGTAAAAAACCGCCTGAAGCCAAAGCCCTCAGTCACTATGCAGTGTTTTAAATTCAATTCAAGGAAATGATTTCCAGGAGAGACATCGCTGGCTATGTAGCTGCTTTAAAAGAATTAGTGGAATATGTGAGTTGTGAACTTCAATTAATGACATATTGAGAGACCGACTGATATGCGGAATCGGGGATGATGCTATTCAAAAGCGATTGCTCCCTGAAACTAACCTAGACTTCAGTAAGACATTAGAATTGGCAACAGCCATGGAGAACATTGTTAGAGACTCGGAGGCAATAAAAGATACACAAAATGGCGCCATCCATCTTATATGGCGGGAAGGGTCGGTAACAAAAGGTGCAAAAACGCCAGACTCCGCAGGAAGGTGGAGAATGCCCACTATGTACAAACTATTGAAGAACAACAGCACTACAGTGAAAACCCATGACATTAATGAGAGAAATGCGTCCAGGCAGCCTGCAGGCGATCAACAGTTCAGAAATCTCAAATGCTTTTTCTGCCACTGCAATGGTCACATAATGCAGCACTGTAAAGATAGGCTGAGACAGCATTTTAAAAACAAAGGTAGAAATCATGAAATCTGTCTCGTTAAAGAACCAGAGGAAGCAGAATCCGACATCTATTCATTACACAACCTGAAAGAGGGTAGAACTGAGCCAACCCAGGTAGTCATTAGAGTCAATGAGCAACCCATTAAGATGGAGGTCGATACTAGGCCACCAATGTCTGTCATAGGAGAACATATGTTCAGACACTTGAATAAAGGAGCCCATCCTTTAAGTTTGGAACAATCGGACACTAAATTAAAAACCTATATGGGCGAGGAAATAAGACTGAAAGGGATATGACAAGTCCTGGTGCAGTATGGGGATCGGTCTGCAAATTTACCCCTTATAGTAGTAGCTGGGGCAGGCCCCAGTTTACTTGGTTGCAACTGGCTCAAAAAGATTAAATTGCAATGGGCCGAGATTTTTCAAATCAGAACGAGAAACTTACAGGAATTGTTAAATAAGTGCGTTTCCATTTTCAGTTACGAGCTAGGAAAGATTCATGGGCTACAAGCCAAAATCCATGTAGACCCTAACGCAACCCCCAGATTTATCAGAGCCAGAACAGTCCCCTATGCTCTATGGGACAAGGTCGAGACCGAGTTAACCAGGCTGGAAAAGTTGGGTACCTTACAACCAGTGCAGTTTTCTGAGTGGGTGGCACCCATAGTACCCGTACTAAAGCCAGACTAAAGTGTACACTTATGCGGTGACTATAAGTTAACTGTAAACAGAGTGTGGCCAAACTTATTAGACACACGATACCAAAGATTGGCAAATTATATTTGAAATTGGCAGGGGGGCAGCACATTTTCAAAACTCAACATGAGCCACGCCTACCAGCAGGTAGAGTTGGAAGAAGGCTCTAGGGAATTCATGACCATCAATACACAGCGAGGATTGTATCAATATACTCAATTACCCTTTGGGGTCTCTTCGGCATATGCTATTTTCCAGCATACCATGGAAAGTCTACTTCAGGGACTGCCCCATGTTGTTGTTTATCTGGATGATGTCTTAGTCACTGGACTAACTGACAAAGAACACTTAGCTAATTTGGAGGAGGTTCTGAAATGCTTCTCACAAGCAGGGGTACGCTTGAATCAAGAGAAATGTATTTTCCAATCCAAGGAGGTAGTTTACTGGGGCCATAAGGTTGACGCGCAGAGCCAGCATCCCGTGGAAGAAAAGGTCAAGGCTACTTGTGAGGCACCTACACCTAAGAACACAACAGAACTAACAGCCTTCTTAAGCATGATAAACCACTATGGGCGATTTCTCCCAAATCTATCAACCGTACTGGCTCCATTATACGCTTTTCTTAAGAAAAACCATAAATGGATTTGGCAGCTCCGCACCAGGTGGCATTTCTGAAGGTAAAGCAGTTGTTAAGATCATCGGCCCTACTGGTCCACTTTGATCCAAAGAAAGAATTGATTTTAACTTGCGACACATCCCCTTATGGAGTACGGGCTGTATTTTCACATCGGATGGCAGATGGCTCTGAGTAATGATATTTCAAATTGAGGAGGAGGGCTTGTCTGTTGTACTAGGTGTTTGGAAATTCCATCAATACCTTCACGGTCGCCATTTTCACATTATATCTGACCACAAGCCTCTGCTGGGATTATTTGGGGAGGATAAGGCGATACCCCCCATCGCACCTGCTTGCATACAGAGGTGGGCACTGATATTGGCTGCTTATGAATACACTTTTATTCACTGATCGGGAAGCCAGATCGCACATGCTGACGCGCTGAGCCGCCTCCCCCTGCAAGATAACAACGTGAAGGTTCCAATTCCCCAGGAGCTTGTCTTAGTACTAAATTTTTTGGATTCCTCCCCTGTCCAGGCCAAACAAATCCGTAAGTGGACAAGTCGAGGTCTACTTTTATCTCACCTCTGGGAACAAGTCTTCAATGGATGGTCAAGAGAGCCAAAGCCTGTTGACATGAATCTTTATTTCAATTGCAGATGTGAGCTCACCAGTCAGGACGGCATACTGCTCTGGGGAGCAAGGGTTATTGTGCCCCCGAGAGGGTGAAGGCCATTACTGGCCAAATTACATAGCGCTCACCCTAGCATTAATAGGATGAAGATGCTCCAGTGCAGCTACTTATAGTGGTCAGGGACGGACAAGGACATCGAAACTCTAGACAAAAGTTGTCTTCAATGCCAGCAGGTACAAAAGCTACAAAACCCCTCAGCTCCATTGCACCCCTGGGAATGGCCGGGGTGGCCATAGGTGCACCTCCACGTCGACTACGTGGGGCCCTTCTTGGGCACGATGTTCTTTTTACTAATAGATGCTCACTCCAAGTGGATGGATGTCTATGAAGTCCAGTCACCCACATCTGCTGTGACCATAGACCCATTTGCGAGAGTTTTGCAGTGCACGGGTTACCAGGGCTGCTCATGTCAGACAACGGGACTGCATTTAGCAGTGGGGAGTTCCACAGGTTTACAACCCTCAACGGAATAACTCATATCAAAACTTTGCCTTACCACCCCACCTCCAATTGTTTTCCTGAGCAGGCAGTCAAAACTTTTAAGTCTGGGATGAAAAAGCTGGACAGGGATTCCAACAGCACCAGATTGTCACAGTTCCTGTTTGCATACCGAACAATGCCACACAAGACCATGGGTATTGCCCCTGCTGAATTATGAATGAAGAGATATCTCTGCACCCATCTAACTCTTATCAGGCCAAATTTAGTGGGAAGGATGGAGAGAAGCCAAGGGGCCCGGAAGACCAGACATAATGGCCATAATCATGAAAGAAATTTCATGGTGGGAGACACAGTTCTTGTGAAGAGCTTTGGACATGGGCCCAATTGGCTTTTAGGCAAAAGGAGTGACAGGACCCCTCTCCTATAATGTATTGATAAACAGGCGAATAATTAGACGATATGTGGGTCATCTCCGGAGAAGAGAGACAGTCCCACAAGAAGGAATGCAGTCATCGTTTGTGTTTGAGTCTGCACCACATATGCAAGATATGTCACACAATTTGGAATTACCAATGGAGCTTTTTGGACCCGAGAGGGTCGAAGATGCAAACTTGCCCACTACCACCAAAGAGCCTGGTGGACAGTTGACCCCTGAAGAGGTGGTCTTGGAAAAACCAGCCGAGGTCGTTGAGCTACAACACTTGACATGTCCGAGGAAGCCTCCTGAGAGACTTGTAAATAGTTATTCATGTAAAAAATTGGGATGTTGTGAATCTTTGCCAATTGTACTTCAAATAAAGAGGGAGGGATGTGGTAAAGTGAAGTGCTATGTACCTTTAACAGAATTGAATTAACTGACCACGTAACTGTATCGACCAATTGCTATGCAGCGCGGACTACTTGGGTAATTGCAAATCTAGATCTGGAGGTGATTGACGAAGCACACATTGTGTTAGTGCTCTGTTCTTAGTTCCAATAAACCACCAGTGTTTGTTCAGTTAATCAGTCTCTCTGCCTATATTGTTTCAAGCACCAACTAATGTGTTAACATCAAGGGCGCAGCTTGCATTCCCCAGACACAACGAACCTGATAAACAAAAACATAAAACTCTTCCTCTCCTCCCCTCCACCTATACGTTCAATCCCTCACCTCCCAACTTTCCCTTCTCACCCTCAGGTTCAGGTTAAATTAAGTGTTAGAACAATGCAAAACTACTTCACATCAGTATTACGTCACCGTAGATGCTACCTTTCAAGCTTCCCAAAAGAAAAAATGAAGCATATGGACATTTTTAGGTTTGGCTTTACATTGAGCTAGATTACACCGTATCGGGTATAAAATCAAACCAGTGAGTTAAAAGCCTCTGGGTAGAGTCTCATTCTTCACAGCATTTGTACATCAGGTCCCAACCTGACTTCCAAATTATATGACCACCTTTGCAGTGATGCACAGATGATGTTTCATATTGACATAAATTACACAAATGTTTAACTATTTATTCTTATTCTAGCACTTTAATAATCCCTTCTCATTTAGTGATAATAGGAATCCATTGTAGAATGTATGCACATCATGGCAATAAATTATTACTTGCAAGATTAAACAATGTAGCATCATTCCATATCAAGTTTTGCTTTTGAGAAATATGAATAGTGCATATGAGATACACAATGAGAAAAGTTCCATTATTACCACAGTAAAAAAATGACATTGACTATATGGAGTTTGCAAATTATGATATCGTAAATAAGCACTTTAACAACCCAACCTTAAAACCTGGTATAAGGCACATAACTCTTTGGCTAACAAAGAAGCTTAATAAAATATAGATTCCTCTCCATAAAATAGTTTTAGTATGGTTTCCAAATGTATTGTCATTGTACCTGAATTACTACACAATATCCCTCAATCCATTTTCAAAATGATTTTCCTCTGCAGCATCAATCCCTTCACTCCACAATGGTCAGTAGATGTTTCAGCCATTGCACCCCTGCCATCTGGAACTTTATCCTTAGTCCTTCCCATTTTGACTCCTCACTTGCTGTTTTCAAAAGCCTTCCAAAAACCCTCTTCTGCTGTGTTTTTGGCTCCATCCCTAACTCTTTTCCGGTGGTTTTCTTTTTTTCTATTCATTCAGGGGATGTGGGCTTCGCTGGCTGGGCCAGCATTTATTGCCCATCCCTAGTTGCCCTTGAGAATGTGGTGGTGAGCTGCCTTCTTGAACGGCTGCAGTCCATGTGATGTAGGTACGCCCACAGTGTCCCTCCTGTCCTGCGTCTATTATTTTTCCTTCCACTTTACAAATCCCTTTTCAGTATCTTCCTGTATATGGGCATTGCGTTCAGAATGCTTGTTATTGCTGGTGGTGATCCCTGTGCCCTCTAAAGCAAAGCCAAGCTTGACTTCAACCATTTACCCACTCCTGTGCTTATCACCTCTGCAGACAAAACATGAGTGATAAACCAACATAAGCATCTAAATTGAAATAATTAAAATTTGAAAAAAAATACAGTGGCAAGTAAATCCCTCAAAAGGTTAATATTCAAATGTCACATGCATAGCGACTCTTTTTAAACCAACTGTCCATCCCCATAGCTAGTTGTGCTTGTGCTCATGGATACTCTGGAGAGTCCTTATGGTTGTATCCCGATTTTGTTTCATGTAATATTACTGGATGAAATACCTAGTAGCAGGGGAAATGAAAGTTGAGGATTTTATGGGATCATTCATCAAGAACTAATTGAAGCCTTCATGCAGTTCACTGCTGATAAAACTGTGTATTAGTAAACAATAACAAAATGCGCTGGAGAAGGATTTGTTTGCCGTAAGGAAAATAGTTCTATTTCATCATGGTGTTTCCTGGTAAAAGGCTCCAATTTAAAAAGGGATAAGCACAAGCCGCTATGCATAATGACAGGGTAGAAGCTGTGTCAAATGTATTAGTAGTGCTTCACTGGAGCTATTTTCATTGCAGGATTTTGCTATTGTGTATAATTCTGACAGACTGCACAAATGCTCAGAGGATCTTTACCTTTTTTTATAAAAAGTCTGCTTTTATTCCACAATGTTGCCTGCAGTAACATTGCCAAAGCCCTCAGGCTAGTAGTATTTGTAGTGTTTTTTTTAACCTCACTTTTCTTCCCCATTGTCCTCTCCCTAACAAATGTGCCAGTTGCATCCTTAACTACGTGCTGTAGCCCATATAAAAGAAACCTTTTAAACTGGCTCTCTGATTCCAACATTCACTCTTATCCTTGTCCAATTTACATGCTGGTTGGCACTACCTCACCAATGTGTGTGTTGAGTTTCCATTATTCATCGGAAATTTGCATGAAGCATTTTACACCACACTGGTGAGAATCTTCCAATGTGAAGCAATCTGAAATATCAGGATTTAGACTGGAAGTTTGTGTCCCCCTCCTGCACTTTGTAAAACAGACTCTTCATTGCCTCTTCCTTCCTGTAATTTTCTTCAAGCAGTGAGCCATTCTGTCATCATAAACCTGGGCAACCAGGTTGTTGCCAGGCCTTTGTTATTGCCACCCACAATCTGGGTTGTCAAAGGTACATGAATGTGGATAGGGGATGACTTGCTCAAGGATTTCTCTTCCTTCCCGATGGGAAGGCACCTGCCCTCTGCTCTGTGCCTTTCTCTACTCTCTCAGTCATTGTGTGATCCTAAAATACCACCAGTATATGTCACCCCATGAAGCATGAAAGTGTGAAATGTTACTGTTAAATCAGATTGGAATGAATAACTATGCTCAGTCACAATGGGGTTTCAAATTGAATTGGTAGCTGTCTGGTATAAATTGGGCTTTCAAGACCTCTTTAACAAGAAACTTGTTGGAATGAGACTGGAAAGCTTCTGTATATGTTTGTAATTTAAATAGTTTTGGCACTTTGTTGATTTAATCATAGTGGCAGTTCTGTTAATCCAGGAAAATATGGGGCAGAATCTTCGGCTCGGCGAGCGGGAGCGGGGCCCACTCGCTGAGGTGTAAAATTACGCGCAGTGACGTCGGGCATGCGTCCTGATGTCACTGCGCATCATTCAGATTTTCAGTTCGGCGAGTCCGCTGCGCACCCGCCAAACTGTCAAAGGCCTACTAAGGCCAATTAACTATCAATAAACTGAGCTGCCCAACCTTAATGCTGACGGGCAGGCGAAGAGCCCAGGCGGCCTTCGCATTTTTCATAGAACCTCATCCACGGGCGGGATGAGCTTTCATGAAGGGTTTTTAAATTAAGTAAATTTTTCATGAAAATTCATAAACATGTCCCAGCTCATGTGACAGTTTCACATGAGGGGGCGTGTCCTACAATTTTTTTTTTCCTTTATTAAAATTTTTTAAACTTAAACTAATCTCTCTGAGGCAGCTCTGTGCCTTTCGAAAGAGCACAGGCCCCGACTCAGGCAACCCCCCCCACCCCCCACCCGCACAGGGAAAGCTCAGCGTCACGCTTGGCGGGCCTTAATTAGCCCGCCCACATAAAGTGGTGGGGCCCAGCCGACCGTGGGTGGCAATTGGCTGCACGCACGCCCACGCCTGCTCCTACACCTCCCTGCCGATGGGGAGAAAACTCTCCCCCATGCTTTCTGCAAATATCACTGGATTAACCATCATATTTTTAAAATGTTTTTAGTGCAAGCCTATTTGGGATTCAAAACATTTACAGCTAACTTAACCTAGATGCCATTATCACATTCTGCTTTCCACTTTTAATGTCACCATTAGCATCCCCTTTTTCCAGTACCACCACTATCAACAACCCTTTGACCTTATGTTTATGACATCTTTCATAAGCTCTCCTTTGCCTCCACCTATCACTGGCCCCCTATCCAGCTTCATTTGTACCCCCCCCCCCCCCCCCCCCCCCCGCCTTAAACAGTATATATTCCATCACATTCCAACTTCCCTTTAGCTCTGAAGAAGAGTCATACAGACTCGAAATGTTAACTCTGTCTTTCTCTCCACAGGTGCCTTCAGGCCTGCTGAGCTTTTCCAGAATTTTTTGTTTCTGTTTCAGATTTCCAGCATCCGCAGTATTTTGCCTTTATCTAGGTGGTTTTCATCCTGTGGATTTATTTAGAAGTGGGAAGCTCAGTCATTTCGGTCAAAATGAATCAAAGATGCTTATACCTCAATTACACTGAGTTTTGATGTCCTAATCCAGCTTTAACAGGCCAAGTTTGGCAAAACCTGAATGTATGGAACTACTCTGTTGACACTATGAACTTTCAATGAGGCACCTCCATATCTGATACTTACAACTTTCTTTTTTTATGTGGAAGGACATTGCATGTTACACATCCCAGATGCATCGAAGAGTGGATGTTGCTGACACCATTAACTTCATGGCTAACGTATGGAGCGTTTAGGACAGTGATTCTATTGCTAGTTGCATGAAATAGGTCCAGAGGAAGTTTACATTATTGTGGAAGTGGTTTGGAGTGTGGATTTTATCTGTCACATATGTGAATTTTGGGAATGCTGTTAACTTCATTTGTCATTGCAATTCAGACAGTACAAGCGCCTTATATAGATAGGGCAGGGTTAACATAATAAGCAATGAAGTGTTAGTCGCGAAGTCCTTCAAAGCTATATTTAGCAACCAATCTGTGCTTTGTGTTTTTAAATAAACAGCTTTAGGATTTTCAGAGCCTTTTTCAAATGGTTCATCTTTATTAGTTATGAAAAATGCAATATGTTGATACTTCAATGAAGAATAATTATATAAACAAACTGGAAAATATTGGAGTGCAGTCGTTTTTTATTGGCTATTTATGCCATACACCCATTGTATTGGAACTGTGTAGATAATTTTTAGTATACAAGCACATAATTATATAAAACATAAATTTGTTTTATTTAAAATATCAATTATACCTATGATTTAAACAGATTATGGTGCTGCTGGCAGTGAGACTGATTAACTCTTCAGGCATAACTCACTCACTACTCGATCACTCATGAGTTATCTGGTCAGTCTCAGCTGTGGAGATATTTATCAGCTCCTACTGCTGGTTCTCTCTGTATCAATCAGGGTAGACACTGGTGATCTTTGCAAGTATGTTGCACAGTAAGGAAAAAAAAAGCATTAGCACTGCAAATATAGTTGAGTGGACATCAACTTTGCAGACAGTAGTAAGCAATGGAGTTTTTTTTATTGAAGAGCACTGATCTGCTAGAAAGTGATTTAAACGATTGATGGAATTATGGTTAATTCATGACACATGAGTATGAAGAATATGTAGTCAGTTGTCTCCTAAATATTTTCTTGTTGATTTTGACAACCAGCAGTCCTATAACTCTTGTCTACTGTGATGATCTGATGTCTGCAATTTTCTGTTTTGGAATAAATCAACCCCCCACCATTACACCAAAGAGATATATCTCTGCCATTAAGATTTTGAAATCTAAGATTATTCTCTTGCAGCTTTATTGCCATTTCTATAGTTGCCTTTATTAGGCACCCGCCTTCTCTTTCACTCAATAAATACGGCAACAATTTGTTTTAAAAAATCTGGAAAGCAACATTGATCTTTATTAATTCCTGTTAAATGATTTGGTTGATTTGCCTCACGCAAATTCACAACTTAAGCATGCAGTACCTGAAGGATGGCACAACTCTTTATTCATTGTGATTTCATTTTTATTTGTGCAATTTTCTTTACATATTTCAGAAAGACCTGCCTTGTAAAGTTGCCCTGCACAAAAATGAGTTTATCTTGAGTGTCAGGATAAGTACTTGGCCCATCAAAATAATTATAGGTAGTCACCCATAACCAAATTATTATGCCATAGTTAAGAGTACAAGTTATATTATGGATAATATAATTGTTCTCCTGTGTGAGCTAACTGTATTCAGTTAGGGATCACTGCTTGAGGGAGAAAAGGCCTCTGCATTATTTGGCACAGCCCCCACAACCTGCGCATGGTGATGGCCTCCCACATAGAACTCTGTCATCTGATGCTTTATGACTGAAATCAATGTCTAACCTATGCACCCAGCTGTTAGTCTGTGGGTCATCAACTCCAACTTATTGTCTATCAAGCTCAGTCACTATGTTCAGGGAAGATGCTCAAGAAAACCGATACAACAAAATTCATGCCGTACTAAAATGAACTGAAACCATGGCCTGGAATTTCCTCATAGAAATTCACGGTCCATCACTGAATCTTTGCTGGGAGTATGGCAGAAATTCTGTTCACGTACAATTCTTGGGTTTCTACCGTATTTTTCAAAAAGTTACCCTAGTGGAGCAAGAGCAGCTCTGAGGGAAATCTGCACCTATGGTTTATTTCATCATTTACTTTTGTAAAATCTGTGAAGAAAATAAAATTCATAGGTGTTAAAGGTGTAAATGCACACAATGCCATTAAAGAATACTGGGTGTGAAATTAATTAACATGTCATGAACTTTGCCTCTTTTTAACTCAGTTTATGCAAACTTTTATGAAGTTTATAAACCAAAAAATATTGTGCCTGTTGTCTGGGCAGAAAATGAAGCCGTGGTTCAATTTAGGAGGATGTTGTCCTGTGCCTGAATAGTGTTAAAAACAGTCAGATGCTATATTGGATCAGGCACTGTAATGGCACCCGTGATGTCTGCTTAAAACAGTCATTGGGCTTCTTAAATATGTTAATTAGGGAATTAATGCTGGTTTAGGGCTCAAACCTAAAATAAATGAGGCCAACAGAGCAATTTAGCATAATGTTGCTGCCAGTGGGCAATTTGCGTTCTTGCTTTTCTTAACATTGTGATCCCCATGGGGGAAACGTAAACCCAAATAACCAACTTTACCAAAGGACACTTTAAGAACAGAAATTATTTCATTATTTCAAGATTTCATTTTTTGTAACTTATCCTTTAAGATGAATCAGAACCAATGCAAGTTAAACATGAATAAACAGGAAAACAACACTTCAACTGGGAAGATAAATTTCACTTTACGTGGTTGATACAACAAAGATGCGACTTATGCAACCGTGAACATTCAGCAGGTATGGAATTACATAGCTACACAATATGCTGCTTTTTATTCACACGGGTAGGTCAAGAGTCCTATCTGGCAACAACTTTCAGCCTGAGTTTCATGGGTATGATTATCAACAGCAAGGTACACTTCTATGCACCTTCTCTCCCTTGGGTCACTACAGTCCTGATGGTGTCGTTCAGTTCCCCAGAATTACTTTTCAACCAACCAACCAATAACACCCTGGTTCTCGGTTTGGCCACTTCTGGTAAAACACCCAACGCTTTAGCGTCACAGAGTTATTCACACAGCCTTCCACATTTTAGCCAGCTCACACAGTGCCTCATAGGAACATAAGACTTAGGAGCAGGCATAGGCCATTTGGCCCTTTGAGCCTGCTCCCCCATTCAATAAGATCATGGCTGATGTGATTGTGGTCACAATTTCCCTTTCCTGCCTGGCACCCATCACCTTTGATTCTCTGTCTATCAAAAATTTGTCTAATTTTGCCTTGAATAAATTCAATGACCCATCCTCCACTGCTTTCTGGGGAAGAGAGTTCCACACACTAACAACCCTCTTAGAGTAAACATTTATCGTCATCTCAACCTTAAAAGGGAGACCTCTTATTCTTAAACTATCTCTAGTCTCCCCCACAAGTGGAAACATCCTCCAGGTATCTACCCTATCAAGTCCCCTCAGGATCTTATATGTTTTAATAAGACCATCTCACATTCCTTTAAACTCCAATGAGTATAGGCCTATCCTGGTCAACCTTTCTTCACAGGATAAGTCCTTCATCCAAGGAATGAACCTTCTCTGTACTGCTTCTAATGCAATTTTATCTTCTTTCAAATAAGGAGACCAAAACTGTACACACTATCCCAGATGTGATCTCACCAAGGCCCTGTACAGCTGCAATGAAACTTTCCTACTTTTATATTCCATTCATCTTGTAATAAATGCCAACATTCCATTTGCCTTCCTAATCACTTGGTTTACCTGCATACCAATTTTATTTGATTCATGTACCACGACACCCAGATCCCTCTGTACCACAGAGTTCTGCAATCTCTCTCCATTTAAATAGTATACTGCTTTTCTATTCTTCCTGCCAAAGTGAACAAGTTCACATTTCCCACATTATACTCCATCTGCCAAATTTTAGCCCACTTATTTAACCTGTCCATATCCCTTTGTAGACTCTCTACCTCCTCTTGGCAACTTACTTTCCTACCTATCTTTGTGTCATTGGCAAATTTAGCTACCATACATTCAGTCCCTTCATCTAAGTCATTGATATGGAATGTAAATAGTAGAGGCCTCAACACTTATCCCTGCATCATTCCACCAGGTATAGATTGTCAACCCGAAAAAGATCCATTCGTCCTGACTCTCTGCTTCCTGTTAGCTAACCAATCCTTTATTTGTGCTAATATGTTATTTCCTACACCATGTTCACTTATCTTGTGTAGTAACCTTTGATGTGACACCTTATCAAATACATTTTGGAAATACAAGTTTGGCACATCTACCAGTTCCCCTTTATCCACCTTGATTGTAACTTCCTACCGTAACTTTGTACCGCCCTCCCTCAGCTGATGAATCAGTGCTCCTCCATGTTGAACACCACTTGAAGGAAGAACTCAGGCTGGCAAGGGCACAGAATGTACTCTGAGTGGGGGACTTCAAAGTCCATCACCTCGGTAGCACCACTACAGGCCGAGCTGGCCAAGTCCTAAAGGATATAGATGCTAGACTGGGTCTTTGGCAGGTGGTGAAGGAAATAACAAGAGGGAAAAAACATACTGGACCTTGTCCTCACTAACCTGCCTGTTGCTGATGCTTCTGTGCATGACAATTTTGGTTGGAGTATCCACGGCACTGTCCTTGTAGAGACTATGTCCCCTCTTCACATTGAAGATACTCACCATCTTATTGTGTGGCACTACCAGTGCTAAATGGGATAGATTTCGAACAAACCAAGCAACTTAAAACTGGGCATCTATGAGATGCTGTGGACCATCAGCAGCAGCAGAATTGCACTCAACCACAATGTGTAAACTCATGACTTGACATATACCCCACTCTACCAATACCATCAAGCCAGGGATCAAGCCTGGTTCAATGAAGAGTGCAGGAGGGCATGCCAGGAATAGCATCAGGCATATCTAAAAATAAACCTGGTGAAGCTACAACACAGGACTACTTGCATGCCAAACAGCTTAAGCAGCACGCAACAGACAGAGCTAAGCGATCCCACAAACAATGGATCAGATCTAAGCTCTGCTGTCCTATCACATCCAGTCATGAATGGTGGAGGATAATTAAACAACTTACTGGAGGAGGAGTATCCACAAATATCCCCAGCTTCTACGATGGGGGAGCCCAGCCATCAGTGCAAAAGACAAGGTTGAAGCACTTGCAGCCATCCTCAATCAAAAGTGCCGAGTGGGTGATGCATCTCAGCCTCCACCTGAGGGCCACAGCATCACCGATGCCAGTCTTCAGACCATTCGATTCACTCCATGGGATATCAAGAAATGGCTGAAGGGGCACTAGATACTGCAAACGCTATGGGTTCCGACAACAGTCCGACAATAGTACTGAAGACCTGTGCTCCAATGTGGGAAATTGCCCAGGTATATTCTATCTACAATAAACTGGACAAATTAAACCTGGAAAATTACCTCCCCATGAGTCTACTCCCGATCAGCCGCTGAGACTGATGACCCGAACGGGAGAAAAATAGTGCTCGTTGTCATTGCGCACTCTCGCGATATTTCACTCGGCAGGTGTGTGCAAGCGGGGGCAGTGTGCGTGCCATCAATTAAGAGGCCTAGTAAGGCCCTTAGTCAATTAATTAAATAGAATTTTTCGCTGCCCGTCCAACCGTTCGGTTGACGGACGGACGAATAGTGCAAACGGCCTTTACATTTTTTGCGAAACCTCATCCACAGGCGGGATGAGGTTTTGACCAGTGATTAAAAAATAAATAAAAACTTTTAAAACTTGTTGTCAACATGACCCTACTCATGAGGGGTCACATGAGGGGACACGTTTTCCTTATTTTTCAATTGTTTATTTTTAATGTTAAAAATCTTCAGCTCCCTGAGGCAGCTCTGTGCCTTCAGGGAGCTTTCACTGAGCACACCCGTGTGCATGCGCTGACTTCTGTGCTCGCCTTCCCCACCCCCCCCCACCCCCCACCCCACACAGGCACGCTGAGTTATGCAACGTGCGATTCACACTGGCTGGCTGTTAATTGCTGGTTCAGTGCCCAAATCTGAAAGAAATGTTGCACACTTTTTCTCATACACTATAATTGTTGTACCCTTTGAAATTTAGCATTCTTGTGTCTGTCCGGATGAGTGCAAGATAGAAAGCTTTCTAACAGTACTAAAGTTATGTATGATCAAGCTTTCTAATCTTTCATCCAATTCAATAATAAATATTAACATTTGAGGCCCTAGAACAGATCCCTGGAGGAAAAAGCAACACTGGTTACATCTAGCCAATCAGAGTACATACCCTTTAACCCCATTCTTTGTCTCCTGTCAACTAGTTTCCAGCCTAACTCAAAAGTCAATCTCTAATTCTATGAATTCTCATTTTTACTAATAATGGGGAGAATTTTCGGCTCGGCGAGCAGGGGCGGGGCCCGCTTGCCGAGGTGTAATATGACGCGAGCTGGCATCGGGTGTGCGTCCTGACGTCACCATGCGTCCTTTAGATTTTCAGTTTGGGGGGGCGAGCAGCCAACTTGGCTGCATGCCCGCCGAATTGTCAAAGGCCTGTTAAGGCCATTAATTAACTAATTAAACCTATTGAGAAAGCTGCCCGTCCAAACTTAAGGTTGGTGGGCAGGCGAAGAGCCCAGGCAGCCTTCACATTTTTCATGGAACCTCATCCACGGGCAGGATGAGGTTTCATGAAGGACTTATAAATTAAATAAAGTTTTTCATTAAAGTTCATTGACATGTCCCAGCTCATGTGACAGTGTCACATGAGGGGACACATTTTAAAATTCTTTTTCTTCTTTATTAAAATTTTTCAAACTTAAAACTTATCTCCCTGAGGTACCTCCGTGCCTCAGGGAGATTTCTGCTAGCGCATTCTAGACTCAGGGAACCACGCCCCCGCCCGAACAGGGAGCGCACAGCGCTTCCGGGTGCGCAACACACTGGTCGGGCTGTAATTGGCCCGCACACGTAAAATGGCGGCGCGGACCTGATCGGAGGCGCTGATTGGGTTCGCGTCCGCCCCCGCCTGCCCCATACAGCCCCCCCAAAGGGAGGAAAATTCTCCCCAGTGTTTTGTTTGAAACCTTATTGAATGTCATCTGGAAGTCCATATAAATAACATCCATAGAAACTCCCTTATCTACCTAATTAGTGACCTCCTCAAAAAAATCAGCTTGGCTAGTCAGACCTGAATTACACTTAAGAAAGCTTTGCTGACATTCTCTGTTCAGCTCATAATTGTTTCATGCTCAGTCATCTTATACACCATGACAGATTCTAGTAGCTTCTATGCAACTGGTATTAAGCTGACATGCCTGTCGTTAGCTGATTTCTCTCCCACACCCTTCTTAAGTAATGGAAAAACACAACAAATCTAACTGCACAATCATGAGAGATTTGCAAGATTATAACTAACATTTCTTCTTCTAATAACATGAATTATAACCATCAGTTTCTAGAGACTTATCTGTCTTAAGTTCCATTATATTGTCCGTAGCCTTTTTTAAAAACTTTGATTAAGTCTAACAAATTCCTCCTCTTGATATATTTTTAGTTTCCCTCCTACCACCGGTATTTTATCCTCTTTCTTTAATGTGAAACTATATGCAAACAATACATTTAATAAATCTGCTATTAACTCCTTGTTCATTACAGTTACATCTGCACCTTGCTTAAATAGGACCACATCTCTTTCGCTCTTAATATATTGTTACCATTCAGAGATGGATAACTTTTTTTTAAGTGGTGAATTTGCCGGTGACCAACGGAAATAACTGAAGGACAATTTTTCACATTTTAAGACTTTTACCATAACAAACTAAAATTAACATAGACTAAACATTACTTAACAGGCAGCCAATATCCAAACTAAAGAAAAGTTACTTTCGCATTAACTAATTAACGCAATCGAAATATGATGTACTAAACGTTCTAACTTCACGCCATGCTCCTGGCAGATGCGTTGCGATAAAATCCCACATTAATCCCAGCTTTCCTGCAGGTTCGCCTTTCTCTGCCTTGCGAGATTAAATCTTCAGGTGTCCTTCAAAAATTGTTCCATTCAGTCTGAGTATTCTAGAAGCAACTTCCACGAGGAAGGCCCACCTCAGAGACTCCTTGTTCCTTAAATCTCAAAAAGTCCTGTCAGTCTTGTCCCCTACATTTTGAACAGCAGCTTTGACAAGCATTGTGCTTAGCTGCCAACACAAAAACAGTTCACCCTGCTCTTCACAGCGGTAGCTGCTGCTTCACCAGGCAGCAGCAATTCTTTTTTTCTCTCTCTCCCTTTGTGTCTACCTCCAAAAAGAACCTGTTCCCTTTTCCTGTGTCAAGATGTAAAAACTCTCTCTTGATTTTTTTGGTTTGTTTTGGTACGGGTTTCTTTCCCCGTGACAAGCAGGTCACGTGCCTCCGGACAGAGGTTTAGTATGACCCCCAGCCCCTCTCCAGGGCATGCTCTTTCACCTTGAATTAAAGAAGACATGTTAAAACATAACTGCTTAGTAAAATCCCACATTCGTAACAATATAATAAAAACTTATTATTTGCCTTTATGCTGCTTGCAAAATTTCTTTTGTGTTTCCTTTCGGGAACTTGTATCACTCCAAGTTCATTGATTCACTACCTTTCTTGACATTCATTTCAACTATTTTTTTGTTATACTGTGTCATTTTAGGACAAGGCAAAGACCTGTGTTGTGCTACTGCAGGGGAAGCATCTTGCTGCTGGTAGATGCAAACGTGTGTGCTTTGATGGTCCCTTGCTTTCTTTGCTGCTGCCCAAGGAACCATGAGGTAGGGTCTGCAGGGAATAAGTAACCAACTATTGTCCTTGTATCTCCCAAGGCTGTAAAAAGAAGCTACAGGTTGGGGCATGACCTCAAGTGCGCTCAGTCCAGGAAATTCTCCAGTAACTCTCTTTCAGAGTGGCATACAGAAAGCTTGTTTCTAGTATGATATATGTTCAATGTGGGTTGATACTCTTAGATTCTGCTGCTGACACAGGGGGAGATTAGGCACTTTGACTTTTCAACGCAAAACTGGCCTGTTCAAAAGGTGTTAGTTTTGGTATACATCCTTCCTCTACGTTATGTCTCAGTCATAAAGGTAGCTGAATGTGATTATTATTTGCCACCAAAGTGATATGATTGGGTCGATCATACTGTAACAATTGAATAAAGTATTTTCGTAAATTTTCTCAACCAATTAGAAGTCATGGATATTAGATAATCTAAGTTGAAGTTGTGTCCGTTATTCTCATATGATCAGCAGCGCAAAATTTAATATTCTCATAAAAGTTAATACAAATTGTATTACTTTCTTAAGAGAATGGGAAATCCAGGGCCTGAATTTTTCAGTTGGCATCTGGGGGCAGCCTCGACACACCAGCACGTAAAATGACAGCAATGATGTCAGGAGTGCGTTCCGATGTCATCATGCTGTCTTGCGATGTTTCGTTCGGTGGGCATGCGCCGGGGTCGGCTGCGTGCCCGCCGATAACTGATAGGCCTATTAAGGCCATTAACGAATTAATTAATGTCAATGTTTACGCTACCCGTCCAACCTTAAGGTTGGCGTCAGGCGAAAAGGCCAAGCGACCTTCACGTTTTTTAGGAAACCTCATCCACGAGCGGATGCAACCATTTACCTGGATGAGTGCGGCGCCAACAACATTCAAGAAACACATCCAAGACAAAGCAGCCTGCTTGATTGGCACCTCACCCACCATCTTAAATGTTCACTCCTTCCAGCACCAGCGCGCAGTGGGAGCAGTGTGTACCATCTATACGATGCACTGTAAAAACCTGCCAAGGAACCTTCAATAGCACCTTCCAAATTCATGACCTCTACCCCCTAGAAGAATAAAGGCAGCAGATGCATCAGTTGCCTTCTAAGTTGGTCACTACCCTGATTTGGAACTATATCACCATTCCTTCTCTTTTGCTGGGTCAAAATCTTGGGAATTCCTCCCTAAAAGCACTGTGGGTGTATCTACATTGTCTGGACTGCAGTGGCTCAAGAAGGCAGCTCACAACAAGGGCAATTAGGGATGGGCAACAAATGCTGGCCTTGTCAGTGATGCTTACATCTTGTGAACAAATAAAAAATGGTGCTCCCCACACCCACCATCCACACTTGATTTCCCCTTTCCCCTTCCCCAGCCTCCCAAGAACCACCCATCCCCCCTCACCCTGGCCTACCTGACTGACCCCGGTGATACACCACTCCCGACTTAACTTGCAGCCCGGCCTCCATATTGCTTCTCGTTGGGGAATGACCACAGTCCAAGAAGGGGCCACTGTTTCTGCTAGCACTGCCCAGACTGGAGACCTGCAGGCTATTGGATTGCCAGTAGCTCTCAGAGGCAGGACATCCTCCCAGACGGGGGCAGAAGTTATGACCTGAGCCACTTAACAGCCAGGCGGCCATAAAGTCAGGTTGTAGTTTGCCAGCCCTGTGGAGGTAGTCCTTGCCCCTGCCTTCTCAGCTGAGCATTGGGGCCAACACTTCCACAAAAAAAATCCAGCATTATGTCTTTATTCATCCATGGAATCTCATCAGCGTTTAGTTTTTTCTTTCCTTTTTGAAGAACAGGCTTTTGGTTCTCAAAACAGCTTTGAGTGCTGGAACAGTCAGAAATCCTTGAGGAGGAGAACTAAATTACAAATGATTTCACACAGACAAGAGGCTACAGAAGATTTTACACAATTCGGTTGAAAATGTGTACTGCCAGAGGACTGGTGGATAGCTAATGTAGTTCCTGTATTTAAAAAGGGGACTGAACATGTCCAGGGAAGAATAGACAAGTCAGTGGTAAGAAAAATAATGGAATCCTTACTAAAGGAGAGAATAGACGATCGTCCAGAAATGAGAAACACAATAATGAACAATCCGCCTGGATTTCAAAAGGGAAGATCTTGCTTGACCAACCTTATTCAAACTTTTGAGGAGCTAACAGAGAGAGAAGACAATAGTAATGTAGTAGATACAATTTATCAGAATTTTCAATAGGCCTTTGATAAAAGCTCCCATAAAAGACTAATGAATAAGGTCAGAGAATGCACAGCAAGGGGACAAATGGCAGATTGGATTGCTAGCTGGCTTCAAGACAGAAAGCAGAGAGTGTGCTCAAGTAAAGGGTAGTTACTCAGAATGGCAGAAGGTGGGAAGTGGTGTTCCACAAGGATAAATGCTGGGGAACACTGCTGTGATGGATCTTGGAGTACAAATACATCAATCACTAAAGGTTATGCTACAGGTTTGCAAGGCCGTAAAAAAAAACCAAGCTCTCGGCTTTATTTCTAGAGGGATAGAATTGAAAAGTAGGGAAGTTCTGCTAAACTTGTATTGAACCTTGGTCACACCACACTAAGAGTGCTGTGTGCAATTCTATTCACCATTTTATATGAAGGAGATAGAGGTGCTGGAGAGGGCACAGAGAACATTAACAAGTATGATACCAGAAATGTGTAGTTATACATATCAGGAAAGGGTCGACAGGCTGGATCTCTTTTCTCTTGAAAAAAGAAGGCTGAGGGGTGACCTCTTAGAGGTCTTTAAGTTATGAAATATTGTGATAGAGTGGTTAAGAGATAATGTTTCCTCTTGTGGAGAAGAACCTAACTAGGAACATAGGAATATAAGAACAGGAGTAGGCCATTCAGCCTGTCAAGCCTGCTCCACCATGGCTGATCGAACACTTCAATACCTTTTACCCACACTATCCCCATAAACCTTTATGTTATTGTTAATCAGGAATATATCAATCTCTACCTTAAACATACTCAATGACTGAGCTTCCCCAGTCTTTCGGAGTGGAGAATTCCAAAGATTCACAACCCTCTGAGTAAAGAAATTTCTCCCATCTTGGTCCTAAGTGGCTTCCCCTTATTTTGAAATTGTGTCCCCCGGTTCTAGACTCCCCAACCAGGGGAAACACCTTACCTTCATCTACCTGTCTATTCCTTTAAGTCTGTTGTAGGTTTCAATGAAATCACCTCTCATTCATTGAAACTCTAGAGAATACAGGCCCAGTTTCCCCAATCTCTCTTTATAAGACAATCCCTTGCGGTGCCCCACTAGTCACAGCCTGCCAGTGTGAGAATGATTCATTTTTTCCTTCTCTCTGTTTTCTGCCTGTTAGCCAATCTTTAATCCATGCCAGTATATTGCCTCCTATCCCCTGTGGGGGATTTTATCAAAAGCCTTCTGAAAATCCAAGTATACTACGTCCATTGACTCTCCTTTATCAATTTTGCTAGTAACATCCTCAAAAAACTCCAACAAGTTCATCAAACATGATTTCCCATTCACAAATCCATGCTGACTATGCCCAATCAGATCATGATTATCCAAGTATCCATTTATCACATCCTTTATAATAGATTCTAGCATTTTCCCTACAACTGATGTAAGGCTAACAGGTCTATAATTCCCTGTTTTCTCTCTCCCTCCCTTCTTAAGTAGTGGGGTGACATTTGCTACCTTCCAATCTTCAGGAACCATACCAGAATCTATAGAATTTAGGAAAATGATCACCAATGCATCCACTATCTCTATTGCAACCTTTCAGCACTCTGGGATGCAGATTATCAGGTCCCATGGACTTATCAACTTTCAGTCCCATTAATTTCTCCAATACAACCTTCTTACTTATACTAATTTCCTTCAACTCTTCATTCTCCCTAGTCCCTTGGATCTCTAAATCTGGGAGATTTCCTGTATCTTCCTCAGTGAAGACAGATACAAAGTAATCATTTAGCTTCTCTGTCGCTTCTCTATTCCCCGTTATGAATTCTCCTGACTCTATAATGGACCCACATTTATATTAGCCAAATGCTTCCTTTTTACATACCTATAGAAGCTTTAACAGTCCATTTTTATGTTTTTTGCTAGATTGCATTCATATTCTATTCTCCCTTTCTTTACGAGTTTCTTGGCCTTCTTTTGCTGTATTCTAAAAACCTCCCAATCCTCAGGTTTAGTACTATTTCTGGAAACTTTATGAGCCTTTTCTTTTAATCTTATACAATCCTTAACTTCCTTTGTCAGCCACGGTTGACTGACTTTTTTGAGGTTTTTGCACCTTGCACCTTGAACTAGAGGCCATCAATATGAAGTAGCCACCAAGAAATCTAATAGGAAATAAGAAGAAACTTATTTTCCCAAAGAGTGTTAAGAATGTGGAACTCACTACCACAGGTAGTGGTTGAAACATATAGTTTGGTGCATTAAAGGGAAAAACAGACAAGCATTTTAGGGAGAAACAAATAGATGGTTCTGATGGTAGAGTAGATAAACACTGGTATGGGCTTAACATTGAGTTCAACAACTTCAGACAATAAACTCTCTCCTCTATCCTCATCCCTTTTTAATCCCCTTCTTTCTACATTCATTTTTACTTTTTATCCACTTATTTTTATTTTTAAAAAATTTTTATTCATTTATCCATGGTTTTCTCCCCTTTCCCCCCTTCTATCCCATTTTCTATCCATTTTTCTGCACTCTGAACATTGTTTTAAATGTTTTCCATTGTTGATCTACATCATTGTTTGCCAATATTCTTGCCCATTTTATTTTCCCATTTTATTCTCAGCTGCTCAAAATCAGTTTTTCTCCAATCTATTAACCTGGTTTTTCTTCTACTTATGTCCTTCTCAATTATCATCTTAAAGCATTTTACATTACGATCACTATTGCTTAGGTGTTCTGCTACTTTTACTCTCTAACTTGCTCTGGCTCATTCCCCATTACTAGATTTTCTCTTGTTGGGCTTTTTGCACATTGGGTTAGGAGTCCTATACACATTGTAGAAACTCCGTTCCCTTATATCCTCTTCTGTCCAATTAATATCAGGATTGTTGAAATTCCCGGTGATCATTATCCTATGATTTTTTTGCTCAATTCCTTCATTTATCTGCTTATTTCTCCCTCCACTTCCCTTCCTCTATTCGGTGGCCTATAGACACCCATCAGTGTGAGCGATCCTTCATTATCTTTTATCCTTATCCATATGGATTCTATTTTTGTCTCGCTGAAAGCTACGTTCTTTTTTCTCTGATGCCATTGTTATCCTGAATAAGTATATCTGCTCCACCTACCCTTTTCCCCTCTATATCTTTTCTAAATATTTTATATCCTACAATGTTTAATTCCAATTCTAATTTTTCTGTGACCATGTACCAGTAGTCCCTACCAAGTCTGTTTCCCCTCAGCATATGATTGCCTCCAGCTCCCCTGTTTTATTATGGACACTATGTGCATTGAAATACAGACAGTGTAACTCATTTTTATTAGGATTTCCTCCTGCTTTATGTTGAACCATCTTTTAGATGTCTGTTCTGTAACCCTACTTACTTTACTTTACTCCCTTCCTTACTTTATTCGTTCCTATGTTCTTTTTTGTTGTTCGGTTTACATTTATGCTGCTTACACTTCTTTAGATCCCTCCCTCCATTTTACTAATTTAAAGCCTTTGCCGCTTCTCTATTTACCAATTCTGCTAGGACATGGTCCCACCCCAATTCAGGTGGAGCCTGTCCCAATTAGTACAGCTCCTTCCTGTCCCATGAAAAGGAACCCCTATTTTCCATGCCAGCCCTTTGGACACATTTTGATTCTTCTGATCTGTCTGCTTCTATGCCAGTTTGCACATGCTGTAGTCAGTAACAGAGATTATTACACTCAAGGTCCTGCCCTTTAATTCAAAGTGTAACCCCTGATACTCTTTCAGCAAGACCTCCTTCCTGTTCCTCTCTATGTCATTTTTGACCTCATGTTGAAGTGCACAAAATTCTTACAGGGCTCGACAGGGTAGATGCAGGAAGGTTTTTTTTCCCCTGGTTGGGGGATCTAGAACAAGGGGACACAGACTCAGAGTAAGAGCTAGACCATTAAGACTGAGATGAGGGGGAATTTCTTCAGTCAGAGGTCGATGAATCTTTGGAATTCTCTACCCCAGAGGGCTGCGGAGGCTCAGTCATAGAGTATGTTCAAAGCAAAGGTTGATAGATTTCTAGATACCAATGACATCAAGAGATGCGTGGATAGTGCAGAAATATGGCATTGAGGTGGACAATCAGCCATGATTTAGTTGAAAGGTGAAGCAGGCTCGAGGGGCTGAATAGCCTATTCCTGCTCCTATGTTCCTATCTTTCCAACATGAATCGCAACATCTGGATTTACCCAATCCCTTTCCAAGTTCCTTTCCAACCGCCGTGAGATATCCTTTACTCTGGCATGGGTAGGCAACATACTGCTTTGGAATTCTTGTTCTTGGCTGCAGAGGAAGCAATCTAGCCCCATAATTATAGAGTCCCTTCTTACCACCACATTTTTATTCTGCTGTCCACAACTTCCACACCCCGGACTGCCTTCTGAGCCATGGTGCCTTGGTCTGCATTGTGGCTGTCCACCCTGCAGTCTTTCTCTTTGTCTTCACAGGTAGAGGGTACATTGTACCTGTTGGATCAGTGTCTGTGGGACCTCCTTCTAAACTTCTCCTGATTTCCCAACAGTCACACCCTCCCTTCCTTGAACCAGTGTTTGGATAAAACTGTCCAGAAATTCCTCCCTCTCAATTATCTATTGGAGTGTCTCCAACTCACGCTCCAGTTCAATGACTCTGAGCCGAAGAGATTCGAGATGGAGACATTTGCTGCAGAAGTGTTTGCTCGGGACAGCTTTGCTGTCCACAAATTCCCACATTCTGCAGTCCAGACACACAATCTTCTCTGCCATATCTTAGACTAGCCTTACTTTATTTATTTAAATAGTTAAAGTTTTTTATACAGTGATTATTTGTAGTTATAATTGTGGTCCTTTGATACTAAGATTTAGACCACCATTCATCCTCATCTGCTGCTTTCCTCCCTTCCCCTAATCCACCAAGTCAAATTTCCCACGATCATAATCCCTGAATCAACATCTTTCTCCAGTTTCTCTCACAATGAGGTCAGAGGAGTAGTTGACCTAGCCACACAAAGGCTGTAACAGGTATGAGGGCAATAGGGGGATGCAGCAGAGGGCAAGCTCTGTGTGATTCTTAAGTTGGAGCCAAGCTCCTCTGTGCTCCTTGACAGTGACAGAAGGATGTCTGGCAGATCAGCCAATGGACCCAGCATTTTGGTTTTGACCTCCAGAACAATCTTCTCCCAATACTTTCAGAGGGCATCCTTTGAGGATCTCCTGGCCCCCAGTGGAGCTAGGGTTTGGGATTTTCAATCTCCCGTGGGATACAGAACAGGAGTGGGTGCATTTTGAGAATACCTCTCAAGGATGTTATGTCAGTGTCCCGACACCTCTGGGACCCACTGGAATTTTCAAAGCGAGGGCAGGGCGGAAAGTCAGAACCCGCTTGGCTCCAATTAATTGTCTGCTAAGCGCCTTAAGGAGTGTGCTAAGATGCCCAAGAGGAGGCCATCAGGAGAGCCTGATGCATGATAGTGCACAGATGTCAGATTCAATGAGGGGAGCAATTAAGTGATTTTTTTTTTTATCTTGAGAAACTTTTGGCACTAGAAGATTTTGTACCTGATTGGGCACAGTAGCTTTCATTGTGCTGTTTGACCACTTTTGTGGTCAGTGAGGCTGCTGTCTCTCCGAGGTGCTGCCTGCTCCCTCCTGTAGGGCAGCAGCTGGCCCCATGGTGGCTGCCGGCTGCCTTTGCTGCTCATGTTCTGCAAGCAGTTCTCGCCTCCTAGTAATGGTCAACACCACTAATTGGGCGCCAAGCTCACTGCCAGCCCAATGAGGGCATTTACATTTTAAAATTGAAAGGTGAGAGGGATGCCAATGCAGTGCCAGGTTGGGACCTGGAAATTATTTGGGCATCGTGTACCCAAATCTGCAATAAAAATCAAGTCCACGGTGTCTCTCCTGTTAACCTCCACCACTAAGGGTTCCACTTCCAGTCCATCCGTGAACCTGGAGCCCTCCATCTGCCATGGTTTTCCACTTTCTTTGTTTATGTGATATTAAGGAATGCCAGAAGGTACTGGACTTCATCCTCACTAACCTGCCTGCCACAGATGCATCTGTCCATGACAATATCGGTAGGAGCGACCACCACACAGTCATTGTGGAGATGAAGTTCTGTCTTCAGATTCAGGATACACTCCATCATGTTCTGTGGCACTACCACCATGGTGAATGGGATAGATTTCGAACAGCTCTAGCAACTCAAGACTGGGCATCCATGAGGCACTGTGGGCCATCAGCAGCAGCAGTATTTTACTCAAACACAATCTGTAACCTCATGGCCCGGCATAACCCCCACTCTACCATTAACATCAAGCCAGGGGATCAACACTGGTTCAATGAAGAGTGTAGGAGGGCATGCCAGGAGAAGCACCAGGTTTACCTGAAAATGAGGTGTCAACCTGATGAAGCTATAACACAGGACTGCTTGCGTGCCAAACAGCATAAGCAGCAAGTGATAGACAGAGCTAAGTGATCTCACAACCAACGGATCAGATCTAAGCTCTGCAATCCTGCCACATCCAGTAGTGAATGGTGGTGGACAATTAAACAACTGACTGGAGGAGGAGGCTCCACAAATATCCCCAACCTCAATGATGAAGGAGCCCAGCAAATTAGTGCACAAGATAAGGATGAAGCATTTGCTACAATCTTCAGCCAGAAGTGCCGAGTGGATGATCCAGCATCACAGGTGCCAGTCTTCAGCCAATTTGATTCACTCCACATGTTACCAAGATACAGCTGAAGGCACTAGATACTGCAAAGGCTATGGGCCCTGAAAATATTCCGGCAATAGTACTGAAGACTTGTGCTCCATAACCTGCTGTGCCCCTAGCCAAGCTGTTCCAGTACTTAACAACACTGGCATCTACCCGGCTATGTGGAAAATTGCCCAGGTATGCCCTGTACACAAAAAGCAGGACAAATCCAACTCGTACAATTACTGCCCCATCAGTCTACTGTTGATCATCAGTAAAGTAATGGAAGGGGTCATCAACCGTGCTATCAAGCGGCACTTGCTTAGCAATAACCTGCTCACTGATGCCCAGTTTGCATTCCACCAGGGTCACTCATCTCCTGACCTCATTACAGCCTTGGTTCAAACATGGACAAAAGAGTTGAACTCCCGAGGTGACAAGAGAGTGACAGCCCTTGACATCAAGGCAGCATTCAACCGAGTGTGGCATCAAGGATTAACTCACCTCCTGACTCCCCAAAGACTGTCCACCATCTACAAGGTACAAGTCAGGAGTGTGATGGAATACTCCCCACTCCCCTGCCTGGATGAGTGCAGCTCCCACAAGACCCAAGAAGTTTGACACCATCCAGGACAAAGCAGCCCGCTTGATCGGCACCACATCCACAAACATTCACTCTGTCCACCACCGATTACAGTATCAGCAATGTGTACCGCCTACAAGATACACGGCAGGAATTCACCAAGGCTCCTTCAACAGCACCTTCCAAACCCGTGACCACTACCATCTAGAAGGACAAGGACAGCAGATACACGGGAACACCACCACCTGGAAGTTCCCCTCCAAGTCACTCACCACCCTGAATTGGAAATATATCTCCGTTCCTTCACTGTCGCTGAATCAAAATCCTGGAACTCCCTTCCTAACAGCACTGTGGGTGTACCTACACAACATGGCTGCAGCGATTCAAGAAGGCAGTTCACCATCACCTTCTCAAGGGCAACCAGGTATGGGCAATAAATGCTGGCCCAGCCAGCGAAGCCCACATCCTGTGAATGAATTGAAAATAACACAATTGTTATGGATCCTGACAACATTCTGGCTGTTGTGCTGAAGACTGGTGCTCCAGAACTAGCTGTGCCCTTAGCCAAGCGGTACCAGTACAATTAAAATACTGGCATCGACCCAGCAATGTGCAGAATTGCCTAGGTATGTCCTGTCCACAGGAAAATGGGACAAAGTCAATTGGCCAATTACCATCAGTCTACTCTTAATCATCAGCAAAGTGATGGGAGGAGTCATTGACAGCACTGCCAAGCTTATACGGCAATAACCTGCTCACCAATGCTCTGTTTGGGTTCCACCACAGCTCCTGACTTCATTACAGCCTTGGTCCAAACGTGGACAACAGAGATGAACTGAAGAGGTGAGGTGACAGTGACTGTCCTTGGCATCAAGGCAGCAGTTGACCGAGTAAGTGTGACATCAATAATCCCTTGCAAAATTGGAGTCAATGAGAATAAGGTGGGAAACACTCCACTGAAAACATACCTAGCATAAAGGAAGTTGGTTGTGGTTGTTAGGTGCCAATATCTCAGACTAGGAGATCGCTGCAGAAGGTCATCAGGGTAGTGTCCAAGTCCAACCATCTTTAACTGCTTCACCAATGACCTTCCCTCCATCATAAAGTCATTGGGAATATGATGCAGTGGCATGAATGGAAACATGCAAACATATATATGAACATATGAACTAAGAGAAGGAGTAGGCCATTTGGCCCTTCAGGCCTGCTCTGCCATTCAATAAGGTCATGGCTGATCTGATTGTAACCTCCTGCCTACCCTCAATAACCTTTCACCTCCTTGTTAATCAAGAATAGATGGGGTGACAGTGATGATGGAAGATGTTGTAATAGTGAAAAGAGAGGATTTCCTTGAGGGGCAAAGGACAGAGCCAATTTGGTTAGAGTTGGGAAGCAAACAGGGTACGATCTATGACTTCACTATTTGAGATATCTTATAGGCCCCCGAGGATAGAGGAACAAATCTGCAGGGAAATTACAGAGGTGTGGAAGAACTAAGTACTAGCTTGATGGTACTAGAGGACTTTAATTACCCAAATATCAGTTTGGATAATGTTAGAGTGAAGGGTAAGGATGGGGAGCAATCTCTGAAATGTGGTCTGGAGCATTTCCTTGATCAGTATTGTCATGTACCAACTAGAAAGGAGGCAAAGCTGGATCTGGTGCTCAGAAATAAGGTGGGCCTAGTATCTTGGGAGAATATTTAGGTAAGAGTGATCATCGTAAGGTTAAAATTGGTAATAGAGCAGGGCAAGGAACAATCAAATATAGTGCTTCTAAAGCAGAAGAGCGCTAATTCCAATGTGATGAAAAGGGATTTGGCCAGGGTAAAATGGAACCAGAAATTGGCAGGAGAAACTATAATGGGACAATGTGTGGTCTTTAAGGAAGAGATGCTTCAGGTACAGGCTGGGTATTTTCCAACAAGGGCAAAAGGTAAGGAAGCCAAAAAAAGGGCTCCTTGTATGATGAGGGAGATTAAGATTGTCAAAAAAGGGTGGTGTATGATGCATATCAGGTGAGTGCTTCAAGTGAAAACCAGGTCATATACAATAGGCTGAGAGGGGAGGTGAAGAGAAAAATAAGACTGGCAAAGAGAGAGTATAAGAATAGAATGGCAGTCAACATAAGAGGGAACCCAGAAATCTTCTACCAGCATGTAAATAGTAAGTATGTAGTAAGAGGTGAAGTTGGTCCTATTAGGGCATCAATGAGGCACTATGAGCCATCAGCAGCAGTAGAAATATATCCAACCACATTGTGTAACCTCATGGCCCAGAACATCTCTCACTCTACCTTTACCACCAAGCCAGGGAATCAACCCTGGTTCAATGAAGAGTGCAGGAGGGCATGCCAAGAGCAGCACCAGGCATACCTAAAAATGAGGTGGTAACCTGGTGAAGCTACAACTTACTGGAGGAGGAGACTCCACAAATATTTCCAACCTCAGTGATGATGTAGCCCAGAACATCAGTGCAAAAGGCAAGGCTGAAGTATTTGTAACCATCTTCGGCCAGAAGTGTCAAGTAGATAATCCATCTCAGCCTCCTCCTGAGGTGCCTAGCATCATAGATGCCAGTCTTCAGCCAATTTGATTAACTCCACATGATATAAAGAAATGGCTGAAGGCACTGGGTACTGCAAAAAGCTATGGGCCCTGACAATATTCTGGCAATAATACTGAAGACTTGTGACCCAGAACTAGCCAGGCCCCTAGCCAAGCTGTTCCAGTACAACTACACCACTGGCATCTACCCTGCAATGTGGAAAATTGCCCAGGTATGCTCTGTCCACAAAAAGCAGGACAAATCCAACCCGGCCAATTCCTGCCCCATCAGTCTACTCTCGATCATCAGTAAAGTGATGGAAGGGGTGATCAACAGTGCTATTAAGTGGCACTAGCTTAGCAATAACCTGCTCACTGATGCTCAGTTTGGGTTCTGTCAGGGTCACTCAGCTCCTGACCTCACCACAGCCTTGGTTAAAACATGGACAAAAGAGCAGAACGCAAGAGATGAGGTGATAGTTACTGCCCTTGACATCAAGGCAGCATCTGATCGAGTGTGGCATCATGGAGCCCTAGCAAAACTGAAGTCAATGAGAATCAGGGTGAAAGCTCTCCACTGGTTGGACTCATACCTAGCACAAAGGAAGATGATTACCTCCAACAACTCACAACCATCTTAGTCCTGGGACATTGCTGCAGGAGTTCCTCAGGGCAGCGTCCTATGCCCAACCATCTTCAGGTGATTCATCAATGACCTTCCCTCCATCATTAAGTCAGAAGTGGGGATATTCGCAGTTGATTGCACAATGATCAGCACCATTCATGACTTCTCAGATACTAATGCAGTCCATGTCCATATGTAGTAAGACCTGGACAACATTTTGGCTTGGGCTGATAAGTAGCAAGTAACATTCACATCACAGGCAATGACCTTCTCCAAATAATCTATAAATAATCTAACCATCTCCCCTTGACATTCAATGGCATTACAATCAATCCCACCATCAATATCCTGGGGGTTACCATTGACCAGAAACTTAAATGAACTAGCAGTATAAATACTGTGGCTACAGGAGTAGGTCAGGGGCTGTGAATTCTATGGCAAGTAACTCACCTCCTAACTCCCCAAAGCCTGTCCACCATCTACAAGGCACAAGTCAGGAGTGTGATGGACTTGCATGGATGAGTGTGACTCCAGTGAAGAAGCTAGACAAAATCCAGGGCAAAGGAGGCTGCTTGATTTGCGCCCCATCCACCACCAAAAACATTAATTCCCTCCACTGTTGATGCACAGTGGCAGCAGTGTATATCATCTGCATGATACACTTCAGCAACTCACCAAGGCTCCTTTGACAGCAGCTTCCATCTGGTGAGTACTACCACCTAGAAAGGCAAGGGCAGCAGATGCGTGGGAACACTACCACCTGGAAGTTCTCCTCCAAGTCACACACTGTCCTGCTTGGAACTATATTGCACCTTCTTAACTATCACTGGGTCACAATGCTGGAACTCCCTTCCAAACAGCATTGTAGGCATACCAACAGCAGGTGGATTGCAGTTGTTCAAGATAAGGTAGCTCACCACCACCTTCTCAAGGGCAGTTAGGGACGAGCAACAAATGCTGGCCTAGCCAGCGACACACATCCCATGAAAGAATTTTTAAATACTGTACTGCACTCGCATATTTACCCCTCTAATGCACAGCTGGTCTTTTTATAAACTGGCTGCAGCCTGGTGGGTCACTGTTCTATATGTGCTTAGACTAATGGTGACATGTTGGCTCAGGCAGAAAAGTAATGTTACAGCATAGTTCCACCACTAACATAAGGTGCTGCTATTGGAATGTCAGAGGAACCAGAGGCAACTGGGCATAACTTGCTAAAAATAAACATCATTTAGGTAGTGTGTAAGTGAATCATACAGACCTGGAAGGTCCCAGATTGCATACCCGTATGCACTGATTTTAGTCAGCTTGGCAGATGTAGACTATATTTAATGTTCAGGGCTGGACCCATGGATTATTACTTCAGCATGAGTCAGCACCTTTAGGAGCAGAATACGGAAGTTTAGAAAAAGAAAAGAAAAAAATGAAATATAAAAGGTGGTTTCAGGTTAGCACAGTGGGTTACATCATGGCACCTGCACCTTTGAGTTGGATTGATTGAATGAAATTCTCTTTGCTGACTGTATGCATTCTGGGCAGCATCAATCCAGTTTGTGGATTTGCATGTACACAGCAGAAAGCTACCCACAGTTTGCTGCATGTTGCCACAAATTGGCAATCTTACTCAATGAGACCAGAAAGGTACTAGTTTTGGAAGGAAATGTTATGCTGGTTCTGCTAAGGGTACTCCTGAGTTTGGATTGAGGTACATTTGTGATAAGACTCAATAGAGTTTTTCTCTCTTTTTAGCTCTCTTTCCAGCAATAATGAGAGAGCTGAGCATGCCTGATGCTGATATAGTTGACGGATATAAAATATTTTATTCTCTAATCAGCATCCCTCAACTTCAGAGCACAGAAATCACCCAAAATTAAAGAGCAACGTAAAAGCTGAGAGCATATTTTTCGTAACTGTATTTCTTACTTCTATTCACAGCATTAAGGATTGGATTTATTTTTGCATTCTGCTTTCGAATCAGGATGTTTAAGGAGGCTTGCCTCTTTTAGTTTTCTTTTATTTGTTAAGGTCACTCTGGCCAGAATTTTATGTTCTTGGAGCGGGGATGCGGTGGACTCGAACTGGTGTGAAATTGCGCAAGCAGATGTCGGGCGGGCGTCCCAACATCTTCATTCCATCGTGCGATATTACGGGAGCCCAGCCATCCTCTGTTTAACTGAAACTTGATCGAGTGCAGGATAAAAGTCAACCATAGCCGTGGCAATTTGAGTAGGTAAGAGTTTAGGTGTGAGTTGGTTGGAGGTGGTTTTCTGACAGCCCATTGCATTTCCTTTGCTTTCTGGAGGAATCTTTGGCTTACAAGCTTTCTTCGAGGCTTTCTGCTGGGTGCACCCTTCAGTGCACTCTCCTGTGCAGTCTGTATTCCAGCAAATAGGGATTGTCTACTCCGCTGGAGGGATCTCCTCTGAAGAGGAGGAGAGGGCCAGGAGGGAGAGGAGGCCAGGTGCCTGCAGGCAGCATCCCAGAGAGTGACCTGTGGGAAGACAGGTGCAGCCAGAGGGTGTGCAGGGCCAACAGGATGTACAAGGCAGAAGGGTCTACAGAAGACGCCATTGTCCTGCAGCCAGAGTTTACAGGCAGATCTCTAGCTACCTGAACATGTCAGAGGTCAAGTGCTGAACAAGGCTCCACCTCGCCATCCATATGTCAGATCATTGAACTAGAGATTGGCCTCAAACTGTGTAGGTGGCCACTCTATGCCAATAGCTCTTAAGGTGACAGTGGCCCTGAACTTTTTCGCCTCCGGTTCTTTCCAAAGGTCAATGGGAGATCTATGTGGTGTTTCCCCATCTGCTGCCCACAGCTGTGTCAAGCTGGTCACTGACACCCTGTTTCAATGGGTCAAGAACTTAATTCATTTCTGGACCGATGAAGTCAGCCAGGCTGAGCAAGCCAGAGGCTTTGCTGCAATTGCTGCATTCCCCAGCGCCCAGGGTACTATGGAATTGCACACATGTGGCCATAAAGGCGCCAGCGGGTGAGTCGGGTGCCTTCGTCAACAGGAAGAGGTTCCAATCTATGAATGTCCAGGTTATTTGCGACCACAAGACTCGGATATTGCAGGTCTGTGCCAGGTACCCTGGCACCCTGATACGTACATCCTGTGACACTCTCAGGTGCTAATGTTCTTCGTCACTCCAGCTCAGTTGGATGGCTGGCTCCCGGGTGATAAAGACTATCCCTGAAAAGGTGGCTCATGACGCCACTTCGACACCCAAGGACAAAATCGGAGGAGAAGTACAATAGAAGTCACACCTCTACAAGGGTGGCAATTAAAAAGACCATTGAGTTGCTCAAGATAAGGTTCCACTGCCTGGACTGGTCAGGGGGAGCAATTCAATATCCTCCAGAGCACATCTCGCTTATTGTCGTGCAGAGCTCTGCCAAGGGGGGATCCATTGGAGGATGAAGTCAGTGAGGCAGTTCCCCAGGCCACAGAGGGCATCTCATGTGATGGGTCTGAGGGGGAGCTGGAGGAGGCCCAGGGTGAGGACGTGGATGCTGAAGTGAGGAACCTTCTGGTAGGCAGGGAGACCAGGGAGGCCTTGATTCTCCATTCTTTCAGCCAGGCATCCGAGGCATGCCTTGAAAGTGAGGGCAAAGGTGACGCCTCCTTACTGAACATTCCTGATAAGGCCATCCTATGGCTCTTAAGTCAATGAACTACCTCTGAAGTAAAGTTTAAACTCTTCCCATCTGTCACTCCCATACCTATGAGAAACATAAAGCACATTCAGGCCATGACACATATGAAACCTTTAAATGGTGGTACGGTTAACAAAATTTGTACATAGAACACATTTCAACTGAAGTAATATCACCTATGACAACACCTCTTGGATTTATAGTTCCTTAAACTTCTGCTTGTGAGTGTTTTGTCTTGCTGCACACCCCCCTTGTTGGCAGCAGCATTGGAGGCAGCCTGCTGACTGTGATATCCTGTTGGCCCTGACGATCTTGGCGAACGTCCTCTGGCCGGCAGAACATCCTTTGGATGTTGCCGCTCTGGGCACTCTCTGCCTGTGCCAGCTCCTCATGTGAGTGTGAAGTCCCCTGCACAATACCATCTGAACCGATGCACTATTGCCCACCCATGTGCCTGTGTCTGCGCCAGTGCTTGGTTCGGAGAGAGGATGTGATGTGTGCACATCTGTCCGCGGCTCCTCCTCGGATGTCATAGGAGAGTCCTTCGGGTTCTCTCAGGCATCATGAGAATGGTGCATCAGAGGGAAGAAGAGAATATGTCACTTAGTTACATTGCACCAAAGTGACTGTGCATACTCAACAGTTGCTTGTCACAATGGACAACTGCCTCACTCAGGCATTGTGATTGGACGAGAATGGGGACTCTTGATTAGAACTTTTCATTGGGTATGCCACGATCCTACAGCTCTTACATACTTACCCACTCTCTCACCTGTCCACTGGACTGTTACCTTCATCCGAATCCCCTGCCTCTCCGTGACCTGTGAACCTTGATCCATGCTTGCATTCCATATCCAGGGTGTCCATCTCAAGCTTTGAGAGGTGGCTTCTCTTTCCCTGTATGGACAAAAGTGCATTCATTAGCCCACCCTTACCTGCCACACCATACCAGCCTCACAATCATCTGCCCTCCCCCCGCAAGAGACCCAGGTTGAAGTGCCCATCAGATTGGTACACCTCCCTTGTACACACCCAAAGCAAGCAGGCACATCTTGGCCAACACAGGGGTATGTGCCATTTGGCATTCTGCATCTCACTCCCCTGAGTACCACAAAGAAAGGCCACCCTTTCCATACAACGTTCCATGCCGAATCAGTACTTACCCTTGCAGAGTGCAGGAGACCATTGAACCTTGTCCAGCACTGGATCCATGCATGGTGCACAATATCACACTCACTCACCTGGTGTTATGTTCTATCATAGGGCCGCTTTGCTCGTGAACCGGTTGCACGCTTAGCTGTCAACAGATGAGTCGATTACAATATACTGCAGATGCAGAGACCAATATGAAATGAAGCACATGCTATTTATTTACACAAACAACGGAGCATTAACACGATGTGTGCTTCTCCAACCAGACCCTATTCTAGATTAACATTTACAATGGTAGCCCACCCTACACAGCTATTGGGTGTTACAGTAACGTGGTCAATCTCCTCACATTCTCTTCAAGGTGTATTACACCTCAGATTACCAAATCCCTCCTTCTTTACTTGAAAGTACAGCTACAATATATTAACTATATACATAAATAAACTGTTTACAAATTCAGTCTCTCAGGAGGCTTTTTCAAACGTGTTGACCATCGTAGTTCTACGACTTCAGATGGTTTATCTGAGGCCTCCCTCTCAGAAGTTATCTGTTCACTAGGCTTCCCAATAGGAGCCTGTAAGTTTGCCTATTCGTCTCCCTCAGGCTCAACAGGTCCTACGGGTACTTCCAAAGCAAGAGGAGTTCCATCTACCTGTGGTGTAGACTCCAATGGGAATGTTGGCGTACTTTTTCTTGTGGATCTGTTTCCCTTTTCCTAAGATGATCTACATGTCTCCTGATTATCCAACTTTCAATCGATTTATGGTAGGACAGGGGTCCTGTCACTGCACTGACTTCACTTGATAGCCATTTAGGCCCATCTCCAAAGTTCTTTGCAAAGACTGCTTCTCCTACAGTGAAGTTTCTTTCATGACTGTGGTAATCATGTTAATTTTTCTGGGCCTCTTGACTTCTCTCTACCCTCCCCTCTAAATTTGGCCATATGAGGCTTAACCGTGTCCTGAGACATCTCTTCATTAATAACACTGTGGGGGCAATATCAGTGGTCGTGTGTGGCGTAGTCCTATAGCTGAGCAGGAAATATGATAACTTTGTTGCTATAGAGTCTCCTTCTCATCCTTTCATTCCAGCTTTGAAGGTCTGGATTGCCCTTTCAGCCAACCCATTGGATGCAGGGTGGTATGGTGAGGTCTTGACATGTGTTATGCCATTGAGAGTCGTAAATCTTTCGAATTCCCCACTAGTGAATGCTGTTCCATTATCAGACACTATTATCTCTGGTAGACTGTATGGCAAAACTCTGACACAATCTGTCTATAGTGGCGGCAGATGTGGGTGATCTTACCTCATATACATTCATCCATTTGGAATGAGCATCGATAATTAAGAGAAACATTGTGCCCAAAAAAGGCCCCATGTTATTAACATGGAGGCAGACCCATGGCCCTCCTGGCCATTCCCAGGGATGCAATGCAGCAGAAGGGGGCAATTTCTGGACCTTTGGCACTGCATGCAGCTCTTGACCATGTTTTTGATTTCAGTGTCCATCCCTGGCCACCAGAAGTAGCTGCGCACCAACATTTTCATTATGGAAATGTTGGGATGAGCGCTATGCAATTCTATCAATAATGGCTGTCTTCCTCTGGGAGGCACAGTGACTCTCGCTCCCCACAGTAAGATGCCATCCTGGCAGATGAGCTCGTATCTCCTGTTAAAATAGGGCTTCATTTCATCCGAATTAGGCTCGTTAGACCATCCCTGCAAGACTTGTTCCCTGATGTGAGACAAAACTGGATCGCGGTCTGTCCATTCGCTGATCTGTTTGGCATTTACTGATGATGAATCCAGAAAGTTTAATAACAGGGCAAGTTCTTGAGGGATGGGGATGTTCACATTGCTGTCCTTCAGGGGTAATCGGCTCAGCGCATCGGCATTGGCAATCTGGCTTCCCGGTCGGTGGATAAAAGTATATTCGTAAGCAGCTAGAATCAGTGCCCATATTTGGATGCAGGCCGAGTCGAATGCGGGTATTGGCTTATCTTCCCCAAACAAGCCTAGTAGTGGCTTGTGATCGATTACAATGGTGAAGTGGTGAGCATGGATGTATTGGTGGAATTTCTTAATGCCAAATACAATGGATAAGCCTTCTTTCTCTATTTGTGAGTATCTTTGTTCCGCCACAGAGTGTTCTTCATACGTAGTCAATGGGCTGTTCGGAGCCATCTGCCATTTGGTGGGGGAGTACTGCCCCTACTCCATAAAGGGATGCATCGCAGGTTAAATTCAATTCTTTCTTTGGGTTGAAGGGCCGATGAATGTAGTAACTGCTTTTCTGTCATAAAAGCCTTGGCTTGCCAAGTCCACCTGTGGTTTTTCTTGAGTAACCCAGATAATGGCGCCAGTACTGTTGAGAAATTTGGGAGAAGATGACCGTAGTAGTTAACAATTCTCAAGAAGGACTTGAGCTCTATGGCATTTGTTGGGGCTGGTACCTCATGAATAGCGCTCACCTTGTCTTCTACTGGGTGAATGCCCTGTAAGTCCACCGTATGACCCAGGTAAACTACTCCTTTCGCTTGGAAGACACTTTTTTCTCTTTACAAGCATATTCAAGCCTGTGAGAAACGCTTCAATACCTCATCCAAGTTAGCCAGGTGTTCTTCACCAGTTAGTCCTGTCACTAGGACATCATCCAGATAAACCATCACATGGGGTAGACCTTGAAGTAAATTTTCCATAGTCCGTTGGAAAATAGCACAAGCCGATGAGACTATGAAGGGTAACCTGGTATATTGGTTTAACCCCCTATGTGTTGATGGTCACAAAATCCCAAGAGGCCTTTTCTAGCTCGACTTGCTGATAAGCGCGGTTCATGTCAAGTTTCATATATACGGTTCCCCCTGCCAGCTTGGAGTACAATTCATCAATTTTTGGTATAGGGTGCCTGTCAAGTCTGGTCAATTTGTTAACAGTCAACTTGTAGCCCCCACACATTCCCGCACTCTGGTCAGGCTTTAGTACTGGAACTATGGGTGCTGCCTATTCGGAAAATTGTGCAGGTTGTAAAGGCTCCCAACCTTTCCAGCCTGTCTAATTCAACATCAACCTTTTGTCGCAATGCATAGGGCACTGGCCTCGCCTTCAAATATCTGGGAGTTACTCCAGGATCCACATGGATTTTAGTTTGCAGCCCCTGAATCTTCCCAAGCTCTTCCCTGATCACAGAGGCATATTTCTGTAATAATTCTTGCTGATCTTTCATTCTGAGTTGAAATATCTCGGTCTACTTCAACTTTATTTCCTTAAGCCAGTTCTGGCCAAGTAGAGTTGGACCCCCCACCCCTCCCCCGCTACCACTATCAGGGGTAGGTTAGCAGACTGACTTCCATACATACTGGAACCTTGCATATACCTCCTACTCGTATGTTTTCGCCAGTATATGTCCAGTCTGGCTCCTGAGTTTTCCAGCTTTAGTGAGTGACCTCCTCCATTCAGATACTTAAACATTTGTCCCCCTATGACTGTCGTGGACCTGCCTGTATCCACCTCCATTTTAATGGGTTTTCTGTCGACTATTACTGTCATGTAGATTTGCTCTGTTTTACCCATTTTTAAGTTGTGTAGCGAGTAAATATCTGACTCTGTTTCTCGATCCTCTATTATATAAATTTCACAACTTTGGCCTTTTTGTTTTTCAAATTTTGCCTCAATATTTTTTACAATATCGCATAATGCGCCCATTGCGATGGCAGTAGAAACGCTCAGTTCTTTTAAATTGTCATTCGTTTGTAGGCTCTCTGGTTCCAATTCTGCTATTATTAATGTTGCTTTTATCTGTTAAGCCATTGCTTTTTGCTGGTCTGTTAATGGCGGCTGTTTCCTGCCTTTCCGTGGAGCCCTGCGCTTCCGCATCATTTCCAACTGGTGCCTCCTTCCCGACGTGAAGAATGGCGCCATTTTGTGATCTCTTGATTTCTTCTGAATACATGACTATGCTCTCCATTGCGAGCGCCAGCTCCTTGCTGAAGTCTAAATTTGTTTCTGAATAACGTCTTCGTAAATCCTACACACTAATTGGTCTCTTAACATGTCATTAATAAACATCCCGAACTCACAGTGCTCTGTCAGTTGTTTCAAGGCAGCTATATAGCGACTGTCTCTCCAGGAGCGCGACACCTCAAATTGAATTTAAAACGCTGCATTGTTACTGAGGGCGTTGGTTGAAAGTGGCTTTTCACAAGATTCACCAACTCATCAAAGCTCTTGGAATCTGGGGTGTTGGGTGCCGTTAGACTATAAATTAGGCCACATGTATCACTGCACATGTCGACAAGAGGATCACCCACCTCTTCTCCTCCCCCGATATGTCGTTGGCCAAAAAGAAAAACACAAGACGTTCAGTATAACGTGACCAGTCATCGGTGGTCTAATCAAACAGTTTGATCCGGCCAAATTGTGGCATACTGGAGGGTGATAACTTTGATGGCTATGGTGAGTGCTTACAATTGTGATGTACTTATAATCAGCCTGCAGGGCACGGCTGATTCACCTCAGTTGAAGTGTCATTGACTGGTCATGTTTTGTCTCATCGCCAGTTGTTAAGTTCTACTATGGGGTCGCTTTGCTTGTGAACTGTTTGTGCACTTATCTGTCGGCAGGTGAGTTGATTACAATATACTGCAGACGCAGAAACCAATATGAAATGAAGCACATACTATTTATCTACATAAACAGCAGAGCACTAACATGATGTGTGCTCCTCCAACCAGACCCTACTCTAGAGTAACATTAACATGCTAGCCTGCACTACACAGCTATTGGGTATTACAGTCACATGGTCCATCCGCTCACACTCTCTTAAAGGTGTATTACACCTCAGATTATCACACCTGGGCAGTCACCTCTGTCTAGGCCTTCTTTGTCTGGTAGGGTGGCCTCCTCTTGCCATCCTGCAGCATGATGATCTCACGCCGGGCACTCGCTGCCTCCATGAGAGAAGTGGGGAGCAGAGTGCCCACCAGCATTGCCCTCCCAGCTGGCATGTCCAGCAGCTGCTGAGGCCCTAACTCCTGCCAACTAAAAAAGCTTCAAGTCTCTTGTGGACAGCTTCATGAGGCTCCTCACTAACTCCTTGTAGCCTTCAGGGAGCTGCCTGTGCTGCTTTCAATCCCCCTCCAGGTCCCCAATGGATCTGGCGCCTGCCACACTCCTGCCCCCTGCCAGCAGCACTGAGCCACTGTTAGCTCATGCTAGCCGGCCCTTTAATTGGCCAGCCAGCGTAAAATCACTTTCGGGTTGCGATCGCAGGTGGGGGCGGACATCGCATCAGCTTCCAGGCCCGCTGATTGCGCGCACACAATTGTGCGCAAAATTCAGGCCTCTGCTCCTGAGATGAAAGCATTTTATGGGATTTTACAGACTACATCACATATACAGTAAACAGGAACCCCAATCCTTGGGTGTGAACTGCTTAAAATGCTGGTTTAAAAAAAAGCGATGCAAAAAACAGCTGGAATGAGTCTAATCAGTAAATTGGCGGAATAGATGATATCTGACTGGTGACAGTGAGTTACAGTGGTTCTTTCATAAGCATGAAGAACCCATAACTCACAAATGCTCCTCGAGTTATGATAGTCTTTCACACTAGGGATAGGCTGCTCTACTCGCTACTGCTGTTGAAATGTGCTGTTTGTTTTATCAGTGTACGGCTTCTGTTACAGCACAAAGGTATTACTTTAAATAAATCCTGGAACATGATGTGCTGCTGTCAAGTATTAAGTGTTATTTCACACCTGTAAACTAGCACTTCAGATCTTCACACATATAAAATAATAAAATCTAGTGGGCAACAAAATATTGCAAATTACACTTGTAGAGTATTTTCTGACAATATATTTATAGTGTTTATGGAATAATTATGATTTAGTATCTGAATTTCATTTTAGTAATCATCAGTTGAATAGAGAAATTACATAAAGAGGAAACCTACTTGCATTTGTGATAGATTGATGCTTCTATTTGGCACCATTAGTGTCAAAATGGGCTGGATTTTACACTGAGGACGGGTTCCCTGCACCCCAGCGTAAATGTCAGGGTTAGCAGGCTCGACCCGCTTAAATTTTTCAGGTGACAGCCCTTTAATTAGTGTGAGACGGGACTTCACTCCGCTTCCCAAGAGGAAGCTCTGCCTCATAGAGCTATGGCCAATCGGAGGCTGGTGGCTCTGCAAACCCGCCGCATCAAGCAGGAGTGGTGGCCACGGCTGGTGCTGCGGATAGAGCAGGAGGTGGCATTCAGCGATGGACACGAACATTGGAGGAAGTCCAAGATCCCACCAAGGCCAGGCTGACAGGCCCCAGTGAGGGGGGGGCAGTGGGGCATGTTGGCCAGGGCGGGGGGTAGAGTGGATGTGGGGATGCATAACTATGGGGCGGGGGCTTTGGTTGGCACAGGCTGGCCCAAGAAGGAGGTACCTGCTCTTTCACTGACCAACAGCCCGCAGAGTTAAACCTGCCATGCTGCACCTTGGGCGCAGGCCTCTCCTGCCACCAATTATATTAGAGCGATGGCGTGATGAGGCTTTTAATTGGGGATTAATTGTTCATTTAAGGGCCTCAATTGCGCCATGGGCATGCAACCTGCCTGATGCCTCCCCTACCACCCATAAAATTGTGGTGTGGGTGGATGTGGCGTGGGGGGACTGGCAGTGGGTACACCACTAATGGCACAATGTCCTAATTTACAGGTCCACCCGCTTCTTTTCCAGTCTGCGGGTGGCCCGTTCAACCCAATGTTTACATTGAAAATTCAACAATTAAATTCGGAATGAGGTGATGCTATTGTTTGAATTGCACCTCAGGAAGACACAGCAGTTATGTCTCCTGAATAGAACGGTGCATGTTTCTTACATTAAGTGGCCTATAGCTCCTGTATGATGCCATATGTCAGATTCTGTTTTCATGTGATGTATGCTTGTGTGAGGGAAAAACTGCAGTTTGAAAGTTACAAAGGGCATTGAAACTCGAAAGGTTTAACAAGCAATGAGATCCTCGGTTAAGATGTTTAAAGGCTTGTAGGTAGGCTGCTGTCCCAATGATTAATTGGATGAACTGACTCAACAACAGGTTGTGTCCTATAAAATATGTGTTGCATATTCCCTGATCACCTCCACACATGGCGCATTTAAAATGAGCAGTGTATCTAAGTAGACCAAACTCTGACCGATCAATTCCTTTGATGTTCTTATTATAACACATTTAGTCTCAAACTGTAAGTTTAGGTAAACATGCCAATAAGAAATATTGAAGCAAATTGCAGTCATAGATTGAAGCTTTTATTTTTACTGGAGCTGTTAATTCCTAATTTGTATGAGTTTTCAGTTGAATGCCAGTGATGGGCATAAAAAGCCTGCTGATGCCGGCATTAACCTGTCTTTCTTTGTGAAAGCTGAAGTGAACTTTTCAGCTAACCATTAACAGAAATGCAAGGTGAACTTTGTTTTATGCCATCCAAACAGGTGGGGGGAGAGGTTGTTATTAAGGCTGATGATTCTTCATCCCACTGATTCCCTTATTTTCAATCTTACGTGATGGCAGGGGAAGCCATTTGTTTTGACAATGATCAGAGAGCTAGACTTTGATATATGGTTTTCAGCCCTTGTGTGACAGGAGTCAAGGACGGCTTTCAGGATGGTGGGAACATGGCTGTTCTCACTGTCCACCTTTTGTTTAGGACCATGCACCCTATTTGCCAGAAATTGGGGGCAAGAATATAAAAACCTCATTCACTAAAAACAAAGCAGTAATTTTAAAAAAAAGAAACAAACACATTTTATTTTTGTTGTGGTCATTTCTACGACAGATGTTAACTCTACCTGTACCTCAAGATTCCACCCATGACTCCTATTAATTCTTGTGCACATATTGTCTCTCAGCAACATTATTTGTATGCATTGGTGTCAGCTTGCAGCTGAATGTTGATGATGTTCAGCTATATTTAACATCACCACAACCATCACCACCATTGTGCTATTAATTACTTGTCCAATGTCCAGTTGTGTATCAAAACAAACTTACCCTGACTTAACACTGACAATATCAAAACCAACCTTAGTTTCCACCAAATACACTGTACCCTTGTCCATTCCGCTTCCCTGCTGTTCCAGAGGCTAAGTCCAACAGTGCCCAGCTCTATGTGCTGTTCAATCTTGATCTGAACTTTAAACTTTGTATCATGCTCATTATCATATCCATGTATTCTCACTTCCACAACATTATTTGTGTCTGGCTTTACTTCATTTTTGTCATCCCTTAATCTCATTCCTAATCTTGACGCTTTCATTACCATCTGCTTGAGATCTTCAATGTTCTCCCTGCCGACATTTTGAGTTTCAATTTACATGAAGTCCAACATATTTCCTTGCCTATCACCATTTTCTCCTCGATCTCTACTAATTTCTTGCCTCTGAACTGAACTCACATTCTTTGTTCTTCTATATCTCACCCATGCTACCTCTCCAACCTCCTCCTGCCCTATATTTCAGTTCTTTCCCTCTCCATTTTTCCAACTCTGTATATCCTCCTTCACCACCTGTGCATGTCTTGGTCCCACACCATTTATTTAAGCTTTATCTCCTTATTTGAAATCTATCTCCTTGCCCATGCCTTAGGTCATTTCTCCTCATCATTCTGCTGCCAATT